>NC_057864.1:142167210-142819710 GCF_019393635.1 Dromiciops gliroides | reverse complement strand
ATCAAGTTAATGGCTGCACTCAACACAGGGATAAAAGTCTCTGAATTTTCAGTGCCAAAATTTTTGCACAGTAACTTCAAACTGTACAGGGCAGTCTGTCTGTTGATGGCCTGCTCTTCTTCTTTCTCCTTTATCTTATGCTGTGCAATGGTCAAGAGATCTGGAACTAGTTTCAAGAAAAGAGCCACCTAAGGACAAAAAACCAAAAATTCAACATAATTAAAGTACAAAACAAACAAAACAGATCTTTATTCCACTTTTCCATACCAAAAAGAATTAGTAAGTTGCAATGCACATCAGACACTAGAGGCTTCTGTACTCAGGTGGAATAAAGTTAGACCTTTCCCATACCTGTCCCTTTTTCCATTTTGCATACTGATGTAGTTTATTGTTTAAGAGGTCCATAGCTTTACGACGGACAGAAGGGAGTTGGTTTGTCAGCAATCCTCTAATCACAGGAATAAAGGTTTCCGTAGGCAATAAGGAATTGACCTGTGAAGCACAAAAGGGAGAGAGTTCTATTTGAATCATTAAACCATAGTCTATGACAAATATATAAAACATCTTATTTCTGGAAACACAAGGACAGGTATATGACTGGGGAATGCTCCACTGTATCCCCTTTGCAGTCATTAGACATGCCTCTTTTTCAGTCACTGAGGTTCTTTACTATCTAATTGAAAAAAAAAAATAAGGATCCCTCACTGCTGTAAAAAAGGTAGACTAAGCTAAACAATAAAACAGAACAAAACACTATAAACAAGAAGGAAAATTAACACTCACCTTATCTAGCATATCATATGCTTTACTCAAGAGAGCTCGCCAAAATTTTGCAGTTAATTTGTCTGCATTTTCCTCCACTGATTGTGCTACAGAATTTATGTACCCAAGAACAGTTTCAAGTAATCTAAAAACAACGGAGAAATTGCTCAGTAAAAACAGTGATTATGAAAACATTTAAAAAAAAGAAACAAAAAAGCACTTCACATTTTGATCCTTCTGAGGCAGAAAGCAATTAAATCAATGACTTCTGCTTACACACACATTTCTGTCTTTTCTTTCTCTTTATTGAAATTAAAAAAAAACCAACTGCTTAGTATTTCCATAAATAATGAGACTTACTAAATATTCTTAGATGGGCAAAAAGGTTGAGGGAGCAGATAGGGAGAAGTACATTTGCTTGATGTTGAAATATTAAGAAAAAGGGGGGAAATATATATTTTTTTATTTTATTTTTTTTAGTGAGGCAATTGGGGTTAAGTGACTTGCCCAGGGTCACACAGCTAGTAAGTGTTAAGTGTCTGAGGCCGGATTTGAACTCAGGTCCTCCTGACTCCAGGGCGGGTGCTCTATCCACTGCGCCACCTAGCTGCCCCCGGGGGGAAATATTATTAAAAATAAAACCCCCAAAACAATGTACATACCTCTGTTCAAGACCATGTAAAGCCACAGCACCACCACCTTCCATGACCTAAGTTTTTAAAAAGAAGATTATTACAAAAGCATTTAAGCTCAAACTGAAATTACTTAAAAGGGGTCCCTGAAACTCAAGTTGAAGGTGCTTTACTTTCCACTACAATTGTTTTCAGAGGTTACAGACTTCATTCAGTTTGAAGTCAATCCACTCTTCCCACCTCCCAAATATTTTGGTTTTCCTTGCAATTCCAAAGACTTCAAAATTTAAGACATTTATGCTTAAGCAAATTTTCTAAATTAGTGACTATGACTCATTCAAGGAAGAGTTTTCATAGGAAAAATAAAATACTTTCTACAAACAAGAATGAAATGAAAGCATTACCTTTTTGATAAAATTATGGGAAGCCAAGAGTTGAGACATGAAGGACACCGACAAAAATGTAAAATGCCGTAGCTGCTTGCTGGTGTGTGTGTCCACATTGAAAATCTGAACCATCTGTTCTTGTGTCTTGGTGTTGTAAGATACTGTTTTGGGAGTTTCTTCTGGAGAAAAGGCAACACAACTGATCTCACTAAATTTCAAACTGAACTGTCAGTACCAAAATGGATATGATGGGCTTCAGTATGTGCACAGGATATTATGGGAAAGAGGGAATAGCGAATATTTACTGAGAAACTTTCATGCCATTCACAAACACATACAAAAGGCTGCATTAGAGTGATTTCTACTCACCTCCCTCTCTTTTCTCTGGAAGTCTGGTTAAGTATCTGAGTATATTCATCAAACTTTGGAGCTGCTGCTGCACAGTAAATTCACAAGAGACTGAAATCCAAAATTCAGTATCAGTCTCTAAGACAGAATCCTGTTTAAAGAAGAGGTAAAAGCTGAAAGAACTTGCAAGTCAACAAAAGAGAGAGGGATCTATTTGTACAAAAATATTTAGAACACTTCTTTTTGTGTTGGCTAAGAATTAGAAATTAAGGGGATGGACATCGATTGGGGAATAGCTGAACAAGTTGTGGTATATAACTGGAACTGAAAAACCTGGAAAAACTTACAAGAATTGATGCAAAGTAAAGTGAGCAGAACTAGAAGAACACTGTACACAGTTAACAGAGACATTATACAACAATCAGCTATGAATGACTTAGCTAGTCTCATCAATACAATGACCCAAGACAGTTCCAAAGGACTCATAACAAAAAATGCTATCGACATTCAGAGAATGAACTGAGAGAGTCTGAATGTAGATGGAAGCATACTATCTTCACTTTATTATTTTTGTGTTTTTTCCTTTTCGTCTGTTTCTTTTTTTACAACATGACTAATACAGAACTATGTTTTGCATGATGGCACATATATAACCTACAGCAAATCACTTACTGTCTTAGGGAGGATGAAAATTTTGAACTCAAAAATTCTTAAAAATGAATGTTATGGGGAAGCTAGGTGGCGAAGTGGATAGAATACTGGCCCAGGATTCAGGAGGGCCTGAGTTCAAATCCAACCTCAGACACTTAACACTTACTAGCTGTGTGACCCTGGGCAAGTCACTTAACCCCAATTAACCCCCAAACACAAAAACAAGTTAAAGGGGCAGCTAGGTGGTGCAGTGGATAAAGCAAGGGCCCTGGATTCAGGAGGACCTGAATTCAAATCTGGCCTCAGACACTTTACATTTACTAGTTGTGTAACCCTGGGCAAGCCACTTAACCCTCACTGCCCCACCAAAAAAATAAAATTAAAAAAAAGAATGTTAAAGGGGGCAGCTAGGTGGTGCGGTGGATAAAGCACTGGACACTTGACACTACCTGTGTGACCCTGGGCAAGTCACAACCCTCACTGCCCTGCCCCACCCCCCCCAAAAAAGATAAAAATGAATTTTAAAAATGGTCTTTACATGTAATTGGGAAAAAGTAAAATACCATATTAAAAAAAGGGAAGAGTATCCTAAATATGTACAACCTTGTTTGAAAATCCCAACCAGGGTCTAAAATTGTGTGTCCAACCAGAGTCTAAAACTCCCATAATCTGATCCAAACACTAAGGTTACCCAATCTCACAGGATATGACCATTCATATACCTATTTGGTTTTTATCCCATCCTAGCACTGCAACTTTCACTTCTGAACAACATTAATTTAAAGACAATAGTCTAATAAAGTGAAATCATTTTTTTACTTTCCTATATAACTATTGATAATAAAATTGCATTAAGCCCTTATTCACTAGATGACTTTTCATTGCTTTCTAAACAAAACCATGCTCAAAGGATAAAGATTTGCCCCTTATGTGTAAAAGGAAAATGCCCTAAGTTCTGAAGCCCATGCTACAAAGGAGTCCTAAAAACTTTTTGAGCAATGGAAGCATCAGCTGAATAGATGGATAGTCCTCTTAGGGTACTACTTTAAAAGGACAACACATTTGAATGTTTAAGTTCTGGAACATTCTGTTATGTTATTCTCTCCCCCCCTGCCCCCCACTCCCACAGAACTGACTACAGAGTGGGTTCTGTCATTTCAATTTGTTTCCATCTCAGTACTGTATTATAGCAATGATGCATTCAGTCTAGGGAAGGGAAACAAGGTTGAGAGAAATTTTGTGATACCAACACCTTAAAGCAGTGAAATAAGAACATTTAAAGCTATTTTCAGTTTTTTAAAAGTTCATTGTTAAATATTTTAAGCTATAGAAATAACAATAGACCTATTTAAAGTTGATATAATCTCAATCAAGAGCAACACTGTTAGAATGTAAAACACATTAGGAAAAAACCAGAGATTCTCTGTGAAACATTATCATCTTTTTCTCACCTCCCCACCCAGTATTCTGACCTTTTCTCCATGGGCAGTGGCCAGCACTGTTTTAGTGACATACTGTTCAAAAAGCAACAGCAGGAGAATCCAGAGGAATTTCTCTGCACCAAGAGTATCAATAAGTTGTACAAGGATGGGCAGGCGCCTGTGCTCGGGGACATGAGGCAGAGCATCCACAAACACATTTATAATTTTAACCACAACTTCTTCTATGTTTCTTGTGACATCTGCAGAGTTACCACTGTCTGCCTGTAAACCAACCAACAAGTGAAGAGTCAGAATAAGCAAATTTCTGCCTAATGAAGCAAACTGCTTCTCTTGAGTTATTAGTCAAAAGAAAACAAAGTCCTAAAACCTCCTAAAAATAAACACACAAGGAAATTGAATGACTAAGTCATACATCGGAACTGCCTAGTATGTGGCAAGGCATTGCCTGAGGACACAAGAAGTACAAGTTATGCGTCGTCTATCAAGAACTCTACAATTTATATTAAAAATACACAGAAAGGAAAGATAACAAACATTTAAAATGAAATGGAATGAGCCCTGAACTTGCAGTCAGGAGAAGCATGACTTCAAACAGTTACTAGATACAGGACCATAGACAGGCAGATCATTTAATTTAAAACTCTGGGTTGTTTTCTATGTAAAATGTGGATAATAACTGAACCAACCCCTTTCACAGTACCATCTATCTGTCCAAAACAGATTCTCTCCCATTCTTTCCCTTCTATTTCTGTTGAAGGTATTATCATCGGGGGCAGCTAGGTGGCGCAATGGATAAAGCACCAGCCCTGGATTCAGGAGGACCTGAGTTCAAATCTGACCTCAGACACTTGATACTTACTAGATGTGTGACTCTGGGCAAGTCACTTGAACCCAACTACCTTGCCAAAAAAAAAAAAATACTACCATCAGTTACCCAGATTCACAACTTTAGAGTCACCCACAATTCTCCCCTCCCTCACTGCTCTCAACCAATGAACCGATAAGACCAGTTGCTTCTATCTCCATAATATAATTTGTATACATTCTCTTATCCCTACAAACCACAATCACCCAAGATCAGGACCTCCTCATTTCTTGACAAGACTACTGCAAAAGATTCCTCTAATTTCCTTGCCTCCAGTCAGTCCCCTCTCTAAAATACCCTTCACAAAGCTACAAAACTGATATACACAAAATAAAGGTCTGAACATATTACTCACCTGCTCAAAAAGAGTCAAGTTAAAAAAAAAAGGTAGCCATTAGGTAGCACAGGATAGAGCACTGGCCTTGGAGTCAGGAGGATCTGAGTTCAAATCTGACCTCAGACACTTACTAGCTGTGTGATCACAGACAAGTCACTTAACCCTGATGGATGGATGGATGGGAAAGAGGAAGGGAGGTCGGTCAAGTGGATACCTTTTACCTTTAGGATAAAGTATAACTACCTGTTTGGCTTTTAAAGGTCTTCACAGAAAGAGGACTGTATCTTACTACATATTAATAACATTGGTTAGCATTAATTACAGCACTTTATATATGTAATCTTACTGTATTCTCAAAACAACCCTGTGAAGTAAGTACTATTATCACCACTTTACACATGAAAAAATTAAAGCCAAGTGCAATTAAGTGACTTGTCCACGGCATGGAGCTAGTATCTAAAATAGGATTTGAACTCAGATCTTCCTAAAAACCCTATGTTCTATCCCCTACATGACTAAGTATTACCCCGCTTCGTCATCCTAGGTTCCCCCCAAACTGGACTGCTTACCGTTATCAGTATGCAATATTCCATCTCCCACCTCTTTGGCTCCATTCGGGTTGTCCCCCATTCCTGGTATGTATACTCACCCTTATTTCTGCCTAATAAAATCCATAGTTTACTTTGGAGATCAATTCAAGTGTCACCTGCTGGAGAAACCTATCTTAATTCACTAACTTGCTAGCATTCTTCTGTCAGAAATTACTTTGTATATATTTTGCCTTTAATTTTCTATATACATGCTGGTTCCCCCTTCAATAGCATGTAGCCTCCTGGAGAGCAGAGACTGTTTATTGTCCTCCTATCCCAGAGTTTAGCAAAACATCAGACACACTGTACGTACCTAATAAATGCTTACTAAGTTGCTGCTAGCACATGTATTTCTACTTTTTCTACAAGAACACTATAAGATACTTTTCAACAGTTTGCATATCCACAGCATTTTGCTGATCTACCAGTTTAAAAATCCTGCCAAAAAAGAAAGTAATTTCCATGTAGCATGATTTATTCTTTTTTTTTTTTTTTTTGGTAAGGCAATTGGGGTTAAGTGACTTACCTTTGGGTCACCTAGCTATTAAGTGTCTGGGGCCAAATTTGAACTCAGGTCCTCCTGAATCCAGGTCTGGTGCTTTATCCACTGTGCCACCTAGCTGCCCATTCTTTTTTTTTTTTTTTTTTTGGCGGGGCAATGGAGGTTAAGTGACTTGCCCAGGGTCACACAGCTAGTAAGTGTCAAGTGTCTGAGGTTGGATTTGAACTCAGGTACTCCTGAATCCAGGGCCAGTGCTTTATCCACTACACCACCTAGCCGCCCCCCACGATTTATTCTTGATGAAGCTATGTTGGCATTTTGTAACTACTACTTGCTTTTCTAGACATATACGATTTCTTTTTTTTATTTTTGGGCAGGGCAATGAGGATTAAGTGACTTGCCCAGGGTCACACAGCTGGTAAGTGTCAAGTGTCTGAGGCTGGATATGAACTCAGGTCCTCCTGAATCCAGGGCCGGCGCTTTATCCACTGTGCCACCTAGCTGCCCCTGACATATACTATTTCTTTAAGGCTTCACCAGTGAGTATTTCCTCAACCCATATAGACTGAAACTAATCTTAGCCTTCCTTAGACATTAAATGACACAAATAGTTTTATTAGCCTAAAGGTTTGCTTGTATCTTTTCCTAACCTGAGTTTTTTGTGTTATACCTTTAAAGGAAATGATAATGCTATGGAGATAACATACCTGGATAAGAGCAGGAATGACCATTTTCACTGTCTTGTTGATAACTTGAAAACTGTAAGTGTCATCAAGGCGCATAACATTGGCTCCCATGAATGTAAAAATGGGCATAATGTTGTGTAAAACTTTATCCTGAAAGGAAACAGACCATCAGAACAGTCACCTTTAAAAATCTTAAACTATGAAATACATTCAAATACTTCAAGACAAGTCACTACCATGATGCAGTCTCTCTATTCAAAAACCTCATTAAGAAAAAAACATTTAAATGGTCTATTCAGGTACCTCTAACTAATGCCATTTGTAATTAATACTCACTATCTTAAGTCATTACTCATGGGTTGAAAAGGGATCAGCTATTCAAAGTAATTTATACTTTTTTTTTTTGGTGAGGCAATTGGGGAAAGTGACTTACCTAGGGTCACACAGCTAGTAAGTGTTAAGTATCTGAGGCCGGATTTGAACTCAGGTCCTCCTGACTCCAGGGCCAGTGCTCTATCCACTGCGCCACCTAGCTGCCCCATAATTTATACTTTAACTATTCAACATAAAATAACTTAAACCAGTGTGTTTATGAGATTTGGTGTGAATAGTTAACTTTTGGCTTTCACAAAAAGAATATAGGCAGTTACTAAGAGAAAAATACCCTGAACACCCTGGTATGATGCCAAATTGAAGACTGAAACTAAGATTCGAGCCAAATTCAATGTGAGCTAATGAGCTACAGCTGTAGAGGGGTATGGGTACTCAGGTCACAGTCTCAGAAAAGGGGAGAGGTTTGGAGCTTATATAGCTACAGGAGAGGAAGATGGATGGGATGTGCAATGTACATCCCATTACCATGCATCCTCCCCCTCTTCCCACCTGCCACTAATCCAAAAGTTAAACATCAGCAAGAAAAGCAAACGGTTTGTACCTTAGGCACTTACTCATTTTAAGCTTGTTCCACAACATATTTACAATCAGTAGCTGGTCACTACTTTGAATAACAAGTTAGACTTTTGATAAAGAAAATGTATAGTTATGAAGCTATGGGTGTATACACAAGAGACCCACACCTACATCTGAAGCAAAGCACACAATCTGAACTTCAGATTAAGGCACATGACCAAAACCTCCTACTGTTTTCTGGCAGTATACCTAAAATGTAATCTGGCACCTTTTTTGGAGACATAATGAGCCCTTTTTTTTGTTTTTTTTTAGTGAGGCAATTGGGGTTAAGTGACTTGCCCAGGATCACACAGCTACTAAGTGTTAAGTGTCTGAGGCCGGATTTGAACCCAGGTACTCCTGACTCCAGGACCGGTGCTCTATCCACTGTGCCACCTAGCTGCCCCATAATGAGCCCTTTTTAAAGTTTCAATCTGTAACCTTAAATTACAAAGCTAACATCACAATCACATATATGCACTGATAATAAACAAAATGCCTACATTTCCCTTGCTGCTGATTTTCTAACCACAAATGATATACATGAATAAAATCTACATTTGTATTTCCTTCCAGTTGGGGAAGGAAATAAACATTGAGACAGCACTAGTATGTGCAGGCGCTGTGCTAATAAGTGTTGCCCCAGGTCACAAAATTAGTAACTGTCTAAGGCCTAATTTGAACTCAGGCCTTCCTAACTCCAGGCTCACCGTTGTATAAGTTGCACCTCTAGAAGTTCCTCATTTAAACCTTTATTCACTTATCTATAGAACTACAAAATACCTTTGCATGTGAAAAATAAATTTAGCCCAGCATTTTCCAAATGGAATATATTTTTATCTTATTATAGTCTCCCATGTACAAAATTTATAATTAAACATATACAAGGAATGTGCTCAAAAAGTTTTTACTGATAGGGATGCATGATCAAAAAAAGTCTGGAGAATACTATACTTCATATAACATATAACTTCACTAGCCCTAAAAAGTTTCCATGAACTTGTTAAGGGCTAAAATTCTAGCTAAACTGTCTAAAATATCTAATGAGTGGTTGCCAATAAATTATAAGCTTTAGCAAGAGTTAGACTTTTAAGCATTTATTAAGGAGAATAAGAATTTGGTAAAGAGAGAGAAAGGCCTAGATTCCTATCTATTAAAGGGAGAGCATATTTCTAGCCCCGCTCTCCACCAGAGTCCTCAGGAAAAAAGAGTGAGACTGAGCACCAGTCTCTTCCTTCCTCCTCCCACTAGCCCGTGTCACTTCCTGACGCCAAAGAAAAGACTCCTGGTCTTGCCCTCAAAGACCTTCGCTTCATGGGCGAAACTCTTCTACAGTAAGTCTCCAGCAGGTGGCGTCATTCCAATCGTTACAAACTCCTTATTCACATCATGCCAAACAATGGGGTCCCATGGAACTAAGTTTGGGAAATGGGTACCTAGCAGACATTACTGGAAAAAAAGGCTATTTAAGAAAAATACAGTTCACTCTTTGATAAAGGCCTATTAATTTAAGTTAAATGCATAATATTTTTGTAAACAAAATTACATTGCAGAATATATGTCACTAAAATGAATGAATTCAGTAGAAAGCTTTACTTTTTCATTTACTTGTTGAAAAAGCCAGTTAGATGTATATTTTTAAAAGCATATTATAAATATACACATGGACGTAACTCATCAAACCAAATGGGTTTTGTCTCCCTCAGCTATAAAAGTGGTCAAAGTAATGCTAGCTTGTTTCTCAGGGCTTCTGTAAAGAGACTAAGTATATCACATGATATACATAAACTAAAATTCTGCAAAAACCGGTCCTCTTTTTAGAATTTAGGCTATTTGCTGTAGAAATACTTTAATAAATAGGAAAGTAATGATTCTGTTGCAAAGCCATAAGAAAGCTTACACTATTCCTAAAATATAATATGAAACAAGATACTGATCTAACCAAATCACTAAGTACCTATATTACCAAAGAACACTTTTTTCCCTTCTTTTTTTGTTTTTGTTTTTTGGGTGGGGCAATGAGGGTTAAGTGACTTGCCCATGGTCACACAGCTAGTTAGTGTCAAGTGTCTGAGGCCGTATTTGAACTCAGGTCCTCCTGAATCCAGGGCTGGTGCTCTATCCACTGTGCCACCTAGCTGCCCCCAAAGAACACATTTATATTATTTGAATGTAAACTTCTCAAGAGCAGAAGCTATACGTCACTTTTGTATTTGTAATCTCAGCACCCAGAACTATGTCTGCCTGGGATAAAAGGCACCTAAATGCTTCATTATGTAAAAAACTATCAAATTACCCTCAAATCAAAACTGCCCTTGAGCTAAAATAATTCCAGCTATAAGATGTCACGCTAGCTATAAGATTAAAAGGATATCTACTTTCCCCATAATATTTCTGTATTT
Organism: Dromiciops gliroides; assembly: GCF_019393635.1. Lineage (NCBI taxonomy): Eukaryota > Metazoa > Chordata > Mammalia > Microbiotheria > Microbiotheriidae > Dromiciops > Dromiciops gliroides. The sequence goes on along the minus strand of NC_057864.1, from coordinate 142,809,159 downwards.
CAGTTATCTTAGAATTTTTGTGGAAATTCTTCACAGTAGAGAGTATGAGGTGGTAGTAGTAGGGGAGAGAGGGCTGGACTTGCAACCTGGGTCTGACACACATTCATGGGATCATGTCCAACAGTCAACCTCTCTGAGTCTCTTGCCTCAATTACAAATGAGCAAAGCATTTTTTTGGGGGGGCCGGGCAATGGGGGTTAAGTGACTTGCCCAGGGTCACACAGTGAGCAAAGCATTTTAAAAATTGTAAAGTACTATGTAGATGAGTTATTATTACGGGGAAAAAAATTTAAAAATCACTTACAGGAAATATTCCAGCAACAGCACCCAAAAGCAAGAGGGCATGGTGATGTGTTTGAGGCATCTCTGAAACCCGCACACACTGAACTAACAATTCTACATTGAACTTTTCTTCATCAAGAATACCTAGAGATAGAGGAGATAAAAGCTTTAAATGGACCGACAGGCAGATGTGTCCTCAGAGTAGATCCCACCCTTAAAATGCTGTACATACCTTTAGGGATCTTAGAACCATCAGGGGACAGCTTTTGGCAGATATTGAGCAGACAGCTAAGAATCAGTTGTTTGGTATATTCCAGATTTCCCTGCTCTGGTAGTGGTGGCAAAGTTTCAAGACACCTTCAGATTTTAGTCCAGGTGATGATGAGGAATAAAAAAGTTGTACAATTTTTGTTGTCAACGTCCATGAAAAGTCATAAATCATAACATAAATAATACATAAATGCGGGGCAGCTAGGTGGCGCAGTGGATAGAGCACCGGCCCTGGAGTCAGGAGTACCCGAGTTCAAATCCGGCCTCAGACACTTAACACTTATTAGCTGTGTGACCCTGGGCAAGTCACTTAACCCCAACTGCCTCACTTAAAAAAAAATACATAAATGACTAAAATAACAAATTTAGCACTTTTAACATAATGCCAAGTTTACTATAATCTTCTCTAAATTCTTCCAAGGTGTTTAATGGCAAATTAACTACTCTTATCACACTGCAAAGAAAATGAGAATCTCCATCTATCTAGCTCTGTAGAGGGAAACATGGGAGGTGCATTGTGTTGATACTCATGATTCATTTAAGTTTTAAAAACTATCCATTCAAGATCCTATATTGGGGGCAGCTAAGTGGCGTAGTGGATAAAGCACCAGCCCTGGATTCAGGAGGACCTGAGTTCAAATCTGACCTCAGACACTTGACATGTACCCTTAAGTGACCCTGGGCAACTCACTTAACTCTCGCTGCCCCACAAAAGAAAGAAAAAATCCTATATCTAGGAGAATATAAACAGTAATAACTATACCTGTCTCTCATACCCAACGTCCACCCAAACTTTTATATTCAGGCAATAAAGCCTAAAGAACTGACTAGCACATGCTCTAGGTTCATCCAATAGAATGCCCAATGGAAAGCAGAATGGATAATGTTCAACGGCCATTCACTTTATCCAAAACTAAAGTAAATTTGAACTTTCTAAGGATTCTTTGCCAAGGACTTCCCAACATCACCCATTTGGATACATTCTTTTTGTTTTCCAATTATTTTATCTGTACAAACAGTCACTTCTGGTAGCAAAACAAAGTGAAGCCTCATATCATGTTTGGAGGCAAGTAAGAACAAGAGAATAATGACAATTCTCAGGCAGGTAAAAGTTAGAATTCTGCTCTCTAAAGGACTACAAATAACTAATTAAAAGCCATTTAAAGAATGATTTACCTGGAGAGCAAATTAAAAAGACATGGCACTAATAACTGTGGATTTTTGAGTTTCTTTTTGTGTTGTAGTAATTCTAAGATGAGGGTTACTCTCTGCCAGTAAGCATTTCCAACATCTTGTACAGGTTCTGTATCTTGTAGTTTTCTGCAATGAGAGTAAAACATTATTCTTAGGAGAAAAAAAAGAAGATAAGCAAACATGTAAATACCAGATAAAAATTGACCAGAAAAAGCCCCAGATATCTAGAATAAGAGAAACTTTTTAGTGAGGGAAAATGGTTGCATGAAATATCTGGTTGATTACACATATACTTATATATGAAAGAGACAATAAGAATAAAAAAAAAAAGATAACACCTAGGGGCAGCTAGGTGGCACAGTGGATAAAGCACCGGCCCCAGATTCAGGAGAACCTGAGTTCAAATCCGGCCTCAGACACTTGACACTTACTAGCTGTGTGACCCTGGGCAAGTCACTTAACCCCCATTGTCCTGCCCCCCCCCAAAAGATAACACCTATATGAAAAATTGCTCCAAATGAGAAGAGGAAAAGAAATTAAAATATTTCTGAGGAACTGATGATAAAAGACAGTTCCAGTAAATTACAGGGGTTGTATAAAAACAAACACATTAATACAATGCTGTTAGAAATGCCAACCTTTCTGGAAAGAAATTTGGAAGTACATGAGAAACTTATCTGAACTTAAATTTGATACCCTTTGACCCAGAATATATCCCAAAGAGGCCAAAGTCAGAAAGGCACATACAAACAAAAATGTTAATAGCAGTTACTTTGTGAAAAAAATATAATTATTGGTGCTATTGACTGGAGAATGACTGAACAACTATAGTGGCATATAATGAATGGAATTATTATCCTACTATGACTATCAACTATGTGAGGAATTTATAGATAAATCAGAGATTTTTAAGAACTTATGCATAGAGAAGTAAACAGAACCAGAATATGTACAATGACTTCAATAAAATAAATGAAAATAATATGAAAGGCAAACAAACTTTGATTAATTAGAATGACTAAGTTAACTTTCTCCTCTTAGTAAAAAAGGCAGGGGTGAGAGTGGAGACTACTGACACTGAATGTGGTATACGCTGCCAGATGCAGTCATTGTATTGGCTGGCTACCTTGTTTTAAGCATTTTTCTTTGTTACCAGAATGGGTTCAATGGTGGAGGGAAGGTATATTGGAAAAAGACTAATGTAAAAACAGAAGTTATCAATAAAACTATAATCACATAGATGAAAAGGCTAGGTAACATACAAAAACTAGAACAAAAGGATTTTTCTTAATGAGTTCACAGTTCTTACTTCTGTTGCATTTTTTGTCTTCTTGTTTGCTGAATTGTACCGAGAGACTTGGCTTTCTCTGGTGGTTCTAGTTCTAATCGTATCTGTTCAGCATCAACAGAAATCTGAAATCATGTTAAAGTAAGAATTACCTGTAATATTTTCACTTCTAGGATAAATAAAGCACAATGAATATACATATTTTAAAAGCCCACAAACAATAGTTACTTTTAATTGCCTTCATCCATTCATTAATTTCAAAATAAGGAAAGCTAATGCTATCAAGTTATTTTGAATTTAAATCAGACTGACTTATGCTTAAAGGAAAATTATTAACTTGTTTAAAGGGATTAAAGCTATACAAAAAGAATGATAAGTACTCAGTTCTTTATCATGGGAATTTCAAACTGTGTACTGGTTAACTCATCTATGGGGGACTTATGAAATAAAGGTAAGAATAAGAGTTTGCAAAATTGCATAGGTAGAGAGAAAATACCACACTGATAGGTTTGAGTTTGATTCATTGAACTACCAGCAACTACCACCTAAGAGCGGGAGGCATATAGTAAGCAATCAAACTTTTGCTAAAGATTTTCTCTGGTGCCAAACCACCTGGCACATGAAGAAAATGTTTTAGACTAATATTACTTTCTGTTTACATGCCTTAAACCAGATTAATTTAAGCCTCATGTTACACATACACACACACAAAGTTGCACGTGCATATACATGCACAAGTTTAACTTATAACACCTGGGTAAATAATAACATATGTACATTTTATGTGTGTGTGTACATGTATGAGACAAAAATACTATAATAAAACTCACTAAAGGCAAAATCATATTTAGACAAAATATATTAACAGGCAAAGATTACCTACCTGCATCATGTTGATGTGGATTCTTTCAGCATAACAGGCAAAATTCATAAGCTAAATGTATACTATTCCTTTTACACTAACATTACTATTATTGATAATAAAATTTAAGCTCACATTTATATAGTGATTTCTTCAATCATTAATGCACTCTTCCCTGGCAAAGTAGTTCCAATATTATAAAATCTTTCAAATACTTCAACACAAAACCCTTATAACAAATATGGTTTCCTTTTGGTGGGGAAGGAAGAAGGGGGAGAGAAGATGGACTTTAATAATAATAAAAAAAGAACAGGAGAAAAGAAAATTAAGTTCCCCATCAGTCTAGCAAATAATCCCAAATCCTTTAGCCTTTTCTTTCATGTTCCTATTACTCTCTCTCTCTTTTTATTTTTTGCACGGGAAAAGGGATAGACATGGCAAGAGGAACTGTCTTTTTATTCTCCCCTAAGAGCTTGAAAACTAAAACTAGACACAGCAATATGAATATTCAATAATACTTCAGGACAATTTCCTGATTTTTTTCCATGTCACATTTCTATCACTTATAAAAAAAGATTAAATAAACTAGAACTTAATTTGTTGACTTGTAGTCAACTTGATTTTATGAATTAGAAATCTTTTTTTTTTTAAATATACACCATGTTTGTTAGTCTCAGGTCCTTCATGTAAGGGAATTCTACAGTATACCAAACAAATGGTCTTCTGTTTTTGCTTAACATCTGTTCAATCCCAAGGAAGGAGTGGGGGAGAAGCTGTCTAGAAGTATTTAGGGCACTGTAAAGGATGAAGTTAATGAAATGAGTATTTATGGACATATTAAGGAAATGAATTTTAAGGAAAAGTTTGGTTCCTTGCAATATTTAACAATATCCCTCTTTCTATAGATATTCCAATCCCAAATACTAGCTTGTACTTGCCCCTAATAAAGCATGGTATCTTTCTGGCATACTCACTCTCTCTCCCATCTGGTTTGTGTTACTTAATTCTATTTCCACATCCACAGCTGATTAACAATTACATTCAATGATCATCTACAGTATCAATGAACACCTTCTCCATTCCATTATTCATTTCATCACATAAGTGACAAGCCTGGCCCTTTCAGTGTCATAGTGGGGAACCCAGGTCAACCGTAAACTACTGATTGCTATTTTTGGCATGCAATAGACTATAGAGTCTATTATGTACTACTTAAGAGAAGTCTGATCCAGACTAAATACTACCAAATGGTTAAACTATAAATGGAAAAAGTATCAGAAACTAATTAGAAAGGCCTACATTTTGTTTCCATAGATAATCAATACATTTCCCTATCTCCTATAATTCTTCGTTTTGTTGCCCCAAAGATTACCATAATAATTACCACAATACAATGAAGACTGAGATTGGGAAGAGGTCCAACCAAAGAAGAGCAAATGAAGAATGCTCAAAAATGTTCTAAACTATGACAATTAATAGTCGGTAATGAGGCTCTAAAAAGGTCATAACTTACTGTTTTAAAAACACTGTTGACAGTCTGGGCACAGAGTGGATTTTTGCAATTCAAAAGTAAATCAAACAGCATTCCCAAAAGCTTCTGTTGAACCTTTTCATCTGATATAGCAGCAAAGAATGGTTTTGTAATCTAAAAATAATAAAAAGAATCACATGAAAGCAAATTCCTAAGAAGGCTTCTTATAGCTTTGTCATATTTTAGAAAAATAACATATGCCCATTCCATGTCTTAAACCTCAACTTGAGTTAAAATCCAATTCTTGCTAATGGCATAACTGCAGCTGACTTGTACTCAACTTGATTTTATGAATCAGAAATCTTTTTTTTTATACATGTTTGTGTCTGTATAGTCTCAGGTCCTTCACATGAGGGAATTCTACAGAATACCAACAATTTAAGGATCTGTAGTTTTTCAGTACAAGCAGTCCTCATTCCACTGACACAAGCTGTAACTCCTCTTCAACTTAACAGCAAGTCGAGAATCAACTTGATGAGAAACTTCACCAAACTGAGCGAGGCTGGTACTTTAACAACACACACACTGTCCCTTACTAGGGCTATACCTGAAGCCTTTCCACCTTGGATGAGCTTGTTGTCAGAGATTTTGCTTCTCTTTTTTTGTTACCCTTTAAGAACTAAGTAATCTCCTTGTTAAGATGAGGCATTAGAGAAGGATTTTAATGGATGGTTATAAAGTTTTTCAAGTTAAATGAAGTCTTAAACTCTGCATATTTCTTTAGAACTTGTCCATCATAGTGATCACTAAATAAGATCCATTCCATATTTTAAAACACTTAACACCATTCAAGAACTCGATTTGTTCATTCAGCCATTTAACCTACAACATATATATTATCCCATTCCTGAAATATGCAAATGCATTGTGCTTCAGTACTAGGAGTGTTATCACTCCTAGGGAAAAGCAAATTCAAAATCTAGAGTCTAATTAGAAAACACCAACCTTTCTAAGTGCAAGGATCTGGAATGTTGGTATCGCTGTGAAGATTTCTTTTGTTGTGTGCACAGCTTTTATGAATATATCTAAACTTCGAGGGTCCTTGTGTAAGAGAGAAGCTGAATGCTCGTTGTACTTCCCAAGGGCAAGGTGCAAAACAATAGCTTCATCCTTCAGTATTGTAGGGGGTTCCTTTAGGATTTTATCCAGTAACTGATCAATCGTGGGCAACAGCTGAGATAGCACCATCTAAAAAGTGGGGAAAAGCTATAACATTAACTGACATATACCTCTACTTGTTATACAAGAACCTTATCAATAATAAGAAAAATGTGATAAGGGAAGCAGCCCAGGAGATCTCAGGGAAGTGATAAGATCTTTTTTTCTCTTTTCTTTTTTTTTTGCTGGGTAATGAGGGTTAAGTGACTTGCCCAGGGTAACACAATAAGTGTCAAGTGTCTGAGCCTGGATTTGAATTCAGGTCCTCCTGAATCCAGGGCCTGTGCTTTATCCACTGTGCCACCTAGCTGCCCCCAGAAGTGATAGGATCTTCAAAAAATAAAGAGCTGAAGAGTATTGGGAATGTTTTGAGAGAACCCGAGAATAAATCTCACTAGGAAGCTTTGAGGTCCTAACTGATCATCTTCTGAAATGTCTGTAAGTGCTTCAGGTGAACAGAGTAATCTCCAGAGCCAAGATGATCCTAATAATCCTGAAGAATAGGGCTGGTTTTTGTTCCTCAGGTTAGGGTTAAGAAGAGGGCATCAGAACGTGTTAAAATTATGCTGTATGCTCTGGTTTAAAAGATGCTAATACACTTTTTCGATTAGCTGAATAAGTGACACTAACTTTTTTGTTATCCATTATTCTCTCAGGATTTAACTATAATTCAAAAACTTCTATTTTATCTAGAAAATATAGAATGCTGTTAATTAAGTTCAAGACAACTGTTAAATTTTAGAAATTTTTATTCAACTAGAGTATTAAGTTAAATTTACTTCTGTCACCAAGTGTACAATTAAAAAATGACATACAGAACACATTAAAACACTATAATTAGATTACTCTTTCTAGATAGAACATTTAATTTGATTTATACTTCATGTGTCTGTTCAAACTTGTAAGATTAAAATAATAGGTAGTAAAAGGGGGTTTTAACCTAATATTAATACCAGTATGTAATTCTCTTCATTGTCTCTGTTATATTTCCTGTTAAAACTATTAGTAAAGGTCATGAAAAAGGTTTTAGAATATAAAACTGATGCTGTAATAGTAATAATAATGTATATTTATAAAATACTTTAAGGTTTGCAAAGCATTTTCTTCATAACATCATGGGCTGGCAGTACAAGTATAATCACCAAAATGAAACTGGGAATTAAAGTTAATTGCCTAGAGTCATACAGCTAGTAAACATTTGAGGTAAGATTCAAACACAAGTATCCAAATTTGACACTCCATCCACTATTATAATCACTTTCAGGAAAATTTGCCATTTCTAACTTAGGAAACTAATTCAGAAGATGTGCAGAACATAATTTTCATAGGAAAATGTTATAAAAACTCGAAAGGAAGTTCTACCATTAGTCACATCTCAGTGTGATTTTAAAACATGAATACACACATACACAGACAGATAGGCATATATACAGGCATACACATATATCTCCAATACACAGGAGTAATATGCTTGTTTAAAACAATCCCTCCTGGCCTCTTCCAAAACAACATTCAAGCTTTCTCTCTCTGCATTCAGTATCCCCTTTCTGTTACCCCTCAAGCTAATTAAAATAAAATTTCCCTTCTACACATCAGTTATCACAATATTTTGCTAACACTAGACTAAAAAAATAGATTTCTCATTAAAATATACACACCTCACTACTGACTTCCTGAAGAATTTTCATTAAGTTCTTTGCAATATAGGATGGACAACTATGTACACAATAGAGCATATGTTTTATGGTTTCAGTCAACTTGTGGTGAGATTTCGGCTTTTTTCCTGGTTGTAGTTCCTCAAATAAACTATTCAAATCCTAGAAGATTAAAAGATAAAACACAAAAATACTTTATGGAGGGTCTTCAAATGGTAGAAGTATTAATGTCTAAAACTGATCAACCAAACAACAATTTAACATTATTTCACTAATAATTTGCCATTTTTTTTGTGTAGTTGGCTCATAGGTGATACTAATGATTGTTTCCCAATTATTTTACCCAGGGGGTAAACTTATCTCATTCAATAACAGTTTAATAATCTCAATAATAAATATTTCAAAAAATTCAAATTTTTTCCATAGATTTTACAGAGTAGCTTTTAATTTTTTTCCCCCAAATGGCTTCTTCTTTTTTTTTTTTTTGGTGAGGCAATTGGGGTTAAGTGACTTGCCCAGGGTCACACAGCTAGTAAGTGTTAAGTGTCTGAGGCCGGATTTGAACTCAGGTACTCCTGACTCCAGGACCGGTGCTCTATCCACTGCGCCACCTAGCTGCCCCCCAAATGGCTTCTTAATAATGCCTTCTGGTGTATCTTCACAACACCCATTTCACTTACCTACCCATTTATTTATTTATTTGCTCACCCATCCATTTATTTATTTCCTTAGCTTGTTCACTCATTTATTTGCTGTGGGCCCATCAGAGTTAAGTGACTTGCCCAGGGTCACACAGCTCACAAGTGTCAAGTGTCTGAAGCCATATTTGAACTCAGGTCCTCCTGACTCCAAGGATGGTGCGCTATCCACCACACCACCTAGCTGCCCCTTGGTGTTTCTTTAAATTTCCAATTATATCTCCCCATTTATTCATGTTAAGAAGAAATTTTTTTTAAATTGTATTTTCTATTATATACATTTCTGTGAAACGACCAAATTTCTCATGAAATAATATGAAAATCACTGGAATAGCTGTTAACTAGCAGGTAAGAGGAACAGATCTGATTTCATATATGTATATAAAATCATTCTCATTCTCTCTCTATTGCTCTCTATCTGCTTATATATTGCCTTTTTTTTTTAGTGAGGCAATTGGGGTTAAGTGACTTACCCAGGGTCACACAGCTAGTAAGTGTTAAGTATCTGAGGCTGGATTTGAAATCAGGTACTCCTGACTCCAGGGTTGGTGCTCTATCCACTGCGCCACCTAGCTGCCCCCTTATACATTGCTAATGGGAAGATTACCTGTGATACATAGGTAGCATCTGAAATAATCTCTTCTTCTTTTTGGACTAGATGTTGTATTACTGGATAAAATGGAGACTCTATTTCCTGTAAGGCCTGGAGGCAGAGAATGGCAGCTCTTCGTACTTCTCTTACAGGACTTCCCAAATTGATAAGTAAACATGTCACCACTGAAGAAAAAAAATAACATCCAAGTTTTTCTACATCAAATTAACTTATAAAACCAAGCAAAAGAGCTCCACTTACTCTGATTTTTTTTTTTGGTGAGGCAATTGGGGTTAAGTGACTTGCTCAGGGTCATACAGCTAGTAAGTGTCAAGTGCCTGAGGCTGGATTTGAACTCAGGTCCTCCTGAATCCAGGGCTGGTGCTTTATCCACTGAGCCACCTAGCTGCCCTGTTCCACTTATTCTGAATAGAAACTTCCAAGGTTATTAGCTCTCTTCAAATAAGTTAGTTCCCAACACAAAGTCATATTTAACAGTGACAATTTATCTTTAGCTGACTTCTTTCCATTTATAAAACTGTTATCCTTTTTTTGGGGGGAGAGGGCGGCAGGCAATGAAGGTTAAGTGACTTGCCCAGGGTCACACAGCTAGTAAGTGTCAAGTGCCTGAGGCTGGATTTGAACTCAAGTATTCCTGAATCCAGGGCTGGTGCTTTATCCACTGTGCCACCTAGCTGCCCCCAAAACTGTTATTCTTTTTAAAATTTTTTTTGGTGAGGCAATTGGGATTAAGTGACTTGCCCAGGATCACACAGCTAGTGTCAAGTGTCTGAGGCTGGATTTGAACTCAGGTTCTCCTGAATCCAAGGCTGATGCTTTATTCACTGTGCCACCCAGCTGCCCCTGTTATTCTTTTTTAAAAGAATTTCCTGACATATTTTGTTTCTTTAATATTATAGCATTATACAGGAAGATTATTTTTCAAAATTTTGAAGGGATTCCCTGTCCCCAACACTCTAGTGGAACCAAAATACTCTCCCTTTTGCCCAGAAAAGGGGGTGGGGAGTGAGAGGGGATTGCTGAAAAACTAAGGCCCAATTGTAGCAGCAGTAAGTATACAAGTGTATTATAAGCATGCATGTATAAATTTGAAACTTTATGAACTCCAATAACAACTACATCTTACACTAAGTAGCGAAGGGGAAAATATATAAACATGGTTAAGAAAAATGATAATTTTAATACCTGGAGAAGATGCTGATGCCAGGCATTTTTTCTTCTGTGCAGCCTGGTCTGATAGCATTGCACGTCCTATGTAAAGAGCTTGAGTCTGTAGTACTGTTTTCACATTATAGTTAAGTGGATTTGAAAAACTATAGTTATAGGTCCATAAAAGTGAAAAGAACTTAAATAAGTCAAAAACATCTTCTAAATGCACCTATCAAAATAGAAGGAAGTTAAGATTAGTTTTCTTCAAATTACTAGCCAACATTCTCAAATACCGTTTTCATTGGAAAATACATGTTAGTAAAAAAAAATCTTTAAAAATGTCTAAATTTGAGCAGAACTGTCATTTCTGAATTATGGAACAAATAAAACTAAAAAAAAAAAAAAAGCTTGGCTAAAATCCTTTTCCTAGAAAATAGATACTGAAATGAGAAATGACTAAAATTGTAGAAGACAATTTAATTGTACTACTTTTGTTTTCCATAGTATTTAAAATTACTTTAGTTGAAAGGTTTCAGAAAAACAATGAATTACCTTTAAGAAAAGTCTCATCAGAAATTTGAAGTGAGGGGCATCAGCACCACCAACAATGACCTCAAATATCTGGATCAATAATCGCAGATAATCTCGGCTGTCTTCTTTCATATGTTCAGGATTCCACCACTTATCATCTAATGGGCATGAAAATATGTGAGGTATGAAAATAAGCCACAAATCTAAGAGCATGAGCCTGATGATGCCAAGTAATTTTTCATCCAAGAAATAAAACATTTTTCTAATTTTAACACAAAATAAATGGCACATTTGGTTTCTAAGATCATATCATAAACAATCATATCTAAAAACATTCAAAATTATTTACCTTTAAGAAAAGATTTAGGTGCCTTCAAGACATGAATAAAATTTTTCAAAGAAAATGCAAGCATAACTGCATCTTCCATTGCAATCATCTGACCTCTGTTGAGCTTTTCTACATACTGAATCCATATCTCCATCGGTATTCCTTTGTCTGACAGTTCAGAATGACAATCGAAAGAGATTTCCTGAATTGGTAAAATGAATGGAAAAATAATCCAGTATTATCTTAAATATAAATTGCATCCTAGAGTCATTTATTATTTACATGGTGGGACAAAAAAAGTAACAAAGCCAGAGTTTCCTTATTTTCCTAGAAATGACAAGAGGAAAATAATCTTTTTTTCTAGAATTTATAATTTTATTTGAATAAGGGAAGTGGTGATTAGAAAATGGAAAGAAGGAACAAAATCTCCTCTACATGAAGTAAAAAGAATAGGGTTTCGGGGCAGGTAGGTGGATAAAGCACTGGCCCTGGATTCGGAAGGACCTGAGTTCAAGTCTGGCCTCAGACACTTGACACTTACTAGCTGTGTGACCTGGGGCAAGTCACTTAACCCTCACTGCCCCGCAGCAGCAGCAGCAGCAGCAACAACAACAACAACAACAACAACAACAACAACAACAACAACAACAACAACAACAACAACAACAACAACAAAAGAATAGGGTTTCCCGAAGATTCTTAAGAGGATGCAGCCTCATTCAACATTTTAAAAAATTTACATAGAAGAAGGAATGTACATTCAAATATCTTTTTTGGATATAATGCTAACATTTTTGAGACAATGAAACAGTAGCTCTAGAAGGTGACTCTAGAAAGTGAAGGAAAGAAAATGACACATAATCAATTTAGGCATATGTGGAGAGAAAAAAATCCAAACCCTTAATAAAATGGTGAACTAGAAACTATTATGACCTCAGAAAAGGACAGATTATTCCCTGAAAATACTGGCCTAATGTGAACTGTGGAATGGGGAGGGGGGGAGGGGTTATGGGGAGAAGGATAAGACAAAAAAAAATGAACATCAGGAAGCATACTGGAAAAAAAAAAATAGAAAACTGTTTTCCATGTCTAAAACTTGGGGGTTTTCCATACCTGAAATACTATGTGGTAGTGTTACCACATCTCAAGAGAAATAAAAGATAAAAAAGTTTAGAAAAGAGCATCTTAAGTAAACAATGCATAAGAGAAGGCAGAGATAGAATAGACAGCAAAGAGAATTGCTGAGTGGCTATGATTAGTTTGTTCAATTGTTAAAAATAAGTATGGACAAGAAGAACATGGACAATCACCAAATTCTGGAATTTGTGAATGAAAGGGCACAAGGACAGACAAATCAAAGAATGTACTACTTTATACAAAGAAGGGGAGGTAAGCCAGACTTTGGTACTCCAAGATGAGCTAAGTAAGTAGTGGAAATAGTTTTTTTTTTAAGGGGTTAAGGCAAATTTTTAGGTGATAGATTCATGGTGGGTAAAGAAGATTTTGGATGCATTTAAGGATGTCCTTCTTCTGCTACGTTATATGGCCAAGCATACCTTGTACTACTTATTATCACTCAATGACATTTCCTTTTTTGAGGAATATTTTTAAGGACCATGCAATCTACATCACCTGTCCTTAATTCTTATTGTCTTTATCTACAGACCTCTAAGTGTTTCTCCCAACTTTCTCCTTAACCCCTGCCTTAGAGTTCTCTCTCCACACCCTTCCAACCATTTTATTATTAGCTCAGCTACTTCCTACTCAGGTTGGTGAATTCACTCACAAGTTTCTTAATTCCTCATCTCTTAAAATCTAATGATTTTCTCTACCCCATTTCAGCTTCATAATATGAACAAAGATTAAGACTCTACATTTCATTTGAAATTCCATTTAGACCACAATTTCATACCCTTCTACCTTCTCTCACTCTCAGATTTACCCCTAATCCTGATTTTTATCCTTATTGTGCCCTCTGATCCAATGATTCATTTCTATTCTCCCAATCTATCTCTTCCACTCTGGCTTTGTTTCCCATTATAATGTAGTTTATCCAAAGAGCAAGACACTTTGAAGTTTCCCTAACTACTAGCTACTAGTCCTGGATCCTTTGTGTCCTGATATTCAATTTTTCTGGACCTGAGAATATTTATTCCCTTTTTTTTTTTTTTTTTTTTTGGTGAGGCAATTGGGGTTATGTGACTTGCCCAGGGTTGCACAGTTAGGAAGTGTCAAGTGTCTGAGGTCACATTTGAACTCAGGTCCTCCTGAATCCAGGGCCGGTGCTCTATCCACTGCACCATCTAGCTGCATCGAGAATTCTAATATCTTTGCCAAGAAAACCTCAAATGGGGTCATGAAGAGTCAGACACAACTGAAACATAAATGTATCATATTCTGTTCCTGGACTATAGGTTCTATGAAGGAGAGAGAAAAAGCTTAAATAAGCCAGAGGCTATTTTGCCTTCAGAGAATCTATAGTCCAGAAACAGAATTTCTTGCTGAATTAAGCTGTGTGGACCTTGGATCTCGCTCAAAGCTTCTTAAACTGTGGTTCACGACCCCCATATGGGGGTCTAAAAAATTTGACAACAGTAAAAGGTTATGTACATCCATTCTGTATACCTGGGGTCACACAAAAATTTCTCAAGCAAAAAAGGACTGAGTAGAAAAAGTTTAAGCTCTGTTCTAGTTTAACATTCTACTTAAGACAAGGTATCCCTATTTCTTATAAATATAAGAAGAGAAAGAAAGCATCATGCTTAATCATTAATAGAACTAAAGAAAGGCACTGTGGCAATAGTGTTGGACTTGGCATCTCAAGAACTGGGTCTGAGTCTAGATTCAACCCCAATTAATTATGTGACCTTGTGTAGGTTATATAACTTCTCTAAGATCTGTAAAACAGAAATGTTACATGTACTGCCTACTTCATACGTTTGTTATGAGGTAGAGTTTTCAAACCAAAAAGTGATATATAAATGTGAGCTACTTCTAAAGGACTGGTACAATAACCCTAAATCTACCACTCTGGGAAAGGTTGTTAGAGAATTCTACCTCATATCTGACTTATACCTACTTAATTAAAACATTTCTCACCTGAGCCCCCCCCCCCCTTCCATTTTTACTCTAGGTCTTAAAGAATGTTAGACTGCCATTTAATCAATCATGAACTTCCAGAGGCTTCCTTGTCCTTACCAAAGAAGTAATAACTTCACTTTCTTTTATTTTTCTTTCCAGCAAATTGAATACTCTTAATGCAAATGGAAAGTGAGTTTCCTTTAATGAAGAGCAGCAAAAGACAAGAACCGCAATGACCACTTGGGAAGTCACTTTCTGCTTCAATGTGTAGCTTTCCTTTTCACCAACAGCTATCAAGTCCTCCACCTTCAAAAACAAACAGACAAATTCATCATTGCCTATTCTGTGCTTCATTAGATCATACTCCTTGCAGGGAAATGCTTATAGCTCTATATATCATACAGTATTCTAAAATTTATGTTGGTTGTAAAATATAACTAAATGTTTAAAATGAAATGCCTATGCTCTAAGTACAAAAAAAAATAAAGAGAGAGAAATTACAAGTTCTAATAATAACAGTCCAAAATAATCTGAGCAAAAGGTACATTCAGATACTGGAAATAGTTACTAATTAAACTGAGTATTTAAGGTCATATTTTTTAAAAACAAGATTTTTGATAGCTTTTGTTTTGCTATCACCTAGGTTTTCTTGTGCCCCTCCAACTCAATTATAATAATAATTTTCAAATAAAAGGAAAAAATTACCAGTTTAGTAATACACAAAAAAGATAATATCAAAAGCTCTTCTACACCCGTGGACACCCCCCTCCTCTGCAAAGGAGGGTGGCACTGTTTTCTTGTATCTCTTCTTCTGGAAGACTTATGACTTAAAGTTTTAATTCATTTACTCAGCCATTGGACTATATTTTCTTAGTTAAAAATTATTATAGTACTTACACTACTGAACCCAAGAAAAAAAGGGAAGTGAGATAGTGCTAGGCTCGCTTAAAAAGATGAAGAGGATACACTTTTAAGTATAATGTAAGATTTAGAATCTAGTGTATATTCTCTCTGTATGTGTTGATAAAGTGACACTTTTTATTCTGTAAAATTATTTGATATAGCACTTTTTATTTTTTTATTTTTATTTTTAGTGAGGCAATTGGGGTTAAGTGACTTGCCCAGGGTCACACAGCTAGTAAGTGTTAAGTGTCTGAGGCCGGATTTGAACTCAGGTACTCCTGACTCCAGGGCTGGTGCTCTATTCATTGCGCCATCTAGCTGCCCCCACTTTTTATTTTTAAAAGCAATACTTATAGCATTCAGAAACCACAAACATTTATGAAGAACTTTCAAAATCCAAGAATCAAAATCAAGTTTTGGCAAGAAATATTTTAAACGGGCATTTTGATAACACACTTACCATCTTTAACATTGAAGAAGGATTCCCTGAACTTATGTTGTCAGCCAACAACTGAACCATTTTTTGATTTGCTACACCAATCAAGTCTGTTGGCTTTGTGGTTTTAATCACTTTTTCAAGAGCTGTGAAAAATGGTGAATGTAAGTTTACAAATCACTGAAGAAAATCACATGAAAACTTTTACTACTTAAATCTAATTCTAAGTATATTAAGTTTTTGTTAACTTCATTATCCCTTAAAATGTTTACTTTACTATTTGTCTTAGGAAAAAAAAAGATTTCAACTAGTCACAAACATGACAATTCCCTTTTTTTGGGGGGGGCAGGGCAATGAAGGTTAAGTGACTTGCCCAGGGTCACACAGCTAGTAAGTGTCAAGTGTCTGAGATCAGATTTGAAATCAGGTTCTCCTGAATTCAGGGCCGGTGCTTTATCCATTGTGCTACCCAGCTGCCCTGACAATTCCTTTTTAAAGCAAAGGATTTTTTGTCTTTTATAATTTTCTTCTGGAATTAACACTCTGCTTATCTTTTTTTAGTTTATGAGAACAAAATTACACATCTTACCTTCTTTCCATCCTTTCAGTATAGGGTGCAAAGAGCAAATTCCTGATTTTGACAGATAAATTGCCATTTTCATCTCTTGGGATTTTGAACTGTCACTGGTAACAACCATAAATGGCAGCAAATGTACAACCACTTGATTTAGTAACTGATCATTTCCACTCAGAATCTCTTCTTTAATTAGAATGTTGGCTGCTAATTCAAGTATCTTGTACCTAAAATGTTTATTTTTAAAGAACAAGTTAAGAAATATGGTACAGACCTACAAACAGTTACTAATTATAAAGTGAGATAAAAGCTATCATACATCCCTCCCAGAGGAGGTGTATATTTTTCATTTTAAGGTTCCAGTACAAATGATTGCAATTTACTTTGTTTCCTAATTAAAAGCTGATTCTGATTTCTAAAAGAGCTAAATGAGATAATTACCAGAGAATCTATATTATTCAAAATGTATAGCATTCCAAAGTTCCCATATAAGAATTAAAATTTTCAATATTAAAAGAACACTTTGCAACAGTCTATATCAAGGGTTTTTTTTTTTTTTTTTGCAGGGCAATGGGGGTTAAGTGACTTGCCCAGGGTCACACAGCTAGTAAGTGTCAAGTGTCTGAGGCCGGATTTGAACTCAGGAACTCCTGAATCCAGGGCCGGTGCTTTATCCACTGCGCCACCTAGCCGCCCCTATATCAAGGGTTTTTAACCTGGGGTCCATGACCTTGTTTTAAAAATAATTTGATAACCGTATTTCAATATAACCGATTTTCTTTTTAAGTCTATGTATTATACTTTATGCACTTACAAACATTATTCTGACAAGGGGAACAGGGGACCCACCAGACTGCCAAAGAATATATGACACACACATAAAATTAAGAACCCCTGGTCTACGGAATGAAAATACCAGATCTCTAGTGTCAGATCATTCTGATATTGCTACAAAGCAATCCTTAATACTATAAAGAAAAGTAAATACATACCATGCCCCATCCTGTGAAAGTTCTGCTCTTTGAAAAAGACTCAAAAAACTTGAAACGGTTTCTTCTGGGCTAAACTCTTTTTTGAAAATCTATAAACAGGAAATCACCAATTCAAATGTTTCTTGCCTCTTTGAATTCGAAAGAGAAAATATTTACCCAATACCCACCCCTAAGAACCTTGAAGCAAATTTCTATTTTTATCACTCCAATATTCCTGAAAGGCAATTATAACAGGCCATTTTAATAAGGAACAATTTTTTCCAAATGCTCATCAAGAGCATTGTGCCTTGAATTATGTAATGCTTTATACTTTTCAAAGTACTGCCATGGAAAACCCCCTCACCCTGTGAAGGTTCAATTGGCCCTGTGCTGATTAAAATTTTTATCAATGACTTGGATTAAGGTAGGGGAAAATGGGGAAGAGGATGCTCATCAATATGCAAATGACACAAAGAACTTGGAAAGATGGCTAATGCAGTAGATGACAGGATACGCGAGGATCTTGCAGGCAAAAGCCCTGGGATGAATAAATTAAGGTAAAAATAAAGTCTTGGACTTGTGTATAAAATGAAAATCAACTTCACATATACAGCGGGGATAGGCATCTTTAGAAAGTAGTCCCCCCCCTCCCCAAAAGTGGGGCTTTAGTGATCTCCAATTTCATTAGGGTCAGCATTACACTGTGGTAGCCAAAAAGCTTATCTGAGAAGCACAACTTCTAGAGCCTACTACCCCTGCCCTCATCTCAAGGACTGTGTTCAGCTTTTAGGTGCCACAATTTAAGAACGAGATTGCTAATCTGTAAAGGGGACAAGGGAGAGAAATCAGGATGGCTTGGGTCCATGTCATATGAGCATAAGCTGAAGGAACTGGGTTTGTTTGTCCTGCAAAAGAGAAGACTCAGGGGAACTTGATAGTGTCTTCAAGGATCACGTGTGTTCTGTGTGGAGCAATGGGTGGAAACTGCAAGGAGGCCAATTCAGGCTTGAGGTCAGAAATTTCCTAACCATTAGAACTGTCCAAAAGTAGAATGGGTTATCTTGAGAAGTAGTGAGTTCCCTCTCTTGGAATTTCTCAAGTAGAAGAGGGTGTTTTCTTACCTGGGTATTCCCTACACTTGGTGATGTGATAATGGAGATTCCTTCTAGGACTGGGTTAGACTAGAGTTGCTGGGGCTCCTTTGATCGCTAAAAGCCTGTGAAGCCACTTAAACTTTCTGGGCTTCAGCTTCCTTAGCTTTCCATGAAGGATTAAGGGAGAAAGACTAATGACCTCCAAGGTTCTCACCTGTTTA
The DNA here is from genome assembly GCF_019393635.1 of Dromiciops gliroides. Classification (NCBI taxonomy): domain Eukaryota; kingdom Metazoa; phylum Chordata; class Mammalia; order Microbiotheria; family Microbiotheriidae; genus Dromiciops; species Dromiciops gliroides. The sequence continues at coordinate 142,790,320 of NC_057864.1, read as the reverse complement.
AAACCCCTGATCCTATGAAAATGATTTACATGAAGAAATTAACTTCCAGATATAACCCTGACAGAGGAAATTTTGGGAACATCCAACCGATGTGAGGAGAGAAGACAAAAGGTACATTAATTAAATATATTTGTATTTTAATATCAAGAACATACTTACTTCAAAAGCTTTCACAGCTGACAGAACAACATCTAAATTATCATCACCAAGACGCATTATAATAGCTTCTTTTATGAAAGAATCATCAATATTCTCCTGGATAACAGAACAAAAAAGAAAAACAAAAAAATTGATTTTCTAGCTGTTAAAAGATCTCACTAGTCTTCACTGCAAACATGAGGCATCAGGGTAGTGAGGGACCACTTCACTCAAGAGACCTAGGTTATGGTCCTACTCTGCTAGACCTTGCACAACTCACATCTCTGGGCCTAGAGTGTACAACAAAAGAGGCAGACTGCATGTGTCCTTCTAGATGGAAAATTCAGTTGTTCTCATTTTTCACTGAACATTCAATTAAAAACTTAGAACTCGAGTAAGTATAATTTAACCATTAATCAATTTATCAATCAATCGGGGGGAAATTCCACATCAAAGGGAATGGAAAAAGAATATAGAAAAGCTAGACTACACTAAAACATTTTGTGTAATAAAACGATGGAGCAGCACTCCCAGGAATAGTCAGCAGGGATAAAGCCACCTCCATACTAATTTCATTTTTTCCCCCTAAATCCTCTGAGCTAATTTAACTTTTAATCATTGAGTTTATCACTGGTACTGAATGATTTTACTAAAAAATTCGGTTTATAATTAAAAGGGGAAGAAAAATAATGGCTGTTAGAATCTGTACCTCTAGGAAGTACAGCATACAGAAGCTTGTCTCTACATCCAAAGTACCACAGCCACTACAATTACACATCATCCAATTGTACATGATGTAATTCCAATTTCTTATTCTAGCATATCATTATGGCATCATATATAAGAATTACATACAAACACATAAAAGTAATCTGTCACTCACCTTGGATGTTTCCACAATATTCTTCAGATGGTTAACTGCCAAAAGTCTCACTGGAGCCAGTGGATGGTTCAAGCTAAGCATGAGGCAAGTATCAGAATCTGCCAAGAACTATAGGATATGTTTACAATCAATGAATGAGTTCACAGGAAAGATCACCATTATTTTATTCAGAAAAAAAGTTGAGGAAGATCAGTTTTAACATAATGGCTCACCTAACTGCCAGAACCCAATTTTAGACACTAGAGTCAAAACACAACACTTCCCGTCTTCCTTATATAGTAACTCTCCATGTATTAGCTCACATGAGACCAAGAATCTATACTGACATGTACTGATATAAGCTTAATTTTATATTCCTAAATTTTTTTACTCCAAATATAAGCAACAACACTAGGAAACAAACAAACAAAAACATGGATGTGAATGGTCCCTGAATGAAAAGTAAACTGATTTGAATGAACTGACAACAAAGATTAGAATACAACTTAATGGCTATTTAATAGCATTAAAAATTTATCACTGAACAAATTAGGGAGATATGCATGTTATCTGTATTGCCTTAGAATTCATACACATGTTATAACTAAAGTTATGAGGCTAATGTTTGTAGCAGGGAATAACTCACAAACTAATTATTTATGAGCCTCTTTATATAACTAGTCTCAAGACTAGGTCTTTTGCCAGAGATTGTACTAGCACAAGAAAATGTTGGTCAGGCATGGATTCTCAGAAAACTTTTAAAAATCCAACATGTCTATGAAAATGCAAATACCAAAAACCCAAAGGGCAAATGTACAAATAAACGCTGTATTATCAAAGTTATTTCATCTTTCTTTACCCCTTAACTGAAGAAAAAAGGGGTGGGTAGAAGGACAGTGACAGGAAAGGATGAAAGAAAGGCATGGCTCATTAGAAACTTGCATTGTCAAAGCCTTTCCTCATGCTGCACCCCAAAACCAAAACATACTCCTTGGCAGACTCAAAGGCTCCCTTCTTTACTCTTTTACTGAAATCTGAGTCTCCCCAAGACTTTTCGAAGCTAACAAGAGAAATAGAACAAATTTCCCTTTTCCCCTCCCTATCTAATCATATAATTTAAAAAAAATTTTTGGTGAGGCAGTTGGGGTTAAATGACTTGCCCAGGGTCACACAGCTAGTAAGAAGTGTCTGAGGCCAGATTTGAACTCAGGTCCTTCTGAATCCAGGGCCGGTGCTCTATCCACTGCACCACCTAGCTGCCCCTAATCATACAATTTTTATAAGTGCTTCTTTCCCTTAACCCTCAGTAGTAACCAGAGCCTACCTGAAACTTTCCTCCACTTGTGGAGAGAGAAATAAACTGATGGAAAAATTCTTGCTTTTGGGGATCTGTAACGTCCTTTAGATGGTCCTCCAATACTAAATCTAATGTCTTAGGGTATCTGTAAGAAACAAAAAGCAACCAATCAAACCACCAAAGAATTGTTACAGAGCAAGAAAAAATTTTTAAAAATGTATCTGGTAAAACAAAAGGTCAACAATGTCAAAGGAATCAATTAAAAAATGTGAAGTAAGGCAGCTTTAAGAACTAACAGATTTCAAACTGTATTACAAAGTGGTTATCATCAAAACAATCTGGTCCTGGCTAAGAAATAGAGTGGTGGATCAGTGGAATTGATTAAGTACACATGATCATAGTAATCTAGAATTTGATAAATTCAAAGATCCAAGGTTTGGGAACAATAACTCACTATCTGAAAAAATTTCTGGGAAAAATGGAAAGCAGTTTGGCAGAAACTATGCACAGACCAACATCTCGCACCATATACCAAGATATGGACAAATTATTTATACATAGACGGTTGATATAAGTATATTAGAGAAGCATGAAAATTCTACCTATCAGATCTAGGGATGAGGGAAGAGTTTATAACCAAACAAGAGATAGAGAAGATCATGGGAAGTAAAATGGATAATGTTGATTACATGAAAAAAAGTTTTTGCACAAACAAAACTAAGGCAGACAAAATTAGAAAGAAAGCAGAAAACTGGGGGGGGGGGCAGGGAGAAGGGGAGAAGAGAAGTTTTATAGCAAATTTCTCCGAGAAAGGCCTCATTTCTCAAATATATAAAGAACGGAGTCAAATTTGTAAAAATGAGTCACCCGCCAATTGACAAATGGTCAAAGGATAGGAACAATTTTCACAGAAATCAAAGTTATCAAATGTCACATAAAAAATGCTCTAAATCACTACTTATTAGAGAACTACAATTTAAAACAACCCTGAGATACCACCACATACTTATCACACTGGATAACATGATGGAAAAAGAAAATGACAAATGCTGGTAGGGATGTGGAAAAATTGGGTTACTAATAAACTGCTGGTAGAATTGTGAACTGGTCCAATCATTCTGGAAAACAATTTGGAAGTAAGCCCAAAGGACTATCAAATTGTGCATACTCTTTTAGCCAGCAATAGTAGGTCTGTATCCCAAAGGGATCAAAGAAAAGGACAATTCCAAATGATCTACAAAGAAAAAAGCTATCCACCTCAAAACAGAGAACTGATAAACACCTAGTGTAGATTGAAGCAAAAGTCAAAAGACTTAAAAAGAAGAAAATGTAAGGTTGTCTCACAGCAAAAAGAAATAACCTAGAAAACAGATTGAGAGGGGAAAATATAATAATCATTGGATTACCTACCTGAATGCTACGATGTAAAAAAAGACTAGCTATATTATTTCTAGAAAATTAAAAGGAAACTATCCAAATCTCTGAGAACCAGAGGGGTAAAAATGGAAATAGAAAGAATCTAATGGCCACTTCCTCAAAGAAAATCCAAAATGAAAACTCCCAGGAATATTAAAGATAAAATTACAGGTTTAAGAAAAAAAAAATATTGCAAGCAGCCAGAAAGAATTCAAGTACTGAGGCTCTACAGTCAGGATCACACATGCTATATTAGGCAACACTGTGATGGAGATATATGTACTGCCATATTCCGGAAGGCAAAGGATACAGGCTTATAGCCTCGAATAACTTACCCAGCAAACCTGAGTACAGTGGGGAAAAATGGGTCTTTAATGAAGCAGAAAAATTATTAATGAAAAGACTAGAGCTGTGTAGAAACTTTTAAGTTCAGACAAAGGTGTAAAGAAAAAAGCATTTCACTCAAGAAAGAGGAAACCAGGAGCGGGGGAAGGAGAAAATAAAATCACAAAATGTAAATAATATTAAAAATAAAATCTATCAACTCCTAATAAAGCTGGAATGGGTACTAGGAATGAAGGCACTTTGTAGAAAAAATGGGGAACTGTGCAAAGTACTGCGTAGGGATGTCTTTTCCTAGGCATCCTTAGAACCTCCCTTTCCCAAACAAGGATGGTATTCTCCACTTTAAGGAAACTGGTCAAATATATGCTTGACTCTTATAAAATATGTGATTTACCTAAAAGAAAAGTTAAATGCATGGAAATAGCTTTACAGACTTCTTCTAAAGCAGTTTAAAAATTTTTTCATTTAGCAACTTCCTGAGAATCTCCCTAAGTTCCACTGTCTATAATGCTTTTCCATTCCCTCTCCTCTTTCCCTCATTAAAGAAAAAAGAGCGTAGAGGTGGATCAGGAAAAATAAACATAGACTAAAGAGCCCAAGTCTGGGAATCACTGTTAAAGCATTCCTTCTCTATCAATGACTTAGACGTCAGTTTTTGTGGGACCCACACAAGACTTTTATAAATTATTTGAGGCACTCAAGTCAAGTATTGGGGATTTTCAATCTTAAAACTAAATTTGTCATGAATGTAACCAATCAATACAACTATTCTAATTATTTTTTTTTCCTGGTGGGGCAATGGGGCTTAAGTGACTTACCCAGGGTCACACAGCTAGCAAGTGTCAAGTGTCTGAGGCCGTATTTGAACTCAGGTAGTCCTGAATCCAGGGCGGTGCTTTATCCACTGTGCCACCTAGCCGCCCCTAATTGTTTTTTTAAAATGACAATTCTCCGATTTCACTGTAGGTAGGCAGGTAGTAATCAGGGTTCAGATACATATTAATAGTCCCAAAATCTGGATTGTGAGCTCCATAAGAGAAGACTATCTTCTGCCTTTTTGTAACCCTTTAGTATATATAGTTCCTGAGAAACAGTAAGCACTTAATAAATGCTTACTGACTGAGGATTAAATGCACATCTTCAAAACCAAAAGGGAGAGACTAAATATTATTAAAATGAATGTTTCTCTAATAAAATCCCTGTTAAACAAAAATATTCCCAACACTTTATCTTCTTACTGATAGCCACTACATACTGCAAATAATTCAACACAATAAAATTTGATTTTTAATGTATAAAATTGATTAGAACAGGGAAGAACTACATAACTCATAAAGAAGTACATATAAGGAAAAAGTAACTTACTTGCTTTCCAAAAGTCTAATGAGAGGAAGAAGTTGTTCATTGAGTAGTGATACCTCCTTAGAATCTCTTTCTTTCTGTGAACTGTATGAAATATATTCTTCAAGAAGAATGCTAAGAAACAAAATAATTAATGGAACATAGGTCAATAATATATAGTCTCCTTATCATATATGCAAGTACCTTTAACCAGGGATTAGAAATACCATTTCTTCCCTATAATTAAAGCTTTCTTTTGTTAGCATTTACTGAGTGATATCAAACTGTACTCAGTTTTAGTTTCCTATTAATGTATCCTGAAAACCTCTGAATCCAGAGCCAACAATACAATGAAGCAATGTTTCAGAAGGCAAACTGAATTTAATAAGACAAAATAATCAGTATGTTTTCACTGACTAGTCTTGTAGAAATATAGTATCTGTGAATGATAAAATGGTTTGCATCAAAACAAGGTGTAGAAAAGCAAGGGAGCAGGGGAAGGATGGGAACCCATCCCTGAATCAACCACACACATACAAAATTTAAAAGTGGTATCTTACCTAGCCAACAAATGGTCTAAGTTGTTTTCCAATGATATATCTTTAAGTATATCTTCTAAGAGTCTAGCATATATGTGACTGTCCAGCTCCTCAGTTTCTTCTTCTTGTTCTTGTTCTTAGTAAACAATAGCATGGAAACAAGGATTATAGGAGGAAATCTCAATTATTTTTAAACTATTCTCTTCTTATAAATTTAATTCAGTTCTCTATATATTTGAGAAATAAGGCCTTTATCAGAAACATTGCCTGCAAAAATTGTTTCCCAGCTTTCTGCTTTCCTTCTTGGTTGCATTGGTTTTATTTGTGCAAAACCTTTTTCATTTAATGTAATTTTTAAAAATCCTTTTTGCATTTCCTAATTTTCTCTATATCCTCTTTGGTCATAAATTCTTGCCCTCTCCATAGATCTGACAGGTAAACTATTCCTTCCTCTTCTAATCTGTCTATGGTATCACCTTTTATGTCTAAATCATGTACCCATTTTGACCTTATTTTGGTATATGGTGTAAGATGTTGGTCCATGCCTAGTTTCTGCCATACTATCTTCTAGGTTTCCCAGCAGTTTTTGTCAAATAGTGAGTTCTTAACCCAGAAGCTGGAGTCATTGGTAAAATCATGTCTTACACTTCAACATCTCATCATGAAAGAGAATCTGCTTCCTCAACAGCTCTTTCTTTGTTTCTTTTTAAAATAATAAACACTTTTATTTAAAGTTTTGAGTTTCAAATTTTATTTCTCCTTCCTTCCCTGCCTTCCCCCATCCCTGAGGAGGTAAACAATCAGATATAGGTTATACATGTACAACTATGTAAAACATTTCCATAATAGTCATTTTGTATAAGACTCAAATAAAAGAAAAACAAATGAAAGCAAGTGAAAAACAGCATGCTTCAGTCTGTGTTCAATCAATATCAGTTCTTTCTTTGGAGGTGGATAGTATGTTTCATCATTAGTCCTTTGGGATTGTCTTGGATCATTGTATTACTGAGAATGATTAACATTCAGAGTTCTTCGTCAAGCAAGATTGATGTCACTGTGCATAACATTCTCCTGGTTCTGCTAACTTCACTATATACATCAGTTCACACGAGTCTCTTTTCAGGTCTTTCTGGGTTTTTTTGTTTTTGTTTTTTGCAGGGCAATGAGGGTTAAGTGACTTGCCCAGGGTCACACAGCTAGTAAGTGTCAAGTGTCTGAGGCTGGCTTTGAACTCAGGTCCTCCTGAATCCAGGGCCAGTGCTTTATCCACGCGCCACCTAGCTGCCCGCTTAGGTCTTTCTGAAATCATCCTGCCTGTCATTTCTTATAGCACAATAATATTCCATCACTATAATATACCACAGCTTGTTTAGCCATTCCCCAATTGATGGGCATTCCCTTGATTTCCAATTCTTAGACACCACAAAAAGAGTTGCTATAAATTTTTCTTGAACAAATAGGTCTTTTTCTCTTTTGGGGGATGTCTTTGGAATATAAACCTAGCAGAGGTATTGCTGGATCGGTATGCAGTTTTGTAGTCCTTTGGGCATAGTTCCAAACTCAACAGCTCTTTCAGCATAGAAAAAGTTCTATCAGATCAATCAAGTTAAAAAAGATCCAAGTACAGACCTAACAATACTTGTATCTGTCATCCAGGGACCAACCAAGCTAAATACAGAAGGTTTGGTGCCAGAAAGCTAGGTCACTGGGAGATAAATCTCTTTTGGCCACAGCAACCAAAGAATATCATCTATCCAATAAGGCTGGAAAGGTTGCAATCTACATCAGTGGAGGGATGAAATCATAGAGCTTGTGAAATACTGAAGCATTCAAAAATACTAACTGTATTCGATTCACTGATGGTGGACAAATTTTTAAAGTCAGGATGGATCCAAGACATACTTTATCCTATCTTTCACTGTTATTCGAAGGGATAAGACTTTAAATACATTAAGATTTTGTAGTGATTTATAGTTTACAAACTACTTTCACATATGAAAAATCTCAGATTTTCTTATAAATGAAAATACTATTTAGTCAGTATTATCTCCATTTTATAGATGAGAAAAGAAAGACAGAGAAATCAAATAACTTGTCAAGACACACCACCTGTGACAAGAATTCAGGGCTCTTAATTCCTGGCTCAGTCCAGTAGCACAAGGAATTCTAAAAATCTCTTAAAAACTTAAAAAACCTGAATCCAGTAAAGAGCTAAAAATCGACTTCAATAATCCCCTTCTTTGACCAGGAGTTTTCATAGTCCTTACTAAATGAATCATCAGCATCAGGCCTAATACTGCCAGTTGCTGGATTCCAAATATAATGGGGCTCATTATCAAAGAGACTTCTTTCTGAAAAGTTGCTTGGAAATCAAACTTTAGTATGGAAAGTCTTCTTTCCCACTGTTTGATAATACCAGAGATGTTCTATAGTAGCTTCTGATTCCTTTTTAGTGTTAGCAACTTTAGTTTGTGTTTCTTCTTAGAGGCCCTCTCTCAAGTATTTAATTAGTTTTTTAAAAAAGCACATGCTAGGGGCAGCTAGGTGGCACAGTGGATAGAGCACCGGCCCTGGAGTCAGGAGTACCTGAGTTCAAATCTGGCCTCAGACACTTAACACTTACTAGCTGTGTGACCCTGGGCAAGTCACTTAACCCCACTTGCCTCACCAAAAAAAAAAAAAGCACATGCTAAACAGACACACCTCATTTTTTTATTTTATAAAGTTTCGATTAACACACTTTAAGAAACATTCTCTCAGTTAAGATTAATGGGAAATTGCAATATTTAATACATAAGAAGTTCTAGATGTGAAAGGACATTCGAAAAACCAAGGTCTCTCACTATTACAAAAGAATAAATGAGTTTGAGACACAACCACTTAGCACAATATAAAATCACATACCTGTAACATGATGAATGATGGTGACAACAAGATGGGGAAGCATGTAATGCAGAAGAGGACTGATATCATATGCCATTGAAATTTCATGTAGTAAGGAAACAAGGTCAGGAACATTACACAGGTGAGCGAACAGCCTATAAAGAATCAAGTCCATATTATTTGCTAGTGGTAGTCAACATAGGGCAATTGTAAGTTTAAAGTATGCACCATTTCACTCAAAACAAGTTTGTTCAGCTGTTTAAAGAACAAGAATTTGATTCTTTATTATCCTATACTTACTTTTTCCCAAGGCCCTCAACTTTCTGTCTCTGCAAGAGCACGATCAGGCAACCTAATCCATCCTTGATCAAAGAGGGGATTTTGGTCAAGGTTTTGCCAATCTGTGAGGCCAATGAATGAACGAAACTATCTTCCATTGTCACTTTTACTGAGACTTGACAAATTATCATGTAGGTTGCAGCTCTATAATCAGGTAAAGATGACTTTAGTCCCTAAAAAATTTTTTTCAAAAGAGAGGAGAAAGTTAGAAACTATACTTCATCTTACAGATACACTATTACCCTGGGACAAATAAAAAGAACTTTAGTTTTTCCACTTATACATGACTCAAAAATCTTAGTGCAATTTAAAGCTACTTAAAAGCTTCAAAATGCGCTACGATGATTAGAACACAGTATTACAGAACCAGAGTGCATCATAGGTACTTGCTGACACTGGGCAGGTGGGAAGATGCCAGGAATCAAGGAATGACAAAAGGCACATGTCAACAAACTACCAGCTCCTTGAGGGCAAGACTTTTTTTTTGGTCTGTGTATCCCTAATACCAAGTACAGTACTGCCACAGAGCAGATGTTTAATGCTGGCTGAAGACATCCTTAAAACACATTCCTCTTTTAAAATAGAATCCACCCACTACCTCTATTCCACCCCCTCTAAAGATAATTAACTTATTTTTGTTAGGTTTCTTTCCTCCTAATATTTAGCTAAGTCCCCTGAGAGACTGAGAGCTTTAATTAGGGAGAAATTTTGAGGCATAAGAGATGAATGCCACCAAGTTGACTACTGACAGAGGGAAACATGAAGACATTAAGTAAGACCCATGGAAGGAGGTAGAAGTATTGGCATTAATATGGGAAGGAGATACATAAAGAGAAAGGGAAAGTTTGGGATGCCTGGATTGAACTAGTCTACTTTTTTCTGGCTGAGTGCTTCAAATGGTCAGAAAATTTGTCCTTTGAGATTTCCTAATAATTGCCAAGATGGCAGCTTTGGAGAGGGAAAGTTCTTTGTCTAGAAATTATTACCTCAACAATTATATTTTTTTTGACAATGTGATTTTTAAAATTTTTCTATAAATTTAAATAAAACATACTGAGTAGTTGGGTGCTCAAAATAATCCGTTTCACATATAAAGAAAACAAACCTTTTGAATATAAGGGAAAAGCTTAGCAACTAAATTGTCTGATATATCATTAGCAGCCACTAGAGCTGACACAATTGTGGATGCATAAAAACTCAGTAGGACTCTCAACTGAGCTGAACTTCCAGGATACTCTGAAAAAACCTAGAAAGGAAAAATAACAAAGAATTAGAATAGGAAGACACTAACTAAACATAAGTATAAGAATCAAAATTTTTTTTTTTCAGATTTCTAAATACTTTATTTTTTTGGCATCATCTTATTTTAATGGAACATAACTGATTCCAGATTATACATCTCACAGGGTGTCTGCTAAACTGGGACACTGTGATGATGACCTATTTGGTATAAGAGAAACGCAGCAATAGCAGCTGTCTTGTCATTGTACCAATGTAGCTAAATATTTTAAAGTCAACGCTTAGTATGATGTATCAAGCTACCTTCTAAAGTAATAATGTTTTGTTCTATTATCAGGCTTTTCCTCTACGCAGTTGTTTCAAGGGATAATATTTAGTATACTTGAGTCTAAGATAATAATTCAGGTTCTAACACCCCATCAACATAACAAAGGTTGCTTTTTGCCACTTCATTTGGAAACCAGTAAATGACAGGGCCAACAAAGACAATTCCAGTTTCAGGGAGGTGTGGCAGTATTACATCTTTTGCAGGTTGCCATTTCCAAACACAGGTCTTATGGTATTAAAATAGGATCACCTAAGCATTTAGAGAATTGTAAGGCTCTGGAAATTCAGAGGGACACACAGGGGCTCCATTTACAAGTAGACAATTAAATACATTTTTGATTTAACACAATAGCATTGATGATCTCACAAGGATCTAAGCTCTCTTACTAATTAATGCCAGAAATTGGAGCACTCAACCATTTTTGGCATTTTAACTTTTTCTTCTCTAAAATCAGATGACTAGATGACCAAATTCAACTATTAATAGGTTAATGATTGTGAAAGTGATTCAGCATTTACATATACGTTTATATGTTTATAGATATGTGAATATTTCTCAATCTGTTTTTTGAGGCAACTTTAATTCAACCTGTACTAAAAAAAAATCAAACAATTTACTTTTAAAGAAAAGCATTTTTATATCATGTAAATATAATTATCAAACTGGTCACTTACTGACACAGATTCCATAGCAAAAGAAAATTGTTTTATGTAATGATCAAAAGTAAGGCATCCCCACTGTGTCTGGGTGAATAACTCTCTCTTAGTGGCCAGTCTCTGAGAGTTGATATGGCCACAAGCCTGATGACAGGCCTTTCCAAACAGATAGTAGTATATCATCAGGCTCCTATTTGAATTGAAGCCTCTCCTAACAAAGTGTACATTCTACTGGCAAAATTTTGAAAAACAAGAGGGCCGCCTTGATGAAGTACCAGAATAGGACTTTAATGGATATTATACATACAGGGTGAAACAATATATACTAACCTTTACAGATTTGGTCACCAGACTGCATATAAAATCCATGAAACCAAGGTCTTTGTAGCAATGTGTAACCAAAGTTCCTTTGGCCAAATGAACACCAGACACCTGTTATTGAAAGAAAGTCAAAACAAATTTAAAAGGTTCTAAGATCTACCATAAACAAGCTAAACAAACACTGACTGAGTGCCCTGCCCTGGATTAGATGATATTGATAAAAAATATGGAGATAATTTTTGGTTTCAGAGGTTCTGAACCTAGTTAGGGAGATATAAATAATATACGAAACAATAAACAAAAAATATAAAATTAAATGCTAAGTGCTACAGGCTATAGAAATTTTGTGGAAATCATTTAGAGATAAATCATAAAGGCTTAGGGAGAGATAGGACTTAAAGGATGGGTAGGATTTGGATAGGCAGAGGAGAATTCTGAATACAGGAAACAACATAAAGGAAAACATGATGGTGAGAATATATAGTGTGTGGTGTCTTGAGGAAACTACTATAATGGGGTATGCACATTGTAAAGTAGCGGGAAATAAGGTTGGACATGTGAGATGGTGGGGGCAGAGTTTTAGATTTTATGTACCATAAAATAGGGAGGTAATAAACGTATTAAAATAGACTAAGGAATTGGCACCCCTGTCCTTCTGACTCATACCCTGACTGACCTCCAATCCCAGTCCAGAGCAGTAGAGGTAAGGTAAAAAGTCATAAAGGGGCACGTGTAAATCATAAACTGTCTATTTGTTCCCTGCTCCATTTTCTCCACTATTTGAAAAAAAATCTTGATTTCTTAATCTTACAAGTTAGTTCTGTATCTCTTTGATTATTTAGTACTCAAAAGACATATAACCAATTTCTCTAATTTTCATCTACCATTATCACTGCAAATTATCAAGTATTAAACAATTATTTTTGCATATAGCCTACCTCACTATTAAACTGAATATCCCTCTAATTTCTCTGTAACAAGGTTTTTAGCTAAAAACTGAGTAACATGCACAATTTCCTAACACATTGTGCCATTTTTGTTCCTGCCAAAAAACTGTTCTTATATGGAACTAAATTTTTACAATTTCCCAATTGGATTTTTTTCTTTCCTTGGTACTTATGATAAACAATGGAGTACAAAAATTTAAAAAGTCAAATGAACTAGATATTTTTTTCAAAAAAATTTTCCCTTTACCAAGATTTTTAAACATAGCAACTAGACACTCATGCCCTGACAAGTGTCATTTAATAAACATACCTTAACAGGTTCCAACCAATTCCACTTATGTGTTGGATTACTAATTTTCAGAAGCTGTATAACACGTACAAATATTTTTGTCTCATGATATGGAAGAACGCAACCAATGAGGCTATCTTGATTATAAAGATGGATATGAAATCTAGGAAGAAAATAAACAAGTTAAACTTATAAAATACATTACCAGTACATCTTTTTTCAATAGATAATTTAAAACGCCACATTTTCTAAACCAGGTGTACTCAATTCTAGAAAAATGTGTCACATACAACTATATGGCCTGTTATAAGACCCATCAATTGATATTTAAGTACTTTATTTTGAAATATAATAGGTGGACATTTTAGCACCTATTCAATCTGGTTCTGCCATGGGGTACCCTTGAGTAAGTCAATGAACCTCTTTGGGCTTCAAATTTATTTTTAGTAAACTAAAAGTACGGAACTGAATTATCTTTAAAGTTTCCTATATCTTCAATGATCCAAAACATTTCCAAAGGACTAATGATGAAAAAATGCAATCTACCTCCAGAGAGAGAACTGATGAACTCTGACTATAAAATGAAGTATAATTTTTTCACCTTTTGGGGCAGTATGGCTAATACAAAAATATGTTTTTCATGATTTCACATGTATAATTGACATCATATTGCTTACCTTCTGAGTGGGGAGAGAAGTTGAAAGAGAGAGAATTTGCAACTCAAATTTAAAAAGAAAAGAATGTCTAAAAAACTATTTTTTTTTAAAGAAAAGGAATTTTTTAAAAAAGGATTTCCACTGGTTAAGCTGAGTATGCTAGGCTCAGAGGCTGGCCTGCTGAGGATGAGCAAAGTTGGGAAAGGACAGGATAAGATCAAGAAACAGCTGGCAGTATAGTATAGTCTGGCTGAAATGGATATGAAAGTTCTTTCCAACTACCTGTGAATCAACCACTCCAGGCATTTCTGTGCTGGCTTAAGCATGAAATAAGGAGACAAGTGTATAAGAAATAGTGAAATATTTTCATCCAGTTGTTTGTTCACTGCCTTTGTCTGAACACTCCTTTCCAAGCTTTTTGCCAATTGGCTGAACAAAGAAGATTCAAACTTCTGAAATGAAGGATCAATCCCGATAAGCTCTTCAAGGCCAGTACATCCTAAGAAAAAAAAGTGGGGAGTAGTTTTGTATAAAAATTAAGACATTTCTTATTGCCAAGATCTAGAAATACCAAAATGAAATGTCACCACTAAATTATTCTTAATTCAAATATATAATAAACATTTAAACACATGCAATTCAACATGCACTATTTAAAACACCCCAGTGACACAATGTCTAGAGGTCTGGGAAATGCTGCAGTCATAAACTCTTTCCCAATTCTGATCTTACTAGCAATTTGCTGTGTGATTTGAAAACCATTTGGCTAAATTTGGAGAAATACTTATCATCCATTAAGGTCTAACAAGCATTTGAATATCCTTAAAAGAAATCACCACACAGAGCAATGACTTCCAAGTGACAGGATATGAATTCAAAGGCAAGTAGCCTTACTACTTTGGGTCTTAATTTCCCTTTCTGTAAAATGAGTGGGTAAGATTAGATGATGTCTAAGTTCTCTTTCAGCTCTAAATACTATAAAATTATTAATGTAAACCATAGTATTTACCCTATGGATTCTTGAGTTAAATATTAAGGACTACAAACTATTTTACACAGAATTTATTTCCATCTAAAACACTAAGACACAAACAGTCCAATCAGGTTTGACTAATCTTATTACTACATGCCATTCTCACTCTTACACCAAGAAAACTTTTCTTAATTCCAAATAATATTGAAAGAATCTTATAAATGGAAGAAATGCCAGAGGTCCAACTTATTCCTGAACAGAAATCTGTTTTACAACATCCCTACAACAAGTGGTTTTCATCCCCTGATAGAGGCACTCCCACCCCCCAACCCTGGAGAAATCCCATGATAGGGAGCCCATCACCTTCTAAAAAGCAGGTCACTGCTTTTGAACAGCTCTAATTGTTAAGAATTTGACTCCCTCATATGGAGTCAAATATGCCTATGCTGAGCATCCATCCATTGCCACTAATTCTGTTTGTTGTGGTCAAACAAAACAAATCTAAACCCTCTAAACCCAACAGCCCTTCAAGTATATGAAGATAACCATGCTCCCTCCACAATACCCTCTTTTCTAAGCTATACATATCCCATTTCCTCACCAGCTCTGCTGAACTCCTCTGATCACACTCTGGTTTGGCAATGCCCTTCCTAATTTGTGGTATCCAGAAAGTCTATGGATTCATATAGTACTTGTAGTCTGTACTGCCTTTTATTCTTGAGCTTTTTATTTATCAGAGAAACTCCTCCTTTCAGGCAGAGCTTAAAACTCCTACTCTATAGAGCTAGACCTAGAAGGGACTTTATAGGCCACCCAGTCTAATTCTCTCATTTTAAAAATGAGGAAACTGAGAACCAAAGGGAATAGGTGAATTGCCTAATTAAGATTACTGAAATTATTAAGAAGTAGAGGTGGGAATTCAAATTCAGCATCCCAATTCTAAAGCTAGAGGCTCTTTATGTGCCACAATGACTATTTTTTGAAGCCTTCCTACTATAAAGCAAAGGTATCAAACTCATGGACCTCCTAGAACGTAGCCAAATTAAAACGCGATGAAAATATTATTGAGAAATATTTAAGGAAATAAATTTAAAATACAATACGATATAGATAATGTTAATTCGTGGTTTTCTAAATCAACATGTAGTCGAAAGGGATGTATTTCTATTTGAGTTCAATACCATTGGTGTATATGATACAATCAGGGTCACAGCAGATGTCTAATAAATATAAGCTGATTTTTTTAAAGCCCACAAAGGGTTTTTTCCCCTTTTAATTTGTTTCTTCTTTCACTACTGTAACTAACATGGAAATATTCTACATAATTGCACATATTTAACCTCTATTATATTGCTTACCATTTTAGGAAGACAGGAGGGGATGGAGAGAGGGAAAATAATATGAAACTCAAAATCTTGTAAAAATGAATGCTTTAAAAAAAACAAAAGAATGCTAAAAGTTGTCTTGACATACAATTGGGGGAAAAATAAAATACTATTTAAAAAAAAAAGCCCACAAAGCCTGGGGCAGAGACCTAGTTTAATGCAGCAAGTTTTGGTTCTCAACCCTTTAATTCAGATGTCACATAAAACAACTCCTAAAAACCACAAAAAGCATAGAAGAGAATGTTAAATAAATACCAAAGAAGGAAAGAAAAGCTTTTACATTATGTGACAAAGCAAAAAAATAAACATTAAAAATCTTTTTAAAAAATGTGATATGCTTACCTATGGCAAAGATGGTATCTCTATCAATGCTGGCTGCTTCCTTACAATCAAACAGCAAGGATGCAACCTCATGCCTGGCCAAGAGACTAGGATCATTCTGAGGTAGTGCAAGACGTTGCAGTTGTTGCGATAAAGACGTCATCTTTTACCACCTTAAAAAAAGGACGATAATGATAATGAGTAATCCTAGGAACTTATGCAATAGGTATGAAGACCATAAGCAAACACCACTACAGTATGAAACAGCAGACCATTCAACCAATCAATCAACAAAAAACATTTATTAAGCACCTACTTTGTGTCCAACACTGCTAAGGGCTGGAGACACCCAGAGACAAGACTGATGCAGCTTCGGACTGTTAAGCTCTAACAGGTAAGGTGGCATGTTGTGTATATGTGTATGCACAATATAGGCAAAATAAATACAAAGTCATCTAGAGGAAGAGTGACTAAAAACTGGGGAACTCGGAAAAGATCTCTTGTAGGGACCATAATTAGAAATTTTAAAGGAAAGAGGTGAGAAGAGTACACTTCAGGCATAGGAATAATTGTGCGACACAAAGATGGGAAATAGTGAGTAACAAGAAATTAGTTTGTCAACACTGAGATGGCTGGTCTTGGTGGGAAGAACAACCTCTTCACTAGAGACAGGAGAAAAGGAGGAAAGAATGAGGATTGATGTTCAGGGGTTTGGGGAGGCGCGGTAGAAGAGGAGAAGGCTGACCAATGACCTGTTTTGCCCCGGGTCTGGGAGAGGAGGCTGGAGTCCGCCCCGGCGGGGCAGACACTAGAGTGACGAACACGTGCGAGAAGACACGCCCCCCCCCGGGGCTCACCCGCACCGAGGCGGCCCGAGTTGGGCCGGGGCTCCGAGGGACCGCAAGAGCAGATCCGCTCCGGACCGTGGTCTCCGCAATACACTGGCTGGGGCTGGGTTTGCCTCCGGCCCCCCGAGTCCAGAGAACCCCGGCTCCCCGCCCTTCTTTAGCCACGAAGTGGAGCCGGCACCAGCGTGGCAGGAAGTCACGCGCACACGCTCCTCACCCCGCTCCCTGCTTACTCCCGCGTAGCTCCCTCACCGGCTTCGTGCGCCGCTCCCCGGAGATAAGTTACTTTTCTGTAAGGTTCTCCCACATGGGAACTGTGAGCCGGAACTCTGACCCGGAAGCAAAGAGTGGTGCACAAGAGCAATTCCGGGTTTGCTCTCGCGAGAGAATACGAGCAACTCCTAGAGCCCGCCTGAGCGGTAAATGTCCCGCCTCCCTCGGAGTAGCCCCGCCCCCTCACTCTTCCGAAGGCGGTGTTTAGATGTCCACGTGACCTATTGCTCCCGCCTTTTCCTCCTCCCCGAAGTGTGAGGTCCCAGTAGTTTGTACTAGCTTTGGAATTGAATTTTCTGCTTCCAGTCTTTTCCTTTGCCCCATCTACCTTTGGAGTCTTGTGAATGCACAGGTTTTAGAGAGGGAGTTAGCTCCTCCCTTTTACCTGAAGGTGCTCACATTTTAATGGTAGAAGAAAGGTGAAAAGGCTAGTTGTGTGACCCTGGGCAAGGCATTTAACCCTTTTTGCCTCACTTTTCTCATCTGTAAAATGAATCCAGAAGGAAGGGGCCAACCACTCCAGTATCTTTGTCAAGAAAACCCCAAATGCGGTAGTGAAGAGTCAGACATAACAGAAACGATTGAACAACGCCCCCCCCCCCCATGAAAACAACTATTCATATACATAAATACATACAACGTAAATTGGAGGCATTCCCAGAGGAAAGACTTTAGTATTGAGGGGAATAGAGAAAGGTCGCAGGGGTACTCAGGAAAGTAGGATGAGGGCTAGGACTTAAAGGAAGCCAGGGAAGACCGAAGGCAAGATATTGGACAGAATTCTGGACATGAGAAATGCATCAGGTGCAGAGATGGGGCGTCTTGTGTGAAGAACAGCAACATAGAACCTTTTTATTCTATCATAGACATGGAGGTGAATGAAGTGTAAGTAGCCTGGAGAGAGAAGGAAACATGTAAAGGGTTTCAAAAGATAGAGTATTTTACATTTTATCTTGGAAGTAATATGGAGTTGCTAGGGTTTATTGAATGGAGTACATATGTCAGAACTATATTTTAGAAATATCACTTTGGCAGTTGAGTGGAGAATGGATTGGAGTGAGGTGAGAGGAGGCAATCAGAAAGCATATTATAATAGTAGGTGATGAGGGCCAGCACCGGGGTGGTAGCAGTGTCTGAGAAAAGAGGAGACATATATGAGAGATGTTGCAAAGATTGGAAGGTAAGATCTTGGCAATTGATTGGACATGAGAGATATTGAGGAGCCAAGGATGATGTCTAGCTTGTTAGCCTGGGTACCAGAGAGGACAGTGGTACCCTTGATATTAATAGGAAAGTTAGAAAGAGGGGAAGGTTTGGCAGGAAAGCTGATAAGTTCAAAATTTTTTTTTTTTTAGTGAGGCAATTGGGGTTAAGTGACTTGCCCAAGGTCACACAGCTAGTAAGTGTTAAATGTCTGAGGCCGGATTTGAACTCAGGTACTCCTGACTCCAGGGCCAGTGCTCTATCCACTGTGCCACCTAGCTGCCCCGATAAGTTCAATTTTTGACACGAGTTTAGGATGTTTATGAGACAGCTATTTTGAGATACCCAGTGGGCAGTTGGAGATGGGAAAGTAGAGGTCTTTGTATTCTCAGTATCTAGCAAGATGCATAGCACATAGGAAGAGCTTAATAAATACTTATCAACTGATTTAATTGAAAAGTTTATAGGATCTTAAGCTTCAATTTGGAACTCTTGGTTATGTTTCCCTATGGAAGGTATCAACATTCCTGTCGGTTTCACTGATGGGGATAGCCTTTAAAATGAATTGGTTTGTTCAGACTCTCTCCAGATAGATGCTATGGAAGAGGACATCTCTTTGTGCTGGTACTAAATTGGTTGGTTCCAAGTATTATGACATGAGCTATGAAAGAAGTCATTCATTTATGCTTACCTATAAAAAGATCCAACAGACCATCTTTTAATCTTTTGCCTTTCTTTTAAAGAAAAGGTAAATCTTTTGAAGACTTTGCAATAGAACTCAGTTCTAGGTGGGGAGAATGAAGGCTTTGTTCCTAAGGAGTCATTAATGGTTGCCTTGGGGGAAGGTGCTTAATGGGAAACTAGGCTGGGACAGAAATGGTCTTTTCCGCATGGCTCAGGAAGAGACTTCCTGGAATAACCTTTCAACCATGTGGCAGCCATGGAGAGGGGAACTACTTATTCTGAGCAATGAAAGTTACTAAACCACAACTTTGTGGAGAAATAAATTTTAATTTTTTTTAACTAACAAGCATTTTAGAAATTAATTTGCCTCTTCCATTATTGAGCAAGTTAAAAAAATAATAAAATCCTTAATACATAGCTATGTAGACTGGTACAGCAATTCTCAATCTTTTGGGTCTCAGAACTCATTATACTCTTCAAAATTACTGAGGACCTATTTTGTGGGAGTTATCTATTGAGATAGTTATCATTGATTAAGTTTTAATGTTATTATGAAAATAGTTTTTACCTCATGAATTCCCTGAAAGGGTTTCAGGAACCCCTAGGGGTCTTCAGTCTATACTTTGAGAATTGTTGGTTTGGAAAAAAAACGTTGCCACATTAGCCATGCCTGAAGACATATGTTCATCATCTCTCAGGAGCTGAGTGGCATGTTTCATCTTCATTCTTTTGGAGTCCTGGTTTACCATTGTGTTGATCAGAGTTCTAAAACCTTTCAAATTTCTTTTTTCTATAATGTTGTTGTCATTGTATAAAAGGTTCTGTTCACTGAACTCTGAATCAGTTCATAAAGGTCTTCTCAGTTTCCTCTGAAATTTTCCATTTTATCATTTCTTATGGCACAATAATAATCCATTACATTCATATGATACAATTTGTTTAGCCATTTCTTAATAGGAACATATCCTCTTAGTTTCCCATTTTGGGCTACCATAAAGAGAGCTGCTATAAATATTTTTGTTCATCCTTTTACTCTTTCTTTGAAATTTTTGCAGTAGAGTCTTTGTAGTTGACATAACTGTGTGGGTTTTTTTTTTTTTTCTGAATGGCCAGATCAATTCGCAACCCCACCAACAGTGCATTAATGTACCTATTTTCCTAAAGCAAGGAAGGATGATTTGCTCAGCTGCACAGTCCTAGCACCTAGACTTTTTTTTTTGAGAAAAGGTAAATTTCCTATGCAATACTAGCTTTAGTGGTTGGATTCTTGGCAACCCCAAATTTGAGAATTTGGAGATCTGGCTTTCTATGAAGAGAAGGGATATTACCTGGGCAGTGGCTTTCTTGATAAAAGAAAATCATACCTATAGTTCTTAGTGTCAAGAGGAGTGGTAGCAAAAGTCTAAAGCTACAATTGGTGGAAACAAGACCCTAGACTTTGTATTCTGCCATTTCTGAGAGTTACTCAGGTGGACTAGATCTGATGGAAAGAGGTGTTGTCTTTCTACAAGCCCTTAGTGTTTTTCTCCTCTGAGAAAACTCCAAATCACAGGGTAGTACCATGATCCTGAGGAACTTTAGGATCTGCTAGAAAAGAAGACCCAAAAGACAGGAAGAATTGTATTCTTTATAGAATCCTGGGAATCCATTGTGCGTTTTTATGGGTTTTTTTACATGGAATAAAGACTTCCTGCACCTGATATATGCATCATCACTTTGAGAGATGTAATGGATTGAGTGCTGGCCTCAGAGTCTGAAAGATTTGGATTCAAATCTTACATACATCCTCAATGTGTGACTCTAGATAAGTCACTTAATCTCTCTCATTCTCAGTTTCCTCATTTGTAAGATGGAATTGAAAATGGCACCTACTTCACAAGATTGCCAAGAGGATAAAAATGAAATAACATTCAAACATTTTGCAAAGAGAAAGAGCTATGAGATCTGGGGAACTGTTCCCCATATGTGGATACCTTGACAAGAACATTTTGAAAGATTTTCCCAGGGCAAACTCTGGGTATGATGAGGGCATAATGAGCCAAAGGGAGAGTGATTTTAGGAATAGCCTTTAAGATTGGATCTAGTACAGGTAAACTCAGATCTGGGATATTAGGCTACTGTTACATGACCTTCATAGGAAAATGAAAACAAAAAAGGTCTCAGACAAGATATGATGGATGAAATATACTTTACCAACTTAAAAAACTATTCAAATTAATAGGAAACAACCTCAAGCAATCCACTCCCTAGAAATAAACTGATCTATTAGGCTGATAGGCTATCCTTCCATCTGAATATCATAGTCTGGACCATCATTATTTTTTATCCATTTGATTTTTCCATTACAAATTCTTAGGTGGATCTCTTTGGAATAATCATTGACTTTAATGTATGGTTCCGTTGTCTTTTGAGTCACTTGAAATTTTGATTACATGATTTACAGTTATAAAATATCACTGGAAGAATATTAGCTTCACAGATAGAGATTTTGCTGCAGCAAACAGCCACATGTAATACAATTAAATTGAGGGCATCATTTCAAATGAGAGCTCCCTGTGTAAGATGGAGAAATTTTAATTTGAAAGAAATAATCAGTTTCTTCTATCCATTTCTCTTTGAACATCGGCCAGCAAATGCCTCTCTGAATAGATGATTACATGGCAACCTAGCATCCATACTAGTGAGGGGAGAAAGAACACCCCTGCAAAGGATTTAAGAATCCAAATGAGAATTATTAGAAGTCAGCTAGAGATAAGAAAGAAATGATATGATCCTCAAAATCTGCGACCAGATTGACGTGATGATGTAGCACTGTTTTCCAAACAGGGCTTCTGAGCTTTCCTTCTTTTGTAGAGGAAGTTTTACCTCTGGTATGTGTTAGAGCTTCTCTAGCTCATTTTATAGATGGTAAGCTGAAGCAAACTGGGTTAAATAACTTGCCCAAGGTCACAGAGGTACTAAGTATCTGAGGGCAGATTTGAATTCAGGAAGACGAGCCTTCCTGACTCCAGGCCTGGCACTCTATCTACTGTGCCACTTAGAAACCCTAGTAATTGGTTGAGGGATATGAAAATATGGAACTGGAATGTTTCACTTACTCAAGGCTGGCTAATAAAGGATAGCAGTGGAGGTCTTGGTCTATGATTCCAGGTGTTATGGGCCATTTGGGACCAGATGAAAATTTATCTATCAAGTTATAATTGGGGGAAAAGGAGGAAACCGTGTCTGCTGGTATCATGGGCAAAAGCAAAAGAAAGCAATAAACAGTTAAAACTACATAGGCAATTTTTTTGCAGTTATATAATTTCCATATTAGTCATTTTATGTAAGAAGACTCAATTAAAAGAAAAAAGAATAAAAGAAAGTTTAAAATAGCATGATTCAATCTGTGTTCAATCAATATCAATTCTTTCTCTGTAGGCAGATAGTATTCTTCATCTTTAGTCTTTTAGGATTGTCTTGGGTCACTGTATTGCTGAGAATAGCCAAGTCATTCATTGTTTTTCATCTGTTCAATATCGCTATTGCTGTGTACAATGTTCTCCTAGTTCTGTTCACTTCACTGTGCATTGGTTCATATAAGTCTTTCCAGGTTTTTCTGAAATCATGCTCCTTGTCATTTCTTATAGCACAATAATATTCCATTACAATCATATACCACAATTTGTTTAGCCATTCCCCAATTGATGGGCATCCTTCTGATTTCCAATTCTTTTTTTGTGTGTGTGAGGCAATTGGGGTTAAGTGACTTGCCCAGGGTCACACAGCTAATAAGTGTTAAGTGTCTGAGGCCAGATTTGAACTCAGGTCCTCCTGAATCCAGGACTGGTGCTTTATCCACTGTGCCACCTAGCTGCCCCTTGATGTCCAATTATTATTATTATTTTTTTTGCAGGGCAATGAGGGTTAAGTGACTTGCCCAGGGTCACACAGCTAGTTAAGTATCAAGTGTCTGAGGCTGGATTTGAACTCAGGTCCTCCTGAATCCAAGGCCAGTGCTTTATCCACTCCACCATCTAGCTGCCCTTGATGTCCAATTCTTAACCATCACAAAAAGAGCTGCTATAAATATTTTTGTACAAATAGATCCCTTTTTTGATGTATTTGGGATACGGATCTAGCAGTGGTATTGCTGGATCAAAGGGTATGCACAGGTTTATAGCTCTTTGGCCATAGTTCCAAATTGTTCTCCAGAATGGTTGGATTTTTTCACAACTCCAGTAGTGCATTAGTTTCACAGTTTTCCCACATTCCCTCCAATACCCAATATTTTCCTTTTTTGTCATATTAGCCAATCTGATAGATGTGACATGGTACCTCAAAGTTGTTTTCATTTGATAGCAGGCTATTTTATATTACCTGGCCATTACCAGGAGGATGGCATTGGGTTGGGTGGAATAAACTCACAATTGCACAAAAATCCTAGCAAAAGGAGAAAGGCTTTAATTGTAAATACTATTTTGTAGAATACTTGCTTATTTTTATTCTAGTAAACAATGCCAATTAATTTATGTTCCCTAATGAGGAAGGGTTCACTTGTAGTTACAAAATTCTAAGAAGCATACATATCTTTATATATATCATAAAACAGTAATAGAAACCACAAACCAGACACTATAAAACAAATCAAAGCAGTCATAATGTAACAGGCCCCACGACATATCATGATCTTGGTAATATGTGTTTTTAAATTACTTTATTTTTCCAGAGCAGATGGTCAAATTAATCTTTTTCATATTATTATAGATTTTTCTGAGAAGGCTTGATAGTGTTCCAAGGCCCAATGCAATTCGTATCATGTCATCTGTGAATACCTTTACTCACAGAATGTTACTAGAGATAGGGAATCAATCTTACTTTTGGACTCTGCACAGGATATTGCTTATCACATAGGCAAATACCTTAAGCAAGCAATCATTTTCCTCCTTCATAACTCTTAATCTTGACCTTAATAATCTTCATGTTTTAAAATAAAGTTATCTTAATCATATCTGCCATACAATCTTGTATGGTTTCAATGGTTGTGTGAGAGTCAACTTGTTTGGAGACAGTCTCAAAGTTACATTTTGCTCTATGCTTTAGAAAGAATCAATTATTTTTGATCATCAATAAGCAAAGGACACAGCAGGAATTTCTACTAGATACACCTCTCAGTAAGTTGTGTAACTATAAAGATGTATTTTGTCTGCTATAAAAAATGACTGAAAAGTGTTCTGGTATCTCTTCATCAAAGGTAATGTCTATGTGTACATAGATCCTTTTCATAAAGATACTATACTATGAGATATCAAGGATCAATAATTTTATTAGTATGGATTCTACCTCCTCCAAGGCAGATCACAACACCTCTGTGACTTAGTATATGGGCTCTATGAGTTTGGTCAAAAAAGTATATTTCCTTGCAATTAATCTATCCAAATTTAGTCAGGCTTCTCCTCTTCAAACTTAACCCAAGTTGGTCCTCTCTAAATTTAGCTAGGCCAACCCTCTCCAACTTTAGTCAGGATGGCCTTCTTCAAACTTAGCCATACTTACCCTCTTCAAATTTAGCTAGGCTGGTTGTCAGATACTTAACATAATACCATCTCTCTCCAGGTCATACAGCCTTTCTAATTTCTAGGACCTGCCAGAATTTGCCTTTCTTTTTTATTAACTTTGATAGCCCAGTATCACCTCCAAGCCAAGAGTTTGTATGGGTGAAAGATTAGGCATATGGCTATATAGTTGTTGAGGTCTTCAGAGTTGCCATCCCCCCTCCTTTTGAGGGGGAATAGGGAGAGGTAAAAATAACATTTTTTTCTATTCTCTTGAAAACTTCCCCTCTTTGGCCACTAGGTGGCGCAGTGGATAGAGTGCTGGGTCTGGAGACAGGAAAAATTGAATTCAAATATGGCCTAGACACATGCTGGTTGTGTGACTAGGAAAGTCACTTAGTTTCTGTTTGCCTCAGTTTACATCTGTAAAATGTGGATAATACTAACACTTACCTTGCAGGATTGTTGTGAGGATCAAATGAGATAATATTTGTAAGGTGCTTACTTAGCATAGTGCCTGGCATGGAGTAGGTGCTATGGTCCCTGTCTCCCCTTCCCCCTCACTCTTTGAGATATCTTGAGGATTTATGCCTTTAGGTAGACTATCTCAATATTGACTTCTGTATGTGTTTTCAGGTCCTGGCACAATTTCCATTTATGCCATTTTTCGTATTATCATTGCCCATACAGTACAGCTGGTCCTGAGGAGAAACATTCAAATGTGGTGCTTCCATTATCTTCCCCAATGAATATAGATCACTACAAAAACCCTGGCAGATCAGTTCTATTTTGCATCCTTTGTTGCCCTTCTTTTAGTTACATATATAAATGGTCCTAGCAGCATTATGTGGTAGAAAATGCTTTCAATTTGGAGTCAGAAAACTTGGCTCCAAATCTCAGCCCTGTCCCATTATGACCTTATGTGAATTTGAGCAAGTCAGAATAATAATAGTTGACATTTTATAACATCTTAAGGTTTACAAAGTACTTCGTGTACATATGCAAGTGTAGATATTAAAATTAGTTGTTGCATTGAGATGTTTTGGCAAATGGTTTTAGTGAAAACAAAACAAAACACCCCCCCCAAAAAAAAAACCCACTTTGAAGATCATTAGGAAAATGTGCATCTATTCTGCCAATATCCTTGCAATAGGATCCTTCAATGCCTTTATCTTTATTATTCTGCCACTTCTAGAGCTAATAACCACCAGATGGCAGAAGAACCCTTATTTGACCACTAGTTCTGGCTTTCTTTTCTTATTGCTGAGTGTTTGGAGTTTCCCATTAATTTTATCATAAATGGGATTTAAAACCTATGAGACCTGGAGTAAAATTTGAATCTGGCCCAGCTCAAAAGTTGTTGGCCTGGGGCAGCTAGGTGGCGCAGTAGATAGAGCACTGGCCCTGGAGTCAGGAGGACCTGAGTTCAAATCCGACATCAGACACTTGACACTTACTAGCTGTGTGACCCTGGGCAGGTCACTTAACCCCAACTGCCTCACCAAAAACCCCCCACAAAAAAACCCAAAAGTTGTTGGCCAGGGAGGAAGCTAGGTGGTGCAGTGGCCCTGGATTCTGGAGGACCTTAGTTCAAATTCGGCCTCAGACACTTGACACTTACTAGCTGTGTGACCCTGGGCAAGTCACTTAACCCTAATTGCCCTGCCAAAAAAAAAAAAAGTTGTTGGCCAGGAAAGGATTCATTGGTATTACAAGATTTTCTGCACAATTTGATTGTCATTTTATCTGACTGTTAACCCAACAGAAAAAAAAATTTTAGGTTTCTATATAGGACAACCAAAAATAAACATTCTTCAAGGAATTCAATGGTTATAGACACTAAGATTATGGTAGATATGTCTAGGATTTAGAAGGCTCTCTAGTCTCCGCTGTTGGAAAGTTGTTACCCTAGAATGTCAAAAATTTTATATTTTTGTTTAAAACCAAGTCTTTTCTTTGTAGTAAATTCACAACTTTGCACAATATATGCCTCAACTAATGTCTTACTTGTGATTGGTTTTTGGACGAAGTAGTCTAATTGGCTAAGATGTAAAGGGTTTGTAATCTATTTGGACAGAGGAAATACTCTGGCTAATGAAATGACAGGTCCAAGAAAAAATTATTAGGTTGTTTTCTCATATATATCTTCTATAGATTTTATTTCATGGTGTAATGGAAAGAGTGCTGTTTGGAGTAGGAAGATCTGGGTTCGAATCTCACTTCTGTCTCTTACTGTCTTTGTGACTCAAATAAGTTATTTCACCTCTGTGGGTCTCAGTTTCTTCATTTGTAAATCAAGAGGGTTCAACTCAATGATCTCTGAAATTCCTTCCATTTCTAAACCTGTGATGAGAATGATGATATAACCTAACACTACAATTTTTTTTCCACTCATGCCCTCAACCATTCCCCCTTAGGAATATCAGTATTTGGCTTATGTGTAGGTCTGTCAAGAAAAGGAAAAGGGACTTCAAGTACTCAAGCTAATAGTATAGCAGGCTTTATTAAGACTGATCAAAAAGGGAAAGACTCACACCCAAACTCAAAATATAGTCAAAAAACTCTCCTTCACTCTCTAGTAAGCCCTATGTCTCCCCAGGGACCTATACAGTTCTTCAGATTTATTATGAGGCAACAGGAAGTAGTGGATAGGGAGATGGCCTTCAAACTAGGAAGATCTGGGTTTGTCACTTTTTTTTTTTTTATTTTAGTGAGGCAATTGGGGCTAAGTGACTTGCCCAGGATCACACAGCTAGTAAGTGTCAAGTGTCTGAGGCCAGATTTGAACTCAGGTACTCCTGACTCCAGGGCCGGCGCTCTATCCACTGCGCCACCTAGCTGCCCCTAAACTTTTTTTTTTTTTTTTTGGTTTAAGTCACTTCTGATACATACTGGCTGTGTGATTCTTAGACAATCACCTAACCTTTCACTGCTCTAGGCAATTGTAAATTTCACAGAAGGTCCTGTCCTGCATTGGTAGAGGGAATTTCCTCACATGTCTACTCTTCATTCCTATCTTATCCTGGCATTGAGCCTTCTCCCAAATAGGAAAAAATACTTGCCATTGCTGGAAAGTCAAGTCAACTATTCCTCCAGTGAATCTCACTTTCCCTGGAGTCATATGCTATCCTCTAAACCAGTCCTGACAAACAAAAATAGAACTGAGGTCACTAATCTGTTAATAAGGCCACTACATAATGACTTAGTTTTAAAAGGTAATATTATGTATGTTTTATTGTATTTTATTTTATTAAATATTTCCCATTTATATTTAATCTGGTTCAGGTTGCACTTGGACAGTATTACTGGCCTTGTTTTTGATGCCTCTGCTCCAAACTATTAGTACTAGCCTGGAGTTGGGGTCCTCTTCCCATAAGAGAAAAGCACTTGTGGACTAAAAAAATTAACCCTGCTCCCAGATTTGTTCAGTTCATAGAACTCAAAGTATCCATGAAGGTCATGGTCCAGGCTTGCTCTTCAGTATTATGGCTCCTTCTCTTATACCTTGGTTCTGGTTTCCATTTAGTCCAGTATGTCTGGTTCATGCTCCTGAAACTCACTCTGTCCCTACTGCTCCCTACTACTGACTTTCTTTTCTATCAATCCCAGTTTGGCCAAGTAATTCCTCAATGCTCCACTGCTGCTTCTACCTGTGGCCACCTCTGGGGCCATGTTATTCTTCTGAAACCACATGGCTCCCACGAGGGGGAATGGGAGTCATATGTGGGGACCATTTTTTTTTTTTAGTGAGGCAATTGGGGTTAAGTGACCTGCCCAGGGTCACACAGCTAGTAAGTGTTAAGTGTCTGAGGCCGGATTTGAACTCAGGTACTCCTGACTCCAGGACCGGTGCTCTATCCACTGCGCCACCTAGCTGCCCCTGGGGACCAATTTTTAATTGGGGAGTGTTAGCTAAGCGGCTCGCCACCATATTGGGGCAAGGAAGGAGACAGACAGCCTCCCTCAAAACAGAGCAGGATTTATTTAACAAGAAGGAACTTAAAAAAACACAAACAGGATCAGTAGGATCAAGGGAAAGGAAATAAAACGGGGAAAGGGAAATTATATAACTTGAACACCACCATCCAGGAATCAGCTGAGAACACACAGCAGCGTCCTGTCGCCTTCCAGCTTTAAGCTAGAATGGCGAAAAAACCTCCCTTCTTCCCAGCAGACCCAAGGCTGACCACACACAGCCCCCAGCCAATTAGCTGGCCACTCTGACAGTTACATGACTGCCCTCACTGGGCTTCCAATCATAATTTTGCCAGGCCCTTGTAGGCATCGGCGAGTGGTGATGACATGAGGTGCCAGGGCCATGGCGATGGCTACAACCAGTAGGTGGAGCACCGTGCCGTTTGCGGAGCCCCAGAGGCCAGTGCACGCTGGGTTGTTGTTTTTTTAAATTCTAGCCAAAAGATGGGGTCATAAAAACCTCAAATAATAACTAATTCCTTACACATACATATGTCCAATGAGCTTTTCTTTGTCTCAGATTTGGTTCTTTCTGTCTCCATCTATATATGGCTTCTCTTTTAAAAGATAAGTACAGGGGCAGCTAGATGGCGCAGTGGTTAAAGCATTGGCCCTGGATTCAGGAGGACCTGAGTTCAAATCTGGCCTCAGACACTTAGCACTTACTAGCTGTGTGACCCTGGGCAAGTCACTTAACCCCCATTGCCCCGCAAAAAAAAAAAAGTATAAAAAAAAAAGATAAGTACAGTAATGTAGCTGAGATGTATGAACTGGCCATGAATTAATAAGTCATTCTTAATTTCTTAAGGTCATACATTTGGAGTGTGAAGGGGCTATTTAGTCCAACCTCTCTCATTTTATAAATTAGTTAACTGAGGCCCCGAGCAGGTAAGTGACTTGCCAAAAATCACATGACTAATAAGTAGCAGGTCTGAGATTAGAAATCTAGATTCACTTATTCCAAATACAACATTTTTTCATTCTTCTAAACACACACGTATACAGTATGTTTAGATCCAGTCTTTCTCACTCTCTCCTTCACCACAGTCTGCCAAAAATAATGTTCCTAACAAATGACTTTGATTCACACTCTTCCTTTACTTAAAAATCTAAGTGATCTGGGGCAGCTAGGTGGCGCAGTGGATAGAGCACCCGCCCTGGAGTCAGGAGTACCTGAGTTCAAATCCGGCCTCAGACACTTAACACTTACTAGCTGTGTGACCCTGGGCAAGTCACTTAACCCCAATTGCCCCCCCCCCAAATCTAAGTGATCTCCTAATGCCTTTCAGGTCCTTCTTAGACTGGCATTCAAAGCCCTTGGCTTTCTGAGTCTTACTACTTACACTATCTTACCTTTCACTTTCTCCCTTCATGGATCATATGTTCCTACCAAATTTATCTCCTAGTTGCCCACACATGTTTCCTGATGTCCAGGTGGAAACATTTGAACCTTCCCCCCTCAGCCTATGTAAGTTCTCCCTGCTCCCCAGCCACAAGCACATACGCAGACACATACACAAATGTAGGGGAATGGCCGGGGTTAGGCAAGTCATTTCTTATCAAAGAGCTTGAAGGATTAACACATTACTGAAGAATTACAAAAGGAATTCAAGATGGTCTCACCAGATTTCTCCTCACTTCATCCTATTCAATAATAATTACAATTATATAATTGTAGCAAATATTTTTGTATTGCCTTTTTCATCTCTGGGGAGATCCTAGGCCCTGTGGAAATCTTTCACAGATGGAGCAGGATTTGTGAGACATTACCAGAAATGAAGCCACTCTAACTCTTTGTATGACAGAGAGAGGATGATGGAAGCTACCTTGCCTCAAGTGTATAAGTGTTAGAGCCTCCTCTTTTTTACCCTTCATTTCCTTCTTCTGACCTTAGGATTTCTATTTCTGGGACAAGAGAGAGAAGGGAGCATTTGGTGTGACTAAGGAACAAATGGAGGGGTGCAGATACCATGACCACAGGCAACCAAAAGAAATAATACCATGAAGAAAGTTTCCAAGCTTGGGGCAGAATCAGTAACAGAAGTAAAAAAAAAAAAAGGTCAATATAGTAACTTTTTTTAGAAGACAATTTTACATAAACTTGATAAATTATACTTTTGTTTGTTAGAAAAGTTGCTCTTAAAAAGAAATGTAAATAGTTGACACATGGTGTAAATAATTTTGTAAGAGGCTTAATATGTTTATACATGGAAATGTACATACAAAGCATAAATTGGTTGCTGTTTTGCTTCTCCCCCCCCCCTTATTTTTGTATTGTAGTATTTCCTATGCAAATACTGGAGCAAACAGCTGTATAGTTGTAGAATTTTTTTTGAGAGAATGAAATGTTTATATATTATGACAATTTTTTTTGAAAAATAAAAAGTGCCTAAAAGAAAAAAAAAAAGATCAAGAGTTGCTGAGACTGAGCTTTTGTGAATATTATTCAGCTGGAAAATTGTGGACCATGGTTTCTTATTTAATCCATGAGTCTGAGACAAGAGTAGAAGCTCATCGTCATTCCCTCTTCTTTTTCTTTAGAGAAATTCTGATGCTTTCTCTTTAGAAAAATCCATAATCCTGAGGTGGGAAGAGAATACCCCTCTTCCTGTTAGTTTTCCATAAGCTGTGGGTGTGTGTGTGTGTGGGGGGGGGGTGTCTGGATTTTCTTCAAAGAGGAAAATGAGAGCAGAGTTAGGAAATAATGGGTGGCAAATGTTTCCACAAAAGAGTATTTGTTCTAGTTTCTTTTACAATGTACATAATATATTATTGTGATCACAGCATACTGTCTCTGAATCTATTAATGCATTTGGGAATTACCACTGAAAATGGAATGTATTGTAGAGTGGGGGCTCTAAGTTCAGTGTATACAGCAGGTTTAATATTTTACTATTTTTAGAAATATTCTATTCAATTCCCTAGATTAAATTTGGACTTGAAGTAAGGGTTTAGCACTGCTTGGCCATGGGGGAATGGTTAGCACTGCATCTCCTTAAGAAAGAATTGACTAAGGAAGAGAGAATAACTTACAAGCTTTGGACTGGTGACTCAAGTAGTGTGCCACATAAGGAATTTAGATATTACAACTATTTAATTAAGCTTCTTTGCTGGATAATTAATAGAGTGACACTGTCTTTCTATGGGTTTAAGGAAGGCAATAGCATTCAAACTATGCATTTTGTGTGTGTGTGTGTGTGTGTGTGTGTGTGTGTGTGTGTGAGAGAGAGAGAGAGAGAGACAGAGAGACAGAGAGACAGAGATAGATCTGTAGATGTCTAGATAATTGAAGTCTCCCACCACTATTATATCATTCCCTCAAACCACTCAGCTATTTTATCTTTCTGTCCAGGTGATCAGTAGTATATTCCAATGACAAAATCATTTCTGTTTCTCCTTATTTTGGCCTTCATCTAAATACTCTCTCTTATAGTTTCCCTCTCTGATTCCTGGATTTCCTCTCATGAGTTTACCTTGTTTACAACCTAGAATGCCACTCCACCCTTGACTGTTTCTTTTCAGTAAAGTATGCCCATCCAGAGACATAGACTATCCCATTATGTTAAAGTGATATCTGTGAATTCAATTTTTGTCTTCTTTGAATCAGATACTTTAGTTCCTCTTATTTGTTGCCTAAACTTGGGTCACTTGAGAATAGACGTTTGAGGCCATGTGTTTTATTATAGGCTCCTTTCTTAAATTTTTTTCTCCTGTGAATTTCTGGGTATTTTACCTGCAGCAATTCTTGCCAGATAACATCATTTCATTACTATTAGTAGATACTACAGTTAGTAGATTTATAGATTCATGAACTTTTAGAGTTGGAAGAAATCCTATGGATCACTTTGTTCGATCCCCTCATTTTTAGAGATGAAAGCTGGAATTCAAAGAAGAGTCTCCTGGGTTTTCTGTTCTGTCCTTTAGCATGAAGATCAGTCTTCTTGACAAAAAACAGAAACAAAACAGAAATGAAGTTTTGTCTTCCCATTCATGCCAAATGGTGTTTTTCTTTCCATTATCTTCCTCTTGTTCCCAAGAGAGATTTAAAAAACCCTTTTAGCTGCCTATCTAATGCAACCCTGAACTCCTATCTAGTTTTAACCTTGTTGACACTATTATAGGATCTTGCCTCTCTTTTGTATTTGTTTTCAGTTACCTACCCTTATTAGTATTTCTTCTAATGGTCCTTCTAAAATCTGAGTTTGTCAATTGGTTCCTACATCATTCATATCAGTCTCTTTACACATTTCCCCTTTTCTTCCTTATGAAAATTAACAGTAACTGGATTGTAATGTCATTTTGTTCTTGAGTCTCCATCTTTTCTGAGTCAGCTTTACTTTTGGCACCTCAAGCCATGACATCCTACCTCTTCTTTCTTTGAACTCTGAAATCTGCTCTCCTCAAGTCTACAGTATATGTCAGATAATAGCCAGAAATCTCATCTCCCATCAACTCTGAAAGGTTGTGGTCATTGCCTTCCAACGTTCCAGTCTTCTGTAGGCAAACACTTCTTTATTGGTCAAAATTAGTCTTGGAATAACAATTTCCTTAGTCTTTCACCTTCTGAAAGATGAAATCATCAGCAAGGCAAGTCAAGAATTCATCAGCTGCTCTGCTTTTAGCAGAGAAAGAGATTGCTGCCAGATGTCCAGATAGTTGAAGTCCCTCATCACAATTATATCTTGTCCCTGTACCAGTTTTGTGATCTGCGTCAGGAACACCAGATGTCCTGGAAGCCTGTATACTCCCACCAGGATATCACCTCTGTTTTTTTCTCTTCTTTGACTCTCACCCAAATGCTTACCACCATGCTCCTCCTGTTTGGTTGGTGCATTTCCACACAGGTGAATATCTTGTTCATGTACAATGCCATCCTTCTTACTCTTCTAGTTGGGCTATTCTTTTTTTTAAACAAATAGCTTTTGAAAGATTGTCCGATTTTGCCTATCTATTGCTAAGGAAGGAATTCTTGGCTTTGGTACTGTGAAATGAGCTATGGAGAAACAAGTCTTGCCAATGATATAGATAATTAATTCTATTTTCCTTTTTGCTGCCTGCCTTCTAACAATAAGTGACTAACAGCTCACTATCATACTGTGGCAGGAAGAATATGATAAAAGATAGACAGACAGACAGTCAGATAGATGATAGAGCATGTATTATTTACTTCTTTGTTGCGTGTATTTCAAAGTCAAGAAATCAGGAAGCATTTACTAAGTGCCTACTGGGTGTCAGGGTCTGTGCTAAGTGCTCAGTACATTGTTAAGTGAATCACCATCCTTCTAGTCACTTAGGTTGAAAACCTACATGTTGTCCTTGACTCTTCAATCTCTCTCACCTCCCATATACAATCAGTTGTCAGGTTCTGTGTTTCTGCCTTTGCAATATCTCTCCTATTCCCTCCTTTCTCTTCTATGACCAGCTGGGTGTGGGTCTTAATTACCATGATCATGCTTGGAACAATGTAATGGCCTGTTGGTTGGCCTCCCTGCCTCATGTTTCACCCTGTTCTATTTCATCCACCCCTCAGCTGACAAATTGATCTTCCTAAAGCAGAGGTCTGACCGTATCACCATCCCATCCCCCTTCTGTAAACCTCAGTGATCCCTATTTACCATGAGGATCAAATGTAAAATACTCTGCTTGGATTTTAAAATCTTTCATAACTTGGTCCCTTCTTACTGTTCAGTCTTCTTATACTTTACTCCCTTCCACTTACTCTGCAATATAGTGACACTGGCCTTCTCACTGTTCCATCAATACAAGATGTTGCATCTCTTGATTCTTTTCATTGTCACTGGCAATTCCCCTTGCTTGGAACTCTCTTCCTCCTTAACTCTGTCACCTGGCTTCCTTCAAATCTCAGCTAAAATCCCACCTTCTGCCAGAGGTCTTTCCTAATTCCTTTTAATACTAGTGCCTTCCCTCTGAGCTTAGATGGTGCAGTGAATAGAGCACTGACCTTGTAGTTGGGAGCCTCTGATTTCAAATTTCACCTCAGACACTTACTAGTTCTGTGACCTTGGCCAAGTCACTTAACCCCAATTGCCTTAAAAAATATCCAGGATCATCTCTAGCTGCCCTGATGTAGATTGTGCCACTGGAACCAGATGGCTCTGGAGGAGAGAGTGAGGTTGGTGGCCTTGCACAGCTCTTCCTCACTTTAATCCAATTCACTGCAAGTCATGACATCACCCAGATATCATGGTCCTCTTTGAAAAAGAAGGACAAATAACAACAATCTCTGACTTATTCTGCACCTATCTTGTTTGCACATGGTTGTTTATGTGTTGTTTCCTTCACTAGAATGTGAATTCCTTGAAGGAATGTTTTCTTTTTTTCTGTCCTCAGTACTTAGCACAGTGTTTCACACATAGTAAGCATTTTTTAAAAAATTTTTATTTTTTTGGTGGGGCAATGAGGGTTAAGTGACTTGCCCAAGGTCACACAGCTAGTAAGTGTAAAGCATCTGAGGCCGGATTTGAACTCAGGTCCTCCTGAATCCAGGGCTGGTGCTTTATCCACTGTGCCACCTAGCTGCCCCCCATAGTAAGCATTTTATATTCTTTTTTTTTTTTTTTTTTTTGCAGGGCAATGAGGGTTAAGTGACTTGCCTAGGGTCACAGAACTAGTAAGTATCAAGTGTTTGAAGCTGGCTTTGAACTCAGGTCCTCCTGAATCCAGGGCCAGTGCTTTATCCACTGCGCCACCTAGCTGCCCCCTATAGTAAGCATTTTGATAAATACTTGTTGATTTGACACTAGGCCTCAGTTTCCTTATTTAGAAGGTGAGAGAAGTGGCTTGGGTGACCTCTTGGGTGCCTTTCAATTCTAATATCCTATCATGTTATTAGTACTCTCTATTGTTTCACTTATTGCTCTTTTCTCATGCTTTGGCTTCACATCTCATCTAATCATCCACCAATCCTCCCCGACCACCTTAGGACTTCTTTGCCCTACACATGTTATCTTCCCTATTAGAATATAATGCAGGAGGACACTTTTTCCCCCCAATTTTTATATCCCCAGTGGTTTGCACAGAGTCTGGAGCATAGGAAGCATTTAATAAATGGCTTTTCATTTATTGTAGGCTTCTGATTACTGCTTTATACTTGTATTTTATTCCTCATAGAACCTAGTGAAAGAATGACAATGAGAAGAAGCTGAAGTTAAAATAAATCCAACCTGATCTATTCAAACAAGCTTTGACCTGGAAAAGTGGAAAATGGATAAGGGTAAAGATGCTGACTTTTATTATGTCTATTTTTAGGAAGTTTAAGCAATATAGCACACTATAAGCATAGACTTTAGAGCTACAAGGGAACTTAGATATTTTCTAATCGAATTCCTTTATTTTATAGATGAAGAAACTGAGGTATAGAGAGGTTGCCAAAAGTCACACCTTAATTTGATTGTGAGATTATACTGACATAACTGAATGACAAAATGCGTGGGATAGCAAAGTTAGATATTAGTATATATCCTTTGAAATGAAATTAAACAAATTATTCTGTTATCTGTAGTTTCATTATCAAATTTACTTGAGACCTAACTACCTAAGTTGATAAGTTCATATAGAAAGAATGTTCTCTAGTTAAACTGTACCTCCCTCTGGTTAATCTTATTTTTCTGATGAAAATTGTGACAAGAATGGCCATATTTATCCTTTGTAAGTGAGGTTGCTCCAGGCAATGTTTGTGTTTTCACAGCCTGTTTATTCAGTCAACGTTTATGTGTTTACAGAAAAGTGTCATGTAATAGAAAGACTCCTGAACTTATTCGCTTACAAGCTGTGTAACAGTGGGGGAGTCACTGAACTGCTCCAAGACTCAGTTTCCTCATTTGCAAAAATGAGGCTAATAATACCTGTACTATTTATCTAAAAAGGTTGGGGGCAGCTAGGTGGCACAGTGGATAGAGCACTGGTCCTGAATTCAGGAAGACCTGAGTTCAAATCTGGCCTTAGACACTTGACACTTACTAGCTGTGTGACCCTGGGCAAGTCACTTAACCCTCATTGCCCCACCAAAAATAAAAAGTACAAGGCTGATATAACAATATGTGATGAAAGAATATGTTTGCAGACATTTTGTGAGCCTTAAGGCATTGTATAAATTTGTCTATTCTCATAGTCAATGAATAATACTTATTGGTGCCTACTCTAAGTAAACATGGTGCCAAGTGCTGTGTTAGAAACATAGAATAACAAATAATCCTTGCATTCAAAGAGTTCATAATTTAGTAGATAAGATAAGATAGATGCATAATTAACATTGTTGTTGTTGTTGTTTTGTCCCTCATTCTTTTTTTTTTTTTTTTTGCGGGGCAATTGGGGTTAAGTGATTTGCCCAGGGTCACACAGCTAGTAAGTGTTAAGTGTCTGATACTGGATTTGAACTCGGGTACTCCTGAATCCAGGGCCGGTGCTCTATCCACTGTGCCATCTAGCTGCCCCTGTCCCTCATTCTTAAAAAGGACCATGACATCTGGTAGATGATGTCATGACTTATAGTGAATTAGATTTAAGCGAGGGGGGCTGTGCAAAGTCACCAACCTCACTGTCTCCTCCAGAGCCACATGAGTCCAGTGGCAAGATAGATATCAACACAACTGGAGATGGTCCTGGATATTAAAGGCAATTGGGGTTAAGTGACTTGCCCAGGGTCACACAGAGTGTAAGTGACTACCTAGTAAGACCTAGTAAATCCAACTTTAGAGTCAGTGCTCTATCCACTGTGCCACCTAACTGAATTAATATAGAAAGCAGAATAAAAGTACATAAAAGAGATAGGAGGTACTGTGTTAGCTTTAGGGAAGGATGTCATTTCTTTCTAAAGATATTAGAAAAGGTTATGAAAAAATGTCATTTGAACAATACCTTAGAGATTAGAGAGGAGGGCATTCCAATTAATTGACAAACCAGATGCAAACAAGCTGCTAGTAGCAGACTGTTGCCATCTGAAAGATTTAAAGAGTGTTGACTATGAAATTGTATTGCTGGTAGTTAGAATGTGTTATTCCTCAATGTAAATGTCTGCTGTGCCCAATGACCACTCTTAAAAAAGGTTCCAAAATTATGAAATAAATTCCATTTTTATAGAAGAAAAGTTGGGGAAAATCTACTTATGAAAATATGTTTATTGAGAACACCTAAGTCCATTTCTCAATCAGCATATTGAACTATACCGTAACAATAGCTTAGAGGTTATAGAGACTTGTCTAACACCATACAGTGAATAAATAAAAAAGGATGAAATGCAAAAACAGGTCCTTCAGTGCATTTTCTACTACTTAAGATGCCAAATAGAAAACTACCTTAGAATAAAAAATTCACTCTTTTGTCAAAGGTGGTGGGATGGGGAAGAAAAAAAAGTATTGAAGGAGTGCAAAGAGAACAAGTGTATATATCTGTTGCCCCAGGTCTTTTGTAACTTGCTACTTAAACTCACGTAGAAAAATAGTGACTAATAAAATATTATCTTTTTCTGTTTTCAATTTACTATTTCGACTTCACTTTGCTCTAACCCTCATGGGTTTTACTCCTTCCCTGTATTCTCCTGACTTTCTAGCCTCTTGGTTTAACCTTGAAATGTTAGTCTGTGTTACATGAACTGATACGGAGTGAAGTGAGCAGAAGCAGGAGAACACTGTACAAAGTAACAGCAATATTGTATGATTGAAGAACTATGAATGATTTACCTATTCTCAGGAAGACAATAATCCAGGACAGCCCCAAAAGACTCATGATGAAAAATGCTATCCGCCTCCAGAGAAAGAACAGATAGCATCTGAGTATAGACCAAGCATACTATTTTTCACTTTCTTTCTTTTTCCCCCTTGTTTTGTTTGAGTTTTATTCCACAAAATGACTCATATAGAAATGTTTTATATAATTGTACTAACCTATATCAGATTGCTTACCATTTCAGGGAGGGGGAAGGAGAGAGAAAGATAGAATTTGGAACTCAAAACAAAACAA
Organism: Dromiciops gliroides; assembly: GCF_019393635.1. Classification (NCBI taxonomy): domain Eukaryota; kingdom Metazoa; phylum Chordata; class Mammalia; order Microbiotheria; family Microbiotheriidae; genus Dromiciops; species Dromiciops gliroides. The sequence continues at coordinate 142,751,550 of NC_057864.1, read as the reverse complement.
AAAATGTTTAAAAATTGTTTTTACATGTAATTGGGGAAAAATAAAATGTTATTAAAAAGAAATGTTTGTTAGTAAGAATTTATTAGTTGCCTAATATGTGCCTGACACCATGCTAAGTACTGGATATAAATGTAAAGCTATCACCACAATAAAGAGGTCAAAAGAACTCAGAAATGGGGGCAGCTAGATGGCGCAGTGGTTAGAGCGCGGGCCCTGGATTCAGGAGGACCTGACTTCAAATCCGGCCTCAGACACTTGACACTTGCTAGCTGTGTGACCCTGGGCAAGTCACTTAACCCCAATTGCCTCACAAAAAAACCAACAAAACAAAACAAACAAAAGAACTCGGAAATTACCATAGTCCAAAAATACTTTATGTCTTCGGCAAACAGAAAGATGTTATAGCCAAAGGCTGAATATGAGACTCATGTGAAAAATTACAAAGAGCTGTGGAAGGTTATGAACAATGATGCCTCATAAAATAATAAAAAGTAATAGACGGGGGGAAATTTCAGCAGAAAGCTTTGCATGAACACCAGTAAGCCGATCATCCAAAGAGTATTTATGGATGAAGTTGGACAGAGTAACAGGTATAGAAAATGGAACAATTTTGTCAACATTTCTGTAGTGTTCTGTACTCATTATCAATGATAGGACAGCTACTGTGTTTGCATTCTAATATTTCCAGTGTCTAATGTGTTAAAATGAGGAAGTAGAAGTAAAAAGACAAAGTTGAGAAGAGCAATTAAACACAATCAAGTTCACATGGAAAAAATGTATTTTGAGGGTGTTACAATTTTGAAACCATCAAAAGACTGATTTTTACAAAATCTAAAAAGGGGGAAGAGAGCAAATGATTAGAAAAAATCATGGCCATATTTATTGCTCCGAAAAGGCAATAAAGAGTACATCAGTAACCACTGACTCTAATACCTCCTTTTTAATATTTATAATTTTTTTAGAAAAATGACCTACAGATGTATCAAGGGTATCTTTGATGAAAATATAAGAAGGGAATGGGGAAGTTTTCATGAGAAACAGGAAAGCCACATCAATCAGCACTCACCTCAATTGAACTCAGACAACCTGAATCTAAAGTGTTTATGGATTACAAATAAAAGAAAAACAACACATCTTTAGACTATAAGAACTAAATTGGTGATGTAGTTGGCATATAGGGAATTCTCCAGATGGGGAAACTCCTTTGACTCTAACAGGCCAGCACCTTCTCTGCAACTTATAGCCTCTGAGAATTAAAGGCCTAAGAAGTTAAATGACCTTCCCAGAGTGGCAAAGCCAATAAGAATCAGAGGTGGACCTTGAACTCAGGTTTTCATTATTCCAAGGCTCTTTACCTATGCTACACTGTCTCTTCCAACAATTTTAAGTCACTCAAATGAAATGTGATAAATATATATCATAGTGTGTCTATTCTTTATTGTTCACCAAAAAAAATTGCTCAGGAGAACATATGGTAAGATTGCTCAGTAAATAAAACCATTGAGGTAACTTTACAGCTATGTTCATATTAGTATGAATAATAAATCTTATGAAGTGGCCACGTGATTCTAATTTTCACTATTAGAGGTTAAAATTATGTAAACTATGGTAATTGGTTCCTGTGCAATGGAACTATGCAGTGTTGTAAAGTATGGGTGCATGTGTTAACAAATTTGCTGTTACCTATGCTAACTACTGTGAAGGAAACATTTTCAAAAATTGCAAATTGTATTAATCAAAACATTCAAACAATACCCTCTTCTTCTTTTGTTTGTTTTTTTGCAGGGCAATGAGGGTTAAGTGACTTACCCAAGGTCACACAGCTAATAAGTATCAAGTGTCTGAGGCCAGATTTTAATCCAGGGTCAGTGCTTTATCCACTGTGCCACCTAGCTGCCCTCTAAACAATACCCCTTCTAAGAACAAACCATCAACCTCATTTTTTTAAAGCAAAGAAAACCATTTATCCAAGTTGATAGCAAAACAGATATCAGAGAAAGTATGCATAGGACAATATATACCACACGATACAGAATAAAAGAGATCTTAATTGAGAGCAAGATAATTCAGTCCAATTAAGAGTGAGCGTGCCAGATCTTACCCAAGGTGAGATATACCAGTCTCTAGTGTAGCAAGCAGAGTTAGGGACATGATGGAAACTATTAGCTCTTGTCATGTCTTGTCTGCTTCTTCTCAGAGTCTTATTCTCCCTTCAGCAATCTGAAATAGTGTTGGCATTGTGTTCATCTTCTCTTCAAGCTGGAAGCCAGAAATGGCTTAAGCACTGTAGTGCTGGAAGGACCTGAAGAGATTCTAAGACAGTTAAAAGAGAGTGGAGCTCTCATTTCTCTTGCTCTCGCCAATTCTGCTAGTGCTTAAAGGTGTATTCACACTGGGCTCAAGACAAGGTTCCTTCTCTCCCTAGCCAGAAATTGTATGCCTCCCTCCAAGATGGTCATGTGGCAAGGCTGCATTAATCGCTCAGGGTGTGTGTATGTATATGTGTGTGGGGGGGTGGTCCTCAGGTAGGTTTTTATCCATTTAGCTATGAGTGTCCTGAAGTTGTTTACTACATAAATTGATTAGTAGTTTACTTCAAAATCATAAAAATGCTTGTAATATTTTTCCCTTGATGGTCTATCTTATTAGAGGGTCCGTGTATGTTTATCAGTTGTTTAAGAATGTTGTTTATGACTTCCAGGGGCAGAGCCAAGATGGTGGAGGAAAGGCAGTAACCTCTTGGACCTCCCCACACAATCACACCAAAAGCCTCCAAATAATGTCATAAGACAATTTCTGGAGCAGCAGAACCCACAAAAAGGACTGCATGAGATCATTTTTCAGCCAAAGACAGCTTAGAAGTTTGGCCGGAAAGGTCTGCTGTACAAGTACTTATCCTGCTAATGAAAAAACAACTTATTCGAAACAGCTCAGTCACAAAATAGAGGCTTAAAAAAGAATAGAATTAGTTATGCTAAGTTGACAAACTTATTCCTATTATCTTATTAAGGTACTAAAACTTATTCTCACTACAAGTGGAGATTTGAATAATGCAACTACTTCATGGGATTTGTTAATCACACCAATCAGGACCTAGTTGTATTAGCATTCTAATCATCCATGTCAAAAAAAGGCATAAAAGAGGGAGAATTGTGCTCATGCAATCATAGGGTTGGTTGAAATAGGTTTGTAGAATCCAAATGAAATAAGGATTTTCTAGAGGTGGTTAGATCCTCCAGGTATTCCTGTTTGTAGATGACATTTTGCTTATTGTGTCAAGATGTGGAATAGTATACAATTTCCTCAGTGAGATTTATGGCCACTCAAAAGTGATTGGTGAAATAATCCAGGAGTACATGGGTGGGCAGGAAGAGAAAGGAATAAGCATTTGCATAGTCATGCACTATGCTAAGGTGCTTTACAAATGTCTCATTTAGTCCTCACAACCATCCTGCAAGTTAAGTACTTTACAGTTAAGGAAACTGAGGTAAATAATGACTTGACCAGAGTCACACAGCAAGTGTCTAAGGCAGGATTTGAACTCAGGTTTTCCTGACCCCGGGTTCATTACACTGCACTACTTAGCTGTCAGTTCATAGAAGAGGAGAGAGAAAGCATAAATAGCTTTGGTTTATAGCCAAGAGTACCCTCATGTGTTGGATAGTACACATTATATAAGATAAAAGTACATTGGGGGGACTAGGAGAAGACCAATTAAGAGGTATACAGGGTCCCCCACTGGTCACATTTGAATTAATTGCAATAACATTTCCTGCTTCTTTCATTGCAAATGTATAGAAATATAATATGATATGGTGAATAGAGTGTTGGACTTGGATTCGGAAGAATCTTGGTTTAAGTGACACTAGTCATCTGGCCTTGAAAAAGTCACTTAATGGCTGTCAAACTTAGTTTTCTCATCTGTAAAATGGAGATAATAATACTATAGAACTTATTTCATAAGTTTTTTCTGAAGAGCAAATGAAATTATGTATGTAAAAGTGCTTTGCAAATTTTTTAGGTTGTCAAATTTATTGGCATACAGTTTGGCAAAATAGTTCCTAATTATTGCTTTAGTTTCTACTTCATTAGTGGTGAAATCGCCCCTTTCATTTTTGATACTGGCAATTTGGTTTTCTTCTTTCTTTTTTTAAATCAAATTAACCAATGGTTTATCTATTTTATTTTTTTTTCATAAAACCAGCTCTTAGATTTATTGATTAATTCTATAGTTTTTTTTGCTTTCAATTTTATTAATTTCACCTTTGATTTACAGGATGTCCAATTTAGTATTTAGTTGGGGATACTTAATTTGTTCTTGTCTAGTTTTTTTAGTTGCATGCCCATTCATTGATGTTCTCTTTCTCTTTTTTATTCATGTAAGCATTTAGAGATATAAAATTTCCCCTAAGTACTGCTTTGGCTGCATCCCATAGATTTTGGTATGTTGTCTCATTATTGTCATTCTCTTGGACGAAGTTATTGATTATTTCTATGGTTTGTTGTTTAACCCACTCATTCTTTAGGATGAGATTATTTAGTTTCTGATTAATTTTCAGTCTACCTTTCCATGACTCTTTATTACATGTAATTTTTATCGCATAATCTGAGAAGTAGGCATTTACTATTTTTGCCTTTCTACATTTGACTATGAGGTTTTTGTGCCCTAATACATGGTCAATTTTTGAATATGTGCCATGTACCACTGAGAAAAAGGTATATTCCTTTCTATCCCCATTCAATTTTCTCCAGACATCTATCATATCTAACTTTTCTAACATTCTATTCACCTCTTTAACTTCTTTCTTATTTATTTTGTGGTTAGATTTATCTAATTCTGAGAAGGGAAGGTTCAGATCCTCCACTAGTATAGTTATGCTATTTCCTCTTGTAGCTCATTTAATTTCTTTTCTAAGAATTTGGATGCTAAATGACTTGGTGCATACATGTTTAGTATTGATATTACTTCATTATCTATTGTACCTTTTAGCAAGATGTAGTTTCCTTCCTTATCTCTTTTAATTAGATCTATTTTTGAGCTCTTCAAAGAAGGTTTTTTGGTCTTGAGACAAGACCATTTTCCCACTTGAGTCTTCACTTGCAAGCATTTTGACGAACTCATCTGAGTTTGAATTTTGGTCTTCCCTTTTGCCACAGAAGCTGTCAATGGTAAAGGTCCTTTTTTTTTGTTTCTTACTCATATTGTAGCCTATTTTTAAACTTATAAAGATGAAGTTGGCTCCTGGGGCACAGGGGTCACTGTTGCAAGCTTCTTACCACTCTCAGCTGCACCACTCTCAGCTGCCCCATTCTCAGTAGTATCAAGCTGCAGCTGTGTCAAGCTGTAGGTGAGTGGGCTGAGCCGCCTTCCCCTTTTGCCCAGGTGAGACAGACCTTTCCTGAAGTCTTCTAAATTATCTCAAGTAGCAGGATTGTGTATCTCTGTCTTTTTGTAGGTTCTATAGTTCCAGAAGCTGTTTAGAGGCTTGATTTAATGTGTTTTTTGAGGGAAACATGGGAAAGCTCAGGCAGTTTCTGGGCTTCTCTCCACCATCTTGACTCCACCCCTGGAAATTGCTTTGCAAATCTTTTTTTTTTTTTTTTTTTTTTTTTTTTGCAGGGCAGTGGGGATTAAGTGACTTGCCCAGGGTCACACAGCTAGTAAGTGTCAAGTGTCTGAGACCAGATTTCAACGCAGGTCCTTCTGAATCCAGGGCCGGTGCTTTATCCACTGCGCCACCTAGCCGCCCCCCACTTTGCAAATCTTTAAGTGCTATACATACATGTTAATTGTTAATTTTCAAAAACTATGTTATGAATTAGGTACACTTTCATAGTCTGGCCTAGGAACCCAACTGCCATTTATAAGTTTTTCTATGAGAAAATGAATCTTTTGGGGAATAACTGAAGAAATTATGATATGTAAATACAATGGGATTATATTGTACTAGAAAAAATTATGACTATAACAAGGCTAAGATAAGATATTAGGTCTGTTCTTCATTTGTTCTCAGAACTCTTCTATTTTTACATTTCTGTTAATTGCTTTTTTTTTCCCTGTTGTCTCTTCTGCTCTCTGAAATCAACTGTCATCTATAATGGTGAGCTGCTCTGGCAAGGAAATTCTTTTAATCTCATACCATCATACTCATGCAAATATCAATGACTTTGAATGGTAGAAAAGTCAAACAAGGCTGGTGATTTCAATAATACATCACAACCTCATCTCTCTCCAGTATATTTTTATCAGCTCTTGTTAGGTGCACTCAATCCCTTGTCAAGGGTCCATTACTACGACATTTTAAGCCATGGTCCAGAAATCCAAAATGCAATCTCAGATACTATTTTCTTTCTTGTGTATGTGAGGCAATTGGGGTTAAGTGACTTGCCTAAGGTCACACAGCTAGTAAAGTGTCAAGTGTCTGAGGCTGGATTTGAACTCAGGTCCTCCTGACTCCAGGGCGGGTGCTCTATCCACTACACCACCTAGCTGCCCCAGATACTATCTTTTTAATCAGCTCTTCACTTCTCTTCTCTCTCCTTTATAGTCTATCATTGCTTTGATTTTTTCTATTTTTACTTAAATAGTTTGGTGCCTTCATTTTGATGGGATCTACTCATACCTTGAATTTGGCTTTCACTTATACCCTCCCTAGGCCTCCTTTAATCCTTTTTGGAGAATACAGAACTGTCAGAAACTGATTCATTAAACCATTTGAGATCAAATCTAATAGCCTTTCATCATTACTTTTCCAAATTTGTATCACTATGTGGGGAATTCCAGGAACAAGAATGTCACCTAACCCCAGAAACACGAAGTCACTCTCACACAGAGTCATCATGTATTCACTAGGGCTGCTGACCCCAGACTTCGCATACTGGGACCTTCCTATATGATCAATGTGCTCTATGTTTCCAGATACTTCTTTGCTCTTGCCATCCTGTGCATAGACACTTCTTATAAATGACTCCCTGTATACAACCTATTGGGGCTCTCAGACTCTTAATATGTATTCAATGAGCCCAGGACATAACTAACAACTACAAGAACCACCTTACAAATTCCAAACTAACTATAGTTCTCTTTTTCCATTCATTCACATTACTTATCTCCACACAGACTCATTGACTCTGACTCTCAATTTTCCTTCAATACACCCAAAACTAGTTACTATCTCTCTGTCTCTGTCTCTCTATCTCTCTGAGGCAATCAGGGTTAAGTGACTTGCCCAGGGTCACACAGCTAGTGAGTGTCAAATGTCTGAGGCTGGATTTGAACACAAGTCCTGATTCCAGAACCAATACTCTATCCACTGTGCCATCTAGCTGCCCCTCATATTTCTTACAAATACCAATGACAAGAGCATATCTTCACACATTCAATATAAGCCAATATAACCAATTCAATATAACCAATAGCTTTAAGCATCTATGTGCTCCTCTAGTCTTGGGCTTAGAGCTGACTCTGTCAAAGGTGGGGCATATCTGTTGTGTATTTATATGTTAAACTTTAAAGTAGTTCCTATTAGCAAGAACACTTTAGTACTGTCCCAAGTTCTACCACTTATTAATTGCGTGACCTTGGACAAATTGCATTATCTCTGTGTGTCTTGGTTTCTCTATGTCCAAAATTACAGGGTTGGGCTAGGTGGTCTCTGAGGTCCCTTCTAAGTTTAATGTTCTGTAATCCTCTTGAACAATGTCTTCTCTAACATGTTTTAGCTGCAATCCAGGTCAAAAGCAGGAATCTCTTTACAGAGAAGTAATTTAGCCAAAAAAAAAAATTGTTAGTTCTTGCCTGTGTATTGTCTTGATTCTAGGTATATCTCCTGGCTACTAATAAAAAGCAATGGCAACTCTTAACTGAGTCACAATTGAAAGCTAAAGGAAAAAGGGAACATCGGTCAAGTTTACTTCCCTCTGGTATTTTTTTTTTCTTTCATCATCTTTTTTTCTCTTCTCTCTCCTTTATGCTTTGTGAGAAACATAAAACTTTACTGGCACAATATCTGCATGTGACCGAGAATTTAGCCAGAGAAAAGACATGAGCAGGGACAGTTTCAACAATATAATCCCTGTCTCTAATATTTATTGAGCTTCTGTCACATACTAAGCACTGAAAAGACAAAATGCTTGGGCAATTCATGCTGAACTTTTCATTTTGTGTGAGTTAGCTTTGAGGGCAATGATTTGACACTTTAAATTATTTACTCCTCTGCATCTTTTATGGTCATATTCTTGTCCCCTAAGTCTTTCTGAGAATAGTAAGTCTTTCTCTCTTTTCAGCAATTCAAATAAACCCATTTTCAAAAAGGACTGTATGCAAGATACTGTGGTAGGCACTGTGGAAAGAGACAAAGATGAATGAAACAGACCACCATTCTCCATTTGTGCTGGTTAGAATACAAGCTCACTATGCACCCTCTATCAGAGAGGTGATGGAAAAAATGCAAAATGAGACATATATTTTTTAACATGACCAATATAGGAATCTGTTTTGCTGCACTATACATATTTGTTTTGAGGGTTTTCTTTTTCTTTCTTTCTTTTTTTAATTGTTCAGTTGGTAGGAGGCAAGTGAGAGGAAGAAATAGTAAATGCTTATAAAAATAAATACTTTTTAAAATAAAATGAAGTGTAAGTTCCTTGAGGCAGGGATTATCTTTGCTTTTGTATTTGTATCTCCAACCCTTAGTTCAGTGTTTAGCATATAGTAAATACTTGTTTTTTAGTTCATTTCAATTAGTCATTCATAAGAGAGTCAAAATCTAGCTGGAGAGATAAAACAGAGAGATAAGTAGCTATAAAATTGCGCATGTAATCTTTTCATTAAGAGAACTTATAGCATTGTGTGTGGGAGAGGGAGGACCAAGTAGAGTTCTATACATAAAGTGGCTTAAAGAGCATTTATTTTGGAATTAAAGAATATGGGTTCAGGCATCACTGATAAAGGCCTCATTTCTCAAATATATAAAGAACTGAATCAAATTTATAAAAATACAAGTCATTCCCTAATGATAAATGGTCAAAGGATATGAACAGGCAGTTTTCAGAGGAAGAAATAAAAGATATCTATAGTCATATAAAAAAATGCTGTAAATCACTATTGATGAGAGAAATGCAAATTAAAACAACTCTGAGGTATTAGCTCATGCTTATCAGCAAATATAACAAAAAAAGAAAATGTTGGATGTTGGAGGGAATGTGAGGAAACGGACACTAATCCACTGTTGGTGGAGTTGTGAACTGATTCAAACATTCTGGAGAGCAATTTGGAACTAAGCCCAAAGGGCTATAGAACTGTGCATAACCTTTGATCCAGCAATACCACTGCTAGGTCTATATCCCAAAGACATCCCAAAAAAGAGAAAAAGACCAATTTGCACAAAAATATTTATAGCAGCTCTTTTTATGGTGGCTAAGAATTGGAAAACAATGGAATGCCCATCATTTGGTGAATGACTTAACAAGCTGTGGTATATGATTGTAATGGAATATTATTGTACTACAAGAAATGACAAGCAGGATTATTTCAGAAAATCTTGGAAAGACTTATATGAACTGATCTATGCTGTAGTGAGCAGAACTAGAATGTTGTGCACAGTGACAGCAATATTGTTTGATGAACTGTGAATGACAACTATTCTTAGCAATGCAAGAATCCAAGACAATCCCAAAGGTTTAATGATGAAGCATATTATCCACTTCTAAAGAAGAAACCGATATTGATTGAACACAGACTGAAGCATGCTATTTTTCACTTTCTTTAATTTTTTTCTTTTATTTGAGTTTTCTTGTATAAAATTACTAACATGGTAATGTTTTACATAATTGCATGTGTATAACCTATATCTGATTGCTTACCACCTCAGGGAGAGGGAAGGGTGAGGGAGTGAAGGAGGGATAGAATTTGCAACTCAAAACATTTTTTTGGCTTTAAAAAATTAATAATAAACATTTTATTTATAGTTTTGAATTCCAGTGCTTTCTTTGGTGGTAGATAGTATGTTTCATCATTAGTTCTTTGGGATTGTCTTGGATCATTGTATTGCTGAGAATAGTTGTCATTTCACAGTTCTTCATCAAACAATATTGCTGTCTTTGTGCACAACATTCTCTTGGTTCTACTCACTTCACTATATATCAGTTCATACAAGTCTTTCCAGGCCTTTATGAAATCATCCTGCTTGTAATTTCTTATAGAACAATAATATTCCATCACCATCATATACCATAGCTTGTTTAGCCATTCCTCAGTTGATGGACATTCCTTTGATTTCCAATTCTTAGCCACTATAAAAAGAGCTGCTATAAATATTTTCGTGCAAATTGGTCTTTTTTTCTCTTTTTTGGGATGTCTTTGGGATATAGACCTAGAAGTGGTATTGGTGGATCAAAGGGTATGCATAGTTCTATAACCCTTTGAGCATAGTTCCAAATTTCTCTCCAGAATGGTTGGATTTTTTCACAACTCCACAAACAATGGATTAGCGTCCCAGTTTTCCCACATCCCCTCTAACATCCTACATTTTCCTTTTTTTGGTTATATTTGTCACTCTGATAGGTGTGAGGTGATACCTCAGAGTTATTTTAGTTTACATTTCTCTCATCAATACTGATCTAGAGCATTTTTTCATATGATTATAGATAGCTTTTATTTCTTTGTCTGAAAACTGCCTATTCATATCCTTTGACCATTTATCAACTGGGGAGTGACTTATATTTTTATAAATTTGACTCAGTTCTTGTTATAATTGAGAAATGAGGCCTTTATCAGAGATACTTGTTTCAAAAATTCTTTCCCAGTTTTCTGCTTCTCTTATAATCACTAGTTTTGTTTGTGTAAAACCTTTTAAATTTTATATAATCAAAATTATTTATTTTACATTTTGTTTTGCTCTCTATATCTTCTTTGGTCCTAAATCCTTCCTCTGTCCATAAATCTGACAGATTTTTTTTGACATTATTTTAGTACATGGTATGAGATGTTGGTCTATACCTAGTTTTTGCCATACTGTTTTCTAGTTTTCCCAGCAGTTTTTGTCAAATAATGAGTTTTTGTTCTAAAAGCTTAGATCTTTGTATTTATCATATACTACATTACTATAGTAATTTACTATAGTGTAATTTCTATCTATTCTATTCCACTGATCCACCTTTCTATTTCTTAGCCAGTACCAGATTGTTTTGATAATTACTTCTTTTTTTTTAATGTATGAGGTATTTTATTTTTTCCGTTACACGTAAAGATAGTTCTCAACTTTTGTTTATACATGCTTTACAATTTCAGATTTTTCTCCCTCCCTCCCCTCCCTCCCCCCCTCCCCTAGACAGCAGGTAATCTGATATAGGTTTTATATATATATATATACATATACATATTGATATATATATACACACACACACACATATATATATATACACATAATAACATTAATCCTATTTCTGCATTAATCCTGATAATTACTTCTTTATAATACAGTTTGAGACCTGTTTCTGCTAAACCACCTTCTTTTGTGCTTTTTTTCATTGATTCCCTTGATATGCTTGAGCTTTTGTTTTTCCAGATGAATTTTGTTATTATTTTTTCTAAATCTATAAAATATTTTTGATTAGTATGGTATAGTACTCAATAAATAAATTAACTTAGGTAGGATTGTCATTTTTATTGGCTTAGCCTACCTATGAGCAATTAATATTTTTCCAATTGTTTAGATCTGACTTTTTTGTGTGACTTTTTTGTGTTTTATAGTTCTGGTCATACATGTCTTGGCAAGTAGACTTCCAAGTATTTTATATTGTCTACAGTTAGTTTAAAGGAATTTGTGTGTGTGTGTGTGTGTGTGTGTGTGTGTGTGTGTATGTGTGTGTGTGTGAGGCAATTGGGGTTAAGTGACTTGCCCATGGTCACACAGCTAGTAAGTGTTAAGTGTCTGAGGCCTGATTTGAACTCATCCAGGGTCAGTGCTTTATTCACTGCACCATCTAGCTGCCCCTACAGTTATTTTAAATGGAATTTTTCTTTCCATCTGTTGTTGCTAGACTTTGTTGGTAATATATAGAAATGCTGATGATATATGTGGGTTTATTTTTTATCCTGCAACTTTGCCCAAATTGTTAATTATTTCCAAGTAGTTCTTTAGTTGATTCTCTAGGACTCTCTCAGTATAACATATCATCTGCAAAGAGTGATAGTTTTGGTTCCTCATTACCTATTCTAATTTCATTAATTTCTTTTTTCTCTTATTGCTATAGCTAACATTTCTAGTACAGTGTTAAATAATAGAGTTGATGATAGGCATCCTGATTGTATTGGAAAGGCTTCTAATTTATCCCCATTGCAAATAATGCTCAAATTTAGTATTTCTTAAACCAAATTTGATTACTTAAAGGAAGTTTGAGATAGCCTCTTCCTTTTGGAGAGCTCAGAGGATCCTCATGATGGATCCCTTTGGCATCATTCCAATTTACAAAAATAGAAAGGGAAAGAGAGGTGGTGGGGTCTCTTTCCTTGAAGGTTTCCAAGCAGAAGCTGAAAAACCACTTCTTTCTTGTTTATTTTTTGGTTAGATTTATCCAGTTTTGAGAGGGGAAGGTTAAGGTCTCCCACTAGTATAGTTTTATTATCTATTTCTTCCTGTAACTCATTCAACTTCTCCTTCAAAAATTTAGATGCTATACCATTTTGTGCATATGACTTCATTGTTTATGGTACCTTTTAGCAAGATATAGTTTCTTTCTTTATCTCTTCTAACTAAATCTATTTTTGCTTTTGCCTTGTCTGAAATCATGATTGCTCCCCATGCTTTCTTTGCTTTAGTTGAAGCATAATGGATTCTGTTCTAGCCCTTTATGTTCACCCTGTGTGTATCTCTCTGCTTCAAATATGTTTCTTATAAACAACATGTTGTAGGTTTGGGGTTTTTAATCCATTCTGCTATCCACTTCCATTTAATGGGTGAGTTCATCCCATTCATTTATAGTTATGATGACTAACTTTATTGCCCTCTATGCTATTTTCACTTGCTTATCCCCCCACTTTTACCCCCACACACCCTTTCCCTCCTCACAAGTGTCTTACTTATGATCATCACCTCCCCCAATATCCCCTCCCTTGTATCAGTCCCCTCTTCCTTCTATTATCACTATCCATTTTTAAAACTTCCTTATAGGTTAAGATAAATTTCTATATCTGAGTGTGTATGTTATTCCCTCCTTGAGCCAACTTTGATGAGAGTAAGGTTTAATCTTTTCCGGCCACCCCCACATCCCCATCTTCCTCTCCATTATAATAGTTCTTTCATGTCTCTTTTTTGTGGGACAGTTTACCCCATTCGATTTTCCCCCTCCTACTTCCAGGCAATTTCTTTCTTACTCCTTTATTTTGTTTTTGGGGTGTCATCCCATCAATGGAACTTCATAGCCATACCCTCTGTCTACATATACTCCTTCTAATTAGTATTATAATAAAGTTATTAAGACTTTAAAATATTATCATCCCATCAATGGAACTCAAAATGTTAAATAAAAAAGTTTATTAAAATAAAATTATAGAGTGTGGGTACAAAAGTCATCCCTGATGCCTGTGTGACTTTAAGCAAGTCACATTATATCCTAAACTCTTAGTTTCCTTGTTTGTAAAATGAAGGGTTGGGCTGGATTATGTTTAATATAATTATGTTCTCTGAGTTTCCAGTTGTTTGTTACAACACAAAGACTAATAGGACACTTATTAATTTTGCTTTGCAGTCCTCATGACTACCACAATTGTCCTTTTGCTTGTACTCATCATGGGTACTGCAAAGCAAGATTGTTGACTACCCAATAAATTTAAGTTTTTTATGGTCTTTGAGAAACAGTGAGTAATTTTTTAAAATCTGGACCTGTGGTTTTCATCACTATAGGGAGCTCCAGCAAACAAACTTCTACCAATGAAGATTAAAACTTTACTTAAAAAGGTTAAGTAAAAACTGTTTTACAACTTATAATCTTAGAAAAAATGCATTGGGCACTGAGAGGCACTGATTTGCCTAGGGTCACATAGCTGTCAAAACTCAGGTTTTCCTTATGCCAAAGGCTGACTCTATCCTGCCTACAGTATAGTTTAGTAGATAGAGTGCTAGGCAACTCTTGATCTTACAGAGTTGCATGGATCAACGGAGTAAGTATGATAGGCAGGACTTGAATTCAAGTTTTTCTTACTTCATTGTCAAAGCTCCACTAGCCATATTTCCTTTCAGTTGGTCTATTATTTCAGTTATCTTCATGGTACTACTTTTGCTTGTTATCATGAGTATTGCAAAGCAATATTACCAGATACCCCATGAAGGTATATATTTCTTATTGCCTTTGGGAGCACATTGAAATCAGCTTTGCCAACTACTATGCTTCTCCAAGGAGAACTTATGTCTTCCATTTAGTTGAAACTTTTTTTTCCCTTCTGTAATGTACTCCTTTCTCATCTCTGTGTCTTATCCCTAGTATCTTTCAAAGCTCAGATTAAGTGCTTTTTCCTACATAAAGCCTTTCCTGATCCCCCAGCTGCTAGTTCCTCTGCCTCCAAAACTACCTTGTATTTTCTTTGTATATGTTTTGTGTGTGTATGTGTGTATATATATGTATATATATATGTGTGTGTGTGTGTGTGTGTATATGTATGTAAGTGTGTGTGTTGTTTTCCCCCAAAGAATGTAGATTCCTTAAAGGAATTAAGGGCAAGGGATATTCCATTCTTGTCTTAGTATACCCAATGCCTATCACATTGATTGGCCCAGTCTATCATAAATTCATTAATGAATGCAGAATTATTATTGTTATTGTTGTCTTATTTTCAATACCCCCACTGACAGGACTGAAGAAGTAGAAAGGGGCTATACAGGACTAAAGGTCATTTAAAAATTTTCTTTGTTTCACCGGTTATCACAGACAATAGGCCTTTTTATACCTAGGTAGGTTGTTTCTAAGATAGCAGGCACAATCTGTCTCTGGGACTGTATTCAAAACTTTTCCAATATGGTGGTTGTTGTTCAGTTGTTTCAGTCATATATAACTCTTGACAAAGATAACTGGAGTGGTTTGCCATTTCCTTCTCTAGCTCATTTTTACAGCTGAGGAAACTGAGTTAGATGATTTGCCCAGGGTTACACAGCTAGTAAATGGCTGAGGCTAGATTTGAACTCGGGAAGATGAGTCTTCCTGCCTCCAGGCCCAGCATTCTATTCACTGTGCCACCTAGCTGCCCCAATATGGTAGAACCTGAAAGAGCTTATAATTTTCTAGAATGGCCTTTGAGACCCTGGTGTTGCCTGCATACCACAGTGAGATATCAGAGGAGAGTTTTGTGAGGTGCTACTCATTCCTTGCTTTGATCCCAGTTAAGTTTTACTATAGGTGGCAAGTATTCTGGAACAGAAAAAACAAAAAAACTTGCCCAAGTTCATATAGTCCTACAGTATTCAGGAGTGGGGCCCAGAAAGGAACTCAGAAAGAACAATTCTGATTACTTCTTTGTTGCTAATCCACAAAGAAACAAGAGAAGTGAAATAAAACCTTAGTTCTTATTTCTTAGTTGAGCGAAGCCATGTACTTTTCCAACATAGCAAACATTTCAAAAACTACTGACCACTTTGCTATCATGTTTCCTCATCTGTTCTTTGAATATCCTCTTACTCAACTATAGGTTGGCTATTTATAACTGCATTTTTATGCTCATAATAGAGTGCTTTTCTGATTTATTAAAAGCAGTAAACTACATGAATTTAATATTTAAATATGAAATAAATTATATAGCAATACAACATTTTTCTAAGTTGAGCTCCTCTTCACTGCCCCACTCCCCCAGTGCTTGGTTTTTTATTAAATTTCAGGAACTAAAGAGTCCACAAGGTCTGTATTGTTTAAAGTGTAGATTTTCACCATTTGGAGAATGACCACAAACATAGAGCTTGTTGACTGGTTGTGGTTGTCTTATTTTCCAAATGGCAAGAAAACATCAAGAATCATTTGACATGATAAAGATCAATTTGGTCTCAAACAATTCTCTGCAAATTTTGTCATTCTTTCTACTCATTTTGAACACACAAATTTTTAAATTTGCTGAAACACACTTGGAAGAAAGTACATGTGTTCACTAAAGAAACTTGTATATGTGCACTTGCTATTATAGAGTATATAGGGTTTGGTCAAGGAAAAGAATATTTTGTCTATGATAAAGATAGAGAAGAGGGGAAAGATGAAAGAAGGCATAAAAGACAAAAGGGAGTGAAGAAAGGAAGGGGAGGGAGGGAGGAAAGAAAGGAGGGAGGGAAAAAGGAAGGGAGAGAAGGGAGGGAAAGAGGGAATGAAAAGAGGGAGGGAGACATGGAAGACATTGCACAATTTTAGACTTTCTTAATTTGTCAATCAGTTGTGCTGACATTTTTTTTCCTCTCTAAAAATATACTATCTGTCATATGGGATGGCTCTTTGGAAGGGGAAGGAGGAAAAACACATGGGAACATAAAATATCAATAAAAATTTTAAAAGAAAAGCTAAAGTTAACCAAGCAACAATAAATAAATATACACAGAAGATAATAGAAGGAAGTTCAGAAGGAAACACAGACAAGCAAGACAGCTTTGAAAATGACATGTAAAATTTATTATGTACTTTAAAAAAAGCAATGTTCTGAAATGGAAATTCATGGTTTAATATAGAACCCTCTTCTGTGTTCCACTCTATATATAGGATTGCTTTTTTTGTGTAAGTTCAGAATTTTAAAAATTTCAAAATAAATAAAAATAAGTAAAAAAGATCACATCATAGACAAAGTAGAGAAAAAAAGACAAAATTACCTTTTAGATCTATAGATAAAGGAAGAGTTTATGATTAAACAAATGACAGAGAGGATCACATAAGATAAAATAGACAATTTTTATTATGTAAAATTAAGAACTTTTAACATAAACAAATCTTATGAAGTTAAAATTATAAGATGAGTAAATGGGAAAAATAATTATTTTTCTTGCTATAAAGAAATATAATTCAACCATATGAAAAAAAATGTTTTAAATCACTAACAGAGAAAACCAGCTTCAAAGTTCCACCTCACAAGCACTAGACTGGCAAAGATGATAAAAGAGGAAAAGGATGAATGTTAGAAGGGTTACCTGAAGATAAACACAATAGTGTACTGTTAGACCTATGAATTGGTCAGGCCATTCAGGAAAACAGTTTGGAACTTTGCCCCCAAAATCACTTTGACCCAGTTGTACTATCACTAGGTCTGTACTCCAAAGAGATCAAAATAAGAGGAAGAGGACCCATATGTACAAAAATATTTATAGCTGTTCTTTTTTGTAGTGGCCAAGAACTGGAAACTAAGCGAGTACACATCAATTGGGGAAAGGCAGCACATATGGCATATGAATGTAATGGAATATTTTATGTCATAAGAAATGGACAGTTAAGAGGAAACTGGGAAGACCACTGTGACCTGATGAAGAGCAAAATGATCATAACTAGCAGAAAAATTTATATAGTAACAACATTTTAGAGAAAAACAATGTTTAAAGCCTTTGGATCTCTGATCAGTGCAATGATAAACTGGGAGTCCAGAAGACTGAAGATGAAACACACTACTTACTTTGGGTCAGAGAAATGATAAACAAACTGCAGAGACATACATTTTTGGGCATGGCAATTGTGGGAATTTGTTTTGCTTGACTATACATATTTTTTATTTTATTTTATTTTTTGTTCAATGGGGGAGGCAATGAGAGGGAGAGATTTCACATATATAAATAGATATGTATATATATACATACACACACACACACATATATAGGTACGTGGGTAGCTAGGTTGTACAGTGTGATAGATTACTGGGCCTGGAGTAAGGAAAACTAATTTTCTTCAGTTTAAATCTGGCCTCAGATACTTACTAGCTGTGTGACCCTAGGCAAGTCAGTTAACCCTGTTTGCCTCAGTTCCTGATCTTTAAGATGACCTGGAGAAGGAAATGGCAAACCAGTCCAGTATCTTCAAGAAAACCCCAAATGGGATCATGAAAAGTCAGATGTGACTGAAATGACTGAATAAAAATCATACATATGTGCATATATGTAATGTATTAAAAGAGAAAGAAAATAATTTTTATCAGATTTGTGAAGGATATATTGGAATGAAAAAAAGGCTTGTGATAGGGAGACTAATTAGGATGATAATACAATCATTCAGATAATAGGTATGGGCTGAGTGAGTAGAGAGGAGATAAATTCAAGAGACCTTGTAGAGATAGAAATGAGATTTGGTCATTGGATTTGGGGAGTGAGGGAAAGTGAGAACTTGAGGATAAAATATGAATCCACTTGGTTGAGAAAATGTTAATGCCCTGGCTTCCCTGACTTCTTTTTTTTAGCGAGGCAATTGGGGTTAAGTGACTTGCCCAGGGTCACACAGCTAGTAAGTGTTAAGTGTCTGAGGCCAGATTTGAACTCAGGTACTCCTGATTCCAGGGCTGGTGCTTTATCCACTGCGCCACCTAGCCACCCCATCCCTGACTTCTTTTAAGATCCCACCTTCTACAAGATGCCTTTCCCAATCCCTTTTAATTCTAGTGTTTTCCTTCTTTTCATTATTTAGCCTTTATATAACTTGTTTGTACATATTTACTTGTTGTCTCCTCTATTAGATTAAGATTCTGAGAGGGCAAACTTTTGCCTCTTTTTGTGTACCCAGAGCTTAGCACTGTTCTTGGCACTCACTAGTGCTTAATAAGTATTTACTGATTTATACATACAAATATATGCCTACCTCTGTCCTGTGCTTTTGCCAACAATTGCTATTAATTTCTTCTGGGGGAAAGAAAACAGAAAATTATTTCTCCTCATTCTCTCTATCACTACTCCCACTAGAAACTAGATACAAATGCAAAGGCGGAAAGGGAACACAAAAAGCCTGAGATAGTCTGGGTTTGCTTTTTATGGATCTTGGAGAGAAATGACTCCTTCAGTATCTGTCCTGAATTCCAGGTAGCCAATCATTTCAGAGCAGCCCGTATCCTCTAAACAAGGTGCCTATTATCCTGTCTATACTTTGGAAAGAATAGAGTAGTTTAACCAGACACATATTCTGGGAATAGTTATTGTTATTTTAAATCACAACATTTCTACCTATGATGCTAAGAACCCAGTAATAAGTCACACTCAAGTTTTGTTTGAGCTGGAGTCCTGGTGGATGTGTGGATGTGAGTTGGGGGTGGGGGTGAAGGACGTGGGGGAGGGGAAGGTGTGTCCTATATTTGAACCAATGCAGGGTTTGCTGTTATGTTGTTCTTGTCTATATAAAAGTCATTCTTCATAAGGAAAAGATTTTGTATTGTTTTGAATGATAGGTTGGGAGGGAGAGATGATTAGGGATGGGATGGCCTGAAATTCTTTGGACATTAAAAAACAATTATCTGTCACCTTCACTTACCACAAAGGATTCAGTCAAGCCCTGAAGAAAATACTCATCTCTCAATCTACAAAGTAAAACACACAATTAAATAAGAGCAAACTAAGTATTTTTTTCTTTCTCTAATGGGCCCAGATCAAAAAGATATTTAATTAAAATAAGAATCCGTTAGATAGCATGCTTCCTCTTCCTGGTAAACTGCCTCTCAACCCAGACTGGTCTTGCCACT
This sequence comes from Dromiciops gliroides, assembly GCF_019393635.1. Lineage (NCBI taxonomy): Eukaryota > Metazoa > Chordata > Mammalia > Microbiotheria > Microbiotheriidae > Dromiciops > Dromiciops gliroides. Next base: position 142,731,887 of record NC_057864.1, on the reverse strand, counting down.
ACTCCTATATGGAGGCCTCCCAGTATCCTAAGGTCTCTCTATCCATGAGGGATCATATCCTAGACTTTCTCCCCTTGCCAACTGAATTTTTGTTAAAAAGTTGATTTGAGGGTACCTTTCATGTTGTTTGCTCTAGTTATGTTTTGTGAAGCTTACCCCATGTACCCAAACTGCTGGTTATGGTTCTGGGAACACCTGCTATGGACAAAATACTGTGGTAACAGTAAATAATGACACCTTTCTCCAATATGTTGTATGTAATTCTAAGTGGAATACCACAAAAAGAATGGATTTGAACAAGTTTTCCTAAATGTAACTTACTCTTTAAATTCATGCTAACATATTTAAGGGCATAATTAGTTGGCAACACTAGTCCTGATTTTTATTTACATATAGAAACTAGCCTATATGCCGTGTTGTAAACAGTTCCCCAAAATGGTTGTTAAAAGTTCCTAAAAGACACCCCTACAGGTGAAATGATCATTTCTGATTAAACTTGAAAGCATTTCTTGTCCATTTTGCTCCAGATCAATGATATCTGCAAGTAGCTACTGAAGCAAAGTTGCATATTATTCTCTGGACATGTTGGCATCATAATGATATAACAGGAGATAGTACTTAAACCTGAAGGCTCTTCCATTCAATTTATATAGCCCTGCTTGGCAGTAATCTGGGGTTACTATCTTACTCAAGCACTTTCCATTCCCTATTGCTTCTCCTTTTAGCATTTAGTACCACGTGGTAGGCATGCCTGCCTGTAATGTCACTTGTTGAAATACCATTACCGTTTTCTTCCTCCCTACTGTTCTGTGACCTCACTCTAGCACCAGGTATCATGTGTCATGCATGTGATTTCAGTGTGAGAAGGCCAAGAAGAGCTTTGATTACAGCAATCGAATCAAACACAATAATATAAATCTGGCAGTTTTCTACAGGACAGTAACAAATCTGGCCAAGATTTCATGTGTGGCTTTAATCTGTGTTACTCAAGAATTTTCTCAGGAATTACTGATAACAACAGGATTTTCCTCTATTCACATCAAAGGTGAAATGATAGTGCAAATCCTCATGCAGTATCAGTCAGATTGTTACTGAAAGAATGGAGACTGCATTTGGCTACCCCGCCTTTTTTTTATCAACCCAGCAGTGCCCCCACGAGGGCTTCATTTTCTGTTTGCTTTCAGTGCAGGGCACAGGTGATGAGGGGAGGGAGGTAAATGAGAAGAAAGTGTTAAAACAAAATAAGAGAAAACAGTGAAACTGAATCTTTTTAAGGAAATGCAGATTTCCTCTCTCTATAGTTAAGACCATCTTAACACGTACATAAAACAACTCTTACTTTATATACCAATTTGAGGTGTTTCACATGATATGTGAAATCCTCTGATATGAATATCCAAATAGGACAGGAGTTTTAGCAGCTCAGGCTTCAGGGTCCATAATGATCCAGCTGCCTGGGTTCTTAAACATAGCTTTGTGAGCTTGCATATGCCAGCCAGCCGCTTAACCAGTTGCCAGGTTTTTGAAGGGTTAGAACATCAAACAGTTGTTTCTCAGAAACAGAGATAGGGTTATCCACAATGACACATGCTAAATTTAAGTAAAGCCTTTTCCTTGCAGCCTGTAGGTCTGATCTAGGGCCACTCACATTTCTTCCGCTGCCATTTGCCCTAGTCTCTGCAATGATCTGTACTAGCGGATATTTTAAGGAGGAAATAGATGAATAGTCTTGGGAAGGCCACATGGGAATATATCATTAGTTTTTGGTCATGCTCCCTAATGGTCTCTTTTAGGGACTATCCAAAGAAGTTGATTAGCTTTTAGTATGATTTGGACTAATAATAATACTGACATTATATAGTACTTTAAGGTTTGCAAAATACTTTACAAATGTCATCTCATTTTATCTTCACAACATCGCTGGGAGGTTGGTGCTATTATTATGTGTAATCTTCATTTTACAGATGAGGTTTTCATTTGTAAAATGAAGAATCCAGAGATGGCTTTATAGCTAATAAATGCCTACAGGCAGATTTGAATTCAGGTTTTCCTGATTCTCTATTCACTGTACCACTAAGCTGCCTCTGCTTCTGTTTAGAAGGGTAATAGACTTCAAGTCAGGAATCCTAATGCTACCAATGATTTGGTGTGAATTTGGGTGTCACTATTATGCCTAGTTCAACCTAGAGAGTGCTTGCTCACACAATGGAGTCATGAAACTGAAAGTCAGGCTTCTTGTCCTGAAGGTGATTCCTGTTAAGAAAATAATATTTTCTAGATGAGTTGCCACCACCACTCAAGGTCTTGGGAGAAGAAGGATCCACATATAATTCCAAGGTTCTGAACACTGGAAACATACAGACAAGTGGTGTCACAGACAAAAAGTAAAGTTAGAAGGAAGTGCAGATTTAGGGGAGAATAATAATAGATAATGTTTATACAGCCAGTTCTTTAACATTTGCAAATCACTTTACCTGTATCATCTGATTATAATTCAGTAGACTGTGAGCTCCTTTATTAGATTGTGAGCTCCTTAAGGGCAAGGACTATCTTTTCCTCTTTTTGTATACCCAGAGCTTAGCACAGTACCTAGCACATAGAAGGTGTTTAACAAATTTTTACTGACTAATTGCTTGACTGATTAAATGACTTGTCCATGATCGGATGTCTGAGTGTCAGAATCAAGATTCAAACCCAGATATTGACTTTAAGTTTAGCACTCTTTTCATTACTATCAAATGAGATGATATATATAAAGCACTTTGCAAACCTTATAGGACTATATAAATGTTAGCTATTATTGTCATTGAAGTTCAAGGAGGATTAGCACCTCTGGTGTGAGGGCTAGCTGAGGCCTTTTCAGGGCTGCTTATCCACCTTTGGTTTCTAGCATTCAACTCCCACCTGTGGCTCCAAGAATGCATAACATGCTTAGCGTCCACACCCTGGTAAACCATTGCAGCAGATAGCCTAAACTAGGTTAAGGGTAACAGGCCTCAAAACTGTCAGTGAGTTAGGGGGATGTCTACCCTAAACATGTGAAGACTTCCAATGGTGAAATGGGTGGATGAAAGCATTTTTTCCAGTTGGTTCCTTGAAGGCTGCTTTGGAGCTCATAGAGCTTGGTCAGACATCAAAGATGCCAATGTCATTCCAGGCCATCACCAGTTATCTTGACTTTTGTCTTACCATTGGACCTCAATGACTCTGGAAAGAGAAAATGAGGCTGATGACTTTGTATAGTTCTGCTTTACTTAAATCCAATTCATGGACAAACCAAGACATCGTTGTGATGTCCTCTGTCCTCTTGGGAAATGGACAAACAACAACATTATTGTCATTATTATTGTTGTTATTATTATTATTATTATCCCACATTGACTCTCAGCATCAAAGATAAAAAGCTCTATATTATTGGAAATGGTGACTTTGCTAGTAATGATCAGAATTCTATCATCTTCATAATTATATAAGGGTTGGTATATATTTATTATTATTATTACATACTAAGAACGAATCTGTGCTGATCTAATCACATTTTCCCATGTGTGCATTCATGAAAGGACTGACTATGTTCAAGAATATAGCCATGGCCATGGAATATAGTGAAATAAACTGACTCATATTGGGATCCAAAATACAGTACACATCTTATTAGCTACATGTTCTAATCAGCTAAACTAAATTGATGAGAAGGAAGTCACTATTATATTTTTAAGGGGTACTTTCCTGACTTTGATCACAAAATGTGTAATAAAATGTTACTAGGTAGGAAGGAGACTGGCTCCTGAAACCATACCCTAGCCTAGTCCATATGGTGGTTTCTTTCCCCTTTTTAACCCTGTTTAATTTGGCCCTTCTCTTTTGCAAAGCTAGACCATACTGGCCCCAACTAGTTCTACAAACAAAATCAAAAGAGAAATGATTAACTAGGGGAAAAAAATCAATGTCTCAAATATGTCTGATTAAGGCTCTTATATCTGTGGAATATTAGGAATTAACACAAATACATGAGAGATATGTTGTGTGATCAAAGGATATAAACAAACAATTAATTTTTTTTTAAGTGGGGCAATGAGGGTTAAGTGACTTCCCCAGGGTCACACAACTAGTAAGTGTCAAGTGTCTGAGGTCGGATTTGAACTCAGGTCCTCCTGAATCCAGGGCCGGTGCTTTATCATACTGTGCCACCTAGCTGCCCCTAAACAAACAATTCTTAAAAGAATTGAAGACTATTACTAGTCACATGAAAGATTGCTCCAAACTTTTAACAATAAGATAAATGTAAATCAAAATATCTCACACTTAGAAAATTGACAAAGAACCCAATTAGTTTCCCACAGTTGTGGGAAAGAAGGACCACTGATATACTATTTATGGAGTTGTGAATTGATCCAAACATTGGTAAAAGGCAATTTGTAATTATGTAACTAAAGCATTTATATGGTTTCATCCAGATTTTACATTGCTAGGTACATATCTCAAGGAAATCAAAGACAAAAAGAAAAGTTCCCTATGCACCAAAGTATTTATTTATTTGTTTGTTTGTTTGTTTGTTTGTTTATGGCGAGGCACCTGGGGTTAAATGACTTGCCCAGGGTCACACAGCTATAAAGTATTTATAACAACATTTTTTTTGTGGTAGCAAAGAATTAGAAAACAAGCAGATACTCACTGATTGGAAATGGCTAAGCAAATTAGGGAACATGAATGTAATTGGATATTACTTCAACCCACAAAACAATGACTATGAAAAATACATAGAAGCATGGGAAGATTTATATGAACTGACTTAGAGTGAAGGAAGCAAAATCATGCAAACAATATGCCCAAAGACTACAACAGAATAAATAGAAAGAGAAAAAATGACTGCGGGACAATTGTAATTACCAATTTTGAAGGAGGATTGGGAAAGGGAAGAAAACAAGCATTTTTTAAAATGTGCTTTGCACTTTGTGATTATTATCTTATTTAAACCTCATAGCCACCCTACAAAGTTAGGTACTATTATTATCTTCATTGTACATATGAAGAAACAGAGGCAAATAAAGGTTAAATAATGAAAATGGGGTTATATGGTTAGCAAGTATGTGAGGCTAGATTTGAAATCATGTCTTCCTAACTCCAGGGAGAGAATTCTATCTACTTAATCACCTAGCTTCTCTGCTCTAGGTGAGGTCTGAAAAATGTTCCTCCCTCACTTTCTTCTTTTTCTCTCTATTTAATCTTTTCGAGGCAGCATCCCTGAATTTCTGGGGGCAGCAACCCTTTTTGTTTCTTTCTCCAAAGTTCATGTTTCGTTTCAATATGGATGCCTCATTTCTTTCTTTTAATGAATCCAAAGGTTTGGTTTTTTCAAATGGAACTTGCTCCCATGCATTACCTTCTGTTTAAATTATTAGTATTTTCCCCTCAGACTCACAATGATGATGATACTGAGTGTTGAATATTATAAATACTGACAATTTGTTGGTTAATCTTGATAAACTTGTGCTTCACTGGACTCTAATAAATGAGCTTTAACCTCATCTTGCCTAGAACCATGCCTCCACATCATTTGCCAACAATTTCCAAACCATGCCAATACATATGAACTCTCTCTACACTTTTAGCTCACCTTTATGTGTTGCTTTCTCCTATTAGAATAGAAGTTCTTTGAAGGCTTCTTTTTTGATTTGTATCCTCAGACCGTAGCACTAGGCCTAATGTATATTAAATGGGGTTTTTTTTGGTTTTTTTTTTTTTGGTGAGGCAATTGGGGTTAAGTGACTTCCCCAGGGTCACACAGCTGGTAAGTGTCAAGGGTCTGAGGCCAGATTTGAACTCAGGTACTCCTGAATCCAGGGCTGGTGCTCTGTCCACTGCGCCACCTAGCTGCCCCTATATTAAGTGTTTTTAAAATGCTTTATTACTTACTCATTAATCTTTGTTTCAGGGAATGGCAAATTACAGACTGCTAGCCAAATCCAGCCAGCTACTTGTTTTTGTACACTGTGAGCCAAGAATGATTTTTACATTTTAAAATAAAGCTTTAATCATATTTAAAAATATAAAAATGATTTTTAGCTTGTGATCTGTACAAGAATGGGCAGTGAGCTAGATTTGACCCTTAGGTTGTAGTTTATTGATGCCTGTTTCAAGAGATGATTAGGTGGGTAAGTGAGGTGGGAGGGGGTATCTTTGGAAATGAATATATGTAAAAAACAAAACTTATCAATTAAAATGCATTTCTTTTTAACAAAAAGAAAAAAGAAAACTGGAGGGCAACTAAGTCCCAGAGAACTTTTGACAGTTTGTTAGAAGGGCAATCTCTAAAATGAAACTTAATGGGTATAGTTTAATAATCAAACATTAAGCAGGAGCTGTAGGGACTTTCCAACCCTAAGTCACATGGCAGCTGCAGATAGAGAACCAACCCCTGGTGAGGTGGAAATAACTATTAAACAATAGATTTAGAATCTGGAGGCAATCTTTAGCTAGCTAGCTAATTGTTCCATGTACTAATGCACTTGGCTCCTGAGATGAACCACTTCCACCTTGGGAGAGAAAAAGCCTATTATAGCCAAGACTCTGAGAACTAATCGTCTCTGTTTATTGGGGAGGGAGGGGCGGGGAATCAATAAACTGAGGGTTTTTCTCCAGTCCGATGATGGAGTATATAAAGCCCATGAATTTATAAATTAGTTGTAGTTTAAGCCTCTAGGCTTTAAATGAAAAAAGAAATGACTGAGTCCATCCCTTCTTATATCGGGAAAAGGTAGCACCTCAGCTAAGTACTCTAGTTGAAGCCAGAAATTAGAAGCAATAAAAAGTTCCATAGCCTCATGCCCAGATACCTGGCAGCATCTAGTAGGAACCATGTTGCCAGTGAAGGATCATCCAGTACCAATACCATGAGACTAGATGGGAGCAGTAATCAGCATCTAATGTCACATGAGACCAGATGGTAGGCCCAGCAGGAGCAATGGGATGACATCATCTGAAAACACTACAGCTCTGTAGCATTAAAGTTTTGAGTTGCCCTTCCATGCACATGCCATGACCTCATATATTCTCTATACATATACCCTTCCACATATATGTACTAGCCACATGTATTCCCTATGTTAATATACCTTCACATATGCACATTAGACTATGACTTCCCTACATATTTATTCAACACATATGAACTCTTACCACTGAAGGTGTATTTGAGAGAGGACAGCTTTAAGAGCAAAATGTTCAACTGCTACTTTTCTTAAGCTTGTGTCCTCTGGCTCATTAGTAAGCATTGACATGGAGGTGGAGGTTCATTAACACATAGAGGCTTGTCTGGAAAAACTAATATGAGAGCTAGGAGAGTAGCCTCAGGTAGCCTCATCTTAATTCTTAGGGACTATTACCAACCTTTGTATTCCTACAACACCTATTATAGTGCCTTTCAAATAATAGGTATTCAATAAATATTTATTGAATTAAAGAATAAAGTAATGACTTGGGCATTGGGAGCGGGAGATAGTTTATATGAATTTTGAATATACCAAGGGACAAAATGCACTATTAAAAGAAGAATTAGGGGCAGCTAGGTGGCGCAGTGGATAGAGCACCGGCCCTGGAGTTAGGAGTACCTGAGTTCAAATCCGGCCTCAGACACTTAACACTTACTAGCTATGTGACCCTGGGCAAGTCACTTAACCCCAATTGCCTCACTAAAAAAAAAAAAAAAAAGAATTATATTGTTCTAGATTTAGAGCTGGAAGGGACATGAGAGGTCATATAGTCTAACCCCTGCACTATCCCAAAACACATGAAATTTTGTTCCACAGGTTAAAAGTTGATTCCATATTTAAGAAGATCTATCTACTCGATATTACTATTGAAATGGGAATAAAAGTGGAATATATTGTTTGTGCCCAGATATTTGAAGGTTTTCATCTGGAAGAGATCATATTTATCCTAAAATTCTGTTCCATTATAAAGAGAATAACTACGACCAATGAGTGGAAGTTATAAAGCATCATGTATCCCCTGAATATAAGGAAAAACTTTCTAACATTTAAGACTATTTCTAAATGTAATGAGGTGCTTTAAAAGGAGATGAGTTCCCCATTGCTGGAGTTGTCTAGTCAGAGGCTGAATGACTACTTTTCCATGATGTTGTTGAGAAGAGTATTGCTTGAGGAAGGGGAGTAAACTAGACCATTTTTTAGGTCCATTTCAACTATAAGTCTCCATGTTGTGGTTCTATTTTTTAGAATTTGCTCATTTGCTTTTCTTTGATAAGAAGAAGCAGTGTAATTTGCAATTATTATTTTATTAGTGCTATTCATATTTTAAAATCATAATTAGTAGTTGGATAATTACATGTGTATAATTAGTATGTAATTCTATATGCCATTAGCAAATAAATTGCCATATAGCTAATTAGCAAATATATAGTTATTGCTATATGCATAAAATTAGCAAAAGCAGTTATATGTATATAATTATATGTATATAAGTACTAAATGCAATGCTGTGTTTATATAATTAGTAAAACATAATTATAACAGGCTCTTCTTTCAGTTTCAATTTCTAAAATAAAATAAGTTATCTGATGGATAAACAAACTGAGTAGTTTATCCTTCAGATTTGCTTGAAATTTAGTGTACAATGTCATTAGATAGTTCATGAGTATTTTTGAGTACCTATTACTATATCATTTTTCTGTATTTCTAGTAGTCTACTAGGAATATGAAGGGGATAGAATGGAAACATTAAGCCATGGTCCCAAGATAATATATTTGGGGAAACTACATACATATACTATTTCTTGTTATATCAAAACAATGGGAGAACAAGGCAACAGAAAAATGAATATATGTAAAAACAAAACATCACTAAATACATTTCTTTTTTAACAAAGAAAAAATGGTCATTGAAGGCAAAAAATGTAGTTGGAGTTAGAAAGAGAATAGTGCAGACTATGGTTTTCAGAGAAGACTTCATAGACCAGGTTGAACTTGAACTCAACCTTGAAGGATGAACAAACTTCCCCTAAGAAGAGAGGAATCTACTGTGAAGTTTAATTGAAACAATAAATAAGTCTTATTTATTTATATATGTTTGCTTAAATGTGGTCCAATATGTACAACTGGAAAAAATTAGATGGCATATTAAATATCCTAATCTAAAACCATTTACTTTCTTATTTTCTGGAAAGTATTCTTTGAGCCAATTAAGGGGAGACAATGTTGCTTTGAAAAAGTATTGAAGGGAATGGGAGCAATTAGGTAGACAGCCAGAATGCATTGGAGTGCATTTGGAGGTATATAGATATAGTAATCCTGGGAGCTTAGTGTCCCAGGATTGGAACTGGAGTGCTGGGTCTGAAATGGAAGGTGTATCTAAGAAATATAGAATTCATCGTGGTGGGTCTGGGACCAGACTAGATGGAGATAAAATCGTTTTTAGTGATTTTCGTTATTTCTTCATCATCTCTTGTGAATTCCCTTTTTATACTTTTGACTTTTTAAGTAATTTGGTTTTCTGCTCCCTGTTCTTCCCTATTTCCCCATTTAATGCACTTTATACACTAAACAATCTTCCTTCGTGAAGTTCAGATTAGTGAGGCTCATGAGACACTTACTTTCCCCACCCCACTTCTATGTTTGTATGTTCTTCTTCCAGTATACCCCAATTATGAGAAATAATATATAGTTCCTACCTCTTCTTTTGAATTTCTTCTGTTATTTATTCCTTTTTTAGTTTTTAAAAAAACTAATGACATAGAACAAAACTGCAACCGAATTTTTCTGTATTCTTCCTTTCACCCTGGAAAATATTTGAATGGTCTCTTAACTTCCTCTTAGGATATAGGCACTTGATATATTTTTTAACTTTTTCAAGTTGCTAAAATGTATCAACCTTTCTACGTTTCTCTTATCTCCTGTATTTTAGGTTCAAAGATGGTATCCAAGTATGATCTTCTCAATAATAATTCTTGAAAGACATTTAGTCTACTAAATATCTATTACCTTTCCTCACACTCCTTTCTCCTCCCTGCCAAGATTAAAATAATTTTTTTCAGGATAAGTTACTTTTGTCTATAAGTTTCTCTTGGCTTGTGAAATATCATATTCTAAGATTTTCTTTCCTTTATAATAACATTACAGTGATCATGAACGATCCTCATTGCACTTCCTTGGTACTTGATTTTCTTCTAGACTGTTTGCAGAATTTTTTGTTTGACTTGGAAGCTCTGGATTTTGGCTATGGCATTTCTGAATACATCAGATTTGTGGGGGTTTTTCAGGTGCTGATCTATAAATTCTTTCTCCAGCCAAGTCCTGATGAGTGCAAATGAGTCCTTTGAAGTGGTCAAATTATCAAATTATCATTGCATATTTCATTGGGCTGGAACTAATTACAATATTTTACATAATAACTTTGAAGAGTGGCAATTCAAATACATGTGACCATTTCATATGATTCATTATTCATACTAATTGGGATCTAGCTGTAACTTCACTTTGCCTTTTGATTCTAATTGTTTTAGTTAGTTTTCCTATATGATTTCTTGAAATATGATATCCAGGGTTTTTATATGGTCATGGTTTTCAGGGGGTCCAGTGTTCTCAAATTATTTCTCTTTGGTGCATATATGTTCAATATTGTTACAAATTCATTGTCTATGGTACATTTTAGCAAAATGTAGTTTCCCTGTTTTTCTCTTTTAATTAGGTCTATTTTGGTTTTCTTTTGTCTAAGATCATGATTGCTACCTTTATCTCTCTTTTTTTTAACTTCAGCTGAAGCATAATAGATTTTGCTCCAACTCCTTATTTTAACTCTGTGTATCTCTGTGTTTCAAATATGTTTCTTGTAAACAACTTATTGTTTGAGTCTGGTTTCTAATCCATTTTGTTATCCTCTTTCATTTCATGGGTGCATTCATCCATTCATAGTCACAATTATGATTGCTGTGTGTTTCCCTCTATTCTATTATCTTATACTTTTCCTCCTCTTTTTTTCCTTTCCTTCTCTTTAAAAGTCTATTTTGATTCTGACTACTGCCTCCCTTAACCTACCATTTCTTCTATCTTCACTCCCTACCCCCACTCCTTTCCCTTAACCCCTTTCCTTCTTACTTCCCTGTTGGGTAAGATAAATTTCTGTAACCAATGTGTGTGTGTGTTTGTGTGTTTGTGTGTGTAGTCTTTCATCCTTTAACCAGGTCAGATGAGAGTGAAGTTCAAGTGTTACCAGCTCCCCACACACTACCTACTCTATTGTGTAAGCTCTTCCTTGTGCACCCCACTTATGTGAGATAATTTTCCCCATACTACCTCTCCCTTTTTCCCTTTCCCAGTTCATTCCTTTCCCCACCCCTCCATTCTTTTTAAAAAAATATAAAAACATAATAGAATCACACCCTGGTCCTCTATCTATTTACACTCCTCCGATCCCGGTAATGATAATGTAAACAGCTTAACCTTGTTTAGTTCCTTACCTTAGTCATGTTTACCTTTTTATGCTTCTCTTGAGCTCTTAGTTTTAATTTCAAATTTTCTACTCAGTTCTATTTTTTTAAAATCAGGAATGCTTGAAAATTTTCTATTTCATTAAATTAATTTTACTCACTATTCCATTCCCCCCATATTTTTCTAAATTCTAAGGATTATTCTAAATTCTGCTGGGTAGGTTATTCTTAATTTTGATCCTACCTCCTTTGCTTTCTGTAATATCATATTCTAAGCTCTTCATTTCTTTTGGTGGTGGTTTCTAAATCTTCTTTGACCGTGACTATGGCTCTACAGTACTTGGAATTCCTTCCAATTTGGATACTTGAAGTATTTTTTCCTTCACCTGGGAGCTCTGAATTTAAGCTATAATATTCCTGGGAGTTTTCATTTTAAGGTTTTTTTCAGGGGGTAACCAGTGAATTCTTTTGATTTCTACTTTGTCCTCTGGTTCCAAGCTATTTAGCCAGTTTTCCTTTATGATCTCTTGAAATATTATGTGTAGGATCTTTTTTTTTTTTAGCCATGGCTTTCAGGTAGTTCAATGATCCTTATCTATCCTTGATCTGTTTTCTAGGTCAGTTGTTTTTCATATGAAATATTTTGCATTCTCTTATTTTCTTTTAATCTTTTGACTTTGTTTTATTATTTCTTCATATCTCGTGGAATCATTATCTTCCATTTGACTAATTCTAATTTTCAAGGTGTCATTTTCTTAAGTAAGGTTTTATACATTTAAAAAAAATAAAGTTGTTAATTCTTTTTTTCATATCTTTCTTCCATGGGTCTCATTTCTTTCCCCATTTTTTCCTTTACCACTCTCATTTGGTTTTTAAAATCTTTTTTTTTTTTGCTCTTAAAAGGTTTTTTCTTTAACTTTTTTAGGAAATCTTGTTGTGCTCGTATCCAATTTGCATTTTTCTTTGAGGCTTTGCTTTTAGATATCTTTAAGTCATTGTCTTCTGTGTTTCTGTCTTGAGCTTCTTTGTCACCATAGGAACCCTTTATGGTTGGGTTATTTTTTCTTTTTCTTTTTTTCTTTTCTTTTTCTTGCTTCTTTTTCTAGCCTACTTCTTGATTTTTGGACTTTACTTTATGGCTAGGCTCTAAACACTTCTTGGGAGTGGGGGGGTGGGAGTTGTCTGGCCTGAACATATAGCCTTTTATATCATTAGGCTTGTTTGCTTGTAAGTGGTAAAGTTTCAGTAGGCTGCTATTGGACTAAGTAACTGTTAGTCCAGTGAGAGTTTCTGCAGATTCAGAATGACTGAACTGCTGGATCTCCTTTGGTCTAGGACTTCTGCCATGGTTATTCAACTACAGCTTTATGTGCTGGGCTAAAGGCCATAATTGCTTTCCCACTCTACTCTTGGATTAAGCCACACAGTTACTTGCTCCTTGCTCAGTGCCCAGCTAGGAACCATACTCAATTGTGACCTCTCCTCTCTACCCTGAATTTGTGACCTAGAACTGGATAATGGGAGATAGAGCTGCCAAATGGCACCTATTCCTGTACCTGTGGCTAGTTCAGGGATTCCCTGAGATCTCTTTCTGCTATGATACTTCCTGCCTGGTGCCCTGTTTCTGTCTCCTTTCTGGAATGCTTCCCAGTGTTGCTGCTGGTGTTCCTTAACAGGTCCCATCTCCAGTGTCTGCAGACTCCACCCCCAACCCCCTCATCTTTTTTTCTGTCTCTCTAAGCTGCCCTGAACTGTAAAAGTGACTCACTGTAACTTTTCCTTGGTTTTCCCATTAGAATTTAGTCTGGTGCCTTTTCTAGGTTACTATAGAAATGTACTGGGCAAACTAGGCAAAACTGCTTCCTCTTAGCCATTTTGACTTTGTCCCTCCTTTAATTCCATTTCTACATCATATCCCTCTGCAGTATGGGCAACATCTACTCTTGTTTCTATTCGACATCTACTGTTTGGGACTGTGAGGGTCAAAATTTGATATATGGAGTGTTATTTGGGTGACTCACCTTATTATTGGGGTCCCAGAAATATGAAGGACCTTTTAGGTTTATCCTCCCCTCTGAATTGCCCTTTTTAGATATTTCTCCCAATAAGAAAGGAGCCTTTAAACTTTAATTCACAAATGGATTGAATTTTATTACTTGGGAATTAATTAAACAACAAAGGTGAAAATAATAAAAATCAAAGATAAGGAAATAGGAAAATAGAAATACAGATAAATATTCTTAACTCTAAGCTTAACCTATTCAATGTCCAGACCGTTCCCAATTATGCTAGTTCAAAGGAATTTAGGGTTTTCCATAATTAGCTCACCAAACCTGAAAGTCTACAGTTGCTCGCACCACCAGAACAGCTAACACACCACCTCAAGGGGAGTCACCAGACAGAGAATGAACATGCCACCAGCACAAGGGCCAAGAAGGAAAAAGGACCAAGTTCTGGAAGACACCTCGCATTCTGGAAGCAGCCTGTCTCCCTTCAGGGAGCTTTCAATCTTCCCTCCCCCAAAAGCGGAGGTCCTTCAAAAGCTGCCTATGGAGAGTTCTCCTTCTGACCTCAGTAGCATATGTAACCTCAGGGTGGGCCAGGTGTGGTCCCTCCCAAATGATTCAGCTAAAACTGTGATATTAATCTTTACCACAAATAATTTTTACCACAGGACCCATAGCAGTAAAACTGGAAGATTCCATCCACTTTGGCTAATTTTTTCCCTAAAAATTAATGGAACCATCTTCAAGATTTCATTGCTCCCAGGAACTAAGGTTCAAACTATTGACATAGCTCTCCAGTATACTAAGATACAAAAGTCTTTTGCATTAGTAATAAGTTGTCCTTAGGCTTGATGGATTTCCTTCTGCTTTTAGAGTCAAAACACTCCTTTGCCTGAATGCACCACAGTTTGAAGTATGGAAGTGAGGGGAGCTGTGCCCAATTGAATTAATGGTGTGTTTTTAGAAAATATTCATTTCATGCTATTATTGAGTACACTTTTTTTAAGGTTATATATCCAAGACTGTCTCTTGTTCTAATCTGAAGCCTGAGTGAAACCTGGTCCAGAACACCCTCCAAACACTTGAAAACAACTATGATGTCCTTCTCAAATCTTCTTTTCTCCAGATTAAACATCCCTAGTTCCTTCAGGGGATCTTCATAGTCTCTAACCTTCTTGACTTTCTGGTCTTCCTCTTCAGGACATGCTACAGATTGTTCCATGAGACTTTCTTTATTTTTTTTTTTTTACTTTTTTTTTTGGTGAGGCAATTGGGGTTAAGTGACTTGCCCAGGGTCACACAGCTAGTAAGTGTCAAGTGTTTGAGGCCGGATTTGAACTCAGGTCCTTCTGAATCCGGGGCCAGTGCTTTATCTACTGCGCCACCTAGCTGCCTCCATGCTACAGATTGTTGATGCCATTGCTAAAATATGGCACCTAGAACTAAGCACAACACTAACTGTGTGTTGGAGTAATGTAATTGCCAAGTTCAATCATCTCTTCCTCTTCTGTTTAATTAAAGATCTATGCAACAGTATAGGAATAGCACATCTATATTTAGATTTGGGAATAGGAGTCTGAAAACAGTGGGGGAGAGAGAGGGAGTCAGAGCTAAAGAAGGAGAAAAGATTTGGTAAACGTGGCCAAGGTCAACTCTCAATCATCTGCCTGTAGAGGGACCTCGCGGCATACTTTTAAGCCTGAGGTAGTTTCCCTCTTGCCACCCAGTACAATCTCAACTGTCTTCCTCTCCCACTGATTTCTTGCATATTTAAGGAGTGTGAACCAATTTTAATATTAGCCTTGGCCAAACATAATTTTAGTGGTAAAACTTTGGCCACTTAAAAGGCAAAAGTAAAAACCCCTGCAGTGTTTCCATAACCAAATATAAATGACATTTATATGTCTACACAATCTGCTTGTCATTGTTTTGGCACAAAGGTGCCACTGTTCATGTCTATTGGGTAGGTAAGTGAGAGTTAACTATGTAGTGTTTGTCTTTGTTTTTCCTAGGGCTCACTTGTTTGTCCTCTGCTGTAGAATGAAGTAATAACAGAAAATGGCTTAGCTGGTGCCATTCCTTGAGGTCATGGCCTTCTGTTGGATGCCACCAGCTATATTGGATGGCATATGAGATGCTACCAGTTCCTGAAAGAAATATCAGTAAAGAAGCCCAGAAATATCAGAGCAGGAACAAAGAATCCATAAAGAGCCCAGATTATGTCAGTCTTATTAAAAGTCTGATCTGAAGAAAAGGTAGAGGAGATGTGTTTTAGACATCAATGAAATTGCTCCTCTGAGCATTTGAAAATTTTTTACATTTTATTTATTAAATTTTAGGCTTTAGTAAAATCGACCTTGTTCTCTTCGCTGAAACTACTCCATCTCTCTCCTTTCTGCTGCCAGATTTCTCAAGAGAGTGGTCTGCACTTCCTGACTCTGTTTCTTCTGCCCACCACCCACTCACTCCTTAAACATTTGAAATTAGGCATCCCTATCCTCTCTTGAAGCTGCTCTCTCAAAAATCACCAATGGGGGCAGCTAGGTGGCGCAGTGGATAAAGCACCGGCCCTGGATTCAGGAGGACCTGAGTGCAAATCCGGTCTCAGACACTTGACACTTACTAGCTGGGTCATCCTGGGCAAGTCACTTAACCCCCATTGCCCGGAAAAAAAAAATCACCAATGAATCTCTAATCATCAAAACAAGTAGTCTTCTCCTTGACCATTTAACACTGCTGATCAATTGCCTCCTTCCTAGCACTCTCCCCTCTCTTTGTTTCTGTCATTCTGTGCTATCTCCTTCCTCCTTTGACCTCTCTGGTCACTCCTGCTGACCCTTTTGCTAGTTCTCCTACCTCTTTCAGGTCTCCGAATATAGGCAGATGACGATATTTAATCTTTGATCAAATTTGAAAAGTGTATCTGAAGCTCTTTTCAAACCTTACAAAGTGCTCTATGAATGTTATATTGGCCCCCTAACCTGTCTTTCTTCTGGCTCTTGGGTTCATAGTACTCAACAGGTAATTGGCTAACATAATCTATAGCTCATAAGACTCTATTTCCACTGACTTTGCTATCAAAGCTAGACAAAATCAATTGTCATTATAGTAAAGCAAAGAATATTTAATTGTTTTTAAATTTTCTTGTTTTAGTATGATAATTACAACAATGAACATAAATATTTCAATACACAAAGAAAAACAAAAAAGAGATTATATATAAAACTGAACTACTGTTACATACAGTTTGTTTTTTTCCTTTATATACATTTTGAGGTTTTAAAAAAAATAATTCAAATTTATCAGGGCAGTACCAACACTGCCCTACTTGTCTGTATCCCCCTCTGAACTTTCTTCTGCTTACATCTGTTTATTTTTGAATGATTCATTTTCTTCGATGTCACTACCATTATGACCCTAAAACTAACCTTCTCCTTACTCACCAAAGTACAATAAAAGCCCTCTCTTGTAACAAAGAGCTGTCTCTTTAGTGTTCTAGAAATTTCCTAGGTGTTTTTTTGTTTGTTTTTAAAGTTAAGATCACTGGCCTGTAGTTTGTAGTCTCTGTCTTCTTTCCTTTTTTTTTTTCTTTTTTGGGGGGCAATGGGGGTTAAGTGACTTGCCCAGGGTCACACAGCTAGTAAGTGTCAAGTGTCCGAGGCCAGATTTGAACTCAGGTACTCCTGAATCCAGGGTCAGTGCTTTATCCACTGCTCCACCTAGCTGCCCCCCTCTTTCCTTTTTTGAAAACCAGGACACTGCCCTTTTCCATTTTTACAGCACCATCCATGCCATACTCTTATATTAATTTTCTGTTACTTGGTTTTGTTTTCATTCTATACATTTCTTTCTTAAAATACAAATTCAGTGGGGGCAGCTAGATGGCACAGTGGTTAAAGTGCTGGCACTGGATTCAGGAGTACCTGAGTTCAAAGCCAGCCTCAGACACTCAACACTTACTAGCTGTGTGACCCTGGGCAAGTCACTTAACCCCCATTGCCTCTCAAAAAAAAAACCAAAATAAAACGATGATATGTAGTTCATTTTTCTTAATCCTATTTCATTTTAAAGAAGGGTTCTATCGTGTGTGGTGGTGGTGGAAAGTTATTGAGAAATGATAATGTTAAAAATATCAAAATATTTTAAATGTCTTACATCCTATTGCAAGTGATTCCCTTATACTCATCAATATGTTTAGATGTGACTTTGAAAAGTAAAACATTTCAGGGGAATTGGGGCTATGCCTAATATATCCTACACCAAAGAATAAGTGCCTTCACTATGGAAAAACTAAAGCTATTCCTCATTAGCCTTACGATTACCTAAAATCCACCCATGGGCTAGCACTGGGTTACATAGTTTGAATACCCATGAAATTTGAGATTGTTTAAATTTTGTCTATCATTTCTATTTTTGATCATCTTCTTCTGAACAATATCTTATACCTCACACAAATATCGTATAGGACTACTGATTTTACCTTTGCAATGTCATTTGAACATGTTCTACTGACACTACCTAACACTAACCATCATTACCACTCACCTGGACCATTGAAATAGCTTTAAAAATTTTTGAAGGCAGCTAGGTGGCATAGTGGATAGAGTGCTGGACCTGTAATCAAGAAGACCTGAGTTCAAATTTGGCCTCAGATGCTTACCAGCTGGGTGACCTGGGCAAGTCAATTAACCTTTGTTTGCCTTAATCCACTAGAAAAGAAAATGACAAACCATTCTAGTATCTTTGCCAAGAAAACTCCATGAACAATATAGTCCATGGGGTCATGAAGAGTCAGACACAACTGAACAACTTAAATTCTTTCTTATTTCATTCTTCCTTCTAATCCAGCCTTCATACTATTATCAGGACTCTTCCTCATGTTACTTTACTCAAAATCTTTAGTGATATTCTATTGCCTAAAGTTTAAATTTCTTTGCCATGTCATCATCATCATCATCATCATCATCATCATCATCATCATCATCTTCTTCTTCTTCTTCTCCTCCTCCTCTTCCTCCTCCTCCTCCCTTTGTCTGTCTGTCTATTTGTCTCTCATCAATTGGGATTCTGGCAGCTCTCCCCGTGACTTCTACTGATGGCAGGGAGAGGGGACGGAGAAGATGAGATTTCTTTCCCCATTCTACCATCTGTAGCTATAGCAGATACATAAAAATGGTAGCAAGAATGTGTGCTTTCCCAGGTGAGTCTGAAAATGTACCTCAAGTTCCTGACGACCACTTTTGTTTTATGTTTTCTTCCCTGATACCAGGTCATAAACAATGGTTCTGGGGGGCAGCTAGGTGGTGCAGTGGATAGAGCACCGGCCCTGGATTCAGAAGTACCTGAGTTGACCTCAGACACTTAGCACTTACTAGCTGTGTGACCCTGGGCAAGTCACGTAACCCCAATTGCCTCACTAAAAATAAATAAATAAATAAAATTAAATAAACAATGGTTCTGATAAATGGATTTTTTAGCTCTAGTGGCAACCTCAGAAATTCAGGGGGTAGGGATCATCTGATTT
Source organism: Dromiciops gliroides (assembly GCF_019393635.1). Taxonomy (NCBI): domain Eukaryota; kingdom Metazoa; phylum Chordata; class Mammalia; order Microbiotheria; family Microbiotheriidae; genus Dromiciops; species Dromiciops gliroides. The sequence goes on along the minus strand of NC_057864.1, from coordinate 142,712,914 downwards.
GATGCTGGTTATCTTTTAAAGAAGAAGCTGCACCAGAACCAGGAGAAGCTTCCAGGAGGATGCTTTAGCTGAAAAGATTATGAAAACCTAGGTCATGTTCTCTCTTGCCAAGATATATATATGGTATTGTGTGTTGTGCAGACAGCTATAGTCAAAGGCAAAAGTGAAATATTTTGTTTGGCAATTTACAAATTACAAATGCCTTTATGTTCCAGGACAATATGATATGTCTGATAGACTATTTATTATTTTATGTTTTAACTTTGTGTTAATTCTCATTTGAGTAATTTTTATTTTAATAACTTCTTTCAATAATTAATAACTTTTTCTACTTATCTACTTAGTCTCTTTTCTAGAAGGTATAGTATTAATTCCTTTTGGATATGCTATAGACATGAAATATACTGAAACTTTGGGTGGGATCCCCATCCCCAAACTCTGTAGTGTGGTCAATAGTACATTTTTAACATTTGGGTTTTGTTTGTTTGTTTTTTGTTTTTGTGGGGCAGTGAGGGTTAAGTGACTTGCCCAAGGTCACACAGCTAGTAAGTGTCAAGTATCTGAGGCCGGATTTGAACTCGGGTCCTCCTGAATCCAGGGCCAGTGCTTTCTCCACTGTGCCACCTAGCTGCCCCATGTGGTCAATAGTACAGAAAAACCAGAGTCTCTTATGGGTAGAAGGGCTCTTCTGGCCTGTGGGCACAAATAGAATCATCAATTTTGAGCTAAAAAAGACATTGGAGATCATCTAGACCAGTCTTCTCATTTTTTCTTTTCTTTTCTTTTTTTTGGTGAGGCAATTGGGGTTAAGTGGCTTGCCCAGGGTCACACAGCTAGTAAGTGTTAAGTGTCTGAGGTCAGATTTGAACTCAGGTCCTTCTGAATCCAGGGCCGGTGCTCTATCCACTGTGCCACCTAGCTGCCCCCCCCTCTCATTTTTCAAATGAATAAATTGAGGAGCAGAGAATAAGTGGTTTGCCTAAGGTTACCCAGGTAGCAGAGCAGAAATGCAAATGCAGTCTTCTGGCTCCAAATCTGGTAGTCTTTAAAATATATATATATATTGTATTCTGGAAAGATGGTGAAGTAGGTCAGAAATTTCCAGGTTCTCCAGTTTTCTTCCCCAAACAGTCAGAAAATCACCACCAAATGAATATAGAGCAGGAAAAATGAAAGGGGTAAAGCAGTTGTCCTCCTAAGATAACTTGAAAGGGCCTCTGAAAAGATGAACCTTTAGGGGCTGAGGTTTAGCATGAGTGAAGTATGGATACCTCCAGCCCAACTCCATTGAATCAACAAACAGCAAACCCAGAGGGCAGCTTTGTCAAGAAGCAAACTAGGTCTCTAGAAATTTCACCTCAACTTTCACCTGACTTTACTGACTAAAGAAAGTTCACTTCAGGAACTATCATCTCATGAACTTTTACCTCACAAACATTCATCTAAGGAACAGCAGGTGGCTAAGTGGGAGGAAAATTATAGTCCCCCTAACTCCTACTCCACTATTTCTGGATACCAGGCCTAGAAATGCTGACCGGATATGATCCTAGGCTGTAGCTGTGATTGAGGAACAGTGAACACACACCCTGTGAGTGCAGTACTGCAGGGAGAAAGAACATTTTGGGGACAGGGTAAGTGGGGGGACCTAACTGTGACTTAGGAGAGAAGTAGAGGAGTCCCTGAGTTTGAGCCCCCAGACAGAATTCAGAAAATAATAGTAAGGAGGACCTGAGGCTTATAGGATTAAAACTTGATAATAATAATAATAATAAACTACTAAAAATAAAAGAAAACAAAATTAAAATTAAAATGAGTAAGCAAAAGAAAAAGAACCCACCCATAGACAGCTACTTTTGTGAAAAAGATCTGGGTTCATACTCAGAGGAAGATAGTGAGGTTAAAAAAACCCATAATACTCGTACCCCAAAGAATAGCATAAAATGGTTACTTGCCCCCAAAAGAGGTCTTGGAAGCATTTTAAAAGGAATTAAAAAGCCAAATAAGAGAGATCAAGGAAAAATTAGGAAAAAATTAGAAGCAATCCAAGAAAATTATGAAAAGAAAGTTAACCAATTGTAAAAAGAGATACAAAATCTTAAGGAAGAAAATAACTCCTTGAAATCTAGAATTGGGCAAGAGAATTAAATCATGTTACAAGACACCAAGAAATAATAAAACTAGAAAAACTAGAAGAGAATCTTAAACATCTAATAGAAAAAACAACTGATCTGGAGAACTGATCAAAGAGAAATACTCTAGGTGGCAGCTAGTTGGCATGGTATATAAGGCACCGGCCCTGGATTCATGAGGACCTGAGTTCAAATCTGGCCTCAAACACTTGACACTTACTAGCTGGGTGACCCCGGGCAAGTCACTTGACCCTCATTGCCATGCAAAAAAAAGGGAGAGACACTATGAGATTTATTAGACTACCTGAAAGTTATGATCATTAAAAGAAATTATTAAAATTGCCCTGAAGTTCTAGAATAAGAGGTTAAAGTAGAAATAGAAAAAATATACCAAAGATCCCAAGAGGAAAATTTACAGAATATCATAGTCAAATTTCAAAACTCTCAGGTTAAGGAGAAAATATTACAAGCAACAAGAAAAAAAAGTTTTAATATTTCAGGAATACAGTCAGAATTTCACAAGACCTAGCAACTTCTATTCTAAAAGACCATAGGTCTTGCAACATTATCTTTCAAAGAGCAAAAGAGTTGGGGTTGTGTTCAAGAATAACTTACCCAGGAAAGTTGAGTTTAATCCTGAATGAAAAAATATTGGATATTTCATGAAATAAAAGACTTTCAGGTATTTGTAACAAAAAGACCAGAACTCAATGGAAAATGTGATATAAAAGATCCAGAAGAAATATAAGGAAAACATTAAATATTAATTCCAAGGCATTCATTATGGTAAAACTTCTTACTTATTTTATATGTATGTATGTGTATGTATGTATATATGTGTGTGTATGTATGTATGTATATATATATATATATGAATGAAAATGTCAGTATTCTTAAAACTGTCATTACTAAGGTAGTTTGAAAGAAAGGTTAGGGCTGAGTTCTATATGATGAGATAATTTTAAAAAACAAAATTGGGTAGGAAAAGGTGACAGGGAACAATTTTATTATAAAAATGAGGCATGACAAAGGGCTGTGGGACTGTTCATACCCTTTGACCCAGTGGTACCACTGCTAGGTCTGTATCCCAAAGAGACCATAGAAAAGGGAAAAGGACCTACATGTACAAAAATATTTATAGCAGCTCTCTTTGTGGTGGCAAAGAATTGGAAATTGAGGGAATGCCCATCAATAGGGGAATGGCTAAACAAGTTGTGATATATGAATGTAATGGAATACTATTGTGCTGTAAGAAGCAATGAGCAGGAGGAGTTCAGAGAAACCTGGAAGGACTTTACATGAACTGATGCTGACTGAGAGGAGCAGAACCAGGAGAACATTGTACACAGTAACAGCAACATTGTGTGATGAACTAAGGTGATGGACTTGGCTCTTCTCAGCAGTGTAACAATCCAAAACAGTTTCAAAGAACTCATGAAAGAAAATATTCTCAAAATCCAGAAAAAGAACAGTGAATTATGAATGCAGATTGAACCATACTGTTTCTACTTTTGGACTGTTTTTTTCCTTCTTTTTTCAGGTTTTCCCCTTGTTCTCTGATTCTTCTTTCACATGATGACTAATATAGAAATATGTTTAATGTGATTGTACATATACAACCTATATCAGACTGCTTTCTGTCTTGGGGAGGAGGGAAGGAAGGGAGGGTGGGAGAAAATAATTTGGAACTAAAAATCCTGTGAAAACAAATGTTGAAAACTATCCTTATATGTAACTGGAAATAATAAAATACTTTAAATTAAAAAAAAACACCCCCCCCCAAATAAAAATGCGGCATGAAAGGCAGAATTAATACAAAGGAAGCAGGTGGGGGTGGAAGCCTGGTAATGTTGGAACCTTATTTTCATCTTGGGTGAAGAGGAAACATGTAAATCTGGAAGGGTGTAGAAGTCTTCTAAACATGTAGAGAGGTAAAAAAGAAACTGGGGCACAGGGGGACTTTTAGAGGAGTCTGTAGATTGGTATTTGGGAAAGTGGGGGAGAAGATAGGGGGGACTTTTGGAGGGGTGTGTGGGGATTGGAAAGATGAGGGGAGAGGTTAGGGGGAAACTTGGAAGGGTGGGTAGGATGAGGAGTGGGAGGATAGGGGGAGAAGATAGGGTAAATAAGGAAAGGGTAAAAAGAGAGGCTAAGAAAGAAAATAGTGAGTAAAAATAAGATGGAGGGAAATTCACAAATAATAATTGTAACTTTGAATGTGAATGGGATGTATAAAGCAGCTCTCTTTGTGGTGGCAAAAAACTGGAAATTGCAGGGATCCTTATCAATTGGGGAATGCCTGTATAAGTTGTGGCAAAATACTACTGTACTCTAAGAAAGGATCAGCACAATGATCTTAGAAAATCATGGAAAGACTTGCATAAAATGATGAAGAGCAAAGTGAGCAGAATCAAGAGAAGAATATTGCATACAGTAACAGCAATATTGTTTTAAGAACTACTTGGAGCAACTAAGTCATTTTAACTATTATAAATATACAAATTAAAATTAAAGGACAGGGAAGACACTATCTATATCCAGAGAAAGAACTGATAAATAGAAGTATGTATCAAATAATTTTACATATATACATATATATATACTTATTTGTGTCTAATGGTAGCCATTTCTAGGGCAGGGTGGGAAGGGAGAGAGGAAATTTACATGATAACTTTATTATATATTTAAAAGGAATAGCAAGTTATACATAATAGATTTTCAGTTTCATGTGCAATTCTCTTTTTATTATACTATTATATTGAACTGCTTGTTTTAGTCTATAAATTATAAATAAAATAAATTTTTAAATGTTTTAAATTACTTTATTTGTTATTTTTATCCTGAATGTAATCAACATACATGAACATTTCAATATGTTATTGTTCAATTGTTCAGTTGTGTCCAACTCTTCATGCTCCAGGCCCTTCTGTCCTCCACTCTCTCCCAAAGTCCATCCAAGCCTATATTCATTGCTTCCATGACACTATCCATCTCATCCTCTGCTGTTCTCTTCACCTTTTGCTTTCAGTCTTTCCCAACATCAGGGTCTTTTGTGATGAGTCTGATCTTCTCATTATGTGACCAAACCATTTAAGCTTCAGCTTTGGTATTTGTCATTCCAAAGAATAGTCTGAATTAATTTCTTTTCTTTTTTTTAATAGTATTTTATTTTTCCAATTACATGTAAAGACAGTTTTCAACATTCATTTTTGTAAGATTTTGAGTTCCAAATTTTTCTCTCTCCCTTTCTTCCTTCCCCCCTCCTGAAGTCTTCAAGCAATCTGATATAGGTTATACATTACAATCATGTTAAACATATTTTCACATTAGTCTTGTGAGAGAAGAATCAGAACAAAAGGAAAAAAACCCACAAGAAAGAAGAAACAACAATAACAACAACAAAATAACAAAAGTGACAATAGTACGTTTCAATCTGCATTCAGATTCCATAGTTCTTTTCCTGGATGTGGAGAGCATTTTCCATCATGAGTCTTTTGTCATTGTCTTGGATCATTGCATTGTTGAGAAGAGCTAAATCTATCAGAGTTGATCATCACGCAATGTTTTTGATACTACATACAATATTCTCTTGGTTCTGCTAATTTCACTCAGCATCAATTCATCAATTTCTGAAATCTATCTGCTCATCATTTCTTGTAGCACAATAGTATTCCATTACATTTATATGCTACAACTTGTTTAGCCATTTCCCAATTGATGGGCATCCTCTTAATTTCTAATTCTTTACCACCACAAAAAGAGCAGCTATAATTATTTTTGTACATGTGGGTCCTTTTTCCTCTTTTACAATTGCTGGGTCAAAGGGCATGCACAGTTTTATAGCCCTTTTGGGCAAAGTTTGAAATTGACCTCCAGAATGGTTGGATCAGTTCACAACTCCACCAACAATGCATTAGTGTTCCAATTTTTCCATATCTTCTCCAACATTTATCATTTTTCTTTTTTTGTCATATTAGAAATCTGATAGGTGTGAGGTGGTACCTCAGAGTTGTTTAAATATGCATTTCTCTAATCAATAATGATTTAGAATAATTTTTCATATGGCTATAGATATTTTTAATTTTTTCATCTGAAAACTGCTTGTTCATATCCTTTGACCATTTATCAATTGGGGAATGACTTGTATTCTCATATATTTGATTCAGTTTTCTATATATTTTAGAAATGAGGCTTTTATCTGAAACACTGGCTACAAGCTGGTTTCCCAACTTTCTGCTTTTCTTCTTCTTCTTCTTTTTTTTTTTTTCCGGGGCAATGGGGGTTAAGTGACTTGCCTAAGGTCACACAGCTAGTAAGTGTCAAGTGTCTGAGGCCGGATTTGAACTCAGGAACTCCTGAATCCAGGGCTGGTGCTTTATCCACTGCGCCACCTAGCCACCCCTCTGCTTTTCTTCTAATCTTGGTTGCATTGGTTTTATTTGTGTAAAACCTTTTTAATTTAATGTAATCAAAATGATCCATTTTGCATTTCATAATGTTCTCTATCTCATCTTTGGTCATAAACTCTTCCCCTCTCCATAGATCTGACAGGTAGACTATTCTTTCCTCTTCTAATTTGCTTATGATATCATCCTTTATGTCTACATTATATACCCATTTTGACTATACTTTGGTATATGGTGTAAGATGTTGGTCTATGCTTAGTTTCTGCCATACCATTTTCCATTTGTACCAGAAGTTTTTGTCAAATAGTGAGGTCTTATCCTGGAGTCTAGAGTCTTTGAGTTTATCAAACAGGAGATTGCTATGTTAAATTGCTACTCTGTTTTGTATGCCTAATCTATTCCACTGATTCACCACTCTATTTCTCAGCCAATATGAAATAGTTTTGATGGTTGCCACTTTATAGTTTTAGATCTGGTACAGCTAGGCCACCTTCTTTTGCTTTTTTCCCCATTAATTCCTTTGATATTCTTGAACTTTTGTTCTTCCAGATGAATTTTGTTATTATTTTTTCTAGCTCTATGAAATAATTTTTGGTAGTTTGGTATGGCACTGAATAAGTAAATTAATTTAGGTAGAATTGTCATTTTTATTATATTAGCTCAGCCTATCCATGAGCAATTGATATTTTTCCATTTGTTTAGATCTGATTTTATTTGTGTGTAAAGTGTTTTGTAATTGTGTTCATATCGTTCCTGGGGTTGCCTTGGCAGGTAGACTCCCAAATATTATACATTGGCTACAGTTATTTTAAATGGAATTTCTCTTTCTATTTCTTGCTGATGCACTTTGTTGTTCATATATAGAAGTGCTGATGATTTGTGTGGGTTTATTTTATATCCTGCAACTTACCTAAAGTTAATTGTTTCAAGTAGTTTTTAATTGACTTTTTAGGGTTTTCTAAGTATACCATCATATCATCTGCAAAGAGTGATAGTTTTATTTCTTCCTTACCTATTCTAATTCCTTCAATGTCTTTTTCTTTTCTTATTGCTAAAGTTAACATTTCTAGTACAATATTGAAAAATACTGGTGATAATGGACATCCTTGTTTCACCCCTGATCTTATTGTGAATGTTTCTAATTTATCCCCATTACATATAGTGCTTGATGATGGTTTTAGGTAGATTCTGTTTATCAAAGGAAGGCTCCATTTCTTCCTATGCTCTCCAGGGTTTTTAATAGGAATGAGTGCTGTATTTTGTCAAAAGATTTCTATGCATCTATTGACATAATCATATGATTTTGGTTAGTTTTATTATTGATGTGGTCAATTATTCGATAATTTTCTTAATATTGAATGTACCCTGCATTCCTGGTATAAATCCCACCTGGTCTTAGTGTATTATCCTGGTGATAAATTGCTATAATATTTTTGCCAAGATTCTATTTAGAATTTTTATATCAATATTCATTAGGGAAATAGGTCTATAATTTTCTTTCTTTGACTTTGCTTTTCCTCGTTTAGGTGTCAGCACCATATTTGTCTCATAAAAGGAATTTGGTAGGATTCCTTCTTCACCTATTTTTCCAAACAGTTTGTATAGTATTGGAATTAATTGTTCTTTAAATGTTTGGTAGTATTCACTTGTAAACCCATCTGGCACCGGAGATTTTTTCTTAGGGAGTTCATTAATGGCTTGTTCAATTTCTTTTTCTAAAATGGGCTTATTTAAGAATTTTATTTCCTCATCTGTTAATCTAAGCAGTTTATTTTTTGTAAATACTCATCCCTTTTATTTAGATTGTCAAATTTATTGGCACATAGTTGCAAAATATCTCCTAATTATTGCTTTAATTTCCTTCTCATTGGTGGTGAATTCACCCTTTTCATTTTTGATACTGGTAATTTGGTTTTCTTCTTTCTTTTTTTTAAATCAAATTAACCAAAGGTTTGTCTGTTTTATTGTTTTCCACCATAAAGCCAGCTTTTAGTTTTATTTATTAATTTTATAGTTTTCTTACTTTCAATTTTATTAATCTCTCCTTTGTTTTTCAGAATTTCTAATTTGATATTTAATTGGAGATTTTTAATTTGTTCTTTTTCTAGCTTTTTTATTTGCATATTCAATTCATTGATTTCCTTTTTCTCTATTTTATTCAAGTAGGCATTTAGAGATATAAAATATTCCCTAAGAACTGCTTTGAATGCATCCCATAAGTTTTGGTATGTTGTTTCATTATTGTCATTCTCTCTGATGAAATTATTGATTGTTTCTATGATTTGTTGTTTCACCCCCTCTTTCTTTAGGATGAGATTATTTAATTTCCAATTAATTTTTGGCCTATCCTTCCATGTCTCTTAATTACACATAATTTTTATTGCATCATGATCTGAAAAAGATGCATTTATTAATTTTACCTTCTGCATTTGACTCTGAGGTTTTGGGGCCATAATAGTCAGTTTTTGTGTAGGTACCATGTACCACTGGGAAAAAGGTATATTCCTTTCTATCCTCATTCAGTTTTCTCCAGAGGTCTATCAAATTAAATTTTTCTAAAATTTTACTCACCTCTTTAATTTCTTATTAATTTTGTGGACAGATTTATATAGTTCTAAGAGGGGGAGGTTAAGGTCTCCCACTAGTATACTTTTGCTGTCTATTTATTCCTATAACTCACTTAACTTCTCTAAGAATTTGGATGTTATACCACTTGGTGCATATATGTTTGGTATTACCTTTTAGCAAGATGTAGTTTCCTTCCCTAACTCTTTTAATTAGGGTTTGTTTTTTTTTGCTTTTGCTTTGTCTGAGATCAGGATTGCTACCCCTGCTTTTTTTTTTTTTTACTTCAGTTGAAGCATAATATATTTTGCTCTAGCCTTTTACCTTTACTCTGTGTTTCTCTCAAATTTTTTAAGGAGTTATTTTCTTTTTCCAAGCTATTGATTTTCTCTTGCATAATTCTCATTTCTTTTCCCAATTTTTCTTCAACCTCTCTTATTTGATTTATAATATCTTTTTTGAGCTCTTCCAAGAGGGCTTTTTGGTCTTGAAACCAATTCCTCTTCCCCTTTGAAGCTTCCAGTATAGGCATTTTGACATCATTGTCCTCTTCTGAGTTTGTGGTTTGATCTAACCTATGGTGAGGGTTTTTTCTATTTCTTAGTTATATTTTAGCCTATTTTGTGCCTTTTAAAGTTGATCTCTGCTCCTGGGGTACAGGATGCACTGTTCCAAGCTTCTTTTGCTGGGGGGCCAGTGGCCTGCACACTGGCTCTCTGTTCTGAGGCCTCAGCAGCTTGTAGCTGGCTCACTACACTGGGGAGGCCCTGCCAAGTTATGCTTGTTGTGTAGGGAATACCCCAGATGGTCGATTGCCTTCCGTTTTGAAACTGGGGGTCTCACAACTGGCCTTCTGTGACACTACCTTGCTGAGCTAGGACTGAGGGTCCTCAGTTGCTAATCTTCCTTGTGTATAAGAGCCTTCTGCTGACTTGCCCAGATGCCCTCTGTGCTGAGCTATGCTCCCTTTTTACCCAGGTGAGACAGAACTTTCCTGAAGTACTTCTCGGTTATCTTGAATCACAAGATTATTTCACTGCCTTTTTGTAGGTTCTGTAGCTCTAGAATCTGTTTAGAAGATTAATTTAATATTGTTTCTGAGGGAAGTTTGGGAGAGCTCAGACAACTTCTTGGTTTTTCTCTGCTATCTTGGCTCCACCCCAAGGTATCTGAGCTGAATTAATTTCTTTAATTATTGACTGATTTGATTTCCTTTCTGTCCAGGGATTCTCAAAAGTCTTCTCTAGCACCACAATCCAAAAGTGTCGATTCTGGGGCACTTAGCTTTCCTTGTAGTCCAATTTTCACAACCATTCATTACTACTTGGAAAACCATAGTTTTGACTGTACAGGTCTTTGTTGGTAAGGTGATATCTCTGTTTTTTAGTATGCTGTCTAGATTTGTCCTAGTTTTCCTTCCAAGGAGCAAGCGTCTTTTAATTTCATGGCTGCACTTGCCATCTGTAGTGATTTTTGAGCCCAAAAATATAAAATCTGACACTGTAATTTTTTACAATTCTTGTAATTCTTCTCCCTCTATTTGCCAGAAAGTGATGGGACCAGTTGCCATGATCTTAGTTTTTTTGATGTTAAACTTCAAACCAACTTTTACATTCTCCCCTTTCACCCTCATCAAGAGGCTTCTTTATTCTTCTTCACTTTTTGCTATCAGAGTGGTATTGTCTGCCTACCTGGGATTGTTGATATTTCTCTCAGTAATCTTATTTCTGGCTTTTGATGAGCTACACAAGCCCCTCTGTCACAAGAAAGTGATCCAGGAGGGGTCATTTCAATATACAAAGAACCAAAAACAAGAAGGGAAATTTTGAACTTTTATTACATAATTTTCAAAAGTGTATGTTGGGGGCAGCTAGCTGTCGCAGTGGATAAAGCACCGGCCCTGGATTCAGGAGGATCCAAGTTCAAATTCGGTCTCAGACACTTGACACTAGCTGTGTGACCCTGGGCAAGTCACTTAACCCCAACTGCATCACCAAAAAAAATTTTTAATATATATATGTTGGATTTCATAAGGTGGTTTTTTTTTATTTTTGTTTTGGTTGGGCAATGAGGGTTAAGTGACTTGCCCAGGGTCACACAGCTAGTAAAGTGTCAAGTGTCTGAGGCTGGATTTGAACTCAGGTACTCCTGAATCCAGGGCCGGTGCTTTATCCACTGCACCACCTAGCTGCCCCCGGATTTCATAAGGTAGTAACAAAAATCATCCTGTTTGTCTAGTGTTATTCCACCACATGATTTTGCTTCTTAAGGGTTTGATTCAATGCAATTCAATTCATTAGTCATTTACTGAAGAAAGGAATGGAAACACCTACAGAAGAACTGCATTAGCATGTGGCATGATCCCATCAACACCTACAAGCAGTTTTGCTGCTCAAAGTTTTGATCACCTAACTCTCTTCTGGGGTAGTCCTAAATTTAGGGGATTGAAGTATCAAACCCCCTTTAAGGCATTATTTGCTGGGTGACATGTCTGATTGATCTTAGTGGAGCAATTTTTTTATTTTGCCTATTTCTTGACATTAAAAGATCATTACATTAATATATCAAAGGAAGGGATTTTCAAGTCCTCATTTTTCACAGTTTCTACTAACATTAATGTCTATAGGCCTTTTATGGAGACTAAATACTATAATTAGCTCTGACCACTAGTAAAGCAATCCAAGCCATGACAAGCTAAGACATTCCTACCAAAATAAGACATATTATGCCTTGATTTTTTGGTGAGAGTTCCCACAAATAACCTTGCTTTTGGCTATAGTCTAAATAAACTATGTCCTTGGAGTCAGCCCAAGTTCTGTTTTTGGGCTAAGCACAAAAGTATCTTCTCCTTGAATCTATAAGCATGTACACATCCTCACATGGACAGCCTTATATGTAGGCTGAGCAGTGATGTGGTTCAAAGTCCCAAGGCCCCACCATCCCAAACATTCTCCCCACTGAGATAACTGAAATTCCACCATTATTGTTTCATTCTATTATATATTTTGGAGGTCTTCTATTAAAATGCAACTAATCCTGATAAAGGCATGTCACATTTAATCATAGACATGTTAAATTAGATGAATTTGTAATGTAAAAATACTTAGCATGCTTAGCATGGTATTACATACACACATGCACACATGCACACATGCACACATGCACAAACGCACGTGCATGCACACACACACACACATTCCAGCCCCTATTCCTATTACCCAGTATAGGCCTTTGCACATTAAAAAAATAGTTAATTGGTACGGAGAACTCCCAGTGAGAAACTCCCTTTACCAATCCTGTTCTTCACTTTACAGACCAGAAGATTTGACAATGGTATTGAGAAGTTAAGTAATTCATCTACGGTAACTAGCCAATATGTGTCTTAGGTGGGCCTTTAATTCAGGCCTTCCTGGCTTGGAGACCAGCTCAATGCCTCTCAATTTTCTCATAGTAAACACTTAATAAATGTTTCTGAAATTTATTGAATTTTATGTGATTCTTTGCCCTTCCTCAAAGAGCAACCTACCTGATTTTGGTAAAGGAGAAATGCTGTAAAGATGGGGAAAATAGCATGAAAAAGAGGAAGGTCTGTGGAGGAATCAGGGCTATGAGGAAAGTGAGTGGTACTAGTAGACTTTCTAATTACTTCCTAATTACTTGCTAATTACTAATTACTTCCTAATTGTGGGCAGAGGTGTCTATATACACACATGTTATCTTGATTAAATAAATTTTTCAAATGAATCAATGAGTAAACTTTAAGGATATAAGGTCACATGCATTAGAATGAATTTTTGAATCTCCTTTTCATTTTGGAATGGCAAAATGCATGGAGTTGTGGCTTAGTAATTACTAAAACTGCCTAGTAAAAAAAGTAATTTAGCTAAATATGGTAGAATACACCTATAGTCCCCACCACTAGGGAAGCTGAGACTGATGGATTTCTTTTTTTTTTTTTTTTTAGTGAGACAATTGGGGTTAAGTGACTTGCCCAGGGTCACACAGTTAGTAAGTGTCTGAGTCCAGATTTGAACTCAGGTACTCCTGACTCCAGGGCCAGTGCTCTATCCACTGCGCCACCTAGCTGCCCCAAACTGATGGATTTCTTGAGCTTGGGAGTTCTGAGTTGTAGTGGGCTAACTGAACTGGATGACCACATTAAGTTTAGCATTATTATAATGAGGCCCTAAGAGTATAAAGTCACTGGTTTGCCTAAGGAGAGGTGAACTGGCTCCCTTGCTCATCAGAATGGGACCAGGCCTATGAATATATACTGTACGTCTAGTAGAGGCAAGGTAGGGAGACCTAGTCTTTAAAACAAAAAAGATAATTGGAGCAGAAACAGCAAAAATCAATGAAGAAATATGAGATATATGAGATAGAGATTCTCAAGCTGACAAGAAAGAGGATGAGAGGAAAATAGGCAGATGAAAATCATGTTGAAAGGGAAACTCAGAAATGGAGCAGGTCAACGCTCTTGTGCTAATAATCATTACCAAGAGTGGGCCAATGAGGGGCTGTTACCTTTCAGCCTGGGAAAGATAGGGAGACTAAGTCTCAAAAAAAAATTGCCTAAGTAACAAAAATTTTATTGAAAAATCAAAACAATGAATCAACTTCAGTCATGGTCCATCATCACAACCCAAATTAGTTCCGTTTTAGGCTTATGTGGCCAATTCTTGAATAGCATCAGCAATCAGGGAATGACTAGAAATTATGGAATGCTAGAGGCAGGAGAGGCTTTAGAGATCTAATGCAATTCTCTCATTTCAGTGTTAAAGAGACTGAGTCCTCGAGAGGTTAAGTAATTTGCCTACAGTCACAGAGAGCCAGGGCAAGAAACCAGGGCTCCTGACTCATAGACCAGTAGTTTTTCCACTACAACATTTTCTGAACCCTAAACAAAATCTTTGATTAGTCATTTGCTCACAGTCACCTTATGAGTTGTCAGCTCATATTCCAGTTTTAAAGATGAAGAAACTGATATGCTAAAAATGTTAAATGAGTTGATGGGCAAAGCTGGCCATAGAAGCCAGCGCCTCTAAATCCCCCGGTTATTGCCCACAGGGCTACACTACCTCAGTCTTTTGGTTATAAATAGGAGATAGCTGACAGGTGGGCTGCTTTACTCTTTTTCAATAGTATCTCAAGCCAACACTAACATGATATTGGATCTTCTCTGAAAACATGCAGTTCAAATCATGACTTTCTGCAGTGACACTGTGCTTCTGAATTTAATATTCCCACAACCATGCTGCAGGAGGTAGGCGTAGATTTGATCAGTAAAGTGAACTAACTTCTGTCCAGTTTGGTGTGTGGGCATAATAAACCTGAGCCCACAGCAAGAGGCAAAGGGCCAGTGTCTTCTATACACAGAGAGGCTCTTAGGAAAGCCTGGAATAGGTTATTCTCTATCACTAGGCCTGCCCCTCACATTCCTGTCATTGAGTCACTTTAAAGGCTTGGCTGCAGCTCACCATTTTTTCCATTCTTATGCCAATGCTATTTGTAGTTCCAACACCTGTTGCCATAATGTGCTAGGCTGCAAATGCTGAGGGTAGATTCATTTGTAGTATGCCACTAACCCAAGCTCATTTAGAGTGTCTGGCTTTGTTCAGTTATTCCATGCTAACCATCAGGATTTTAACTGTGTGTTTTGATTTGAGTTGAGCAGGAAAATGCTTATTTTATGAGGTTCCCATAGCCCTACACGATTCATGGATAATAAAATAGAACTTCTGACAATCCAATCTCCACACTATTGCCAGGTTAGCCTTTTTAATTGATTGTACTGATCATTGTACTTCCCTGCTTAAAAACCTTAGATAGCTCCCCATTGGGAACTAAATAAAGTCCTAACCTCCTGAGCATGCCATTTAAGGCTCAGGCATAAACTGACTGTAGTCTACCTTTCCAACCTTATCTCCCATAACTACCTTTATATAATCTATACTCCAACCAAATTGGACCATTTACCTTGCCCTGAACCCAATCTCTCTCTCTCCTCTAACTATGCTAACAACCAATCTATGACTTAGTAGATACATTTTAGAGATTTGCCTGAGGCAACAGAGGTTAAATAACTTATGCAGGGTCACACAGCTAATATCAGAGGTGAGACTTAAATTCAGGTTTTCCAAATACAACACTGTATCTCCCATGACACGATAATTTTCTTTGTGTATGAATAGGAAACAATTTCTCAATAGCCCATAGGACTGGGTCTCTAATAGAAGCATTTTAGTTAGGTCTCAGTGACAAATAGTTGAGCGATACTTTCTGAAGCCAGAAGATTTCCCAGAACTGCTCAAATTATATCTAGATGTCTATGTCATCTCAGGGTAACATCAATCCTATGTATAAAACAAAAGCTGTTTGCGTTATCATCAGCAGATTCAAAGATCATCTCCTGTCAGGTGAGGCCCATCATATCATCATATCATATGTCAATGAGTAAAGTTTAAAACATCTATAAAGCACAAATTAAAGTGTGCAGTACTATGTAATGGACTTAAAAATCAAAAGACCTGGTCTCAAATCTTGACTCTACCACTTATAAATTATGCGTGTATTTGTGCCTTTTGGCAAATCCCTCAATCTCTCAGAGGTTCAATTTCTTAATCTCTTAAATGTGGATAACAAATTCACTGTTAGCCCTGACTTGTTCTTCTATTCGTGCAGGTAGAACACAAATTCCTTCAGAGTTGGGATTGTTTCATTCTTTAACATTTAGACCTTGTTCACACCTAGTTCATGGCTCTGGGCTCTCTGGGATTATTAAAGTAGGGTATTAGATACTCCTCCTTCCCTGTTTTCAGTTTTTTTAGGAGACATTTGCAGGGGAAGGAACAATTCTTGTTTCCCTTCATGTTCCTTCTGAAACAGTTTAAAATGAAATCTGAACAAGAGAAGTAGAAAGATTGTATAAATGATTTTGAGGAGTTTGGACTCATAAAAAGGCCAGAGCTTAAAAGTAAGGGACAAAACATTTGGAAGAACTTGAGAACTGAAGAACAATTGGAATTGAAAAAGCTTAATTTGAAGTCAGTCAAGAAGCAATCAGTTAGTCATCAATCATTTATAAAATGCTTATGTGCCAGGCACTGTTCTAAGCCTTGAAGGAAAAAAAAGGATTTATTATAAATAATAATAACAACTATCATCTATATGACACTTTAAGGTTGTTTTTACATCATGTATATTTACTTGAATTTTTTTTGGTGGGGCAATGAGGGTTAAGTGACTTGCCCAAGGTCACACAGTTAGTAAGTGTCAAGTGTCTGAGACTGGATCTGAACTCAGGTCCTCCTGAACCCAGGGCCAGTACTTTATCCACTGTGCCACCTAGCTGCCCCTGGCACTTTAAGGTTGTAATGCACTTTACATGTATTATATCCTTTTTATCCTTACAACAACCCAAAGAGGTAGGTTCTATTATAAACATCATTTTACAAATGATGAAGTTGAGGCAGATAGAGGCAAGTGACTTGCTCAGGGTCACACAGCTAGTAAGTATCTGAGTTTAGATTTAAACTCAGGCCTTTTTGACTCCAGGTTTAACACTCTATACACTGGTCCACCTAACTGCTAGAAAAAAGAAAAGCTGAAAGTAGTTTATAAAGCAAGGTAAGAAAAAGTAAGTTAAAAAAATTTGTAAGTAAAATAATTGGTGAAACAAGAAGTTAGTGAGAAAAGGGAAAGGAAGTGTGTCTGTAAAGTTAGAGTTGATAAAAGGTAGTAAAGGTCTATAGGAAGTTTCTTAAGAGGTGAGCTGTAAATAGCCATAAATAATTTAAAAAATAAAGCAGAGAATCTCAATGAGCATGGAAACCAGTTTTGCAGTGACTTGAACTGAATTTGTTTGCTAGAGGTGTTTCAACTGTGTGCTGAACTCTTTCCTAGAAGGTAAAGGGACTCTCCATGCTCCAGGTTATAATGGGACAATGAAGTGTTCCTTAAAAACAAAATGGAAGCAGAGCTTTAATGGGGGGACAAGAATTTGAAGTGGCAGAGGACAAATGATCTTTTTTCAGAACATTGGAGAATAGAAGAATGTTGCACGGAGGAAAAAGGTACATGAAAGGACAACTGTAAAACTGGAGCTAAAACAAAAAAGCCATGAAATTTGAAGCTTTTTCAGAAGAGGTGCAAGTTGGGTGCTTTGAAAGAAAGCAGCTGCTTGTTCCCAAGGAATGATGAAATGGAGTCACCATGTATGAGGTAAGTTCATTGAGTAAGGGGCAGAAGAAGAAAAGAGTATTTATCACTGGTGATTCCTTGTTCAGGGGGACCAAGGAAGCTATTCACCAGCCTGATAACAAAAAAGAGAAGTCTATTGTCTTTCTGTACTATGTATCCAAGACATAACAGATAACCTCCCAAGATTCTGAAAAAATAGATGACTACTACTCATCTTTGTTGATTCAGGTGAGCATAAATAATATTGCCAGAAGGAAGTATTGCCCCAAGATCATGACATCTTGGGCAGATAACTAGACCAGAGAGACATAGGTTGTATGGTCTTTGCTGTCACCCTGTGAAAGCAAGAGATACAGAAAAGAAAACTTGATTTGGGAAATGAACAGCTGGTTAAGAAGATGGATATCTGAGAATGGGATTTGGATTTTTGCACCAGAGCTTAAAATAAAGGAATGAGAGACTCTTGGCCAGGAATGGCATGCACATAAAATGCTGGTAAGAATGCATTTGCTTGTTGTCTTGCAATTCTAATCAAAATATCTTCAAAATAAAAAAAATATGGGGGAGGGAGAAACATCTCTATATATATCCACCAAGCTAGATACAATAAAAAGTACTTAACAGTGAAGAACAATACCCAGAAATTCACTGGAGACAAAAATCCAACAACAGAGTAAAACCAATGACTTCAAATGTCTACAGAGGCAGCTAGGTGGCACGTGGATAGAGCACTGGTCCTGGAGTCAGGAAGACCTGACTTCAAATTTCAACCCAGAGACTTAGTAGCTGTGTGACTTGGAACACATCACTTAACCTCTCTTTGATTTAATTTCCTCAACTATAAAATGGAGATAATAAAAGCATCTGTCACTGAGGGTTGTTGTGAGGTTAAAATGAGATAATACTTATAAAGCACTTAACCTAATGCCTGGCACATAGTGGGCACTATTGTTATTACTATTATATAAATGGTCAAAGTTTAGGCAAAAGTAAGAGTAACTAGAGTCCCTGATGCAACAAGGAAAATTTGGCCTTAGAGACAACACAGATTTAGCAAGGTGAAACCCATGACTAGAATATGGCTCTAGATGGGTATATTTTAATCAAAAGAAATAGGAGGTAAAAGGGATAAGGAAAGCTTTCTAAAATAAGAAGGTACAGTTATACTCTGTTTTTATTGAACTTCTCTTTATTGTACTTCACAGATACTCTTGGTTTTTTTTCCTGTGTGTGGGGGGTTTTTGTTTTGTTTTGTTTTGCTTTACAAATTTAAGGTTTGGGGCAGCCAGGTGGCACAGTGGATAGAGCATCGGCCCTGGAGTCAGGAGTACCTGAGTTCAAATCCGGCCTCAGACACTTAACACTTACTAGCTGTGTGACCCTGGGCAAGTCACTTAACCCCAATTGCCACACTAAAAAAAAAAAAAAAAGAAACAAATTTAAGGTTTATGGAAACCCTCAGTTAAGCAAGTCTGTTGGTGCCATTTTTCCAACAGCATGTGCTCACATCATGTCTCTGTGTCACATTTTGGTCATTCTTGCAATATATCAAACTTTTTCATTGCCTTAATGATAATTCCATCCTTCACAGGTGTTGAAACCAAAAAAGGAGGGAGGGAGTTTTATTCTAGGGAGGAGCTCATCACTGTTAATTAGGAAGGCAGAAATGATGTGAACCTTAGTGGGTAGTGAGCTTTCTCTCTCCTAGATTTGATATAGAGAAAGAAAAGAAAACTTGGCATATTTTGGCATTCACTCTAAATTTAGGGGGAGGAGAATTCAAAGGGTTCTATAGGAAGCTAGGTAGTGTCATGAATTAAAATCCTATAGGGGAAATCTGCTCAGGTGGGATGGAAAGTTCACAGGAATAAAATTCTGAAGACACAAAAATTCTAATTAGAAAAAAATCTAATGACAAGAAAAAATGGCAGATGTCTTCAGACCAATATAGATATGCTAGGAACTTGCCAATCAAATTTTATTTTAAAAGGTAATGAAAACGAGGGCAGGTAACAGAGGGTGAAGAGAGTAACAGAAAGACCCTGTCCTGTTAAAAATTTTCTCAGGAGTGGTAAATCTCAAAATTAGTTGAAGCTGGAAAGAGAAGCTGAGGACAATAAAAAGGGGCTTTTGAAACTAAAGGGAAAGAAAAAAGAGGATCAAAGAAAGGACAGAATCATTGTGAAGATTGAGATGATGACAACCAACAAGAGAAAGAAGGTAATGCTGCTTGATTCTTATATTGCTTCTGTTTTCTCTGCCAGGGAGAAAGAACTTTGTACTGGAATTGACAGACCCCAAATGGATAACTAGTTAATGATGCCCAAGATAAGTAAGGAGATAGAGAATCCCGAGCTGCCATTGAGGAGACTCAAGTCTCCTGCTCCAGATGGAGCATGTTTTCTTCTCAGGGGGGTGCTGCCCTGGTTCTCACAATATCTTTCTCAGCAGGGGGGTGGCACCCTGATTCTCACAAGGGGTTTTGTACAGATATTTTCAGAGGTACTTCTAGGGACCTGTCAGTTTTTAGTGCTTCCAAGGTGGTATGATCTAAGGAGAGTTGTGTTTACTACTTTCCTAACCACAAGTACTCTTTTCTGCCTTGGAACTGTGAAGAGGGTCCCTCCCCTACTGCAAGCTCTGGTGTCCTAGTGCTTCTTCTCACCCAAGGGCTGCCATCCAGGACCACAACCCCTGAGTATGGGCAAAGCAACAGAGTCCTGTCCCTAGTGCCAGCAAAGAGACCCCTGTGATATGCTTCTGATCAGTTTTTCCTCTTATTGTCTGTGGGCTGAGAGCTCCAGAAGCACTGCTGATTCAGTGACTCCCAAGGCCTGGCCCTAGTTTGCTGGGGCCTGTTCTATGCTGGAATGGCCTGTGCCGGATTGGGCTCCACTCTCACATTGGTACAGCAGACCTTTCCTGCCAACTATCCAAGTTGTTTTTGGCTGGAAATTAATTTCACCCTGTCCTTTTGTGGTTTCTGATGCTCCAGGAATTATTTTATGGTATTATTTAAAGTATTTGGAGGGGACTGGGGGAAAGCTCAGGTGAATTGCTTCCTTTTCTCTGCCATCTTGGCTCCATAGACTCTGTCACTTATTAGGTATGTCAGACTAATCTTATTATTATTTTTACTGGGTTGTCAAACTGAAAGATTAGAAGAATATTGTTCAAGATAGAGATTACCTGGCCTTCAGCAAAACATTTGATAAAGAAGCTTATATTATGTTTGTAAAAAAAAAAAAGAGGATGGAGAGATGTAGACTAGATGATAATGCAGCTAACTAGAACTAGTTACCTTCTCAGACTCAAAGAGTAGCCATTAATTGTGTACTATCTGCCTGGCAGGACATCTCCAGTACAGCATCCTAGGGATCTGTGTTTAGCCTTGTCCTATGTAACAATTTTATCAGTTACTTGGGCAAAGGGATAGGTGTCTTGCTTATCAAATTTTCAAAAGATACAAAGCTGGGAAGGATAGTTTACATATTTGATGACATGAGTCAGGATCGAAAAATATCTTTACAACCTAGAGTATTGTTGAACCTATTAAGGTGAAATTCATTAATGATAAATGCAGCATCTCACTTGTGTTGAAAAAAATTTACTTGGAAGCTTAAGATGGGGGGGAGGCATGGTAAGATAACAATTTGTCTGAAGGAAAAAAAAAACCAGACTCAGATTGGCCTGTACCCTCCACTGTGCCCTGCTGTTTTATAATGAACAAATTTCATTTTAGACTTCTTCCACTCATGCTCCTACCATCTTTCGGCATTGACACTTGACTCTCCCTTGATTTGACTTCAGACTTGACTCTGGGATGATATTGCATCCCTGACCATCTTTTCCATTATTAGTGGCATCTTTTCTCATTCTCCCTGAGTCACTGGGGTTATCTGAATAGTCTTTATTCCCTATTGCCAGTCTCAGATTCTCACTCTGGAGATATTACTCAGTCACTTTTCCTTTGAGGTTCACTCTATCCAAATATAGCACCTAAACCAGATTCTAGTGACTGTTAATCTACTGAAACACAGGAAATCTCCCTTCTTCCATCTCCAGGAGAAGAAAAAAGGCTAATGCCTTCTTGTATATATGTGACCCCATCATCTTCTGTCTTCTGTAGCAGATTGGCAAATTTTTCCCACTGTCATCCTTCCCCCTACCGATCTTCATTCTCTCCGCAATTACTAGTTCCTTCTCTACTCTCTTCAAATATGCCTGTTTCCGTCATCTTAAAACAAAAAACAAAAAACAACCCTTACTAGATGCTACCATCCCCACTAGCTATAATCATGTTTTCTCCTCTTCTTAGCTAAACTCCTTTAAAAAGCAAGCAGCACTCAATACCTTTGCTCTTACTCTCTTCTAAATTCTCTGTAATCTGTCTTCCAACTTTATCACTCAGCAGAAACTGCTCTCTCCAAAGTTACCAAGAACTTGAAAAATGTCTTGTTTTTAATTCATCATAGTTTCCCAGTTTTCCTTCTTCTCTCAGAAAGCCATCCTATATAAAAAATACTATTTTTTTGGTGAGGCAATTGGGGTTAAGTGACTTACCCAGGGTCACACAGCTAGTAAGTGTCAAGTATCTGAGGCTGGATTTGGACTCAGGTCCTCCTGACTCCAGGGCGGGTACTCCATCCACTGTGCCACCTAGCTGCCCTCAAAATAGTATTTTTAAGATGAAAAAAAAAGAAAAAGAAAAGGAAAAAATGAGCAAAACCAAACAATACATTGAAAAAGATAGAAAATATGCAATGTGTAATACCTGCGGACCTCCCATCTCTGCAAAGAGAGTGTCCTGTCATATCTCATTTTTTTAGTTATGCTTCATCTTTATAATTTTGTGCCATTCACTTTTGATTTTTTTTGTGGGTGTGTGTTGTGGATTTTTTTTTCTGTTTATATTGTTGTAGTCTTTGTGAAAATTGTTTTTTTGGTCCTGCTCACATCACTCTGTATCCATCATTTCTTACATATTCCATTACATTTCATCACCATTTGATTATCCATTCCCTACATCCAATAATGGACATCAACTTAGTTTCTAGTTCTTGGCTATCACAAAAAGTGCTGGTATAAATATTTTGTTGTATATGCGAATTTTTTTTTTTATGAGTTGCCTCCTTGGGGTATAACATGAGTAATAGAATATCTGGGTCAAAGATGTATAACCAAATTGCTTTCCAAAATGGTTATACTAATTCACAACTCCACTAGCAATTAACTAGTGTGCCTATCTTCCCCCAACTCCTCCAACATTGACTATTGCCATCTTTTGTCATTTTTGCCAATTTGCAGGGTGTGAGGTAAAACCTCAGGGTTGTTTTGATTTACATTTCCCTTATTATTTATGATTTGGATAATTCTTTCATGTAGATGTGTATACTTTGCAATTTTTCTTTTGAGAATTATTTGTTTATATCCTTTGATCACTTACCTAATGAGGAAATATATTGGTCTTACATGAATTTGTTAAGTATTTACATATCTTTGATACCAAACCTTTATCAGAAAAATTTGAATATTTTTCTCATTCAATTGCTTCTTTTCTTGTACTAAGTACATTAATTTTGTCTCTGCAGAAACTTTTCAGTTTAATGTAGTTAGAGTTATTTATTTTATTGCTTATGATTGCTCCTTTATCTTGTTTAAGAACATATCTCCTATCCATAGCTATGAGAGTTATGTGATCTATTTCTATTCAAATTTTTTATAGTATCATCTTTATTATTAAGGTCACATGTCCATTTAGAAAGGCTTGTGGAAGTTCTAAGCCTAATTTTTACCAAACTGCTTTCTAGTTTTTTCAACAGTTAAAAAAAATAAATAGGAATTCTTTTCTAAGTAATTTATGTTTTCTGTTTTATTGAACACTAGATTATTGAATTCCATTGTTTTTGATTCTTCCTCATCTAGTCTATTCCATTGATCTACCTCTATTTTAAACAATATCAGATGGTTTTGATGACTGTTGCTTTACAATATAGTTTGAGGTACTGTTCTCCCTTCATCCCTACTTCTTTTCATCATTTATATGAATATTCTAGATATCTTTATTTTTCCAAATGAATTTTGTTATTATTTTATCAAGTATTATTTTATAAAGTATCTCTTTGATAATTTAGTTGTTATAGCATTGGAATTATACATCAACTTTGTTAGGTTATCATTTTTATTAAATTAATACAGCTCAGCCATGAGAAAAGAACATTATTTCTTTAAGGAGTACTTTCTAGTTGAATCTATGCAAGTCTTTCATGTGCTTTGGTAGATTGATCCCCAGATTATACAGTTATTTGGAGTGGGTTTTCTCTTTATATTATTGTCTCTTAGATTTTATTATGTAGAAATGCTGCTGATTTTTTTTTTTTAGTGAGGCAATTGGGGTTAAGTGACTTGCCCAGGGTCACACAGCTAGTAAGTGTTAAGTGTCTGAGGCCAGATTTGAACTCAGGTACTCCTGACTCCAGGGCCAGTGCTCTATCCACTGTGCTACCTAGCTGCTCCTATGCTGCTGATTTTTGAGGGTTTATTTTGGAGCTTGCAACTTTGCTGAAGCTGTTGTTTCAATTAATATCTTTGCCACATCTCTTTGATTTTCCAAGCATACTATCACATTATTAGTGGATAAGGATAGTGTTGTTTCCTTAGTTTTTAAATTTTCATTTTCTGCATCTTTTTTCTAGAATTTATTTCTCTTGCTCTCTGCATTATTTCTCTTCCCTATCTATACTTTTATTCTTTATTACATATCTGTTATATTTAGTCATTCTTTAGTCATTTCTGTATTCCTCATGGAATTAAAACTTGTGAAGTAGTTATTTTGTGCAATCTCTTCTAAACAGTTTATATTGTTGCTTTGTAAAGCTTACCCCCAGGCCCATTTTTTTTTAATTAAAGCAAATATGGGGTTTATTTATAAAAATAAATAAGAGATAAGGGTAAAGAAATGCAAAGTTATACAACCATTTTTTTCCTTCACTCCAGCTCCCCTGTCTCACTTTCACTGCTCTGCTCCTTTCTTCTAACTCCAAGCCTTCTTCACTTTGTTGACCCCCTACCCCGAAAAGCCCTTTAGCATCCTTGTACCTCTGTCATCTCTCTTTCTTCTTGCTAGCTTTCTCCAACTCTTGTCAGCCATAGTGATGAACCCTGAAAAGCCCCTTACTCCATACTCTGTGACCCCCCTTGTGCTTCTTCTCTCACGGACCCCCTTTCAGCATCTCTCACTCCATACTGTTGCAAACCCCCTGGCATCTCTAGCATCTCTTTTCTCACCGACCTCCCTCCTGGCATCTCTACCTCCGGGGTTATATCCTCAAATCTCCCCTCAAACCTTGGGCTCCCTGTGCCCCCACACACGCCAAGCTAATTTGCTGGCCACCCTAATGCCACGGCTGGGGGGACGGTGCTCAAGGGTGCCGTGCGTACCACACCCAGGGCTTGAGGAGCCCATGCCCCCTGCTGCACACCTGGACTGGCAGGGCAAGCCCAGGATCTCCATCAGCCTGGCCTGTGTTTCCTAAGGCCCACAGGACTTCTCAGCTCAGCCACTGAAGCTGAGGGGGAGGGGTAGCTCTGCTTACACAGAGAAAAACCCTGAGGGCCCAGGTCCATTTTTTTCTGTTGTGCAAGTGATAAACAGGTTATTGCCCTATGGTAGGATTCTTCCTATGTTTTTTGATCATGCTGTTAATTATTGACTTTTGTCCTCTCCTTGGTCATTTTCCCTCCATTTATCTGAAAATCCCCTTACTAGGTCTATGCCCTTCCACCCTTTTGCTATCAGTTGTTCTTGGGAACTCTGATTCCCCTTCTCCTGAGGAAGGATGTTATCTCTTTAAATACCAAATCTCAGGGGCAGCTAGGTGGCACAGTGGATAAAGCACCAGCCCTGGATTCAAGAGGACCTGAGTTCAAATCTGACTTTAGACACTTGACACTTACTAGCTGTGTGACCTTGGGCAAGTCACTTAACCCTTATTGCCCCACAAAACAAAACAAAAACAAGCAAATAAATACCAAATCTCTGTAGAGAATATTGTTTGTAAGTTCCCCATTTTCCTTTATACAGTATCTCTCCTCCCCCATGGTAATATACATCAATGGTAACTCCTCCACTACTGAAACAAGTTTTCTCCCTTACTCCCTTTTTCAATTTCCCTTTTACCTCCTTGTTCATTCTTCTTCCTGAGAGTCTACAGGTGTTATTTTCCTTTCATTTTTAGCCTTTGATTAAGGTGTATCACAGATTCCCCTCTATTTTCTTACTCTTCTCCCCATTTTTATGTATCCTCTAATTTTGAAATTCAGTCCCACAAAAAAAACCCATTCATTTTCCTATGGGCAGAGTATTGTGGGGTATAGTTCATAATGTTTCAGGCATGTTTCTTCAACCTATTTGACTTTGCTCTCACTCTTGCTTTGTTTTATACATTTAGAAAAAAAAAATCTCTTAATAGTCTGTCATTATTTTGTTGTTGTAGTTGTCCTTGGTTATTTATTGTATTTGTTGCCACATCTTGTGTTTCTTCTGTCTGGGGTATTTGATAAATAATCTCTTTAGGTATGGTTTTCTTTTGAAGAGTGTTTTGAATATCTCTTTATTACTGAATATCCATCCTTTTCCCCCCTGTTTGTAATTAGGCTGAGATTTGAAGGGTAGGTCACCTTGGGCTTCATCTTGAGCTCTATTATTCTTTGGAACACATTATTCCATTGCTTCCTGAGTTTTCTGGTGGGTACAGAATAGTCTTTTGTGATTTGAATTTCCTTTTCTTTGTATTTGAATGTCTTTCTCCTGTTCCTTGCAGAATTTGTTGTTTCTCAATGAGATTGTTAAATTTATTTCTGATCAGTTGTTTGATTTCTGTGTTCAAAAGATTCTGGGTAATTTTATTCCATTATTTCTTGCATTATAGTGTTCATGCTTTTTGCCTTATATTCTTCTGGGAGTCCTATAATCTTTAAGTTGTCTCTATAAATCTTTTCTTTAACATTATTATCCTGTGTTTATATGGAGATTGTGATGTAGGAGGCAAAGAAAGGGATAACAGAAAAAACCTAAGACTCAAGCTCTAATTTAGATATGAGCTCTAAAAGGGATTCAGACCCCAGTTAATGGATAACTTTAGATTTGGGCCTTCATTAATACAAGTCAGGGCCTAGGCTCTTGTTACTCACATTAATCACCACTCATAACAAGAACATAAAGAGGCAGGTCATAGAGATCTTAACTATAACAATGATACACAGACAGGGTATAGAAATTCTAACTGATAAATGAAAATATTTTGAAACTAGACATGGGAATGAAAAGGTGACATGCACAGAAAAGGCCAAATTTGTCCCTAGATTCACCATGTGACATGTAAACTCCCAAAACATACCTCCATTGAAAAAGGTACCTACTTCAGGGGTTGGTTTAGGCCCCCAGGAACTCCAAATTAGGATAAACCTGTACTTCCCTAAAGTGGAGATTATTATAATGAGACTGATAATCAATTTATCCATACTATATATATAACTATCTTTTCTTTCCCTATTCGAGAGATACCTTTCCACTTTTTTGGTTCTCTTCCTGTGTTCACTCACAGTATTGCAATAAAACTTGGGAAACTGAGTCACTGAGTTTTGTAATTCTTTTGGGATGACTCATGATCAGTATGACCCTAAATCCATCCCACATCATTCATACTTTCTTTTAATGTAATTACTTTTTGCTTATCTTCTTCCAGATTGTATTTTCATTCCTAATCAATTATCCTCTCTTTATTTCTGTGTTGAGACTTGCCACAGAAGATTCAAGTTTTCCTATTCTGTCAATTATTTCTACTGTGCAGGCCATTATTCTGCTTTCATAATTCCTATTGCTCTCTCTTTTTTATTTGGTTTCTTTTTTCCTATTTCTCTTTTAAACCATTCAAGAATAGTATTCTGTATTTCCATGTACTCCTCAAAATCCAGAGGGTTCTCTGCTACATCGGATATTTAATCATTTTCCTTTGTTTTGCAGTATTTATTCATAGATGCTTGGATTTGTTTACTAGATCTGAAGACTATATTTCCTTCTGCTTATGCTCAAGGTCTTTGAGTTTTCTTCCCTCTGAGATCTTTGGTAATTTCAGTCTCTCTTTTCCCCTTTATTTCCCCTTATTTCTCACATTCTGAATCCCTTCCCTCTGATGGTGATTACCCTGGGGCTAGATCTCAAAGCATCTCAGCTTCCTCCTACATTGGGCAATTTATGGTTCATCAGCCTAGGTCTCTGCCTCAAGTCACTTCTTAAGGACAATGATGACCCTAGATGGATGCTGGGTTCTTTCCCTCAGGCTTAATGGAGTGCCACCTAAGGCTCTCTCCCCACACCAAAGTTCCCTGCTTTGTTCCCTCTATTCTCAGTTGTTTGGCTCAGCAGTGCTAACACTGCCACGCTGGTATTGCTACCTGGGCAGATTTCTGACATTTGGAGTTTGGATTTCCATAGTACTGGGAAGAAGAGGGGTAGGTTGGGATGGAGAGTTGAGTCTAGACATATATCCTACCTCAACCCCTTTGATCCTCTGCTTTAAGTTCTGCTGCAGCACAGAATGCTGCCATGTGGCTATCGCAGCTTGAGCAAATTTTTGCTGTTTGGAGTTTGAATTTCCATGGTGCTGGGAAGAGAAGGGTGGGTAAGGGTAGGGTGTGAAATTGAGTTCTACTGTAAGCCTATGGATTGAGTTTTGTAGGCTTATCAGCATGGTCAGTGATGGGGTCTAGGTTGCTTAGTGAGCAAGAGTTAGGCATTAGTTCATGGAGTTTTTACCTTGTTTGGGTTCTTTGTATCCTAGACCATGAAGACAATTACACTTGCTTTCTCTCTGGCATATAATTTCTATCCTGGAGAGGTTTGGGAGGTTTTGAGGATCAGAGAAAATGTCTAGTTCTCCATCCTCTTAGTCATGTGACCTGGAAGTCTTACCAGTGATCTCAGTTGTCAAATCTAATGCCCTTTTCTCAATCCTCATCCTCCTTGACCTCCCTGAAACATTTGATACTAATGACCACCCTCTCCTCTTACATACTGCCATCTCCCCGGATTTTCATGGTCCTGCTCTTTCTTCATTCTCCTTGCTATCTGACATATCTTCAGACTCCTTTGTTGGATCCGCATCTAGAAAACTCATCAATTGGGAGACTGTTTCAGCTTTCAGCTTTAGTACTCAAACCTCTTCAGTACCCTGTTATTTCTGCCCCTCTAATTGATCAGCAGAGCAAAAACTCCTCCCAAAACATCTCTCTTTTTTTTTTGCAGGGCAATGAGGGTCAAGTGACTCGCCCAGGGTCACACAGCTAATAAGTGTCAAGTGTCTGAGGCTGGATTTGAACTCAGGTCCTCCTGAATCCTGGGCCGGTGCTTTATCCACTGAGCCACCTAGCTGCTCCCCCCCCCCAACCATCTCCTTAAAGAGGCCTCGGAAGCATAGCTAATTCTTCCTTCTTTATCAGTTACTCTGCTTGGCATCAGCTCTACCATCATCATGCCCAGGTGGTGGGGCCTCTGTGCCCATTTTTTCTACTTTCTTTTGTGTGTTGTCTTCCCTTAGACTCTAAGCTACTTAAGCGCAGGGGATGTCTTTCTTTTTCTTACTGGTATCCCCCAGTGCTTAGCACAGTGCCTGGCACATAGTAGTTGTTTAGTAAATGTTTATTGTACCGTATGGTATGTCACACCCACTAAATGTAGGTATACCCCAAGGCTCTGTCCTGTGGGCCCTCTTCTCTTTTTTCTTTATAGGCTCATTTGCTGACCTGATCTACTCCCAAGGTTTCAGTTGTTAGTTATATGTAAATGACTCCAAAATCTGCATATAAAACCCTAATTTCTTTCCTGAGCTCCCCTCACTACCAACAACTGACTACTGGATTCCCTTTCTCTCCACACATGTGGCCACCACTCTGATTCTGACCTTTTTTTATGATTTTTTGCCTGAACTATTATTAATAGCTTTCTGAATTTATTTCTTTGCCTAAAGTAACATCAATGAGCATTTATTAAGCACTTACTATATTGCAGGCACTGTGTTAAGCAATGGGAATACAAAAAGAGCAAAAAAGGCAGTTCCTAACCTCAGTGAACTTCCATTCTGATAGGGGAAGAAATCGTGTAAAAGCAACCTGCAACAGAAAGGAACAAGAAGGGTATATTGGGTAATAGAAGTGGCTAGGTTGAGAAAGTCCTAAGACTCAGGAGTGGAGCCTGGAGAGGAGTGAAGCTATAACTCTTAGATGGTACATCCTTTGTGCAAAGTCCAGGGGAAGAGTGAACTTCCAGGATGAAGAGATTTCTATGGCATGGTAGAAGAGGCTGGAGAGACAGGAGTGTAGCCTGGAGAGGGATGAAATCTCTCTTCTCTACCGTCCAATTTCTATAGAGCTTACAAATAGACATTCCTAAAGTACATACATCTGACCAATGTTATTTCTTTGTACAAGAAGCATCTACCTTTTCCTTCAAAATGTAAACCAATCCTGACTCTGCTCCTAACTAGCTGGGTAACTTCTTTGGGCCTCAGTTTTGTCTTCTGCAAAGTGAGATGGGTGGAATAGATAGGTGTTCTTTCAGGTTCTTTCTACCTCTCCCTCCTTCACTCTGACTACTGGGTGACCTCCCTGGTTTCCTTTAAGTCCCAACTAAAATCCCACCTTCTACAGGAAGCCTTCCCCAACCCCTTTTATTCCAGTGCCTTCTCTCTGTTAAATATTTCTTATTTATTCTGTATATAGCTTGTTATATATATATGTATGCATGTACATACGTATGTGTATATATGTACATGTATACACACACACATATATTTTCATGTTGTCTCTCCCATTAGATTGTAAGCTCCTTGAAGGCAGGGACTGTCATTTCCCTTTTTTTTTTTTTTTTTTTTTTTGGTATTTCTAATGCTTAGCACAATGCCTGGCACATAGTATAAACATTTAATAAATGTTTATTGGATGAATATTACTTCAATCCTTTGTGCTCCTTAAAGCCCCTTTCATAGATAGCCATGGGCAACTTTGAATACAAAATCCAAGTTAAAAAACAAAACAAAACAAAAACTCTGTTTCATTATTTTAAGCCTCAAAAAAAATTTTCAAAAGGACTATGTGCTTCCTTCATATTTAAGTAGGAGTAAATCTGTGCTTCTTTTTCTTCAGTGAGCTAAGATAGAAACTTTGGTCGAAAGTAACAGGTGGTAAAAGAGAAAAGGGAAACAGGTGGACTAGTCCCTGGGGCCCCATGAAGTCAAAAAAGGGGGCGACTGGCAATCCAGTCCAGATCCATGAAAGGGCCCTGAAAACTTACAGTGACAGGAAGCACATACTTACAGCTCTTTATCTGAACCCCCTGGAGTTTTGATCCAGTAATTTACCTTTCACCACTACCCCCTCTAAAATCAGTTTCCTTCGAAATCCTCATGAGAGAGTCCCCATCATTTTCTCTTTCCCCTGTTCCCTTTCTTTATCTTCCTGCCCCTATGCCCCAGCCCCCATACCAGTGGCTCTGAGATCTAAACAACTTACAAATGAACATTTTGTAGACAACACTTAATTCTATTTCAAAGTCAGGAAGACTAACACATGATGACATTTCAAAAATTTTTAAATGAGAAGTTCTAGGGCCTGACTCCTAGAATCTCTATTTCTTAGAGGCAAAACCCTTTCTCCTTTTTGTGGTAAGCAATGATGATATATAGTTTTAGGGAGGAAACTTATGGGAAATTGAGTTGTAGGAAGGTCAGAAGAGCCTGTATATGTGCAGGGCTGGCTTCTATTTTTAGCTCCGTCACTGCTTGGTTTAGGTGACCTCAACTGAATCACCTAATCCCTTAGAATGCCAATAACATCTAGGCTCCTGAAACTTTTTATTTGTGTTTGTCAGTGCAGTCAAAGGGTGCTACACATTAGTCTGCATTGCTAACCTGGCTGCACAACTCTATTGTGTTTTTTCATTTATTCATCCATTATTTCATTTAATAAATATTTATTGAGTGACTACTTTATAAAAGGTACTGTACCAAGGTCCAAAACTGTACAAAACACAGGCTCCTAGATCTAGTTGAAAGCGATCTCATAGATTTTTTAATAATCTAGTCCAAACCTCACATTTTACAAATGAGGAAACTGAGACCCAGGGAAGTTAAATGACTGTACTTGGATACATAGGTAGTGAAGATTCAAGGTGGGAGTTGAATCCAGCTGCTCTGATTCCAGAACCAGCAGCCTTTCCATTGTGCTATTTCCCTAGTCCCTTCTGTCCAGGAGCTTATAATAAAAAAAGGGGCAAGGACTGTTCTAAATATTTAAAATGTGAGGACAAACGAGAACAGTGTTGTATGAATGGTTCCATTTAAACACAAAAGAGGGCAAAAGGGAAGAGATCTCTTCTGGAATGTGACCTGGGAAGGCAGAGTTGAGTCTTGAAGAATGGACAGAATATCAATAATTGGGAACATTGAGGCAAATCTAAATGACATAATCTTAAAGTCTAGAATCTTCCCAGATTGTTAGGGAGTCAGTAGTATAGTCTTGGCCTTCAATCAGTTAAAGAAAGTTACTCAAAAATATTTTATTAAAATAGGTGATTTAAATATGAAGCATACATGGGAAGACATATGAACTGATATAAAGTAATATAAGCAGAATCGGTAATTAAATATATATACAATGATGACAACAATGGAAATGAAAAGAACAACAAACTCAGTATTATATAATTATAATAGTTAAGCTTGACCATGAAGAAGAAAGAGAATATGTATAACCTGCTCTTCTTTGCAGAGGTGGAGAACTATGGGTGTAGAACAGTGAATATCCTGCCAGACTCCTAAATGTATAAGTCGGTAGTTGTGGTGAACTGCTTTTTTCCTCTCTTTTTTATTCTTTGATATAGCCATTGGTTCTCTGAGTAGAGGAATGAAGGTAATATGAAAACAAAATATCAATAAAAATGTGAAGTGTGTTGTGGTAGGTAATGTAAAGAATTAATTGTTATTTGAGGTTTTTATGCCTCGGCATGCACTGGCCTGGGGCTCCGCAAACCACATGGTACTGGTTGTAGCCGTTGCCAGGGCTCTGGCACCTCACATCATCACCACTCACCCAATGCCTACATGGGCCTGGCAAAATTATAATGATTGGAAGTCTAGTGAGGGCAGTCATGTGACTGTCAGAGCGGCCATCCCATTGGCTGGGGCTGTGTGGGGTGTTTCTAGGTTTGGGGAAGGAGAATTGGGCATTCTAGGTGGAAGCTGGAAAGCAGGCATTCTGCTGCGTATTTTCAGCTGATTCCTGGGCAGTGGTATTTTTTCAGGTATTATAATTTCCCTTTCCCCATTGTATTTCCTTTCCCTTGATCCTACTGATCCTGTTTGTGTTTTTGTTTTTGTTTTTTATTTTTTAGTGAGGCAATTGGGGTTAAGTGACTTGCCCAGGGTCACACAGCTAGTAAGTGTTAAGTGTCTGAGGCCGGATTTGAACTCAGGTACTCCTGACTCCAGGGCCAGTGCTCTATCCACTGCGCCACCTAGATGCCCTGTGTTTGTTTTTGTTTTTTAAGTTAGTTCTTGTTAAAATAAATCTTGTTCTGTTTTGAGGGAGGCTGCTGGTCTCCTTCCTTGCCCCAATATTGCAGTGAGCCGCTTAGCTAGCACTCCCCAATTAAAAATTGGTCCTCACAGTAAACATAATTTTCTTATTCAAGTAAATACAAAAAAATGGAATATGGATGAAATGTTTAAAAAGAAAATTATTTAAATTTAAAATATCATCATTGATTTAAAAATATCTTCCCAAGTAAATATTAGTCACTGATTCCTAGGATTATATGTTGATACACATCATAATGAAGCATTTGCTGATTAGAAGCTGTTGTGTGTTTTTTAATCTCTTTAGCAAATACAATTGATTTAAAAATCTAACTACTTCTTTAAAAGAAAAGAAAAAACAACAGTTACCATGTTTTTAGGTTTAATTGTGCAGACTCAATAAAACAAGTCATTTTAGCTTCCTGGTACTTGGACTATACCAATGAGATAATTGTGCTCTGAGGTAAACCTAGAACATTTGTTCAGAGCTCCAAGCAGATTCAGTGATTGTTCCTGGTCCGTTCCTACTAGTCTTTTTTATGTGTTTAAAAGGCAGGACAGAGTTAGTACTTCAATGACAGCTGCAAAGATAGTCTATTACGGCACATAAGGGATCAAACATTTCCAATAGGGAGATTCAGCAGGAATCTCGTTGTTAGCTCCTTTCTTGTCAGTCACTGGAATATATATATGACTGGCAGGTCACATATCACTCTTCCTGTCTCCATAGGATCATAGCATTTAGAGTTGGAAGAGATCTCAGAGCTCATCTAATCCAGTTACTTCATTTTACAAATGAGGAAACTGAAGACTAGAAATGTAAAATAGCTTGGTGAACATCATAACAGAAGTAGAAGAGCCGGGACCCAAGCCCAGTTCCACTGAGTGTCTACTTCTGTTAATCTACAGTCTTGATTTGGAAATTCAAATACAAAAGGTTAATCAGATACTGGAAATGCCATTTTGTGGTTGTATCTTTGGGAACTCCCAAGTCACTGAGGCCAGTATAAGTTTGTTTGTTTGAGTCTAAACAGTTGGCTGTAGGAGTCTTTAGAATAATGAAAGAAATGGAAGCCTAGTGGATAGGTTATTGAGAACTGGGACCTTCGGGCACAGCTCTGCCTTAGGTAGTAGCAGATACAGAAGCAGATGGATCAGCTCCACAGAAAGAAAATGTGCCACACCTTTAGAAAAGGCTGGTCTTCACTCCAGGGTCCGAAAACATCGAGTTGGAGGCCAGCAAAAAACAGGGATTTTAAAGGTGGTGTGGGAAGGCTTGGCTTCTCTTCACGAGAAATAAAGTTCCCAAGGAAGCAGCAGCTGTAGGGGACGGGGACAGAGGAGTTGTAAAATCACACAGCCGACCACTAATGTCCTGAGCTTCCACCCCTGCACCCAGTTCCTGAAAACCAAGGGGGAGGTGGGGTGGGAGTGGAGAGGATAGATAAGGATTGAGGGATGGGAAGGGAGCTGCTGAAAAAGCTTTACTTTGCAAGTGACACACAAAGATCCTAGCGTGGGTAGCTAGGGAGAAGGAAAGGGAGCAGCGGAGGTGGGACTTCTTCGTGTGGGGAAGGAGGACAGCGCTGGAGCTCTGGAGGGACTGAGAGCAAAGGGGTGGGATGAAGGGGGGGTGTTTGGGGTGGGGAGGGGGAACAGGCGCGGCCTGGACTGACACACGTGACAGGTGGCGGGGATATTAAGCAGCAGCGGCCCAGGCTCTGAGCCTGAGCTGGTGCTCGCTGCAGACTCATCCACCGAGGCGAGGCTCCTACATCCTCGAGAGGGGCGAGCGCGAAGGTCAACTTGCGCACAGGTAGCCTGCTCACTGACCCCCGCCACCTTCACCTGCCCAGCCAGCCCGACGTCCAGCGCACCTGGGGCTTCTCAGTGCCACCAACTCCCTGCCCCCCAAGAACTCGGATCCCGAAGTAAGCTGCGCCTTCCGAGAAGGGAGAGAGCCCTGCCGCCTCCCTCGCCTGCCCTCCGGCTGAGTCGCTTTCAGAACCGCCCCAGAGCCTGTTTGTCGTTGCGGAGAAGCTGAGCCAACCTGAGCGACATGAACCAGATAGAGCCAGGTGTGCAGTACAACTACGTCTACGAAGATGACGAGTACATGATCCAGGAGGAAGAATGGGACCGGGACCTGCTCCTGGACCCGCGTGGGAGAAGCAGCAGAGAAAGGTCAGCAAAAGGAATTGGGCGCCCCCGTGGTCTTACGGTGTCCCTTGTATCTAGGCTAGGGCGCAACCCCCAATAGATGAGCCCCGGGATCAGCTACCTCAGGGTTAGGCACTGGCACGACCTTTCTTATTCCCCATCTCTGGGGGATGCTTCGGAAGGAATCCATTTTCAGAGATGGAAACATTATTGTGTATTGTGTAGGCTTGTGTGTACGTATGCAACACAGGCTTTTACAGCAAATCAAATCTTATTGAAATTTGAAAAATAATCTACACATAAAAAAATACAGTGTGTCCCCAAAGTCTTATGGTATTTAAGCTTTAATAGCTTATGTATGTAGGGATCATGGAAAAGAGGGTTGCTGGGTACTTGGAGTAATATTAAGATGTCTAAATCTTATAAAGGGGGGAAAACCCCAACCCTAGATTTTATACTGACCCTAAAACTAGTACTATGACCTTAGCAGAAGAATTATGTTCACCCCTTATAGAGAAGTTTTATCAGTCTCCCTCCTTTCCAGTAAATAATGATCTTACAGGGTTATTGTGAGGAAAGCTCTAATCACTATATAAGGTGAGCTGGAATCATGAATAAGTTATTTATTATTAATACCAATAATTAGGGGAACAGGACTCTGCTTCATCTCTATTTCTGAGAGATACTCTCATGAGTTAATTAAAGGATGTCTGTTGAGTGCATTACACTCCTTGGAGAGAGATTCTATATGAATACCAGGTAGTATTATTCGCTGAAAAGACATTTTATTACACTCTTTAAATATAGTTCATTGAGGTAAGCACTGGGGACAGAGGAGTCAGCCAGGTTCTAAAAACACTCTCTGCCTCTCCATTTTGGTTGGCTGTTGTTTGATCCAGTGGAACATTCCACTGTTTCTTGATCCTCTTGGTTGGAACAAATAGGGAATGTTCACCAGGAGGTTAAAAGCTGTGGCCCTTTTATTGGGCAAGAAGACTCCTCAGGCAAGCCAATAGAGACCTCTTAACCCAAATCCTCTGGTCACGTTGTCCTGATAAAAGTAATATGGCTTTATGGTTTTCCTTCCTTCTGAGGGTGGAGCAACAGGAACCTCCCCTTCTAAGGATTGACTTTAGCATGTGTGAATGACATATGTGTTCAGCCGTGTATGTCCTTCTCACTAATTCATCCATTTATCCACCAACTTAAACTCTCAATGGATGATGTGATTGTATATGCATATATATGTATGCATGAAAAATACAAATCACCTATCCCCCTCAAGCCTGGAACTTACTCCCTCTGTCACCATCTCTGTGTGTTGAAATGCTTAGGTCAGATCCTTCATGAAGCCTCCCTCTATATATGTCCATATCCATTTGAAAATGATTTTCCCATCTCAAAACTTTAATAGCCCTTTGTCTAGAACTCCTTTGTCATTCTAACTTGTCCATATCTCCTTGAAGGAAGTTATTATGAGTACCCCCTCTTCAGTATCCACAGTGCTTTGCATATGTTAGAGACATAATGTTTGTGAGATTAAATTGAATGAGAATAGAGAACACACTACACTCACATTTCTCTACTCCCAAATAACTATATTAAAGGGTTCTCCACTTTAGAACACTGACACATTTTTTTTTCAATTAAGTAAGAAAGTACCATAAATATTTCCTTTTTTTTTACTTTGAGAGATCTTCTTCTGTAAGATTTTTCTTAGGGGATCTTTTTTTATTAAACAATTATTACCTCTCAAGTTCCTATTCCTAATTCCCAAATTATAGACCATTTTTTCCATTTTTAAAATGTGAGATATACTTGGTTAAATTGGAAGTCGAATTTAAGAAGAAAAACTATAAGATTTCAAAACTATGAGAAGATTTTTCACTAATTATAATGAGGGAAATACAAACACTTAAAAATGTTAATTGGTGTACCTTTTTTGATTAAAATATCATGGATCAGCAGAATCTAATGAATTCTGTTTTTAAAAATCAGCTCTCCAAATTAATAATAAAGCAAGTTCACATGCTAAATCCAGAATGTAATCTGGATAACCAAAGAAATAGCTGAAGTTAGACTTATTTTTTTAGACATTGAATTTGTGTTGAGTGGTATCCTACCCCTCAAAGATAACAAACTCCTTTTCTTCCTCCAATCTTTTAGTCTTGATTTGTATTATTTAAGTGTTTTCTTCTTTTAAAAATGTTATTGATATGAAATTTTGTTTATTTAGGTCAGTAAATCTTTGTTTCAAACTTGCTTTTCCCCCCAGAGGAAAAGTCATATGCCTAAGAAAATATGTATAAGATCCATTATTTTTAGAAATTATTTGAAATATTTTGGGAAATTATTAATTCAATCAAGTGATACATGTTTATTTTTTATTAGAAAACCATAACAGATAGAGTTGGTGTGAATTTCTGAACGCACATTGACATATTTTCCGGAACATTGAATTTTTAAAAATCCCATTTATAATATTTTCCAATGTAATGACTCAAACATGTTCGAAATTAAAAAAAAAAACTTGGGCTAGTTTACTGCTTGAATTGGTTTGTTAGTTGTAATCTCAACTTTAAAACACTTGGGGTATACATTAAAGAACATACTTGGGTATTCAAGGAGCTTAAATATAGATAAAGAATTTATAGTGAGGATTCTGTTTCTTTTAGTCTGTCTGTAAAAACATAGGAAATAATATACTATGAGAACTAGATCTAAGTGAATCAATGTTTTTTTTTTTAAAAAGTGCTAAATAAGCTTTTAAAAACATTATTCTACTCTTGCCTAAAGAAAATACACAAACTCTCAGATTTGCTCGTTAGTAATGTAATGTTGAACTTGTGATCTCAGTGTAGCCCTGACAGCAGACTACATTATGTCCTATGAGACGATCTGTTGGATCAGGCCAAAAATAAAATGCCATTGTTTCTATATGGGCTACCCTCTTCACACTTGCCATTTTAGTGATATGCCTGGTATGAGATCTGTCAACAGATGCCGGTAACACATGATGACGTCTATAGGGTTACAATGGATGCTGTGCCTAATAATAAACTACAGTTCAGAGGGTTTCATGGTTTACCTTAATCCAGGCTCTTTGGTTTAGAATTTCCTTCTGCAGAAGGACTTAATAAGTGTGATGTCCTTTTTGCAAAAAAAAAAAAAAAAAAAAAAAAGCAAATATGGTAGGCAGTGTAGCATTGAGTATAGATAGCTGGCCTTGAAGCCAGGAAGACTTGGATTCCAGTGCATCTCTCACTTGCCCTCTTATGACTTTAGGCAGTTTTAAGACTATAAATTGCAGAGAAGGTTCTGACCTGCATGTATGAAAGAATTTTCCTCACCTGAGAGTTCCCTATACCAGTGAAGTAACAGGTCTAGGTTCCCATGCTTATCTCTATGCAAGTTCTGGTAGATTTATTATGAATATAAATGATAAGATATAAATTCTAACTATCTTTCAGGTGTGCTTTTATTACTAGGGATAGGGACATACATCATGATACATGTGAATTTTATCAGTGTGATATTTTTTCTCAATTGACACAGATGCCTGTATGCCTTTGATAGGTGGTTTTTTTTTTTTTGATAGGGGAGTTTGATCACCTGGTGACTACATCTTCTGATAATGCAGCTCTCCAAATTTAGCTAGGCTAATGCTCAGTTGATAAATAGCATCAACCCTGAGCCCTTACTAGATGTCTTTCCAGCTTGGTAAGACCTGTTTGAGTGAGATAATCTTAGCATAGTTTTGGGAACCTTAGAATTGCCTCCACAATGCCCATGAAATATTGGAATAGGACTTTAGTGAGGAAAGAAGTGAGTATATTCTGTAAAAAAAGGTAATTATCAAAATGAATGATCACCCTTCTGGATAGAAAAATAAGCAATAGTGTTGATTTTAAGGTTTGAAACAGTAATGTTGAAAGGACTGAGAAGATAAGGTCATTTGCTCATTTGCGTTCATTACAGTGTACCCACCTATTATTTAATTATAACTGCTACAGTGTTGGGATGTCTTCCTTTTCAAGCTAAATACAGTTCCTTACAGTGTACTGTTGAGTATTTTTGTAGCTCATATTGGAAGCAAGCCACTTCTGTAACCAAGGACATGCTTTTAATATATGTTTAGCTATTAACTGAAACCTAATCATCAGGTGACTTGTCAAACCAGCAATGCTGAAAATGTTTGTTCTCTCAGTAGAGACAGAACTCTGTATTTAATGCTTATCTTGTAGACACCAGTCCAGTCCCTATATGCAATAATGGGTATGTTATATAAGTGTCCATGTATATAGAGTGTGCTCATGTATTCAGTTCACTGTTCTTAAAGAAACTTGGTGTGGGGTGTTGGAGGAGGGAGGAAAGGAAAATTTATTTATCATATTGAGAACTCTGGGGGTTTTTTTTTTTTTTAAACAGAAAAAATTCAAGGAAAAGCTAGATAAATTAGATACAATAGAATTTTCCCCTCACAGCTCACAATTTAGGCAAGATTGATTTCCACAGGAGTACACATCTATCAGTTTGTCATCTCCATGCTAAAACATTGCCAAATAACATTGGCTGTATGGAAGATTACTTATTCAGAGCCAGCTGCCAGAGAGCTCAGGATTCAATAGATAGCAAGCCTAATAGGTCTGATGTACTTAGCATATTTTTTGCTACATATTTCTCAAAACATATTGTGCTGTATAGATAGTAACTTCAGGTTAGGCCCTGCATGATATACTCTTTTGAAGGAAAGAGGAGACCAAAGCTCATTCACTATACCACATTGTGTTCTCTGAGGAAAAAGAAATGTTTAAACTAAATAATGGTTTGAATTTAGTAAATATTTATTAAATTGCATTTGAATTGACCTAACTTGTTCAAGCAAAAGTTCTTATTGGCAATAAAGCCTTTCATGTAATGCCCTTGACATTACTCAATTTCAAGGGTCATCTTTTTTACAGCCCCTATCCTATCCCCTTATTTAAGTATCTATTTCTCCTCTGTTAATCTGGGCAATTTATATTTTTGTAGCTATTGATCCACTTCACTTAGATTTTAGATTTATTGGCATATAATGGGCAAAATTAATTCCTCACATAAGAGAGGAAGATGGGGCATAGCAGGCAACAAATTCCAGTGAGAATAAGGCTCAGTTGTTGCCTGCTATGCCCCATATTCCTCTCCACTATAAAAGCTCTTTCTTTCATGCCTCTTTTATGTGAGATAATTTATGTCAATGTGCCTCTCCCTTCCCCCCTTCTCCTAGTGCATCCTTCTTTCTCACCTTAATTTTATTTTTTGGAAATCATCCCATAATAATCAACTCTCTATATATACTTCTTTTAATTGCTCTCCATATAAATGTGTGTATGTATGCATATATATTTTTATATAGGAATATAAACCTTATCGAGTCACTAATGATTTCTCTTTCATGTTTACCTTTTTATACTTCTATTGAATCTGGTAGCTAAAAGTCAGAATTTCATCAGAAATGCTTGAAAGTTCTCTATTTCATTCAATGTCCTTTTTTCCCCTGAAGGATTATACTTCATTTTTCTGGTTAGATTATTCTTGATTTTAATCCCAGCTCCTTTGCCTTCTGAAATATCATATTCCAAGCCTCTGCTTCTTTAATGTAAAAGCTGTTTAAGTCTTGTGTAAATCCTGAATGTGAATTCAGGATATTTGAATTGCTTCTTTCTGGCTGCTTACAATATTTCTCCTTGATCTTGGAGCTCTGAAATTTGGCTATAATATTCCTAGGAGTTTTCATTTTGGCATCTCTTTTAGGAGGTGATATGGTCGATATTTCAAATTTTATTTTGACCTCCGGTTCTAGGACATCAGGGCAGTTTTCTTGATAATTTTTATAAAATAATAATAAACATTTTTATTTAAAGTTTTGAGTTTCAAATTCTGTCCCTCCTTCCCTTTCTTTCTCCTCTCCCCTCCAATAATTTCTTGAAAGATGATGTCTAGGCTTATTTTATGATCATAGCTTTTAGGTAGTCCAGTAATTTGGGGGGGGGCAATGAGGGTCAAGTTACTTGCCCAGGGGTCACACAAGCTAGTAAGTATCAAGTGTCTGACCCCAGATTTGAAACTCAGGTCTTCCTGATCCAGATCCAGTGCTTTATCCACTGTGCCACCTAGCTGCCCTCTAGTCCAGAAATTCTTAAATTATCTCTCCTTGATCTATTTTCCAAGTCAGTTTTCCTTCTGACTTTGAGTTTTTTGTTTTTTTTTTAGTGAGGCAATTGGGGTTAAGTGACTTGCCAAGGGTCACACAGCTAGTAAGTGTTAAGTGTCTGAGGCCAGATTTGAACTCAGGTACTCCTGACTCCAGGGCCAGTGCTTTATCCACTGCGCCACCTAGCTGCCCCCTGACTTTGTTTTAATTCCTTTTTTAGGGGGGGGGGTGTTCCATGGAGTCATTAGCTTCTACTTGCCCTTTTCTCATTTTTAAGGGATTTTTTTTCCCAGCAAACTTTTCTATCTCTTTTTCCTATTGGCCAATCCTGCTCTTTAATTCTTTTCTTCAGTGAATTTTTATATCTCTTTTTTCTAATTGGCCAGTTCTTTTTTAATGTATTATTTTCTTTTCCTTTAAAAAATATTTTTTAAAAAAATTATTTATTTAAAGTTTTGAGTTCCAAATTCTATCCCTGTCTCATTCCCTCCCTCCCTCCCCTCCCCCCTCCCTGATGTGGTAAGCAATCAGATATAGGTTATACATGTGCAATTGTGTAAAATATTACCATATTAATTATTTTATATAAAAAGACAAGTAAAAAACAGAACCAAAAAAAGAAAGAAAATGCAAAATAGCATGCTTCAGTCTGTGTTCAAACAATATCAGTTCTTTCTCTGGAGGCGGATAGTATGCTTTATGATAAGTCCTTTGAGATTGTCTTGGATCATTGTATTGCCGACAGTAGTTAAGTCATTCATAATTGCTCATAGAACAATAATGTTGTCACTATGCACAATGTTCTCCTGGTTGTGCTCACTTCACTATACAACAGATCATATAAGTCTTTCCAGGTTTTTCTGAAATCATCCTGCTTGTTATTTCTTATAGCACAGTAATATTCCATTACAATCATATACCATAGCATGTTTAGTCATTCCCCATTTGATGGGAATTCCTTTGATTTCCAATTCTTAGCCACCACAAAGAGTTGTTATAAATATTTTTGTACAATTTTTTTCCTTTTCTCTTTTTCACAATTATTATTGTTAACTGTTTCCCTACATCCTATTCCCTTCCCCATGCTATTTACTCTATTATCTATCTTCTTTCACTCTATCCCTCCTCAAAGGGGATTTGCTTCTGACTGCCCCTTCCCCAATCTGCCCTTCCTTCTTTCACCCCTCCTTATCCCCTTCTCCTCCTACTTTCCTTCAGAGTTAGATAGATTACTCCACCCTATTGAGTGTGTGTTATTCCCTCCTTGAGCCAACTCTGATGAGATTAAGGTCTTTGAACCAATTCTGATTAGTGTATGGTACTGTCCCACTCCTTCCCCATCAATCTCCCCACTCCGTAAGTCCTTTCCTGTTTCTTTCATGTGGGATTTTACCCCATTCTACCTCTCTCCTTCCCCCTCCCCTAGAGCAATCCTCTCACCCCTCAATTTTACCCTAAAGATGTCATGGAGCAGCTA
Source organism: Dromiciops gliroides (assembly GCF_019393635.1). Classification (NCBI taxonomy): domain Eukaryota; kingdom Metazoa; phylum Chordata; class Mammalia; order Microbiotheria; family Microbiotheriidae; genus Dromiciops; species Dromiciops gliroides. The sequence continues at coordinate 142,670,156 of NC_057864.1, read as the reverse complement.
GGTGACACAGTGGACAAAGCACCCACCCTGGACCCAGGAGGACCTGAGCTCAAATCTGGCCCCAGTCACAAGACACTCACCCACTGCTCGACCCCAGGCATGTCACCCAACTCTGACCACCCCACAAAAAAAAGATAAACAAAAAATAAATGCTTTACAGATAACCTCCCTTCATTATCAATTCCCACCTGTGCCCCCTGTCTAAATTTATTTCTATCATCTGCCCTAATACTGAGAAGGTTCTTATGAGTTAGATGTATCATCTTCCCATGTAGGAATGTAAGCAATTTAACCTTTTAACATCCCTCTTAATTTTCCATTCAGTTTAGGTCTTTTCATCACAAATATCTGAAAATCCTTTTTTATTGGAATCTCATTTTTCCCCTGAAAGATTATACTCAGTTTTGCTGGGTAGGTGATTTTTGGTTGTAATCCCAATTCCTTTGCCCTTTAGAATATCAAATTCCATGCCCTCCAATCCTTTAAAGTAGAAGCTGCTAGATTTTGTGCTATCCTGACTGTGACTCCACAGTACTTGAATTGTTTCTTTTTGGCTGCTTGCAATATTTTCTCCCTTGACCTGGGAGTTCTGGATTTGAATATAATATTCTTGGGAGTTTTCCTTTTGGGATCTCTGATTGGTGGATTCTTTCAATTTCTATTTTACCTTCTGCTTCTAAAATATCAGGGCAATTTTCCCTGACAATTTCTTGGAAGATGATGTCTAAGCTCTTTTCTTGATCATGGTTTTCAGGTAGTCCAGTAATTTTCAAATTATCTCCCTGGATCTATTTTCCAGGTTAGCTGTTTTTTTCCAAGGAGATCTTTCACATTACTCTCTTTTTTTATTCATTTGGATTTGCTTTATTGTGTCTTGATTTCTCATAAAGTCATTTGCTTCTATCTGCCCAATCCTAGTTTTTAGGCAATGATTTTCTTCAGAGAGCTTTTGTACCTCTTTTTACATTTGGCCAATTTGGCTTTTCAAGCTGTTGACTTTTTTTTCCATGACCTTCCTTCATCACTCTCATTTCTCTTTCCATTTTTTCCTCTACCTCTCTTACTTTTCCCTCTACCTCTCTTAATTTATCTTCAAAATTCTTTTTGAGCACTTCTATGGCTTGAGACCAATTCATATTTTTCTTGGAAGTTTTGGATGTAGGAGTCCGGACATTGCTACCTTCTTCTGAGGGTGTACTTTAATCTCCCTTGTCACTAAAAAAACTTTCTATGGTCTGCATCTTTCTCTGTCTGCTCATCTTGCCCCTCTTTTACTTGACTTTTAATTCCTTCTTAAAGTGGTACACTGCTCCCGGCATGTACTGTCTCAAGCTTCAGAGGGTCTAAGGTGGTATGATTTAAGGAGGGGCAGGTTCTTCACGCTCCTGGCCTGTTCTCTGATCTGTAGATAACCCCACTTCAACTTGCTCATTAATCAGGCAACAAAACTTTGTGTGCTGTGGTTGTTAGCTCCGAGGAGCCAGTACCCCTCTCCCCCCCAGGTCACTGCCATTCAAGCCTTCTTCCTGGTTCCCAGCAGGGGTGAAGCACCCAAGTTCCACCTCAGCACCATCAGAGACCCCTGTAATCTCCCCCTGGCCAACTGTTCAGCCCTCTCACCAGACTGTGAACTTAGTGCCAGATGACATTGGTGCTGCAGCTGATTCAAAGACTCTAGGGGTCTCTTTCTCTGGCCTACCTGGGACTAGATCTGTGTCAGCATGACCGTGGGGTTAGGCTCCACTCCCACTCTGGCACAGCAGCCCCTTCCTGCCGACCTTCTAAGCCGTCTTTGGCTGGAAGATAATATCAGCCTGTTCTTTTGTGGGTTCTGTTGCTCCAGGAATTGTCCTATGGCATTATTTGGAGGGTTTTTTTTGAGCAATCATGTTGCAAGTTCTGAGAGCTTTCTGCCTTTCCCAAGGTATTATTTTCTTCAGTACTTTTGCTCCTCTTTTACCAAAGTTATTCACTCTTTTCTCATAATTTTCTTGCATCATTCTGATTGTTTTTCCCAATTTTTCTTCAACTTCTTTTATTTGATTTTTAAACTCCTTTTTGAGATCTTCTAAGAATTCTTGTTGGGCTTGTGTCCAATTCACATTTTTTTCTTTGAGGCTTTGCTTTTAAGCTGTTTAGACATCATTGTCTTCTTCTGAGTTTGTGTCTTGATCTTCCCTGTCACTGTAGTAATTTTTTTTGGTCAGGTTCTTTTTCATTATTTGCTTAATTTTCCAGCCTGTTTTTTGACTTTTATTATGTTAAAGTTGGGCAGAGCAATCAATGTGGCATGGAGTAATAAAGGAAGGGTTCATGAGGAGGGAGGATCAATCAACCAATAAACATAATTAAGTGCCTACTATGTGCCAAGCACTGTGCTAAGTGCAGGGTATACAAAAAGAAGTAAAGTACAGTCCCTTGCCCTCAAGGAACTTACAGTCTAATGGAGGAGATAACATGCAAATAAATATTTGCAAAGCAAGCTATATACAGAATAAATTGGAAATAATGAGCAGAGAAAAGGCACTAGAATTAAGAGGGATTGAGGAAAACTTCCTGTAGAATGTAAGATTTGAGTTGGTTCCTGAAAGATGGATAGAATTTGGAGAGGAAGAAGAGGAGCAAAGTTGTAGTAGAGGAAATTAGAATGCTATAATAATGTAGCCTTGGATTCATCCTCTACTCTTCATTTTCCTTAATCCTTCATTTTCATCTAGTTACCAAGTCTATCCCATTCTACCTTTACAATATCTAGAATCTCTACCCACACAATTATTACCATAGCTCAGGCTGTTGTTGTCTCTCACCTCACAGATCGAGAGCCTTAGAAATCATCTGATCCAGCCCCTAATTTCATAAATGAAGAAAGTAAGGTTCAGGCTATTAAAATTATTTGTGGTTTGTCCATTAAACCATATCCTCCCTTCTCACAGGCTTTCTTTTTGCCTTTTTCCCTTTTCTTCTTTCTTCCTTCTTTAACTTAATTGTGTTTTCAGACTGTGTGGTATGGTGGAGAGAACACTAGATTTGGAATCAGGTCAACCGAGTTTGAATCCTGGCTTAGCTACTTACTAGCTGTGTGATCTTGGGTAAGTCACTTAACCATTTAGGGCCTTTGTTTCCTCATCTGTGTGAAAAGGATGCTGGACTGTCTGATTTCTAAGGCCTCTTCCAACTCTTATGTAGAATTAAAGTTCATTATGATTCTGTGAGCTATGAATTTACATTCAGATTGGTCTCCTTGCTTCCATTTTCTCCCTATTCTCATCCATCCTTTACAGTTGCCAAAATAATTTTAATGTATAGGTCTGAGTATTTCACTCTTTTACTCAAAAATCTTCAGTGACTCCCTATTATACCTTGGATAAAATACAAAATTCCTCAGCCTGGCATTTAAAGTCCTCTACAATTTGGATCCAACCTACTTTTTAGTCTTATTTCACATTTTCCCCCTTCATATTCTCTGCCATGTTACAGCCAAGTTGGCCTCCTCTGAACTTGGAATTCTATTTCTCCTGTCTCCTTGCCTTGACACAGTCAGCTCCCCATGCCTGGAATGCTCTTCCTTCTCATCTCTCTTAGGATCTTTGTCTCTGGTTAGGGCTCAGTTTAGGTGCCAGCTCCTATATGAAGCCTTCTCTGTCCTTCCCAAACTCCTTTAGGGGTTTCTTTCTCTTTAAATGACCTTATGTTTACTTATTTGTGTACATGTTGTTTCCCTCCAATAGGATGTAAGCTTCTTGAAGACAGGGACTATTTAATTTTGGTTTTGAATCTCCAGTGGATTACACAGTGTCTTGCACATAGTAGGCACTTAATGCTTATTGAATTAATGTTTGTCGAGACTCAGATCATTAGAGATGCCAATGACATTGTGGCAATATAAAGTCTGGAAATTAATATATTACAAGTGTTTATTGAGCACTTACTGTATGCCTAGAAGAGCACTAGGCACTCTTTGCAAGCTATATCTTGTACCTACAGCCTAGACAGTAGAATAGGGAGAGGCAATATAAAGAACACTTCAAAAGTCTTGGTATACTTTTTTTTTTTTTTTGGCGAGGCAATTAGGGTTAAGTGACTTGCCCAAGATCACACAGCTAGTAAGTGTCAAGTGTCTGAGGCCGGATTTGAACTCAGGTCCTTCTGAATCTAGGGCCTGTGCTTTATCCACTGCGCCCTAGTATACTTTTAAACTATTAAAACAATTTAAGCTATTGAAACTTAAAACTACCCTATGATTTTTGGACTTCATGTACATAGGGGAATGGTGGCCACAGGGGCATATTTTGTTTTTGAAACTTATTGGGAAATCCAGTCTCAGACACTTGACACTAGCTGTGTGACCCTGGGCAAGGCACTTAACCTTCATTGTCCCACAAAAAAAAAAAAGAAAAAAAGAAAAAGAAAAGAAACTTATTGGGATGGTGAGTTGAATGGAAGCAATTAGATTGATATATCCTTCCCAGTAATGACAGTATCCATTTAATTATTATTATTTTTTTTTGTGGGGCAATGAAGGTTAAGTGACTTGCCCAGGGTCACACAGCTAGTAAGTTTCAAGTGTCTGAGGCCAGATTTGAACTCAGGTACTCCTGAATCCAGGGCTGGTGTTTTATTCACTGTGCCATTTAGCTGCCCTGTATCCATTTAATTATAATTCTAGAACTAGAAAGAAGTGGGAATGGGAAGGGGAACAGGGACAGCAAGACAATTGATGAGAAGGTGGTTAGGGAGTAGAGCAAAGAGGGTTATAAAGGAATTGTAAGATATGCCTTCTTCCATTGAAGAGCTTAAAAATGGAGCTGAGTTAACAAAAATAAATCCACGTAAAACAGCCAATTCTCTGTGTGTGTGTTGTTGTTGTGAAGTAGGACACTTGGCTTTTTCTGTGTGATCTTGAGTAAGTTGCCTTAGTTCTCTGGATCTGTTTCCATCTCCATAAAAGAAGGAAATTAAAATAGTGCTCTGAGGTATCTTTTGGCTTTAACATCCTGTGACTCTGAGAGGATAAATGCCAGATCACATGAATTCTAGTCAGCACCACGACTAACTCCTTGTCCATGTTCTGACATCGCTCACTCCACTTCACCAGTCTCTCATGGTGTGTTTGAGGGACAACTAGGGCTAGAACCTGGCTAAGGAGAGCTGATATTTCATCTTGGGGATGAATGTAGATAGGATTGAGATGAAGATATTCATGCATGGCCATTCTCAGCGGTTCTTAAATGCCTTCTGCTCAGACTTTTTTTGGTGGGGCAATGAGGGTTAAGTGACTTGCCCAGGGTCACACAGCTAGTAAGTATAAGTGTCTGAGGCTGGACCTGAACTCAGGTCCTCCTGAATCCAGGGTCAGTGTCTTATCCACTGCACCACCTAGCTGCCCCAATGCTCAGACATTTTTGACATAGGAGGAATCATCACAAATGTTTAAATTTTTGACTAAGAAGGATCCCCAGGAAATTGGGCCATCACACCATTCCACCAGCCATGGGATTCTTTCACCTCTGTTTTCCCAGAAGTTAGAATGAGGATACTGCTTTCCCCCTCTGATGACAGAACTGCTCTTGTGATCTTCTCATACCAACTTAGGAAGGCCTAGTAGTAAACCTCATCTGGGGGTTTCATGACAGAGGAAAATTTTGAGATGTGTCCATTGAAAACCACTGGTCTGGGGTGGCTAGGTGGCGCAGTGGTTAAAGCACCGCCCTGGAGTCAGGAGTACCTGAGTTCAAATCCGGCCTCAGACACTTGACACTTACTAGCTGTGTGACCCTGGGCAAGTCACTTAACCCCCATTGCCCTGCAAAAACAAAACAAAACAAAACAAAACAAAAAGAAAACCACTGGTCTAGAGATTTTGACTAGAGCAAAGCTTCTTAAACTGTGGGTCTAGATCCTATAAGGGGTTGTGTAACTGATTGTGGGGGTCACAAAAAGTTTGGCAACAGTAAAAGGTTATGTATACCTATTTTATATAACTATATACCGGGGGTGACTTTAAAATTTCTTGGACAAAAAGGGGTCGTGAGTAGAAAAAGTTTAAGAGGACCTCAAAGTAGAACCACCTCAATGCAGCATATGGAAGACACGGTGATGGATAATATTTACTATTATTTTTTTAAAAATATACTTTTTTTTTTAAACAAATTTTCACATTGATTTTTTTTTTTTTGCGGGGCAGTGGGGGTTAAGTGACTTGCCCAAGGTCACACAGCTAGTAAGTGTCAAGTGTCTGAGGCCGGATTTGAACTCAGGAACTCCTGAATCCAGGGCCGGTGCTTTATCCACTGCGCCACCTAGCCGCCCCCAAAAATATACTTTTAGTGCCAGAAAACTTGGGTTTCCATGGCACACTGGAGATAAGTCAAGTCATGTATAGTACAGTGGAGGTGCAAAGCCTGTGGTTAACTACTGTGCATCAGTCAATAGCATTATTAAAGACCTCCCATATGCCAGCCCTGATTAGGTGCTGGAGATAAAAATGAAAAACAAGAATACCTGTTTTCAAGGAGCCTACATTCTATCAGGGAGTTCAAAAAGACAATAAAATTTTTGAGGTTTTGGGACGTGTCAATTTTCAAACCTTACCCTGGGATATACAAATATCTTGTCTTTGCTCCCTTTCCAAGATTCGTTTCTTCTAAATTTCAATAATTCTAGCTAAGGAGGGGACAGATTCTGAAGGGCTTTAGCTGCCTTCCTGGGAAATTAGGGTCCCACCTAAAGGCACTGGGGAGGCCTTGAAGTAACGTGGTAAATGTTTTGTGTTTGTTTAATCTGGTAGTTCTGTGCAGGAAGAACTGGAGAGGGCAGAAGGGAGACAGTTAAAAAATCATTGCAGGAATCCAGGTGGGAGATAGAGAAGGATGAGATTATTCTTAGAAATAATGGAGAAGAGGGAGTGGATAGCTGGTCACAGAGGGAAAATAATTATAGTATGTGTTTAACTTGTGCATGAATTGAATTAAAGAGATAATTTCTGCCTCCAAAATGTATTTTATAAACTTGAAATAGTATTATGGACAACCAATAAACAGATGGATGATCAAAATGTATAGGCAATTACTATAACAATGTGAAGCTAGTTATATTTATATGAAAATAGTATTTATATGAATAGTATTTATATGCCTTGAATTGAAAAAGTGTGTCCACTTACTTAATCGAAATAAACTTTGTGGAAGACTTGGGACTTTAGGTGATTTATGAAGCAAGATGTTAATGACTCATGTTGAGGAAGTAGTTGCTCTACATCTTTATTGTTATTAGTTATCTAATCTTTATTGTAGTAGCAACCCTATAAAGTATGTGGTACAAGTATTATTTTTCTTATTTCATAGATTTGGACATCAAGATTGTCACTTGTATAACAGGTTTAATAACCAGTGAAATTGAGGTATGTCCCTACGTTTAGGGCTCCTTTCACAAAGTCTTAATAAAATCTCAAAGCTGTAAGAGATCTCAGAGGTGGTCTAGTCTGGTCCAAACCTAAATTACAATCCTTTTTGTAGCATTCATTATATCATATTCTCTTACCCAGTGATAGCAGCACACATTTTTGTTGTATATTGTGGTTACATGTTTTTAAAGCATTGTCAATTTCAGTAAGTAGGGAAAGTACTGTTAATCTTGAAAGAAAATGGGAGAGTTGAAGCATAAAGACAGAGGGACATATGTGAACAAATGCCAAGGAGGCTGGTCATTAAGGGGCTGATCTAAATATGGATGTGACTTTGCTTTGAGGACTCATGGATACTTTACTCTTTGTGGTATGACAGACACCCCATTGTGGAATTCTCTTCTTGGAATCACCATAGGATCCTGGGCTCTGCCCTACCTCTGCAGGGCGAGATCACAAAAAGCCTAGCCTACTGTTTTGTCTACAAACAAGCTAACTATTAATATTGCACATAGTAGGTATTCAATAAATGTTTGCTGAATTAAATTGAAAGCCAGAGTTCATTAGGAACTTGAGAATCTAAGTAAGATTTTCAATGAGTGGGGGAGTAGAAATCTTAAGGCTTAGCTGAGAAACTTAATTAACTTGGCTTCAGAAAACTGTCAGAAAGTATTGCAGTCAGAGTAACTGCAGCTGAGAAGACACCTACAGCAAAGCACAGATCTAGAGTGGGTGAGGTAGCCGCCATGATTAGCAGAGGAGTTGATGTGGAATACGTTGGAGGACAGTCAGAATTGTTGCAGCGTTTCCCTGGGAACGGTACTAATTCTTCCAGAAAGAACAGAAAGCAAGATTAGGGGGAAGGACTGCTAACTGTGCTAAGAAAATTTCAAAGGAAAGAAAATTCTTAATGTGAGAACTCTTTGTCTTTCTAAGTAACCCTGGGGAGAGAAGTCTCAATGCCTTTCTTGAGGTGTTTGTTTTTTATTTTCCTCTGCTACACATTTCATTCTGTAGATTTAAAAGATGCAAATTATTGGGGTTTCTTAAATATGCCATTTCGAAGGAGTGCCAAATGTAAGGGGAGTAAAAAGCAGCGAGAATTTAATGTACACACATTTGGGAAAAGAACTACTTTTGGGCAACTAGTTCATGTGTTGGATGGAGCATTTATTGGTGTTTAGTCTTTTTTTCTGTTATGTCTGACTCCTCATGACCCCATTTGGGATTTTTCTTGGCAAAGATTCTGGAGTGGTGTGCTGTTTACTTCTCCAGTTCATTTTACAGATGAGGAACTGAGGCAAACAGGGTAAAGTGACTTGCCCAGGGTCACACAGCAAATAAAAATCCAGATTTGAACTCAGGAAGAGGAGTCTTCCTGACTCCAGACTGGGGAACTTTATCCATTGCACCATCCAGAGAATTTATTACAGGTGTCAGTACCTTCCATTAAATCTTACTCTGGTGGTGTAGAGGTGATCTTAGATTCTCTAAAGCCCTCCATGCAAAAGGCAAGCTCTGGTGGAAGACTTTGAGCATATGCCAAGAGAGGGATGTACTCTGTCTGAGTACAGACATAGCTGAATTTGGAGAGACTCATCTCCAGAAGGTTGGTATCCAGGTAATGAATGTTGAGTTTAGGGCCACAACAAAGGCATATAGGAAGCAAACAATTTGTGTCAGTGGAAGTGGTGCCCACATAGAATAAATTACATATCTCAGAGGACTAAAGTAAGTCCAATTGTCTAGAGGCAGCTAGATGATATAGTGGATAGAATGCTGCACTCAGGGTCGGGAAGACCTGAGTTCACATTTGGCCTCAGATACTTACCAGCCCTATCTATGACCTTGGACAGGTCATTTAACCTCTGCTCCCCTCAGTTTTCTCATTTGTTAAATGGGCATAATTGTAGCACCTACTTCCCAGGATTGTAGTAAAAATAAAATGAGTTGATATTTGTGAAGTATTTCAGAGCTTAAAGGACTATATAAATGCTAGGTAATTTTATTATTATCACTATTAGTCAAGAAGAGAACATCTGGTCTGCTGAGCACTTGGGAAAAGGATCCTGAATTCTCTCTCCAATTCTCTTGAAACTTTTTTATTTGTTTGTTTGCTTCTCCTACAGTCTCTAGATCAGAAAGGTAGAAATTACCCCCAAATCCTTGCCTAGAGCAAGGTATATGAGTATCAGTGAGATGTTCTGATGCATTGATAGATCTGGGATATGATTCTGGCACTGTGCTAGGCAGTGGGGATACAAAAACAAAGAATGAAGCAATCTTTACACTCCAGAAGCTGGCATACATACACACACATATACCTACACACATGCATATACACCCATGTGTACATATGTATATTTACATATGCACATGTATGAATGATTCGGACCTATTATTTAATTACTATAGGGAACTCCTGGGTGAGGAAAGTCCCTCTACCAGTGTCCCTTAGTATTCTTTCTGCAATTTATAGTCTTAAGAGGCCCGCCTAGAGCACTTTAAGGTTAAGTGACTTAATCAGGGTCATAACACCAGTATGTGTTAGAGGCAGGACTTAGGCCCAGATATTTCTAACTTTAATAGCAGCTCCCTATCTATTACCCCATACTGCCCCTTGTAGAATAACTATAAATATTAAATACACAGTAGTTAGAGAGGGCATTAGTATAGTGAGAGACAAGGAAAAAGGGAAAGCTTCATATAGAAGGTGATGTTTGAACTGCTTTTTGTAGGGAAAGGGGGATTCATTTTTTGAGGGGAGGTGTGGAGGGAGCACATTCCAGGCCTGGGTTGAGGCCAGTATAAAGGCCCAAAGCAGAAGATGGAGTGCTATGTAATGTAATTACTCCCTACCCTTACAGTATAACCCATTCAGGCTCCTTCATCCTATATGTTTCCTGTACATGTCCTCCATAAAACCTCCCTAGAATATCCACCTAGTGCATGAGACACCTTCTTCTGGTTCTTTTGCTTTTTTGGTTAATACCAGTGTGATAATTAGGCCATCACTTTGTTTTCTTTTCCTCAATGACCCACCTCCCTTTTCTTGTTAATTATACACGTGACAGAACCATGGCATTTGAGAGTTGGAAGGGACATCTGTGACTATCTAGTCCCATTGGTTAAGAAAAAAAAGAAATCTCTCCTAAACATACTTCCAAAGTGGCCTCTACCTGAAGAAATCCAGAGAAGGGAACCCACTTCTTTTGAGGCAACCCATCCTGCTTTTAGGCAGCTCTCATTGTCAGGACGTGGTTCTTGATATCAAGGGAAAGCTGACATTTTTGAACCTTTTCATCCACTACTCCTGGTTCTGCCCTCTGGTGCTAAATAGAATGTCTAATCCCTCCTCCAAATGACAACTCTTCAAATACTTGAGGATAGTGATCATCCCCCCACCTCTACCCCTAGCGCTTGCCACCTTTTCTCCAGGCTAAACATGGCCAGTTCCCTCAACTGGTCTTTATTTGTCATGGCTTCAAGAACCTTCACCATCCTGTTGCCTTTTCAGACCCTCTCCGACTTATTATCTGTGTTGCTTAAACCATGATACCTAGAACTGAATGTAATATTCCAGATGAGGTCTGACAAAGTCAGAGCACAGAGGGACTGTCACCTGCCTATTGCTAGACACTATGCTGTTCTTTTTTTTTTTGTGTGTGAGGCAATTGGAGTTAAGTGACTTGCCCAGGGTCACACAGCTAGTGAGTGTTAAGTGTCTGAGGCTGGATTTGAACCCAGGTACTCCTGACTCCAGGGCCGGTGCTCTATCCACTGCGCCACCTAGTTGCCCCCACTATGCTGTTCTTAATGAAGCCCAAAATCATTTTGGTTACCACTGCTTATTCATTGAGCATGCAGCCCACTAATGTCCCCAGATCTTTTTCAGAACAACTGATGCCTATTCATGCTTCCCCTCAGTGATACTTACGAATGTGACTTTTTGTACCAAAGTTCAAAACTTTACATTTATCCCTATTGAATTTCATCTTATTAGATTCAGCCCAATTCTTTTGAGATCCTTTTGGATGCTGACTCTGTCATCTACTGTGTTAGCTATCTTTCCCAACTTTGGTGCAGATTGGATGAGCATGCTTCTATGCTTTTGTCAGTATCATCGATAAAAAATGTTAAACAGCCTAGGGCAAAGTACAGATCCATGGGGTACCCCGCAGGACACCTCTTCCCACATTGACACTGAGCCATCTAACTAGTTACAAAGCCATCTGTTTGTATTATTGTCTAATCACCATCTCTTCCTCTTCTTCACAGAATGAGTTACTTTCTCAGAAGCTGAAATCTGAGTAAACAATATTCATAGCATTCCCCTCACTGGCTTAATATTAATATTAATAATGTTATTAATTAATATTATCCACAAAGGGAATGAAGTTAGTCTGCCAGAATATGTTCATTATGAAGCTTTTCTTGGTCCTTGTAATCATTTCCTTTTTAGGTGTTTGCCATTGTATGTATGGAGACCTTCAGTCCTCCATATTGTAGGTTTGAGCTAGCTTCTTAATGGGTTGGGGAAATTTGATTTACTTTTTCATTCCACTCTAATCCCCACCCAGAGTGACAGACCATTGAATGTTGTCTAGAATGGAAATATTGTTTTTAAGGATTAAAACATCACCAAAACTTTTTTAAGGCATAAGGAGTATGAATTCTGAAACACTTGGAATTATTAGAATCATTATTTTAAAGTAAGAGGGGGGCAGCTAGGTGGCGCAGTGGATAGAGCACCGGCCCTGGAGTCAGGAGTACCTGAGTTCAAATCCGGCCTCAGACACTTAACACTTACTAGCTGTGTGACCCTGGGCAAGTCACTTAACCCCAACTGCCTCATTAAAAAAAAAAAGTAAGAGGGGACCTTGGGATATCATCTGATCCTTTTTAAAAATGTCTAGATTGGACCTTTCTTAGATGAGTAAATTAAGACCCAGAGAAGGTTGAAGGTAATGACTTAATCTTCTTTCTCAACCCTTCTCTCTACCAAACTTCTCTAATGCTACTGATGGTACCACCATCCTCTTACTCCCCCAGGCTTGGGATCCTATTATCATCCATGATTTCTCAAGTATATTCAGCCTACATATATCATCCATTGCCCGATCTTGTCATTCCTACCTTAAAAACATCTATTTTATACATTCCCTTCTATCCTTTCACATAACCACCACAATAGTTTAGGCCTTCATCACTTCTTGAGTGTGCTATTGCAGTAGCCTTCTCATTCATCTCCTTGCTTCAAGTCTTTTCCCACTCTAATCCATTTTCTACTTAGCTGCCAAAGTTATTTTTCTAAAGTGTAGGTTTGACTGTGTTACTTCCCTTACTCATTAAACTCCATTGGCTCCCAGTTATCTCCAGGATCAAATATGGAATTCTTTGTTTGCCTTTTGAAGTTCTTTATAACTTGGTCCCTCCCTCCCTTCCTTCCTTTTCAGTGTCCATACACTCAATGATACAGATACACCGGTCTACTTTCTGTTACTAGCACATAGAAAGCATCAAATAAATACTTTTTTACTGATTGACTAGACTAGAACTCAGGTCTTCTAATTCTAGTCTAGTGTTCTTTGCACTACCTGAAATTGTGTAGGCTGTCAAAACAGTAATATTCCTTTGGCTTTTCCTCAAGTTTGAACCTTGATCTGGAGATAATGGATCTTTTGGGGCTTTGTCTTTAAATACCCTTTTGAAAATATGGTCCAATTAGAATAGAAATCCAGTGTCAGTAGGGTATCTTTTATCCCATGGAACAAGATGTGTTTTCAAAGAAAGTAGAAAGCTGAAGGTAGGTTGGCTCAAGAATTGAACATTAAAGATTTTCCCACAATCGAGAAGTCCAGTGATGGGGCATTATTGAAGGAATGCCAATATTGATTTTTATATGAGGGATGGAGTATTTTTCCCTTAATATGGCCAAATAATTCACTGAAATGGGATTTTGTTTCATTTAACATATAAAATATGAAAGCATAACAAATATCAAAGGACAGTTTTTCCATTGTTTACCATTTATGAAGTTATATAACTGAAATTTATTATCTAACTTTAGATTTTATCATGCTTTATTTTAAATTGGTGGCTTGTTGGATGAGAGGCTAGAAATCATAATGCAAATTAAAAGATGTGATATGCTTATGATACAAACTACTCAGCTTGAAGATTGCTTGTAGGAGGCAGTTTTTAAAATTACTATTCCCCTGGCAAAAAAAAAAAATATGAGCTTTTCTCATTTGAACAGACTCTGAATAGGTACTAGAATTAATTTGAAGTAAGTTTGTTGTTATTTGTTTTGTTAAATGACCAAGAAGTTTAATTGAAGAGTGTAGAGTGAATGTTGCATAATTTGAAGACAAATTTAATCAGTTCTTTTCTATGGTTTTAGAATCTAAAGATGGAAGGGACCTCAGATCATGTAGGCCAACCCTCTTATTAAATAGATGAAAACAGTGAGGGCCAAATGTGAAATTACTTACCCAAGGTCACACAGTTCTAAAGTAACAAAGATAGGATTTTAACCCAGATTCTCTAACTACAAAGCTAGGGCTCTTTCTGTTACTGTCAATTTCTACCTTTTGAAATTTTGTGAAACATGGGATGACGGGTCATTTTGTAGCACATTTGGACCTTTTCATATTTTTTCATACAGTGAAGTGTTCTTTTATTACTTATTATTAAAAATAGCTGTTTAAAATTAATTTAAATCACATTGGAAGTCAAATTTAATCAAAATTTTAGTCAGATTAGAAAGATGCAAAACAATGTATAAACATAGTCTTATAACAAATTGATTTTTGTCATTAGACCAAGAAAACAATAAATTTGGTATTGCCTATTTCTTGGCATTTTGAACCATATATTCTTTTTTAAATCATAAAAATATTTTATTATTTTCCAGTTACATATAAATATAGTTTTCAATATTTGTTTTCATATGATATTTAGTTCCAAATTTTTTTCCTTCCCCCCCTTTCCCTCCCCTCTCCCCAAGACAGAAAGCAATCTGATATAGGTTATATATGTACAATCATATCAAACATATTTCTGCATTAGTCATGTTGTGAAAGAAGAATCAGAACAAAAGGGAAAAACCTCAAAAAACAAAAGTAGAAACAGTATGATTCAATCTGCATTCAGAATCCACAGTTCTTTTTTCTGGATGTGGAAAATATTTTCCATCATGAGTTCTTTGGAATTGTCTTGAATCACTGCACTGCTGAGAAGAGCTGTCTATCACAGTTGGTCATCACACAATGTTGCTGTTTCTGTGTACAATGTTCTCCTGGTTTTGCTTACTTCACTCAGCATCAGTCCACTTAAGTCTTTCCAGGTTTTTCTGAAATCTGTCTGCTCATCATTTCTTACAGCACAATAGTATTCAATTACATTCATATAGCACAACTTTTGAACCATATATTAACAGAATAGGTGAAGCAGAGAATTTCTGCTCATATTGTTGTATTCTCTAGTCTTTAAAATAGTTAAACCCATAATGCTAAGGTAGGATTTCTACTTCAGAGTTCTTGTGTCTTCCATTCATTGAAGACTTTTCTCCTTTTAAGGAGGGCTTTAAAAGTTTGTTTTTTTCTGAACCAAATGGAGGCTTACATAAAGAAAAATTTATAATGGGGAAAATCTATAAAAAGGGTTCCTCTAAAAGCAAGATTTACACTATGTCCAGGTGGAATTTATACCAGGAATGCAGGACGGTTTCAATATTAGGAAAACTGTCAGCATAACTGACCATATCAGTAACAAAACCAACAGAAATGATATGATTATTTCAATAGATGCAGAAAAAGCCTTTGATAAAATATGGCACCCATTCTTGTTAAAAACACTAGAGAAGGGGGCAGCTAGGTGGCACAGTGGATTAAGCACCAGCCCTGGATTCAGGAGGACCTGAGTTCAAATTTGGCCCCAAACACTTGACACTTACTAGCTGTGTTACCTTGGGCAAGTCACTTAATTCTCATTGCCCCGCAGAAAGAAAGAAAGAAAGAAAGAAAGAAAGAAAGAAAGAAAGAAAGAGAAAGAAAGAAAGAGAGAAAGAGAGAAAGAGAGAAAGAAAGAAAGAAAGAAAGAGAGAAAGAAAGAGAGAAAGAGAGAAAGAAAGAAAGAAAGAAAGAAAGAGAGAAAGAAAGAAAGAAAGAAAGAAAGAAAGAAAGAAAGAAAGAAAGAAAGAAAGAAAACACTAGAGAACATAGGAATAAATGGAACTTACCTTAAAATGATAAGTTCTATTTCTCTAAAACCATCAGCAAGCTTTATGTATAATGGGGATAAATAAGCTAGAAGCCTTTCCATCACAATCAGAGGTGAAGCAAGGATGCTCACTATCACCTCTGTTATTTAATATTGTCCTAGAAATGTTAGCTATAGTAGTAAGAGAAGAAAAAGAAATTAAAGGAATTAGAATAGGCAATGAAGAAACAAAACTATCATTCTTTGCAGATGATAAGATGGTATACTTAGAGAATCCTAGAGAACCAACTAAAAAACTACTTGAAATTATGAAACAACTTTAGCAAAGTCACAGGATACAAAATAAACCCACATAAATCACAGCATTTTATATATTTCCAACAAAGTCCAGCAGCAACAGATAGAAACAGAAATTTCATTTAAAATAATTGTAGGCAATATAAAATACTTGGGAATCTACCTGCCAAGACAAACCTAGGAACTATATGAACACAACTGTAAAACATTTCTCATACAAATAAAGTCATATCTAAACAATTAGAAAAATATTAATTGCTTATGGATAGGCTGAGCCAATATAAGTGACAATCCTACCTAAATTAATCTATTTATTTAGTGCCATACCAACCAAACTATCAAGAAAATTAGTTTATAGATCCAGAAAAAATAATAATAAAATTCAACTAGAAGAACAAAAACTCAAGGTTATCAAGGGAATCAATGAAAAATATAAAAGAAGGTGGTCTAGCTGTACTAGATCTCAAACTGTATTATAAAGTAGTAATTATTAAAATATATAACCTATATCTGATTGTTTACTGCCTCAAGGAGGGGAGAGGGGAAGGAGGGATAGAATTTGAAACTCAAAACTTAAATAAAAACTTTAATTAAAAAAATAAAATAAAAACAACCTTTAACAGTTGACCCATCCAGTCATTCATGATGATTGTAAGGGGAAAATGACTATGGGTGAGTCAATTTAAACCTCACAATAGATTTTACAGGACATGCTGTTAGGAGCCTCTTCTCAGATCTCTTGAAACTGTTTTGTTGGAATCCATCTCTGACTCATATCCATAAAAGAGCCAGTGTTCCAAAGATGGTTCTGTGGTTTATAGCTCCTTTTTTAAAATAGAAGGAGACCCTAATACAAGAATATATAGCTCTTCATGGATGTCCTTTGACACTGGCCAAAGTGTTGTTCTCATGGATTCAAAGATTGAGAATGATAGCATTTCTAGTCTAGTAAGGACCTAAGAAACGATTTAGTTCAACACCCAGAGAGTTCTATAGATCAGCATGGCCTAGCAGAAAGATCAGTGGACCTGATGTCAGGTTCAAATCATGAGTCATAAGAATATGGACAAGCCTTATTTTTTTCTTCTGTAAAATAGAGGTGATGATAATTCTTGAACTACTACCTCACAGGATTGTTCTAAGGGGAAGGGTGGGGCAGGGGTTGGAGAAGGACTTTATAAAGAGTAAAAGAGATAGGGACTAGACCTATGATTTCATTGAAATACCAGGAATACCAGGATGTGGAGATTCCCTCTACAAATGCAGGCTGGCTCCTTCTTGGAAACTTAGAGACTTAGAAAGTTGACTAGAACACTGAGAATTAAATCACTTCCCCAGCATCACACAGCTAGTATTTGTCAGAGGGAGAATTTGAACTTGGGGTTTTCTGGCTCCAAGGCCAGCTTTCTATCCACTAAACCATGCTGCATTATATAACTGCTACAACCATCTTCTGTTTGCCATAATTCAAAAATTTTAGATAAGGAAGTTGCAGCAACAGTTTTCTTTGTGGAAGTGGATAAAGCACTGACCCTGGATTCAGAGGGACCCAAGTTCAAATTCGGCCTCAGACACTTGACACTTACTAGCTGTGTGACCCTGGGCAAGTCACTTAACCCTCATTCCCCTACCAAAAAAAAAGTATTATCATTAAAAATGTGGGCATCTCATTAATTTAAAAAGTTATGAAATAAAATAACTGTCTTAGCTTTTAACAAATGACTTGTTGACCTTTTGCCAAGTATTTTTTCTTTCTCCATACACATACTGTATCTGTCACAAGGAAACACTATTTCTTCAAGGTTATGTGTATTTTTTCAGGTCAGGGAATAATTAGTTAGAGGAAAAAATTACTTATCATGGACACATTTAATTTTGCAAAGTGAACTTTTCAGAAAAGTAGAGCCAGTCAATCAACTAGCATTTAAAAAATGACTACAAAGGCAAAAACAAACAAACAAAAACAACAAACCATCACCAGGGACTTTTATGGAAATAACTTTTCAATCTCAACTGTATTGCTTCTAGTCAAGCAGAATATGAGTGGACACACATCAATATAGCATTGATCTTTGATTTCTTCAGATTGGAACCTATCCATCTCTTTGTAGCATTTAGAGTTGCATCAGGGTCAGAGAGGATGAATTTCTCCTAGTAGCAGAGGTGAAATTTGAATCCAGGTTTTCTTGACTACTAGTAAGTACCACTCCAAGCTGCCTCTCTGTTAGTGTATACATGCTGAGAGTCAAGAAACACTCTACTTTCATTCACCAACTACTGTTTTGAGGACCCTTTTGGTTAGCAGGGCTGTGCTTACACACTATGGAAGAGACAAAACTTTATAAAACAAGTTTCTTGTCCTCAAGGAGCGTACAGTATCCTGAAGATTTATAAAAAAGCAGTTTATTTAGTTGTAAAAGGAAATAGTTTTAAATAGTTTTTCATGCTTTGAGGAAATAAGAACAGGCAATGAATGGAAAACTATAACTCTAAGTAGAAATGATCTTTTAACATGGGCTTCTGGGCTGGCTTGAGACAAAATTGTGAAGCAGGTGTTTTTGGCTTCCTTGTTCTTCCGTTGTTGGCATTCCTCCCCTTGGCACCCTCAAGCCAGCTATTCTCAATCTGCAATCCCTGCCCCACACATACCAACCCAAGTCCTACCCCCCAAATTCTTGACTGCCAAGGGTTTGTCTCTTGCTTTTGTCTCCTTCTCCTTTGAAATTCATGCATGGGTTTCTCCTTTCTTTAAAGTAATAACTAGCTAATCTGATAAAGCAATCCATTTTAATGGAAGAAGGCCACATTTATGTATTTTAATCTGAGCCCTATGGAATTTAAGGCCAGCTGAAAAAGGAGGATGAAGCGACTTCATGCTATCTTGAGATAGGCCAGATCTTGGCAGAACCTTTTGAATAATGCTCCCTGGGCAGTTGGTAGAGTGTTTAATGTATTTTTCTTTTCCCTTAGAGATTCATTGTCCCAAGCAACAGTCCCGAAGACTATTGTAAAGGTGTCAAGTATTTTTGTTGTTGTTGTTCTTTAGAACAGCATCATAGAGGGGGCAGCTAGGTGGCGCAGTGGATAAAGCACTGGCCCTGGATTCAAGAGGACCTGAGTTCAAATCCGATGTCAGACACTTGACACTAGCTGTGTGACCCTGGGCAAGTCACTTAACCCCCATTGCCCTAAAAAAAAACCAGCGTCATAGAACTGGAAGAAACTTAGAGCTCTGCTACAACATTTGCGACAGGTGATGCTGTAGTCTCTCTGAATACTTCCAGTGGTAGGGGGCACACCACTCCACAAGATCATCCATTCTGTATTGGTCGGCTTTCATTGTGAAATCTTCTTTAGGAGGCATAGTCATAGTCCTACCAATATGACCTTTACTCTCTTGTTGTTCTTGAATTTGAGACTGGAGGTGGGACACAATGTCTGAGGATGTTAGATATGCTACTCTTACATTTTTATTTCCTCCCCCACCCCCAGTATAAAGCCTTAGGAAGGAGCAGGACCAGCTCCACCCCACAGACTTTAAAAGTGCTTGTTTCAGGGATATTTTTAGGGAAGAGCCTTCTAATGTTGCTTCTGGGGAAGATTGGATCATCAGATTCACTCCCTCATGGCGTCTTAAGTTTCAGGGGTAGCCCACAGACTGATAAGGGACAGAGCATGCTTTGGATTCTTTCTTAGCTGATACATTATCTATCTCGCTTCTTACACAATTAGTGTGAACCCTGAAAAATGCCGGGGTTTCTTGAAGAGTTATCAGATAGCTGTCTGACCTTGCCTAAGTGAAAATTTATTAAATTCTGTGGGTTCTTATGTGGAGGAAAGGGCATTGTATGGGGAGACATAGGACATAGGTTCAGTCTCAACTCTGCTATTTACCGCTTACAGGATCTGGGCTGGTCACCACTCTGGCCTTCATTTTTCTGTCCTATAAAATGAAGAATTTAAACTAGTTGATCTCTAAAACTCCCTTGAGTTCTAAATGTTATGAAACTATCCATCTAAATTTTATTTTCCTGTCTCTACGAGTCCTTGTTAAGAGTCCTATTTATGCATTTTTTTTAATTTGGGGGGGAAAAAACATGCCCCATACAAATAAGCTTTATATAGAAGAAAGCACTGGACTCTATCAGGAGACAGGTTCTGTTCTTGAATATGCCACTAACTGGTTCTGTGACCTTGGGACAAAATCACAACCTGTTACCTAATTTGTAAAATAAGTGGGTTGCACCAGATAAATCATAGGATTTAGAGTTGAAGCCAGTTCCAAGCTCCACATTTATTATTTTCACACCCTTAAGTCTCTCTGAACAATTAAAGGGAATTGCTTATAGCATTATTCTGGCACAAAGAAACCGGTGTGACTAAAATCCACTCATAAAAAAATATGCTTATAAATTAGGAATTAGTCTGTTTTCATTATCTTGGTATAATAGAACAACTTTTTAAAAATTAGGACTTAAACTCCCTCTCTCCCCAGTGTCTGTACTTAAATTTTAAGATAGAGTTTTCTGGTTTAGCTCTTTAAGTACCCAGTAGTTAAGCATAGAAATTACTGTCAAATACCTGGTGTGTGACACTCTGTTCTATTGCTGTATTTAGAATCCTGGTAATGAGATATTAAAAACTTACAAAGAATTGTGTCTCATAGTCATAGAACCTTAACAGTCTGTTCCTAGTTCATGAGTGTTTTAAAATATAATATGTGTGTTTAAAGGCAAATAAAAAGCTTAAAAAAGAAAAAAAAGCACTCTGTTGAATGATTAACTTAAGGAATCTAGAGGTTTCTCTGACATATGTAAAAGACCAGAGACCAGACCAGCAGTTTTCCAAATGTGGAAGTCCTCTAGACCATTTTCAGGAAGCCCATGATGTAAAAAATATTTTCATGATAATACTAAGATGTTTTTAATTTCTCATAGAGTCATCATCAATAGATGTAACCCACAGGAACAAAAAGCTCTGGGGAGCCTTCAGTATACATTAAGAGTAGGAAGGGACTGTGGATCAAAAAGTTTGAGAACTATTGGACTAGACTATCACCTGGAAAAATCTTGAACATTATTATTACCTCCAAAATTGCTATTAGGAAATTATCAATAACTATCATTATTAGTAACAAAAATAACTGCCATATACCTCCTTTTCAGTCTCTATAAAATCTTTGAAACTAAACCTACACATATATCAAGAAAACATGTCTCCTTGGTAAATTTATGAAAAGGGAACACTCTGGCTTTCACAATCAATAGCCTATGGCAGTCACTTAATTGACTACAAGGTATGCTCAATCAATATGTTGTTGGGTAGACCTCTGTGGGGAAGATTTATAGGAGCACATAGACAAGAGTTGCACAGAATGATAAATTATCGTTGGGTTTCCATCTTCCCCATTGGAAGGCTTAACTATATTAATGAAATCATAGATATGGTAGAGTGATAGGATTAGAAGGTGAAGATACTTACATGAGAGAATGAGAAGAAAGGAAAAGGATTTTTATTTTTCAGTTGTTTTTCAGTTATGTCTAATTCTTCAGGATCCCATTTGGGGTTTTCTTGGCAAAGATACCAGAGTAATTTGCCATTTCCTTCTCTAGTTCATTTTATAGATGAGAAATCTGAGTCGAACAAGGTCAATTTGACTTGCCCAGGGTCACACAGCTAGTAAGTGTCTGAGGCCAGATTTGAACTCAGGAAGATGAGTCTTCCTGATTCTAGGCCCAGAACTCTATCCACTGTACAACCTAGCTGTAATTCTAAGTTAACAAATTACATGCATTTTGGGGGGGAATACTCTTTGTTCCTAACTGCCCCCTATAGTAAACGAACAGGCAAATTGAATCCAGTGGAGCATGAGGGAACCCTGTCATTGGTGTAGGCAGGCAAATTGATTTGGGAACCCCATCTCAGGACCACCCCACAGAGAGTGGGAAGGCAATTGTAATGTCAACTCCCTTTTAAAAAATTTTAATACTGCTAGGATATATCACTTTCATATGTAGAGGATTGCCTGTGTACAAATATGAGTCACCATAACCTTAGAGGAGAAGAGACTGTTAGAATTGTACTTAACCCCCAGGGACAGCAGTCAAAAATGTGCCTCAAAAGCTGTTGTTTATTGTAAACTCAGGTTCAATGAAAGCACTAATCTATCCTTGTAGGTAGCCATTTACCTATGGAATCCCTGATAATATGGTGAATTTGTTTCAAATAATGTTTATTTTCATTTATTTTGCTCTTCAGGTAGGGGCAGCTAGAGGCCTCATAGTAGGTTTTTGTTGTTGTTGGTTAGTTGTTGTGTCTGACTTCTCATGACCCCATTTGGGGGTTTTCTTGGCAAAGATACTGGAATGGTTTGCCATTTCCTTCTCCAGCTCACTTTACAGATAAGGAAACTGGGTCAGACAATTAAGTGACCTGCCCAGGATCACACAGCTGGTAAGTGAAGATGGATTTAAACTCAGGTCTTCCTTATTCCAAGCTTTACTCCATTGTAGGTTAGCCTGGCAAAAAACTTAACATTCATCTGAGAAGTTGAATTAATCCTCAGGAACTTCAGATCTCAGCGCTCCACCCATAAAGGTTGTCACACACAGGATAGAGTAGACTTGTTCTATTTGGGCATATGGAGCAGTGGTTTACCCAGAGACAGCTAGGGGGCTCAGTGGAGAAAGTGGCCTGAGTGTGAATCCTGCCTCAGATCCTAAATAGCTGTTTGACCTTGGGCAAGTCACTTAAATCTCTGATCCTCAGTATTCTTACTGTAAAATAGAGACAATAGTAGCATCTATCTCTTGAAGTCATTGAGAAGATCAAATGAGATAATAACAGGTGGAAAGTGCTTTAAAGCACTACATAAATGTTAGCTATAACTGTTATTATATTATCCTGAGGATTGGGTTGGGGAAAAGACCTCGGAAGTCCCTTCCAACTCTTAAATGTTGTAATTTAGTGATAAGAGCTTCCTAGTTGAGTGTGTCTGAACTGAAGCACTAATGTACTGGTTTATCACCCTCTGAAAGGTAACTGAGATAAAGTGTAGATATTTCCAGAGGAATGTTCCTCAATTGAGTTACTATATTGAGAGACTGCAAGATCAGCTCTGGTGGCATACTCTGTCCCTCCCTGACCAATACTATCCACATAATTACCATAAGCCAAGGGCCTAGAATTACTTTAGGAAATGTAGCATGAGATTAATTACACACAAGATTATTCAGTGTTCTACACAGAGTAGATACTTAAACATGTTTGTTGTATTGGTTTGAATGGTTACCAGAAAGGGCCCAAAGGATTTCTCCACCAGCTGTTGTGTTGGCTTATTACAGAGGCATCCATGAATCGACTGAGCACAGCATGTCCCAGGAAGGATGAAAGAGAGGACTAGGGGGTTGAAAGCATTTCTTACTAGAGGCAGCCATGCTGCACAGTGGATAGACTCTGGTCCTGAAGTCAGGAAGAGCTGCGTTCTAAAATCAGCCTCCGATACTCACTACCCTGTGTGACTGAGCAAGTCACTTTTCACTTCTGTCCACCTTAGTTTACTCATGTCTGAAATGGAGGCAGTGATAGCATCTACCTCAGAGGGCTGTTGTGAGGCTATATATTATTCTGAGAAATACAGGTTTTAAACTAGAAGGGATTGAGTCCAACCTCCTCATTTTATTGAAGAAACTGAGGATCAGACAGTCAAAAACAAGGTCTTACAGCTAGTGGGTTTAGGTTCAGGAATCAAACCTATGTTATCTGATTCGAGATCCAGTGTTCTTTCCATCAAACCACACACACTGATTTTTAAAATGTGTGTAATATAAATATAAATATGCATTATTATTAATATGTAGTACCTATATATTAATACATAACACATGAATATGGGTAGTATACAGATAAGTACACATACATATGTGTATCTATTTGTTTTATATACGTACATATATACATATACATAAACATTAAAAAACATTAATTATATACCATAGGCTATCAAGATTATAGCTTATTTTCAAATCAGTACAGTTGAGTCTGCTTCAGTCTAACTTTGCAGGCTAAATCCACTTGACTCCCCCTTTCACATTCTACGTTCCAGCCAAACTGGCCTTGCTGTATCCAATACACGGCATTCTACATCCTGTCTCGTGTGCCTTGGCACAGCCTGTCCCTCATGCCTGGAATGTTCTCCCCTCTCCTCCCCCGCTTACCTCCACCTCTTAGAGTCTCTGTCTCTCTGAAAGACTCAGCTCAGGCACTACCCCCAACATATGAGGCCTTTTCTGATTTCCCTTACTTGTTAGTATTCTCATTGTCCCCTGGAAAGTATTTTCCACTTACCTTTATGTATTTATTTATATATTGTATGTGTGTGTATGTATACACACACATATATTTGTGTATTTATAGATATATACACACAAGCATACATATACATTCATAAAGATATTGAATGTATTGCATATTTATCAAATAAATAGAATTATTGTGTATTTAAACAGATATTTATCACATAAATACATATGTTTTTGTACATTTACTTTTTTCTTTACTTAGGATCATAGGGTCATAGATGTAGACCATTATAGACCATCTGGTCTAATTTCCTCATGTTACAGACGAGGAAACTGAGCCCCAGAGTTGCTACAGGCTTGCCCAGGGTCACGCCGGCAATAACTGGTTAGAGGTCTAATTTGTATTCAGAACTTCTGGCTAGAAATTAAGTGCTCTCCCTGAACTACTCTCCCTTTTACCTTTGCACTGGTTGCCTGAAAGCATGAAGTACTCTCCCTTCTAACCTCTGCCTCTGGAAATCTTCTTACCCTCAGAGCACAACTTCAGTGTTACCTCCTTAAGTGACACCTTTCTTGACTCTTTCCCAATGCTTGTTGCCCCCTGCAATAATTACTTTGTGTTTGCTCTGCATATACTTACATGCACATTTCTCTCCAGGCTTCTTAAGGGCAAGAACTCTTGTATCTATTGTGGCCAACACAGTGTCTAGAACATGGTCTGTGCTTAATAAATACTTGTCTAATTTAATAGTTATCTTTGTCCTCATAAACTTTTAAGTCTCTGGAGTCCCCAGAATTTGAGCGTTTCAGTGAATTCATCCAATGCAGCCTGATGGCCATGGGAAAGGCACTGAGAAAATACCTAAGGAGCCCCCAAGTGCAGTCTATACTCACAAAGGGAATGCCACTTATTTGGGTTCACCTTCTCTAGCCCCTCCTGATTGGTGGGTTCAGAGGTGCCCGGGGACTGCCTAGCCTAGACTGGGGCATTTGTAAAGGGACTCAACTCTCTTTGTCCTTGGACTTTAGCACAGAGCTAGCCCAAGTTCCAGGGGGACTCCCTCAGTCCTCCTGCTTCCAGACCTGTCTAGGTCCCTATCACCTCTTGGGTGAGCTATTATAATAGCCTCTTTTACTTGTACCACTCTGATTTTTCCTTTGCATGTAATTGCCAAGCTTTCTCTAATCCCTGAGTCTGTCCACATCATTCTCTGGTTTAAAGAGAAGCCACTGAATATTCAGTATTTAATTCAATTCAGAATTGAATAGCCACTCTCCCTTTTGCATTCATCATTATAGGAGAAAATGTAAATGTCTTAGCCTGGCATTCAAGGCCCTTCACAATCTGGCTCCAACATTTTATTTGAGCTTTGTTTTTCATCACTCATCACTCATTTTACATTCCAGCCAACTTGACTACTAGCTAGTCGTTCCTTGAGTGCATTTGTGCAGGATGTTACCCATACCTGCAGTAAGCTCCTTGATTTCCACCTTTAGAAACCCTTGGATCAGAATATTTTAAATTTTAACCTGCTTAATAATGGATTTTGAACACTTTAGAAGAATATAGAACCAAGGTCAGTAAGAAGTCTTATTAACTACTCCCCCACCCACACTCCAAATAATGAATCATTCCTCTCCTTACAGAAAATTGTATGGGACTTGTTGATGTGCAAATGCCTCACATGGAGAGTGTATGTAAAGGGTGGAGGGAAATCGACTTCCGGGAGGTAATGTCTGCAGAACAAGTCCAGGCCCAGTCTGCTTGATTACAAACTCTCCTAGTACTGTCAGAACTCGGCAGGGACCATCTAGTTTTCTGAATGTGTCTAAGGACTATCAGGCAGTCAGGCATTGCAGCTTCAGGGATGTCGGTCAGCAAACAATGTTCTAGGCACTGGAGAGACAAAGTTGAAAGAGCCCCTTCCGATCTAATGTTAGAGACAACCGACAACTATGTACAAATAAGCTACCTGCAGGATAATTGAGAAATAATCAAGAGAGGGAAGGCATTAAAGGGGATCAGGAAAGACCTGTAAAGGATGAGATTTTACTTGGGACTTGAAAGAAGCCAGGTGGCTGGGATGCAGAGGGAGGGAGTCACGTACATGAGGGACAGCCAGAGCTGTCTTATTCCAGGAACAACAAGGAGGCTAGTGTCACTGGATCACAGACTACATGGGGGGGGGCAGATGTAGACTGGAAAAATAAGATGTTGTTGGAAACCCACCTTCCATAGCTCCTGCTCAGAATCATAACTCAGACTGTTTTTCTAAGTGCTTAGACAGCCACCTTGTATCCACCTGCTCAAGAGTACTCATTCACCCAACCTTATTCTTTATATATACATAGAAGTGGTAGTGGAATTACCTCATGTTTTCCATGGTATCTATTAACCATATTATGAAGTTCACAACTTTTAACATATAGGATTCTTAGCTGATGCTGTCTCTTCTTTGCTGAAAGGGTTAACAACTATGAAAATTGAAAAATGAATCCTTCATTCAGTATGTGTCTAGTCCTGGTCAAGGGACAGCTAGGTGGTGTAGTGGAGAGATCACTGACCTTGGAGTCAGGAGGACCTGAATTCAAATCTCACCTCAGACGCTTAATAGCTGTGTGACCATGGGCAAGTCACTTAATCTCTTTATTTTTATTTTTTTTTTTGGGCAGGCAACGGGGGTTAAGTGACTTGCCCAGGGTCACACAGCTAGTAAGTGTCAAGTGTCTGAGGCTGGATTTGAACTCAGGTACTCCTGAATCCAGGGCCGGTGCTTAACCACTGCGCCATCTAGCTGCCCAAATCTCAATTGCCTTAAAACACTTGGGGCCACCTCCAGTCATCCTCATATATATCTTGCCACTAGACCGTGATGGCGCTGGAGGAGAGAGTGAGTTTTGTGACCTTGCACAGCCCTCCCTCACTTAAATCCAATTCAATGCAAATCATGACAACTCTCTTTGAGAATGAAGGACAAAACAACAAGAAGAAGACCTAGTCAAAGATGGAAATGAAATGGTTACTTAAGTTCCTCTGTATTCCTAAGATTTATGGGCTCTTCTTTGTTTAATAGTCATACCTGGGATAGCAGTAATTGCTGCCAGGGCTGCACTTCTATACTCTGAGAGATGTCTGTGACCCCTGCCTTTGAACTTCAGATTGTTAACTAAGTGGGTGGAGTGGTGAAGATCTGTGCTTATCACCATCCAGGTAGGGCAGCTAAGTGGCATCGTGGATGGGGTTCTAAACATGGAATCAGGAAGATCTGGAATCAAATCCTGCCTGAAACACTTGCTAGCTTAGCTGTGTGACCCTGGGCAACTCACCTTTCCACTGCCTTTGTTTCCTTGTTTGGAAGAGAATAATAATAGCATCTGCCTACCAGGGTTGTTGTGAACATAAAATGAGACAATATTCAAAAAGTGTTTTACAAATGTGCTATATAAATGCTAGCTTATTATTATTAGCCCTTATTATCAACTTCAGTTTCTTCATCAGTAAAATGAGGATAATAATAGCATCTACATTTTACCACAGTTATAAGGCTAAATAGTGAATAATAGATACATATGTAAAGTACTTTTAAAACTTTGAAAGGCTATGCAAAAGTTACTATTATAATTATCATCAGCATTTCTCTCTCTGCACTTATTGGAGTCACTGAGGGGACTATAATTTCCCCCCATCAACTGGCTGTAACCTGTTCAATTACAAAATAAGACTTCAATCTTGAGAAAAAAGAATAATCTATCTGTCATCATCAGTCATCTTATTACCTCTAGGGAAAAGTCTTCCTGTGCTTCTGGGGGTGAGTAATCTCTCAACACAGATTTGCATTTTTGTTGAATTCGGATTCACTTCAACTGAAATAATTTCAGGTCAGCCAACAATTCTGACCTTGAATCTGAACTGACTGCTGCATTGTATGTGCAGATGAACACACCTTCATCGAGCAAGCATTTATGGAGTCCCTGCTATATGAAAGGCATTGTGCTCAGTGCACAAGGGGAGATAAAAGGTGAATAAGACACAGTTCCTGCTCCCCAGCTATATGATCTAGGGCAGGGCTTTTTCAACTTTTTCCACTCTCCATCTCTTTTTGGCTGAGACATTTTTACACGACCCTGGGTACATAGGTATATGAAATGGGTATGCATAACCTTTCACTGTTGGCACATTTTTCGCTACCCCCACATTCAGTTACGTGACCCCATATAGAGTCACAACCCACAATTTAAGAAGCTAGCATCTAGGGGAGCAATTAAGACATATGCAAGAAAAACATCATAAGGGCCATAAGAGTCAAACAAAAAGATATGGGAGTCAAGGGTAGGGAGTGATCACTTCCGTCTGGAGGAGTCAGGGAAGGCCTTAGAGAAGAGAGAAAACTGTGTATTCTGAAGATATGGAGAGACGGGACATGACATGTATTCACTTTCTATACATAGGAAGATAGCGCTTGGTCCTCTTGGAGTTGAAGATCTGGAGATCTTCTGTAAGAGTTATAGTATTGGGGGCAGCTAGGTGGCGCAGTGGATAAAGCACTGGCCCTGGATTCAGGAGGCCCTGAATTCAAATTCGGACTCAGACACTTGACACTAGCTGTGTGACCCTAGGCAAGTCACTTAACCCTCATTGCCCCACCAAAAAAAAAAAAAAAAAGAGTTATAGTATTGAAGTGACAATCTTCATGGATAGGGAAAAAAGAGGGAAGTTCTTCTCACTGCTCCCATCCTCATTGAATCCCAGCTCTAGTTTGGGAAGGGGTAGGGTGGAGTATGGATCTCTTTAGTATTAGTGAATGAGGAGGGAAAAGTGAAAAACAGGAGAGAGGGAGGACGAATTCTTTTAACAGGGGTTCTTCAACCTCCCCCATAGACTGTTCAAGCCTATGGACCCCTTTTTAGGACTAGTGTTTTTAAATGCACAAAATAAAATATATAGGATTACAGAAGAAAATCAATTAATTATATCGAAATACAGTTTTCAAAATACTTTTTAAAAAATTTATGGACCCCAAGTTAAGAAACCCTACCTGGTGTAGGGATGGAGTACCAAATGGGGAAACAAAACATGCCGGCCTGCTCCTTCTAGAGCTATCATTAACTTAGGAAAATTACTTTACCTATCTCGATTTTATTTTTCTTATTTGTAAAATGATGAGGTTGAGCTCAAAAGTCTTTTCTTACTTTGACATTCTCTGATTCCGTTGTTCCAGTGGGGCTGATAACCTTTATGCTGCCTCTGTTACTATCCTCTTCTACAGTCTCAGGAATTTGGAACCCTCAATTCATTTCCCCGCTAGAAGTATTTTTATATGTTGTAGTTAAATTTGATACCATTCTTTTTGCCATCTTTCAGGTCCCTTGATTATTAAATAGACTTTTCTGGATTGGGCTGTGTTTTCAGAAACAAACCCGAACTCAAACCAACTAAGTTAGAAATGAACTTTTGGGAATTTCTTCTCTGTGAGGGTTTCTTTCTATGTGAACTGACTATTGAGAAATCAGAAAAATTGATCAGTAGAATCCTTATTTGAGTGACATGGGGGAAATAGGTTTTAATACTTAATGATAAGTCAAATATCCTGTTTTGAGTTAGGCTTTATAACTGTGAAAATTCCAATTTGTTTTGGTAAGTTTAGGATTTAAAGCTGGATAGGTTCTCCAAGATCATCGAGTACCATCAACATAATTTTAAAGATGAGGAAATGGAGGCATGGAAATGTTAAGTGACTTGCTCCAGGTTATTATACAGGTAGTAAGTAGCAGAGCTACTATAGATGAATTCATGTTTACTTGTTTTCAGTTGTATCTGAATCTTCATGATTGGTTTTGGGGTTTTCTTGGCAAAGATACTAGAGTAGTTTGCCATTTTCTTCAGCTTATTTTGCACATGAGGAAACTGAGGCAAATAGGGTTAAGAGACTTGCCCAGGGTCACACAGATAGTAAGTGTTAGAGGACTCCAGGCCTGGCACTCTATGCATTGTTCCATCTAGCTGCCCCTTCATCTTACCTATCTCAAAGCAAGTTAAATATCAACTCCTGAGGGGCGGGGCGGTGAAGGATAGAGAAGCTAAACTAAATAAACTTTCCTATTTGGGGGAATAGCTCTCTGTATTTATTTTTACCTGTGTATGCCTTAGGCAAGTGACCATGTATTCCTTCTTATAATTATTTCTAAATAGGGTAGAGATGATGTAGTTTTATGGAAAGAGCTGCGTTTCAGTACTGACACTACTTATTGGCTGTATAAGCTTAGGTACTTTATTTAACTTTTCCGGCCCTCAGGTTCATCATCTGTAAGATAGAAATAATAATACCTCAGCTACCTATCTCATAGGGTTGTTAAGAAGTTTAGCTTGGATAGTGTGTATATGGAAAGTAATTTATACATACCAACTATCATTATTGTTATTATCTCCCAGTTCAATATTGCCCCTAAGTTAAAATGTTTATGCTGGTGGATATTGAGAAAGAGTTAAATATGTTTATTCCTTTTGTATCTGAGTCTTTTTGACTAGGGTCCCCTTTAAGTATCTTATTTCTAAGTCAATATGTGACCTGTAAAGACTGTTTCTATTTGAGTTGACACCACTGGTATACAACGTTTTATGTTTGCTAAGCACTGAAAGAAATATATGATAAAGAGAAATGATAATGTCTATATCCCCATGTATCTTTAGGGTAGGGTTGTGTAATACACATAAATATGTAACATGAGAATAAGTGTATTATTGAATAGAATATGATAACAATAAACCATGTGTTAAAGCATTTTGATGTTGACAAAGCACTTTATAACAAGTCTATGAGGTAGAAAGCATAAATATTATCTCTGTCTTATTGATAAGGAAATTTAGGGTTATACAGGTAAAGTGACTTGCATAAATATAAATAAATATAAATAAAGTGACTTGCAGCTAATAAATATCAGGAACCTAGGCTGTTAAACTCCAATTTCATCCCTCTTAAGATATATGTTAAAAACATAAGAGAGGCACAGAATAAGATCCGAGGTCCAAGGAAAGAATGATCATTTCTATTTGGGTAATTAGGAGTGGCTCCAAGAAGATGATGGCCTTTCATTTGGGTTTTGAGGGATGGGTTGGGTTTCAACATGTAGAAATGAGGGGGTTGAAGAGGGCATTCCAGGCATAGGGAAAAGGTGTGAGGCAGGAAGATCTGTGCATAGGGATCAAGTGTTTATTTATTGAAGAGTGGTGCAGTCCTTGGTGGTAGAACGTGGAGAAGCAGGTTCTTTGTGTTCTCTGATCCCAGTCCCCCATGCATTCCTCTTGTCTGTGTACAACAGTGTTATGTGCCTTGTGCTAAGCAACAGCATGTTATGTATAGTTATTGAAGGTGGGAACATTTCCCTGTGCTCAAGTAGGTTTAACATAAAATCGTGACTAAGATCGTCTTTATCTTCTTAAACTTCCTACTTGATCCATTTTAGCTGTTCAAAACTGATTTCTTCCTTCCCCTTCAATTTGTACCCAGGAACACCTTGAATTAGTTTGCACCCGTATTGTTAAAGCTGTTCTCTTTTTTTGGCCATCATTTTGTGTTTTTGTAATTCCTTTGTATTTGAAAAGAGTTTTTCTGTTGTTGCTTTTGATTAGTCATGCTTTACAAAAGCTTCGTGTACTTAGCTTAACACCCCATCCTACAGATGGGGAGGGAGACTAAGCTGCAGGAAAGCTGAAGTGGCTTAAGCAAATCATAACAATCAGTTGATAGAGCCAGGCTTAAAACTGAAGGACCGAAAGTTCACGACGTGGAGCTGAGCTATTTCTTACTCTGAATTATCTAACAGGATTTTAAAGACTGAGATTTGTGGGCGAAAGACAGAAGTGTATGATTACCATGGTTGTTTTATTATGTAAAGTTCTGAGAACCCTAATGCACCAAATGGTCTGGTGAGATATTTTGGTAATAGATTTAGCCTTTCCAGAAAGAACTTGTCGTAGTATGTACTAGTATTATCGTGATCTCTTATAATGGCTGGTTTGTGGAATCATAGAATGTCAGAGCTAGAGAGGACCTTAAGGTTTTTCTTGTTTAACCCTATCGTTTTATAGATGAAGAAACTCGTGGACAAGGGAAGTGAAAGAAATTGCAGAAGGTTGAGCAATGAATGAATTGGTGGTTGAGCTGGGAGTAAAACAGAGGTTTCTTAACTCCATTCTCTGCGTGCCATACTACCACATTATATTACTGTCTTTCTTTGTTTCCACTTGTGGGTCTTGGTGTGGGTCTTGGTCTTGGTCTCGGTCTCGGTCTCGGTCTCTGCCGGAGTCTCTTTGTGGGTCATAGGAGGACCCTGGGTTTTCTGTAGTTGCTATGCGATGTTTTGCATTTTTTTTCCCAAATCAAATTATTCCTACAGTCCAGAAAATGGGATTAACAGTTAAATAACAATGTTTATGGAGTTGCTACTGTGTTTAAAGCAATGTACTAGATGTTGGTTAGATAGAAACTCCAGCAGAAACACCACCTTTGTTTTTTTTT
Organism: Dromiciops gliroides; assembly: GCF_019393635.1. NCBI lineage: Eukaryota > Metazoa > Chordata > Mammalia > Microbiotheria > Microbiotheriidae > Dromiciops > Dromiciops gliroides. The sequence goes on along the minus strand of NC_057864.1, from coordinate 142,637,418 downwards.
TTTTGGCTTTCAAATTTGAATGAGAAACTTGACCATGATACTATTACAGATGTATAATTTGACTAGCTTATCATTTATAGCTTGGTATTAGTGTTCTCTTCCTAGGAGCTACCAGTGAAATTCTTAAGAGTAACATTCGGGGCAGCTAGGTGGCTCAATGGATAAAGCACCAGCCCTGAATTCAAGAGGACCTGAGTTCAAATGTGGCCTCAGACACTTGACGCTTACTAGCTGTGTGACCCTGGGCAAGTCACTTAACCCTCATTGCCCAGTGCCCCCCCCCAAAAAAAAACAAAGAAAGAGACAGAGTAACTTTCAAACTGTTTAGAATACTCAGCTTTGGGGGCAGCTAGGTGGCTCAGTGGATAAAACACTGGCCCTGGATTCAGGAGGACCTGAGTTCAAATCTGGCCTCAGATACTTGACACTTACTAGTTGTGTGATCCTGGGCAAGTCACTTAACCCCCACTGCCCCACAAAAACAAACAAAAAAACCCCACAAACAACAACAACAACAACAAAAAAGAATACTGAGCACTTTTGGAAATACTGTAGGACTCCAAAGATGTGCAGTCAGCCAGTATCTTTACCATTGATGTCAGTAAGCCACATGATCCTTGGGAAATTTAACCCTTCCAAAGGATTAGTCCACCTGCTCTTTATAGGGCAGAGTCTCCTTGCATTGCTAAAGCTGAAATCCCATTTATTTTGGCACCCACATACCTCCCCAAGGATTTTAAAGCTCTACATCCTTCTGGGAGACCCTTACATTCATTTTAAGTTATTTTTAATTTTATTTTTAAAAAATTTAATAATAAACATTTTTATTTATACTTTTGGGTTCCAATTTTTATCCCTCTTTCCCTTCCTCCCCTTCTTCCTCCCCTAGGTAGTAAGCAATCAGATATGGGTTATACATGTATGATTATGTAAAATTAAGTTATTTTTTAAAGGAACCAGGAAGATTATTTGCAGAAATCTTAGCAAATTAGGATTTGTGAAATGAAAGAATGTAGCAGTGACTCTCAGTTGAAAAAACCCCCACAAATTGAAGCTTTTAGAATAGCAATTTAATAGAAAATAATGTTTTTAGGTAGGTTTACTTGATGGAATTCCAAGAGCCATTAAGTTCTGGAGCGTTGTTAACTAGCTTGTCTTTTCCTGTTTATATCATTTATTCATTTTAACAAATTTTCATTAAATACCTGCTGCGTTCATGGCAGTTCTCTCTTGTGAAGTTATTAGGTAGCAAACCTTATCACTATTTTAGAATTGGAATGACCTATAAGGTATGTTGGTTAACTACTTTCTTAGGAGTATGAAGAGATAAAATTGGAGTTGTAAACTCTAATCTGCTAGCACCATTAGTTTCCTTTCCATCTTTCCTGCTACATATTATCTCCTGTATTAACTCTTACTTTACAAAAACTACCTTAGAAGTTCTTTGAAGTAAGGTATCTGCCATCCATATATCAAGATATCAAAGTGTGTCAGTATTCCTTGGCAGGTATTATAAAAATAGCCCTATTTAATTACCTGCTGATAAATTAAAATAGGCATTAAAATAGGAAGATGTACACTCAACAAGGTTATTTACCTCTGTGAAGGAGATCTAGAGTATAGGTTGAAGAGGAATTCTTTGTTAATGGTGCAGATCAGAAGTATCAAACTCTAGGCCCTCACGGCCTTTAGAACTCCTGAAGGGGGCCTGAATTTACTAAAATGTAACTGGGAAATATTTCACAAAATAAATTAAAAATACAATACAGTAGATACTGTTAATTTCTGATTTTCTAGCTCAATTATATGGCCGGCAGGGATCTCTTTCTATTTGAGTTTTACACTATTGGTCTAGATACTGCTGTTTGTGGCTGACATTGTATAGAATGCACAAAGTCTAAGAACTCCAAGAAGAGATCTGTAATCTCTCAAAGGAGTTTTCTTTGTCCATCTAAACAGGAAAGACCAAGTGGATGAAGAATATCTATTGCCCAGATTTCAGCATGCATTTGAGCTTATCCAATAGTAAGTGTATCTGGGATAGACAGTCTAGATGGACAATGAGCTGTACCTAGAGTTGAAAGAAGGAAGATATAAAGATGTAAAGAGGGGCAGCTAGGTGGCACAGTGGATAAAGCACTGACCCTGGATTCAGGAGAACCTGAGTTCAAATCTGGCCTCAGACACTTGATACTTACTAGCTGTGTGACCCTGAGCAAGTCACTTAACCTTCGTTGCCCCCCCCACAAGATGAAAAGAAGGAAGGCATAGATATTTTCTAAAATTGAAAAAATTATTTTACTGACCTCCCCCCACCCCAGCTTCCCATGAAAGCAAAGGCCCATCTTTTCAGTACTAACATTTTACTGGTCTCACCATATGGAAGAGAGATATGGATCCACATCGCCTCTGAAGAATTAAAGATGAGTACCAGATAAGTACCATATGAAGGCAGTGGAGAGGCACAGTGTGGGTATGAGCAGGCTTCAATACACAATCAGCAAGGAACTCTGAACCAACAACAAAAAGAAAAAACAGTTGTAAAGGGTATCATCAAGGAATTGTATGGCAGGGAGAGAAAGATGAGCTGGTCATATGAGGAGAACAAGGGATAACAGGTGGACAGCCAGAGTGTTCCACTGCTCTCTTCTGAGTGTTAGGAGGAATTTGGGAAGGCCTCCAGAATGTTGGGTGTAGCCTGTCTGGTTAACTTTTGAGAGAACATGGACAAGTGTCATATAACATGGTAGATAAGCATGGGTTCCGAACTGTATTATTGAGAAACTCTTGAATGATGACTACTTCTCCCTTGTGTTTTATTTGACTAGAAAGACCAAAACTAGATTCCAAATGACTACAAAGACTGTTTCAGGGCCTGCAAGCAAAGAAGCTTGCTTAGAAACATTTGTCTACTGAACCAAATGCTTGAGTTTAGTCTGTTTGGTCAGGTCCTTTTTCTTAACTCATGTCTTCTAGGCTCATTTAGCAGAGAACAGTAAATTATAAAAAACATATTTTTAATCACAAAAGTATTTTATTATTTTCCAGTTACATGTAGTGATCATTTTCAACATTTGTTTTTATAAGATTTCTAGTTTCAACATATTTTTTTAAAACAGTGGTAGAAATGGTGGGACAGGGCAAAATATATGGGAACAGTCTTTCCATCCTGGACTGTGGCAATTCATTCTTTAAGTAAAATGGAAATTAACCCCTGTGCTAGCACATAATCTTCTCTTTTCCCCCAAGTTCATTTTGTAGTACAGAGTTATCAAAGTCCTCTCTCATATTTGTGTTTTGTTAGTTACTAGTTACTCAAAGTTATATTGACACATGAGGATACTAATTAAAGATATTTAAACTTCATTAGGCTTAACTTAGCCAAGTACATTGACCTTTTAGTTTAATCTTCCTGGATAATAACTAAATAACAAATAATTACCTTAATTATGACATCTTTCTCTAGTAGGCTCAAATAGATTCTTAAAGACTCACCCTGAGGATTCAGTGTACTAACATTATTTTCATGAATTTTTTTGGTGAAGCCAACTTTGCCAGTCGAGTTCAGTAATGTTTCTAGTATTTATTTTCAAGGTTACATTAAAAGATTTAAATTACTAAGTGTGTATGCATAGGTCATCTCTTGTAAGTAAAACCAAATGAACAAAATAGATACCTATCTAGTTATAACTATATACTCTTATGCTTTTCCAAATCCCCCACCCCTACCCCAGTTTAATCCATTTTTTGTTAGAAGGGTCTAGGCAATACCGTCCATATGAATGTCATTAACTAGAAAAGTATTTAAAGTTTAAAGTTGTTTTTTAAGGGCTTAGAGTATTTCATACTTGACTATAGCAAATGGCTTGCAAACTTCCTCCTAGACCAAAGCAATGTTTAACTCTTAGGTGTTCCTCAGAAGAAGTCATTGAAGTATTATTGGTTTAGCTACTTTTCATAAAGTTAAATAGCCATGAACTCCAAAGAACTGCTAACATCCTGAAATTAATGGACTATTGTCCAGGCCTTGGAAATCCCATTATTTTATTCAACTATATACAAAAATTTGTTTTAACAAGATTCAGCTTCTGTCTTGTTATATCTTACTTGGAAAGAACATATTTATTGAGAAGTTGATTGCCTTGTCCAGTCTTTACACTATATCTTATTTATTTTTTTCCATTTATTATGCTGGGTTAGCACTTTGTTCTTGAGACCAGCAGCTGCTATGAGACTAGGGGGAGTTGACATTCTCAGTCAACAGCTGCCTGCTGTATTTCTAATCCTGTTTTGGCAGGAAATGGTTCTTAAGTGGAAGCCAAGTAAAAAGGAAGCTTGAAAAAGTAAACAAAACAATTTTGGATGCCACCTAATAATAATATAGAGTGCTATTCTTCTGAAGATTTCACCTTCAGCACTTTGGATCATTGATCTCTTTTTCGTGGCTTTCTATCCTTTGTAATTCTTGTCCGTGTCCTTCCACACATCCTCCATCCAGAGGGCTGGAGGCTTTCCTAGAGTTCTTTTGACATTGCATAGATACCAGGATAATACTCAGCCTGCCCATCAGTTATTCCTCCCTTTTACCATATACACCAACATTCTTTTCTAGACATGGAACTATTTGCTGACATGCTTGGTGTTATGTTGCAGCCTGCTCAATTCATGCGATCTGCAGAAATTTCAAATCAGTGCAAAAATGTATTTTGCAGGTAGACAAGTAACTTATGACAGTCATAATAGCTTCTTTGTAGAAGGGAAGAGAAGAAGGAAAACAAGCATTTATGAATCACTGTGCTAAGTGCTTTACAAATATTATTTCATTTTAGCCTCATAACACCCTAGGAGGTAGGTACCATTACCACCTTCATTTTCACAGATGAGGAAACAGAGATAGGCAAAGATTAAGCGACTTGCCTAAGGTTACACCCCTAGATGGGTGTCTGAAGCTGAATTTGAACTCTGGTCTTCCTGACTCCAGGTCTAGCTCTCTATCCACTGCAGACACCTCTTAGACCACCCACACTAAGATGAGATCCACATAGAGCATACACAAAATGTTTTTTTTTCTTGCTCTCTAGAATAGAGTGATATGAATTGGTTTATCTTCATTTTGTTATGTGGGCAGGATTCAATTTACCAACTAATGTGTTTGAGAAATTCACTATAAGTTGATATTTTGGCTTCAGAGCACTATTTGTTCTCATACAAACAGTATTATATGTAGTGTTTGGTTCCCAGGCCAGTGCACAAAAGCCTATTTAACCCTAATCACTATGTATAAAAATTGTTTATATGAACAAAATATAATTTTGAGTTTCCCCTGCTGATGTAGTGGCAAATTTCCCCCTCAGTCTCTCACCCCCAAATCTGGAAGAGTTTCGTTGGAATTTGTCAATCTAATAAAACCTCCCAATAAAATATGATTATAAAGCATGCTTAATATGTGCCTAACAAGGTATATGGAAATTTGGAGAAGAGGAGGAATATAATACCAGTTAGGGTACAGAAGCATTTTATTTGTGTCATACATAATAGATCTGACCATTCTAGGAGACCATAAGAGGTCTCCCTTCTTAATAAACTCCAATGGCTCCCCATTATCCCTGGGTAAAAATATAAAGTCCTCTGCTTTGCATTAATAATGCTGGCCCATTCTTACCTTCAGTAGTTGGGTTTTTTTTTTTATTCTCTCCCTCTAACTCTATAACTCAGTGGGCCTGCTTGCTATTCCTCCCACTTGACGCTCCATTTTCCATGTGCATTCCATGTGCGTGCCTTTTGCACTGGCTGTCCTCCATGTCTGGAATGCTCTCCCTCCTCACCTCTGCCAGCTGGCTTCCCTGTTTTCTTCAAGACTCAGCTCAAATCTCTCCTTATGCAGGAGGCCTTTCTTGGCTTTCTGGGATTACTTTCCACTACTCTGTAAACAGTTGTTTGAATGTTGTCTCCCCATTAGAATGTGAGCTCACTAAGGGCAAGGATGGTGGATCTGCCTTCCTTTCTTACTTCAGTACTTAGCACAGTGCTTGGCACATAGGAAATACTTAAAAAATGATGCTTGGCTGACTAAGTTATAAGGGAAACTTAGGAGTGGAAGAGAAGATTTTAAAATCTTTGTCCTTAAGAATAATAGTCATGGGGCAGCTAGGTGGTGCAGTGAATAGAGCACTGGCCCTGGAGTCAGAAGTACCTGAGTTCAAATCCGACCTCGGACACTTAACACTAACTAGCTGTGTGACCCTGGGCAAGTCACTTAACCCCAATTGCCTCACTAAAAAAAAAAATGAAACAAACAAACAAAAAAAGAATAATAGTCTAATTGATGAGATAAAGCTATAAATAGAGAATATAAACAATAAAATCCAACATTTATTAAGTGCGGAACATTATGTTAGGAATAGGTTTGATACATTAAAGCTCTCATGTTGCTCTTAGGCTCTAACTGGTAAATATGATGCATAAATACGTTTTAAAATAATATGGGACCGATATCTAAAAGGCACAAAGTGCTTTATGAAGTTAAAGGCAGAAAAAGCCATAATTACTATGGGGGTGACTATTTGAGGCAGGATATGAGTAAGCCAGTGTTGATAGTCTAAAATTTAGGTAGGAGTTCTTCTGGATAGTTCATCAAACAAACAAATCTTAAGTACTTGCCTTAAGGTTTCAATTTTACCTGTTTCTTTCATGTTCATTTTCCTTTAGAAGACTGGACAGGACCCAAAGACCTCTTTATACTCCTCAGAATATGAGTTAGATTGGCTGTCTTTCAAAAGGAAAATTTCTGATTGTTGTTTTGACAAATGTTTGTTTTACCTTCCAGACATTTACTGCCTGGTGCAATTCTCATCTAAGAAAAGCTGGTACTCAGATTGAGAACATCGAGGAAGATTTCAGAAATGGCCTTAAACTCATGCTTCTTTTGGAAGTCATTTCAGGTTGGTGATAAAGCAGTTTTCATTGTTTTAACCTCTGTTGCTTCTGCAGTCTTCCACATACCTAATTCAGTTTGTAATCACTTGAGTGAAAAGAGTTCTGGATGTGCCACCTTGAGACATAGGTTCAAATCTTGGCTCTGATCTGGGCTCATATCATACCATAGCTGTGTGATTGCAGAAGTCATATAACTTCAGTGATCCTCGGTTTCCTCCTCTGCCTTCGAGGGTTTTGTTGAGGAAAACACTTTGTAAACCATATAGTTTAATTAGTTTTTCTGTCTGTTACAGGATGAATTCACTGAGTGTTTTCTTTTGAAGGTATTCAAGCTTTGTAATTGCAATATTAGAAATTACTCTTTGGCAAAGTTCTTGTCTTCTCAGAGATCTTTATCTAAGCCTGAAAACTAGCTAAATTCTACCATAAACTCATTTCCTAGTGTTCTCTTTTCAAAGTATTTTTTAAGTTCTCCTACTTTGAAAAACAAGAAGAAATGATATCATGGCCCCCTGTAACTCACCCTGCTTCCTTGTCCCTCAGTTCTTCATGATACTAGAATATATGTACCTAAAATTTACATACTTTTTCCACCTTGAAGCAAAGGCATTGTATTAAGTAGAGTATAAGAAAAGTAACAATAGAATATATCTCTCATAGACCTGGGGTATACTTTCTCACAAATATAAATGTCATCAGTGGGAAGAATAAACATACTTAGGGAATATGTGTGGAGAAACACATTATTAAGAGGTGCATGGAGAGACATGTGTATTAGAACACATGGCCAGGGCACATAGAATGATTTTTTACACAGGAAAGATGTGTGGCTAGAGTGCATGTATGGAGGGGCAAACATACAGGAACACATATGGCCTTGTCACATTTGTGAAAGGTGCCTGACTATTTAATCTGTTTGCTTTGCCTATAGAATAGGTAAAATTTCTTACATAGCCCACATTTAGTTGTTAGCTCAATGCTGAATAAGTGAGCATAAGCTACATATTATCTATTTTTTCCCCTTATAATTCATATCTGACTTTGGTTTCAAAATTTTACAGTTAAGGAAGTGTGACTATGAGAGATTAAGGCAGATTTCCCTTCAGTGCACATGTCTCCATATACTGGCTACTGAGGTCACTGGAATAAATGTCAGTTCCTGGTACTCATCTCAGGGAGCTGAATTTATGCTTTTCTGATTTCTCCCAAGGGCTAGCCAGCAACTTAGAATGATTCAGTGGCATGGCCCTGTCTCTCTCAACTCATCTGTAAAAGCCTCGGTGTTAGCCTGTATCTCAAATCAAACCCCAAGAATAGATTTCAAAAGCCTATATGTTGATAGTACTTTACTTCATCTTGAAATCCATTTTATCTGAAAGTGATTAATTGGCTTCCTGGGATTAGAACAATTGACTTCATGTTGCTGGTTATTTTCTCCCCCTGGTTTGGTTCAATGAAACAAAAACAAATTGGTTCTAATGACCAAGTGGCTATTTGAATACTGCCAATAAGATTTCTTTAAGAAAACTTGGATCCTGAATTTTTTCATCTTGGGTCTATAACGTGATGTAACCAACAGTCTGTATGTGTACCATTTTTTTTTTCTTCATAGGTGAAAGACTGTCTAAACCTGACCGAGGAAAAATGCGCTTCCATAAAATTGCCAATGTCAATAAGGCCCTGGATTATATAGCCAGTAAGGGTGTGAAACTGGTATCCATTGGTGCTGAAGGTAAGCTGAGGCACTAATGTCATGGAGGTGTTGTGAGGGCAAAATGAGAGAAGGATGAAAAGGGTTAAAAAAGCATAAAACTCTGTACAAATGTAAAATACTAGTGTGGTAGGCAGCTGGTGGCCCAGTGAATCCAGTGAGCACTAGGCCTGGAATCAGAAAGACCCACCAGAGTTCAAATTTGGCCTTAGAATAGCTATATGACCCTGGGGAAGTCTTTTAATTTCTGTTTGATTCAGTTTCCTCAACTGTAAAATGGGAATAATAATACTAGCAGGGTTGTTGTAAGTATCACATAAGATGATATTTGTAAAATGTACTATAGTACCTAGTACATAGTAGGTACCATAAATGCTTTCCCCTTATTAATAATCACACATGTAAGTTGGCAGAAATTGAGAATGCTTTACATTGTTGGTCATTGACTCTGAACAGTTAAGGCCTAATAGAATCTACTTGTAGAATCTAGGTAGAGATAGCATGGTTCCTGAGACTGAACTGTCCATGTCTGATTGTTGACAGTTTTCCCTAACAGTCTTAGAAGTTAGGAAATTAACTGGTTAATTTTAGTCAAATGTATCTGCAAGATTTGTACTTGTGAGTCAATTCTGAATTCATCCAGAGATGAGGAATTTGGGCCCTGCTCCCACATTTGAAGACATTACGAAAGGATCATAAGCATACTGGTGGGCCTATAGAAATCAAAATTCTTTTCATTCTTGAATATACTTGTAGGCATCACTCTTAAAAGAGTGCAATAGTATGTTCAGATAATCTTATAGAGTTTGTTTTTAATGTTATTTTTCTTGCCTACAGAAATTGTTGATGGCAACGTGAAAATGACATTGGGTATGATCTGGACCATCATCCTTCGCTTTGCTATTCAGGATATTTCAGTGGAAGGTAAAGTGTATGAGAGACAACCTGAATATGTTAAAATATTTGTGGAAAGTGGTGAAAATGAAATGTATTCTATAAACTGAATTCTATAAAGGGTTTTCTGAAGCAGAAGAGAGTAAGTTATGAGATTGGACCCCGTTATGAATGTGACCATTCAACTTTATAATTACATTTGCATTGGACAGGTAGGTGTCAAAGTAGAAAGAGTGCTGGACTTGGAGTCAGGAAGACCTGTGTTCAAATCCAGCTTTGGTTCTAGGCTACTCACTTATCTTCCCTGAGCCTTAGTTTCCTTCTCTGTAAAATAGGAATGATAATATCATCTACCTTGTAGAATTGTTGTGGGGAACAAATGAGATAGTAGATGCAAACCTTAAACTGCAATATAAATACTAACTGTTTTGGGGCTGGGCTTGAGCAATGCTTTGTCATTCCTTGGGGTGGAATCTTTGTAGAAAGGATTAGTGGTGTCTTCAGAGCACAAGTAGCTAGGAAAATGTACAAATATTTAGATTCTGAAATGTTTATTACAGGATTAAAAATAAGTTTAATGAATTCATAACTATCTGGTTGAAATATTTGGGCTTACAACCGAAACAAAGAATTTCAGGTACAGAAAGAATTTATTGAAAATCAAGTCTTCCTTTCTTAATAGAATCTCAACTTTTCATGGTGACTCTCTGCCTAGCTATCACTGTATTCACAGTATACTGTATTCACAGTAAGGACATTTTAAAGCTTTGAATCTCCAGTGAAGATGAAAATCACTAGTCTTTTACTCCCACTCCATTTATGTGTATGTCCATTATTTCTAAAAGGTGTTAAGCTGGTTTTTCTCAAAATAGATTTCCTCTTTAGCCCCAAATCACCAACTATCTATCTGGCTACAGGTCTGTTTGAGGAGAGTCTTATTTATTCCACACCCATGATTTAACTTGACCTGTCTTCATTAACTAGACATTGGAGCTCCAGCTCTTTACTCTTGTATTCTAACAGAGTTTCAGGACATCTAATGCTAACCCTTTCTAGTTATTAATCAATTATCAAATATTTATTGAGTACCTTCAAGGTAGTCTAATAGGCACTTTAGGATATGAGGCATGATCCTTGCTTTCAAAGTGTTTACAATCAAGTTGGACTATTCTTCAAGATGTAGAAGACCCTTGTACAGGAATATTGATCAATCAAGTAGCAAACATTTATTAAGCACTTGCTATTTTCCTGCAACTTGTGCTTGGAGAAAGGCAAAAGCACAAAAATAATCTCTTCCCTCAGGGAGCTTACCTAATAATGGGGAGACAACATGTAAACAGTTAAATATAAAATGTCTACAGATTAGGAGGAAGGTCAGCTTAGAAGGGAAGGCTCAGGTGGCCAGCCTCTTGCAGAAGGTAGTACTTGAACTGAGTCTTAAAAGAAGTCAAGAATGACAAGTGATGGAGGTAAGAAAGGAAAGCTCTCCAGGCATGAGGGGAACAGCCAGTGCAAATGCATGGAGATGGTAAATTGTAGTGTCACATGCAAAGAACAGCAAATAGGCTGGCATCATTGGACCAAAGAGTCATTGGAAGAAAGCAAAATGCGAGAAGACTAGAAAGGTAGGAAGGGCCCAAGTTATGAGGAGCCTTGAATGCCAAACAGAGGACTTTATAGTTGATCTTGGAACTAATAGGGAGTGTCTGGAGTTTTTGGAGCAGAGAGAGTTACATTGGCAGACCTGTACTTTAGTCAGATCATTTTGGCAGCTGTGTGAAGGATAGATTAGAGAGCGGAAGAAGGTTGAGATAGGGAAACCATTGAGAAGTCTATTTTAATAGTTCAGGCCTGAGGTGTTAAGGGCCTGAACCAGCTTGGTGGCTCTGTCAGTAGAGAGGAGAGGATACATGCAGGAGGTGTTGTTCAGGTAGAAATGACAATATCTAGGGATATGTGGGATGTATGAGAGTGAGGAGTTGCTGTGGATGATGAGGCTTTGAACTTGGGATACTGAGAGGTTGGTGGTAGCCTTAAGGGAACAGGTTTTGTGGGAAAGATGAGTTCTAATTTGAATATGTTGAGTTTGAAGTGCCCATAGAAAATCCAGTTTGAAATGTCTAGTTGGCAGTTTGAGATGTGGGATGAGAATTCAGAAGAGAGACTAGGGCTGGATGTATAGATCTGAGAATTATCAACATAGATATGATCATTGAACCCATGGGAACTGATGAGACCACCAAGGAAAATGGTAAAGAGAGAAAAGAGAAAAAAGACACAGGTGGCTGTCTTACAGAAACCCCACAGTTAAGTAAGGGGAAGAGTCTGAAGATTCAGCAAAGGTGGCTAAGAAGGAATATAATCAGACACATAGGAGAACCAAAGGAAAGCAGTGTCATGAAGACCCAAAGAGAAGAATGCATCCATTTGGAGGTGATCAAGAGTATCAAATAATTCAGACAGGTCAAGAAGAGTGAGGAGCAGAAAAAGGCCATTACATTTGGCAATTAAGAGATCACTGTTTATTTGGGAAAGAGTAGTTTCCATTTATTGCTGAAGTCAGAAGCCAGATTACAGTGACTTTAGAAGGCAGTGAAAGAAAGGAAGTCAAGTCATTGAGTATAGATGACTTTTTCAAACACTTTGGCAGAGAGAAGGAGAAGAGAGGTATAGAGCCCAGTAGCTAGCAGGATGATAGGAATTGTTTTGAAGTCAGAGGAAGCATGATTATGTTTTTAGGCATCAAGGGTATAAATGAATGAATGAATGAAAAATCATTTATTAGGCACTTAACGTGTGCAGAGCACTGTGCTAAATGCTAAGTACACACACAGAAAAGAAAGTCTGTCCTTGTTCTCCAGGAGCTCACATTTTAATAGGAGAGACAACCTATATATAGTTTTAGCTACAAGTTAGATGGAAAGGCCCAGTGGTCCTTAGGGTGCAGTGGTGAAGCAGGGAGTAACACATATTCTTTAATGCCATTTCCAATGATAAAACATATTTGCACCTAATGTGAACCATTTGATATAGTGTCTTTATTGGGAAAAACTTTCCTTTTTGTGGCTTCAGTCACTGTGGTACCTTAAGATGGATGACGATAATGATGGTAACAGCTAGCATTTATATGGTGTTTTAAGATTTGTAAAGTGCCTTGGCAAACTTTAAATCTGTATATAAATGCTAGCTATTATATTACAGCCCTACCTCACAGGCTTGCTATGTCATTTGATCCTCACTACAACACTCTGAGATTATTATTAACCCCATTTACAAATGAGGAAATGAAGGCAAATGGAAATTAAGTAACCTGTCCAGAATCGTACAACCGTTAAGTAGCTGAAGCTGGATATGAATTCTGGTCTTCCTACCTCCAAGTCTGTCACTCTATTCACTGCACCACCCAGCTGCTAAAGTTGTTGTCAAATTCCATCTTTACAATGGTTTTTTTATATGAACTGGGCTAGAGGTTGGAAGGGTGATCTGGGCAGGGAGGGTGAAGGGGTGCATGTGTATTCCTAAGGAACTTGCATTTACTTGGCAGTCTGTGGAATTTAGTCATCTGCTCATAGGTATAGATATACCTCTGCTCTAGTATCCCACTCTCAGAGGAGAGCAGACCGGCTTCTGGTCTCAACTTCCCGCTTCCCCTCCTAGCAGGAATGAAAGTCTCCCTTGAAGAAGGGTGGGGGGAGAAGAGGGCTAGAGTTGTCTATTCCTCCTTCCTTCAAGCCACACAACACAAGGACAAGCTTGTTGCAATACATGGTGCCTCAGCATCCATGTGGAGCCTCTTGTAGTCTTTACCTAGGGGCTCTCCATTGCTTCACTGATGCTACTGAGAAGAATATTCATATATGGCTAAAACTTCTGTAAGCCATAAAGGTGCAGACTTCTTTATCTGGACAGCCAGTCATTTGAGGCACTCTCTCTCTTTCTCTACTTCACCCATGAGAAACAAAAGTTATAGCGATAGAATCCTACCCACTAACACCTGGCCTTAGGCTAGACCTAGTTTGGACTAGCCCAGTGATTCAGACTTGGTATTGGAATACAGTGAATACTCAAGGACCATAATATGCAATGAGGTAACTGCTGGTGGGGGTGGGGGTGGTGAAGGTGGCAGGTCACTTCTCCAAATGGATTGTTCACCTATATGTGAGCTGTGGAAGAGGCAGAATACTGGGCTTAAAGTTGGGTTCTTTAGTTCAGCATCCTGGGCTGTCTCCCTCCAGGTCTGAGTGGATATAGCTGGGGTAGGCTAGCCTTGCTTCGCCTCACACCAGCTGTCTTCCATCTCTCCCTCAAGGTGTTTTGCTGCTTTAGCTACTTTTAAACTTTTGTGGAGGTTGGTAAGTAGTAGATAGGGAGAAGTAAAGATTAGGGAGAGAGTAAGAATGACAATGGAAGAGACAGGAAGGGATGAGATCCCGGGTGCATGTAGAGGGGGTTGACTCTGGCAAGAATCAGGGCCAACCGTTCATTAGAGGGGGGAATGAAGGAAGGTGATGGTGATAACAGAGGAGAGAAGAATAGTTCTCCTTACATGGCCTTAGTGGTTTTGTTACGGTATGAAGTGAAGTCCTCCCCTGGGAGGTTTGGGAGGGAGAAGGAAAAGGGGGGAGACTTGAGTCAGAGAGGACTAGAAGATTTACCATGCTGTAGTGAAGGCTCCCTTGACATAAGATAACATCAGTTCATCTCCATCAGCATGTTGTATGCCTTCCTCTAGCTTCATTCAGTCCAAGGAGGTGAGACTATGCTAAAGCCTGGTTAATTTAGATTAAGCATTGCACTGGTCAGCATGAACTGCTAAAAGTATAAATTAAACAAAATCCTTAAAGAAAATAACTTTTTCTTAAAGGACATAGAACAATTCCAACTAAATTAGAAAAGTACCTCTTTTTAGATCTGCTTAAGTAAATAAGGATGATTTATCTAGTTCAATATACATTCTCTAAGTGGGGAGGCAATAGGGTCTAAAGGAAAACAGGCTAGAAGATGTGGATTCATTTTTCACCTCTATTATTTGTTAGCTCTGTGATCTTGGGCAATTCACTTTCCCTCCTTTGGCCTGCTATTTGCTTATTTGTAAAATATCTCCAAGGTCCCTTCTAATTCTAATTTACTGTGATTCTATCAATTGTTCCATATATAAAGGACTTTTAAGAAACTTTGTGAACATTTTCACTTACTTAAAATACCAGCTGTTTCACCTGTAATCCTGTTTTTATTATTGCATTATCTCACCTAGCAAACCTTTATTAAACTAGATGGTACAAGATAAACATCAGCCTAAATTTTTAATTAGTTATATTATGAGTCGATTAGATTTGACCACATTTTAAAAATTACATATTAATGACATCATCCATATGTGGCTGTCCTGAAGGAAAATTGGAGTGCCAAAAGTGTTATAACTCTAGATCTTGCTTAATAGCTTAAGTACAATCTGTCAAATTAGTACTTGGCATTTTCTAAAAGCACTTTTATAGGGTATGCTTATTAAACAGACTTTCCTCAAAACAACTAACCAACAATTAAATGTAAAAAACAAAGCATAAAACTCTTCTTTGGACACTCTTTTTTTAGTCTTCAGCACAGTGGTTAACAAATTACCTTGGTTATTTAGATTTTTATGGAGTCATTATTCTTTATTGAGCTCACTGTAACCCTCTGTGAGTTTACCATTTAAATTAAGAGATTTTTCACAAATATAATTACCTAGTGATGTGTGCGCTCTCTCTCTCGCTCTCTCTCTCTCTCTCTCTCTCTCTCTCTCTCTCTCTCTTTCTCTCTTTCTCCTTTTTTAATATATGTGGCCTGAAGCATTTTGGAAAATATGTTCTCCTTCAACAAGATGATATTTTAAATAAAAAGATTTGAAAGATAGATTTACCTCTTATTATAAAAATTAGAGCTAAGTCTATCTGTTTATGAAAACATTATATATGGGGTAGGGAGAACTGTCCCCAAATAGATGTTGCTTCTTTGATGTATTATGGAGGGTACATAGTATATTGGAAAGAATGTTGGATGTAGAATCAGAGAATCTGGGTTCAAATCCTGCTTCTGCCACTTATTGTGTGACTTTTAGCAATTTGTCTCCCTTCTCTGGGCTTCAGATTTCTCATCTGTAAATGAAGGGAGTTGAATTTAATAACATCCAAGGTCACTTCCAGCAGGAGATCTATGGTCCTATGATCATGTTGGTCTTGTTGGGGCAATGATGAACACACACTAAGAACCCTGAAAACAATTGTTCTTGGACTAGGTATTGTAACCAGGTTTCCAAATTACCCAATGTCCTATAGGAGTGGATAACAATATTCTAGTTTAATTTGTATCTCTTAGCAATGCGGACCTACTGATGTCAACTTATTTGGAAAGCCCTAGAAAGTCACTGGTTTCTCTACAATTAAGTTCTATATGTTTCCTATGATGGATCTCCTCCTGCTGATCCTGAATTCCCTTCATATGATTCCTTTGTTGTATTATAATATTTTCAGAAGGGCATGAACAGCCTGAGTCCAGGGTTCTTGCGATCCTTATCTGTAAAAATTGTTCGGCAGCCTGGGTCATTAGGCACCCCAGAAGCCTTTGGTTGAGTAGTGAGCCTTGTGCACCTAGTTGTGGTTTTTTTTGTTTGTTTGTTTGTTTGGTTTTTTGCAGGGCAATGGGGGTTATGTGACTTGCCCAGGGTCACACAGCTAGTAAGTGTCAAGTGTCTGAGGCCGGATTTGAACTCAGGTACTCCTGAATCCAGGGCCGGTGCTTTATCCACTGCGCCACCTAGCCACCCCCCTAGTTGTGTTTTTTAACCCTCTAGACACTCTTTTCTGGTTTTCATTACAGAAACATCTGCCAAAGAAGGTCTGCTTCTCTGGTGCCAGAGGAAAACTGCCCCTTACAGGAATGTTAATATTCAGAATTTCCACACCAGGTAAGAGATCAATGTCCTTTTTAAAAATTCTATTAAATCAGTGGGTAATGGGAAAAGTAAAATTCATACTAGCATTCTCTTCTTCTCCAGAGATGAGAAAAGTATTTTCTATGAATACAGAATTTCTGAGGTCCAGTTTTGCCTGGGAGCAAAATTTTGAATGCAAGAGATATAAATCCCATCAAACAATATTATTTTTTGGAACAGAATTTGTGCAGTGTTAGAATAATTCATCAAAATTTCTAGTTTGGCCTTTAGCAGATGCACAAAAAGGAGGAAAGAGAAGGATAGGATCTTTGATAGGGCATGAAGAATTGAGTCCCAACCTGTACTTCTTCAAAATTCAATAATAACCTTTTTGTCAGGTTACTATAGCTATACAAGAACACTGTGTTAATAATATGGGTAATTATTTAAACAGATATTTATTAAACATTCAAACCAAGCACCGTAGACAACACAAAAGAACAAAAAGCCATGGGTCCTACCAGTTCAGAAAGCAACATTTTAGATACACAAAACACCTATAGAGTATTCTGAAGGAGTGTAGCAGCATAGTGTGATATCTACCACTGGAAGAATATAAAGTAGGAGCAAGATTATGGCATCAGTTTTAGAATACTTCAGAGAAAAAAGGAAATATTAAGGATTCTTTTGAATGAGAATTTGAGTGGATGGAGAGGAGGGGAAAGGACAATCTTAACAGATTAGACAGCCTGAGCAAAGCCATGGAGACAAAATGGAGAATATTGGGAGGGGCACCACTATGGGATTGGCTTGGTTAGAACAGAGGGGTATGTATGGAAAATCTGAGAGTTAAGATTGGCTAGGCAAAATGGAAGACCTTGAATATCAAAATAGAGAGTTTGGATTTAATCCCAATAAAGGAATATAAACAATAGGGACAATGCAGTTCAAACATAATCCAAGAAATTTATGCCAGTCATTAGTTTGTCTTCTCCCCACTCATCTTTTTTTCTTTGGTCACACAGAAGAAAAACTTAGAGATTTTGCCTCTTTTTCTTGACATTATGTACTGGACTCATGAGTAGCAAAGTGGTCCAAAGGCTACAGGAAAGAACAGAAGATGTAAAGGTCATGAAAGACCCACAGGCTATGTAATTGAGTTGACTTCTTAGGACATGCTTAGTACAAGCAATCAATGTCAGTTCCATTTTCTGAATGCAAAAATTTTCTGAGTGCAAAAATAAGGGTACATCCTGAGAAGATAAATTGCCTTTTATAGTTCTCTAATAATACATAGGCTTTGGATCTCAGTCTTTGTGTGCTCTCTCTCTCTGTCCCCCCTTCCCCTCTCTTCTCCTTCCCCCCCCAACAATTCACAATACTCCAGCATTCCTTGTACTTCCACTTATGTGAGATTCCCCTGAAATTTAGGAATCTCAGTGCCCTAATTCCAAACCCTACTGGCATCATTGTAAAAATGTTTTTCTAATCATTTTTATTAGCCCCATCCTATGTAAGCTCATAGCTAAGCTATCAGGGCTTTTAAAATGAAAATAATGAGCTTTACATTCAATGTTATCATTAATAGAAAGTTACATAGTATGGGGTCTTTAACTATAAAGAAGGTAGAAATAGGATTCATACTTTAAAATAGTTATATAAATCAGGTTCCAATTTACAAATAGATTGTGTTCTAAAAGTTAATCTCTAAATTGGTTGTTTAGGACTCTGAAAGTATTTTCCCATAGAAACAATGTTATACTTGGTGATTAGTTCCCAAACAAACTCAACCCATTAGAGCCTTAAAATCAGAACTACAGTATAGATTGTCTGTTTAGTTCAATGAGGAGAGGCTTATCTCTGTTAAGTCTGAGGTTTTGTAAAAGGGTTGGGAAGATGGGGGTTGTATCTGTGGGTGTATGGGGGAAGAGGAGGGAGGGATGAGAGACCATGGTCCCTGTCCCCCACAAAATAAGGGGTTAATGGTCCTGAGCCTAATTAGAGAAGAATGGGACCAAGTGCAGCACTGTGCCAATGTAATCAATGACTTGATTAACTTGTATTCCCATTCTCTTTAACTCCTTGTGAAGCTGGAAAGACGGCCTTGGACTCTGTGCGCTCATCCACAGACATCGACCTGACCTCATTGACTACTCAAAGCTTAATAAGGTCATTCTGGGTGACACAGCATGCTGACCCCTCAGGGCCCTGACTTTGGTTCCATTGGCATGTTCTCTTAAGAATGAGCACATCAGCACTGAACTAACTCTGGATATGCTTTTGCCTCTCCAGAAAAGGCCTTTAAAAAAAAAACAGTAGTGCTATTAAAGCTAACCTTTCCCATGAGTGAGAAGCATGGCTGCTGGGTCAGACATGTGTGCGTCTTTTATTGTTCTGTCTTTGCATTCCTAGCTGCTAGCAAAGGGCTTAATAAGTGTTTGTCTGATTAAATTGTATTGGATATCACAAGGAAAAGAGGAAAAAAAACCAAGTCCTTCCTTTTTTATCCAAACTGAATTGATAGGTTGATTTAGTTTGATTTAACCTTGCAGATTTTACCTCATAAATTTTGAATATCTGATCTAAGTCATTTGTCTGGGAGGAAATTGAATTTCCTTTTTCTTTTCAGGTTCATTTAGTTGCAAACACAGTCATATTTAATGCTGGTGAATTTGGTTCTCACAATTCAGATGAAATATGAAGGTACAAATGTTAGGACACAGGCACAGTGTATTAAACATAGTTTACAATCCTAGAGAAGAAAGGATGCCATCTTTAAGAAATGTCAAGAGGGCAGCTAGGTGGCAGGGTGGATAAAGCACTGGCCCTGGATTCAGGAGGACCTGATTTCAAATCTGTCCTCAGACACTTGACACTTACTAGCTGTGTGACCTTGGGCAAGTCACTTAACCCTCATTGCCCTGCCCCCCCCAAAAAAAAGGAATGTCAAATTATAGATTTTTCTTACTAGTTTGACAGTAGAGACCATATTAACTCATATAGTGATCTCTGGTTTAGACTAGAGCATTTTCTGAACAACTCAGTGATGTAAATATTTCCATTTTACAGATATGGAAACCAAGGAGTAGATGTGGAAACTCACATTTATGTAGCAATTTAGAGTTTATAATATTCCTTGATTGCAATAGTCTTGTGAAGTAGGTCGTGCAAATACTCTATCCCCATTTTTTTGGCTGAGAAAACAGGCTGAGAGATTTTAAATTACATATACAACAACATGTGACTAGTAGTAAGTATCAGCACCAGCACGCAGATTTTGGTTTCTTGCTTGCAGGTCCAGCATTTTATGTTTCTATAGCATTCTGTCCACCTAATTTCAAATTACAGCAAATCATCACCCCTCCTAAACTTTTAGGGTGTTTTATTATTCTACCTTGGAAATGATGTCACTTTAAAATAACTCACATAGGGGCAACTGGATGGCTCAGTGGATGGAGCACTGGCCCTGGATTCGGGAGGAGCTGGGTTCAGATCCAGCCTCATACACTTGACACTTACTGGCTGTGTGGCCCTGGGCAAGTCACTTGACCCTCATTACCCCACAAAAAACACCAAACATAACTCACATATAAAACATAACTCACAACTGGCAAACAGATCTATCAGATGAAGGTAGAGTAACACAAAATTTCTGCCTAGTTGCTGCTGTGCTAAGCTGGCTATTTTGTGCATATCTTTATTTTTTCTTTGAGCACAATGTTTGTCCCTTCTTTATATCATCTTCACCTGTGTGGCTGAGGGAATAAGTGGAAGAGTAATTTCCCTTTGGATTTCTGCATTAGGCCGGACACCACAGACATGGGTTTCACATGAAGGATTTACTAGTCACTGTATAGACAATGCATCTGAAATAACAAAGTACCACACAGGAGAGAATTGAGTGACCACAGTTTCTTAGTTTGTCCAGTATGCTTTTTTCCCATCTGTAAATAAAAGTGTTAGACATGGAACTTGAAGTGGAGGTGGTGTGGTACAGTGGAAAGAGTCTGGATTTAGAATCAGAGCACCTGAGTTCAAATCCTGGCACTGCCACTTACTGCCTGTGTGACCTTGTGAAAGTCATCTAATGTCTAGGCCTCAATTTCCTAATCTGTAAAGTCAGGAGGTTAGACTAGATGACCTATAAGGTGCCTTCTAGCTCTCATCCAGAAATCTGCTGAAAAGGAGATTTTAACTCCATGTAAATAAACATTTCCTAACAATATTTTCCAAAGTGGAATGAGCTGCCTAAGTAATAAGTTCCCCATCCATTAAAGGACTTCAAATGAAGCAAGATGAATACTTGTTAGGGAAGTTGTAGAAGAAATACCTTCCCAGATGTACTATACTTCAAAGCCCATTCTAATTCTGAAATTCTAGAATTGTGGAATATTTCTCTAAGGCCCCTTCTAGGTTTAAAAAAATCATGTCTTAGTGCCATTATACTTGTGTGGGATCATTGAGGACAAGCTCTTCTTTATTTTATAGCTATCAAGAGGTAGAGATAATGATAGTAGATTTAGCTATCTATATCATCATCATTTCCTATTAGATACTCAGATGTTTGAATGTACTTTAATCAGTTCTATCCAAAGCAGTTCACAAATACACACATTGGATCTTTATGGTGGAAAATAAAGAATGAGTTTTAAAATGATGTTCTGAATTTTGGGCTGCTTACAATGACTCAACACATGGTCATTCTTTTTGTTTTTGGGTTTTTTTTTTTTTTTTTGCGGGGCAATGGGGGTTAAGTGACTTGCCCAGGGTCACACACCTAGTAAGTGTCAAGTGTCTGAGGCTGGATTTGAACTCAGGTCCTCCTGAATCCAGGGCCGGTGCTTTATCCACTGCGCCACCTAGCCGCCCCATCACATGGTCATTCTTTTGTAGCCTAAGGCCACCTAAAATGGCCAAAGCATTGAAAATCGATCCAATGTTGTCAACATGGTAGCATGTATATCTATAAGGTCTACTTCGTCTCTGGAAGTTTATAATCCAAAATGGCCTCCTTAAAGTTAAATATTGGTTACCTATTTAAAATGATTAGTTTAATACCAAATTTTTTAACTTAAAAATTCTTATATGGTTTTGCAAATGTTAGCATAAAAGTAGATTACCATTACCATTTGAATGATGAAATAAAGTTGCTTTTCAACCAGGTGATTTATACACTCTCTAAAGTTAATACTAATATTTGGTTGAAAAAAAAAATTGAGGAAAACAATTATATACCCCAAAAGGCTAGGAAACTTTATTCAGCTGCTTTCTTCAACACTTTACCATTACACTGTGATTAAGTGTTTGATGCCCATGCTTGTCAAACATTGTGTATGGTTTTATTATTCTGTGCTACCAGTGCATAATATTGTAGAATTTTTTATTGAAATATAAAAATGGTTTCAATGATGAAACACTATGGTAGGAATGTCATTTAAATTTGTTTCTAGACTTGTGACCCCTTTTTGTGGAGACTTTTTTTGCTTTTATTGCTCCTTCAAAAATATGAGCTCTATACTTGGTCAGTAAAACCTATAAAATCAATTAAATCAGACTTAGAAATGTTAGTCTTAATTCTACTTTTGAATTCCTAGCAGTTCAGCTTTCATCCTTCATGAATTTTTTTGAGGAAGATATTTTTGTCATTATCAGAAATAATGTTCAAAATAAGCTGCTATACCCAAAGAGTTTGTCCCAGACACTTTAAAATCATGAAATGACACATTTTCAGTACACAGCGTTTTTACCCTAAGAGCTTTGTGATTCATTTTCCTGTTTGTAAGATTGTGCATGTACAGTTTGTCTTGGTATGATATTGGTATATGTTTTTCCAGAATAATTTAACTCCACTGTGATGTATTTATTTATATTTTTCTCGAAACATTTAAGTTGAAATGCATTTTATTGGGGTTTGGTAGAAAGGGAAATAAAACTACTTAAGTTATAATGTATTTAGTGAAAAAATGTGTGGGGGTTGTATCTGACTGAAAAATGTGTTTGGGTAGGGTAAAGAGAAAGGATATTTTCTTCAGAAAGCAAAATATGTAAAGAACATTATTAGCGAGTATTGGATTTTTAAAAAAGCTATTTGTTATTACTTTTAATTGGTTATTACTTTTTTTTCTGTGTAGGATGATCCTGTAGGAAATATTAACTTGGCCATGGAAATAGCAGAAAAGCATTTGGATATCCCCAAGATGTTGGATGCAGAAGGTGGGATTTGAATTTTACTTAGTGACTTTTGTTATTTCTGGACATTATTATACTAATCTTTCAACTCTGTGTAGTGTGATTTTACAGCATTATATTTCTTAATAAGTGATTGCAGAATTTCATGCATAGCTTTTGCCTTGAAACTCAAAAGTGATTCTTTTTCAAAAAGAGAAAGAGAAGAAGTCTCTTCTCAAACTAAATCATAAAACATGTAAGGAAAGAGAACTGAACATTTTCTGTGTAATGGAAAGCAAGAACATAGATTTTTATATATACTTTAAAAATTAATTTGAGAATGACTTCTTGAAATTTTAACAGAACAATACTTTTTTTTTTCATCATGTGGACACTAGTGCAGCTAGTGAACCTGAATGTAAGATATGAGAATTCTAAAAGAATAACTATAGAATTGAACCTGTTCCTTTCCAATAGCACTTCTCATCATTTTTGAAGTATTTGGTCAGCAGGGATAACCACTAAATCTCCATCACATTCCTTTGAACAAGTCTCAGTTATTCAAAAGATCTGGAAGACCTTCATCTTTTTCTTTAATGTTGAATGGTATCACTTATTATGGTGTCTTGTAACACATATGCTTTGATACACTTTCTGTAAATACAGGGTGAGTCAAAATTTCCTTTACACCTAGTGTAAGTCACTTTCAGCATAGATAACTCCAAGTTTCTTGTCTTACCCTGTATTTATTATTAACGCCTCTAGGCTCTTTGTTGCCACTCATTTGGTCTTATGTACACAGTAAATCAGTTGTTTTCCGTCATTTCCCTGCCTTTATTCATTTTTGGTAGTCTTACTTTATGTCTCAATTTTTTTTCTTGTTCGTTTTTTTCAACATTTATTGAGCTATTCTTGAAAACAGAGCACTGTGAGCTGGATGCTAGCACTTGAGTGACTGGTTCTAGTTACGATCTCTGTATGACCACTTTAAAGAAATACAGCCAGTCCACAAAATAGCAAAGGTAATATCATGAGAATACTTGTTTTTCATTTTTCACCCATATTTCCTCCTTCCAGTCTCTGTCTATCCTTGTGGATGGACTCTATCCTTTGCCCTGATCCTATGGGAAGTAATGACTCAGGGATCATTCATTGTGGTAATTCAGGGGCGGGGGGGGAGGGATGTTGCTAAATCTCTTCAAGTTTTTGAAGTAATTTCCTAATGGCCTAAAATTGAGCTTCCATAGTGGAGCCCTTTATTCAGAGAGTCACTCATTCCCCACTCGATCACTCTAACTACCATTCCTTCTGGTATTATTGATACTCCTACTCTTTCCTGAAATTCTGACATCTGGTTCAAGAACACTTCCATTCTTTCTGTTTGTCAAAGAAGTTAACATTTCACCTGTCCCTTCCTCTGTTGTCTCACATTCTATTATATTTCTTTCTCTCTTCTTTTCTTCCAAATGTAGGAGACTTACATATTCCTTTACTCATATGCTGTTTTATCTTTTACAAAACCATCTTATAAGAAAAGTGATGGTAGAGGATTAGAAACATAGCCAGTATAGAAATAGAAGCACTTTAATATGTATTATGTATTTTTCATCCCATAAGTCCTCTCTGTTCATTTATGGCAAACTCTGTATTATTAAAGTAGCATTCTGCTTTAAGTCTCTTACCTGTCATTCTTCCATTGTAATGTTGCTGGCTAGTCTCATCCTTGAAGATCTCTCATCCCATTTAATGAGCTCTTCTCTATCCCACGTTGTTGGTTGCCCTGTTTTTGGTCATGTGTCTGTTGTAGAGCTCCAAATGGGGACACTGTCGTGCCTAATAGACCCATCCATGAAACTATGTGATTATAATTTTACATTTGATGAGATTCTTCCTCATCTTGACCAATCTACCAGCCAACTGGGGGAAAAAAAAGAGAGGCCACTTCATTGATGCCAGTTCCTTCTCATCCACTACAACCTCTCCCCTCCTTTTTTATCCTCTTGTTTGGTTGAGTGGGTTTAGATTAGCAATGAATATACATGTACAATGACTTATATGAGCAGAAATCTTGATGATTCTTGTTCCCCCATACTATATGGAAATATTATGACCACTGGATTTAGGCACATGTGTCCCAGTGCTTATCTCCTGTTGAACTCTAGAGCTAGATAAATCTTAGAGATTTTAAATCTAGCCTTAGCCCTGGATGTAGAATGTCCAATTAGTCTGGGTCTCCTCCATGGCAACCTAAAACAGCCAGACCCTTCTCTTTGGTGACTTTTAAATCTTTGTAGGAAGTGATGGATTTTTATAGGTGCTATTTCCTTGGTCCAATCAGATCTATAACACCATCCCAAATAGAAGAGAATCCCTTGATTCCCTTTCTCTGCCTGATGGTCAGTCAGCAGAAGGCTGTTGTCTCTAGAATGTCCAAGCAGTTAACCTTCTTTTTTCTACACAGATTTAGTATACACTGCCAGACCTGATGAAAGAGCCATAATGACTTATGTTTCCTGTTACTACCATGCATTTGCTGGTGCACAGAAGGTGAGGATGTAAATGATGAGCAGCCACCTCTCACCCTTCACCTTCTGTATCTTAAATTTTTTTCCATTGTTTGTTTTCCTTTTTCCTTTTATTTCCTTCCTTTCTAATAAGAAAACCCTTCTGGTGCTTCATAGGCAGGTGTTTGTCTCTTATAGACTGGTTTTCTTTGAAATCTCTTTTTTTCCCCATCTGTGTAGCCATCAGCAGTTTATGTTTTATTTTCCAAAAGATTTCCATGCTGTTTCACAATCCCACATTCTTTTTTTAACAATAGTGTTTTGAAACCCAGTGGCCAGCTCCTGGCCTGGAGAATTACCACATGTCTATCTAATTGAATTCTGTCCTTTGTCTAAACCTAGTGCAGGAAGAATTAAGTTCTAAATTGGAAGAAAAAAATATGGCATGCTAGTATGCCTTGTGTAGGAGAAGAAAAGATGAGGAAAATCAAGTGGGTCTGTTTTCTCTTTTCTTATCGGGTATTAGAGGAGCCTTTATGAAATATTCACATTCAGAAATGGGACGGTAAATGGTCTATTTTCTTTCTCTTACTGGATATTGGAGGGGACCTTTGTGAAATACAGTATTCACAAATGTGACAGTAAGCATCATAGGGAATGTACAAGCTGTATACCTTTCTTGTTTGATTTGTGTTACTATTGGCAATTTTTAAATGAACTGGTAAGTAAAACAGAGTTAACACTAGTAACTAAGCCCATGCACAAATTCAGATTTCAAGGCAGAAAACAAAATAGTGACGAGTGCAAAGATAAAACACTTAATCTCATTACAAATATTGCCAGCCTTCTGTTTGTTGATGTGCTCCTCAGAAAAAACTAGAAGGCCTTGCATTTTCATCTGGCCTAGCCAGTTTAAAAAACAACTACATGTGGGTTTGACTGCCCAATGAGAATAATTATGTCTTATTGTTCAGTCATTTCAGTCATATCTTACTCTTCTTGACTCTATTTGGGGTTTTCTTGGTGAAGATTCTAAAATGGTTTGCCATTTCTTTGCCCAGATCATTTGACAGATGAGGAAACTGAGGCAAACAGGATAAAGTAACTTGCCCAGGGTCACACATTGAGTAAGTGTCTGAGGCCAGATTTGAACTCAGGAGGATGTCTTCCTGGCTAGAGGCCCAACACTGTACCACCTAGCGCCCATGATTATGATGTCTAATAAACAACAAAATAAGTTCTCACCTTAAAATAATCAAAGGTTTTTTTAAAAAACAACACAAGAAGACTGGGAAAGAGACAGACAATTGGTTTGATTTGTTTTCAATTTTGTTTTGTCTCTTTTTATTTTTATTCTTAATGTTTGTTCCAATAAATCTAATTTGAGATTTATTCCAGTTTCCTATATTCTCCATGAAGCTCAGGGTTGGGGGCAGATGCCCATTCAACACACAGAAAAGTTATTGGGTCAATTGAAAACCCAATTTGTTCTTCCTTTTATTTACTTTGGTTTTTACTCTTCATTTTGTGTGTATGTGTGTGTGTGTGTGCTTGTGTCTTTCTTTGTTCTTTTTTTTTTTTCTTTCCTCCCCTTTCAGACATTGTGAATACTCCCAAACCTGATGAAAGAGCTATCATGACTTACGTTTCCTGCTTCTACCATGCTTTTGCTGGAGCAGAGCAGGTATCAACACTTGGCCAATCTGGGTTGCTATGCTGTTTTTTGGCTTGATTTTTTTTTAATTGTGTGTTGTGTATGTATATGTTTATTGTGCTTCACATCTTACCTGAGTTACATATTTTGAAAAAAAACAAACCCAAACCTTTTTTTTAACATTGGCAAGTATTATGGTTGAATACTTTAATAGTTCCAAAATGTTTTTGCATATCTTATTTTGAGATGTTTCTCTCATTTCACTCATAACTTAAGAATATAGGTGGTGTGACACTTTTACTTTCCGTTAGCAGTGAAGGGAACATTTGAAATGTAAAAATAAGTGCCCTTTTAAAGGCCCTTAAACCTCACTGTCTATAAACCTGCCAATGTTGAATGATTTATTCTAACATCTTTAATATTTCCAATAAAAAGAAGGCTTTTCTTTAAAAGGGATAACCCTTTGTTAGGTCATTTTGACTTAAGAAATATTTTTATTCCGAGTGATATTCTGGTAGTCTCCCTTGGTTTTAGGCATATTTACTTATCAATACTTCTTGCTACTTTTATGAATCTGAACTTTGTGAATCCTGCCAGATGGACAGATTCTGGTAGATAAAGTGTGTCTTGTTACTTGCATCCAGGAACTTGCATGTTCCTTAGGGCCACTTTGGAATTGAAGACAATAAAGTGGCACAGTTTAGGGATTGTGTGGTGAGGCATTGATTGGAATAGGGCATGAACCTAGAAGCCTGGATATTTAAGTATCTCCAATTGACTCAATATATGATCATGGCATTAATTACTGTATAGCACATCACCTCAGCTTCCTTT
Organism: Dromiciops gliroides; assembly: GCF_019393635.1. Taxonomy (NCBI): domain Eukaryota; kingdom Metazoa; phylum Chordata; class Mammalia; order Microbiotheria; family Microbiotheriidae; genus Dromiciops; species Dromiciops gliroides. The sequence goes on along the minus strand of NC_057864.1, from coordinate 142,609,807 downwards.
TCATAAAAGAAAAGCTTCTACTTTGGGCAAATTCTTGTGAGAAATAAAATCAAACCCCAACATCGGTAACTCACTTTGAGCCCTGTGAAGGAACAATATCTCATAAATTCTAAGTATTCTTATCAGAGGAAGAACAGATGTGCTTTTTGTTCAGTAGCCTTCTTATGATCTTAAAGTCAAGGCAGTTGGAAAATAGCTATTAAAGGGCCTAAGATCATAGTATCCTTGGATGGTTTCATGGGAGGACCCTCCTCTCCCTTGCCCCTAGGTACTAACTTGCCTGATGTTTTAAAAATATGTTGTTTTTTACTCTAACCTACTTGGCTTGCCATTTAAGTCTATATGAAAACTGTAGTGTAGATGTAGTCACCTACAGTATTCAGAAACATTTGTATTCGATCTTATTGTTCCCTAAACTAACACACATGATCTGCTCCATTGGCAGCAATTTCATTTCCCCTCCCTACTACATTCACTTTGTATCTGCACATCAGTATCAATAGAGCTGTCCTGTTTACCTATTGTGTTTTACAGGCCGAGACAGCAGCTAACAGGATATGTAAGGTTCTTGCTGTGAATCAAGAGAATGAGAAACTGATGGAAGAATATGAGAGGCTAGCAAGTGAGGTAAAGAAAGACTGGTGAACTACAATGCTGTCAACACTTAATCCAAATAATGAGGCCCAGATGGTGATAAATTGACTCCTAGTGTTTTTTTTATTTTTATTTTTTATGTTGTATCTCAGGTGGAGTAAAATGTAGGAATGGACATGGATCTTGAAGGTTGCTAATCCTTTAGCAACACGATTATTGGCAATATGTCATTGGAGAGATATTTCAGACAAACCTAAATTATGCTCATTAGGGGTTATGAGAGTAGTATTTGATTATCTTCTTAGCTATGTTGGAGTTAAACAATCTCAAGAGGTGGTAGAACCCTGACTGTAGGGTAGCTTCTGTTAGATGCCAAGGTACTTGTATGCTTCACCCCTCAGGGATACACCCCACAATGTCATCTGTGGTGAGGAACCATGCTGCTCCCCTGAAGCACTATCCACTGCTTGGCATCATGGAATGTTGTCTAGCCTGCTGGGTGGAAGAAGTTCCATCCTTTGCACATATATAAAGTGAGATGCACAATAGTATTCAAGAGTCTTTGCCAAAGTATTTGAATAGGGACTGGTCATGACTCTAGCTAGAATCCTGTTTAGAATAGTATATGCTAAATCTTTTCCCCCTAAAACTAGGATTGTAAAAAATAGCCCTTCTTTCACAAGATTGAAGAGTCTTGATGAACTTAAAGATAGCATTTTTCTCCAAGTTGAGGTAGGAGAAAAGAGGTTTATATATCCAGATTACCTCTTAGATGAACACTAGTGATATGCTACCAACTGAAGATGGAAAATAATTTTAGCATTGAATTACACCCTCTAAGCCTAGTCAGTACTAGAGGAAATTGCATTCATTCCAAGACACAAGTTAATATCTCCCCAGATAAATCTACATCAGATCAATCTAATGTAATAGTGTTATGTGTGTGTGTTGACAACTGATTAGATGTCTAATCTAATGGTTCTGGCCCAAATTTAGGCAGGGTCTAAGCCCTTTGGTCCTTTTCTCTCTTTACCATGTCTCTTCTTATTTTTTATTTCACTTCAACTGCATGAAATATATGTGCATCACTCTTAAGGAAATATCCTTTTAAATTTAATTTGTGGTCATCCTCTGAATAGGTAGGCAGAAAGGTAATTTATGAGTGGTGCTTTCTGCATTTCACTTCTAAAAATCTAGATTTTTAATTTGCAAGGTATAATGTGTACTTCATATTCAGAAATTTATTATCATAATGAGACTCAGACCCTATAGAGGTTTTTTTCCCAAGATGAATAGATTGATATGCATTTCATAGCAGAATTAGTCTCAGGGGTGTACTTCCAATTCTTTCTGGTAAATGATTTCATTATAAGCATGGGCCCATTTGAAGAGCAAGTCCCAGATGATAATTTGAATTAAACATGAACTTTTGCCAATTTACATGGAATTGCACTCCAACCGTGTGAGGATTTTTATTTGAAAATTCCATCCAGCATTTGTCTGCTATTGTCTGGTTCCTGAGTTTACTGTAAATGTCACATTTGTAACACATGGCTTGCTTTGGTACCTCAAGTTCTCTATTGCCTAGGCAAAGGGTGATAGGTGATAGCTAGGAGTTATGGGTGGATTTAACTATATAATATAGATAGAAGAGATAAGAAATTTCTAGAACTTCATTCGTACCACAGCCAATGGGTACTCTCCCCCCATGCTTTTTTTCTCTTTTAGTGAGTATCTAGTATATAGGTCTTTGCAAACCTTAAAGCACTATATAAATGTTAGCTGTTATTGTTATTATGTTTATCTATCAAATCCATGTTTTAGATTTGGGATTTAGTTTGTTGGAGAAAGTGTTTTCTTTTTCCTTCTGAAAATAATTTTTTTATTTTGGGAACAGCTTTTGGAATGGATTCGCCGCACAATCCCCTGGCTAGAGAATCGCACCCCGGAGAAGACGATGCAAGCCATGCAGAAGAAGCTGGAAGACTTCCGAGATTATCGTCGGAAGCACAAGCCCCCCAAAGTCCAAGAGAAGTGCCAGCTGGAGATTAACTTCAACACCTTGCAGACTAAGCTGAGGATCAGTAACAGACCAGCTTTCATGCCATCAGAAGGCAAAATGGTTTCAGTACGTAAACTTAACACCTCCATTTTCTTTGAGGGACACTTACTTGATTAAAAGATGCTTAACTTGGAAATCCTCCTCTGATGGAGTACTCTGCTTGGTAACTGCAGATTGTCACATGATTCTGATATTTTGGGCTCTTTTCCCCCCTCAGCAGAATGAAGCCTGAGCCTTTCATAGTATATAAGAGTATCTTCCCTTGTTTATGAGGCCACACAAGCTGTTTTCTTGGGTGTAGTGGTTTGGAGCTTATCCTCCTTCAAATTAAAAACTAAGCCTCTGGGGATCTTTTGTCTTGTTTTAGAAGGGTATCAGGTAGTTGGTAGTTGATAACAGCAGTTTGGTTAAATGAAGCATTTTGTAAGTCATTGAAAATATTTGGTTGTCTTAAAAAAATTAGTAATCATTTGGAGAAAAAAATAAAGCCATTATCAAGCATGCGTTATAGGATTTTTTTTAAAAAGGCCAAAATAGGAAAGATGAAAATGTCTTTTCTTTGTTCCCAAATTTCTCCTAGGATATTGCTGGTGCTTGGCAAAGGCTAGAACAGGCTGAGAAAGGTTATGAGGAATGGTTGCTAAATGAGATAAGAAGACTTGAACGCCTGGAACATCTGGCTGAGAAATTTAGGCAGAAAGCTTCAACTCATGAAAGTTGGGCATATGGTAAGTGGATTTGGTTCAAATTAGGTGTGAGAGGTTAGTTAGAACTGAGCTGTGATCAAAAGAATTGGAAATACCATTGACTTGTGTGACCTTGGGGAAAATGCTTTCACCTCTTTTTTAAATGCTTCTGAATGGAATTACTACAGGAGGTGTATTGGAAGATTCATTTTTATCATCCAGCTAATAGCAATTGGCCAATTCAGTCTATCTTAGCTCTTTTCTACAGTTCTTGCTGCTGCTTTTGCAGCATCTCCTTTTACTAGGCTCTCGATTTAAATGAGATACTTCAATTCTTCATTGGCATTTTTTATCGCCAATGCTGTACCCAACACCATCTAAGTTGTTATAGGGACTATCATCTGGCTAAGCATCTGCCAGTAGAGGTTTGTTGAATTCTAGATGAAATACAATTTCCTGTTTTAAAAAAAAAAGGCAACAAAGCAAGAACATGACTATGACTATTTTATTTTTATAATTCTGCTACTTTATTTCAGATTCATTCTGATTTCCTTCAGACCTTAGGGCATGTCTAGTCAAGTCAACAAACATTTATTAAGAAACCTTTACTATGTGCCAGGCTCTGTATTAAGAGCTGGGAAACAGAAAGACAGTCCTTGCCCTCAAGGAACTTACATTCTAATAGGAGAAGACAAAACATATGAGGAAGCTGAAATGGGGGTTGGGTATTGATGAAAGCATTCATTCAGCAGGGGCTTCATCCTCCTTAAAATGGGGGTTCTGGGGGGAACCAGTTAATCAAAGGGAGAAGTTACAGGAGTGGAGGATACTTCCATGGTATGGAGACCAGGGGTTGATACCAGAGGTAGATTGAGCTTACAGGGTTGAAGAGGTTTCTGAGGCATTGTAGAGAAAGACCAAGAGAGTCAGGAGTGCAGTCTGGAAGGGAATGAAGATGACCCTGAGCATATTATTTCTGCAGCTGTAGTAATAATTTTTTGGCATTTTATAATCATCTACTATGTGTACTATATGGTAATAATAATTTACACAAACATAGTGTTTCAAAGTCTGAAGAATCCTTTTATGTACATTATCTCCTTTGATCCTCACAACAACTATTTGAGGTAGGGAGTGCAGATATTATCCCCATTTTTTAGAAGTAGAAACTTGAGACTGAAAGGTAAAGTGATTTCCCTAAACGCACACAGCTAATAACTGATTCCAGATCAGGTCCTCAACTCCTGGTCAAGTGCACTTAGCCTGTCTACCATGCTGCTTCTCTGTAATACTGAGGATGAAGTCCTTCCTATTGAAATAGTAAAATAAAGAGGAAATTGTTGTTTTCAGTTGTGTCCAACTCTGTGACTCCATTCAGGGTTTTCTTGGCAAAGATGCTGGAGTGGTTTGCCATTTCCTTCTCCAACTCATTTTACATATAAGGAAACTGAGGTCAATAGGGTTAACTGACTTACCCAGGATCATACAGCTACTAAGTGTCTGAGGCCAGATTTTTTTAATCATAAAAGTATTTTATTATTTCCCAGTTAACATGTAAAAAAGTTTTCAACATTTGTTTTCATAAGATTTTTAGTTCTAAATTTTTTCCCTCCCTCCCTTCCCTCCCTCCTCCCCAAGACAGAAAGCAATCTGATATAGGTTATATATGTACAATTACATTAAACATATTTCTGCATTAGTCATGTTGTTAAAGAAGAATCAGATCAAAAGGGAAAAGCCTCAAAAAAGAAACAAAAACAACAAAAAAGTAGAAACAGTACAGTTCAATCTGCATTCAGAATCCACAGTTCTTTTTTCTGGATGTGGAGAACATTTTCCATCATGAGTGCTTTTGGATTGTCTTGGATCATTGCACTGCTGAGAAAGAGCCAAGTCTAATGTACAATGTTCTCCTGATTCTGCTCACTTCATTCAGCATCAGTCCACTTAAGTCTTTTCGGGCTTTTCTGAAATCATCCTGCTTGTCATTTCTTACAGCACAATAATATTCCATCACAATCATATACCACAGCTTGTTCAGCCATTCCCCAGTTGATGGGCATTCCCTCAATTTCCAATTCTTTGCCACCACAAAGAGAGCTGCTATAAATATTTTTGTACATGTGGGTCCTTTTCCCTTTCCTATGATCTCTTTGGGATACAGACCTAGTAGTGGTATTACTGGGTCAAAGGGTATTCATAGTCCCATAACCTATTGGGCATAGCTCCAAAGTGCTCTCCACAATGGTTGGATCAATTTACAACTCCACCAACAATGCATTAGTGTTCCAATTTTTCCACAGCTTCTCTAACATTTATTATTTTCCTTTTTTGTCATATTAGCCAATCTGATAGGTATGAGGTGGTACCTCAGAGTTGTTTTAATTTGCATTTCTCTAATCGATAGTGATTTAGAGCATTTTTTCATATGGCAATAGAGAGCTTTGATTTCCTCATTTGAAAACTGCCTGTTCATATCCTTTGACCATTTCTCAATTGGGGAATGACTTGCATTCTTATAAATTTGATTTAGTTTCCTATGTAATTTAGAAATGCAGCCTTTATCAGAAACACTGGCTGTAAAAATTATTTCCCAGCTTTCTGCTTCTCTTCTAATTTTGACTACATTGCTTCTGTTTATACAAAACCTTTTTAACTAAATGTAATCAAAATCATCCATTTTAGGGGCAGCTAGGTACAGTAGATAGAGCACTGGACCTGGATTCAGGAGGACCTGAGTTCAAATCCCGCCTCAGACACTTAACACTTACTAGCTGTGTGACCCTGGGCAAGTCACTTAACCCCAACTGTCTCACCAAAAAAAAATTCATCCATTTTGCATTTCATAATATTTTCTATCTCTTGTTTGGTCATAAATTGTTCTCCTCTCCATAGATCTGAGGGGTAAACTATTCCTTCCTTTCCTAATTTACCTGTGGTATCACCCCTTATGGCTAAATCATATACCCATTTTGATCTTATTTTTGTATACAGTGTAAGATGTTGGTCTATGCCTAGTTTCTGCCATACTATCTTCCAGTTTTCCAGCAGTTTTTGTCAAATACAGAGTTCCTGTCCCAGAAACTGGAGTCTTTGGGTTTATCAAACATTACTAAAATCATTTACTACTGTGTCTCCTGTGCCTAAACTATTCCATTGATCCACCACTCTATTTCTTAGCCAGTACCAAAAAGTCTTAATGACTGCCACTTTATAGTATAGCTTCAGATTTGGTACAGCCAGCCCACCTTCCTGTGCATTTTTTGTTTTGTTTTGTTTTTTGCAGGGCAATGGGGGTTAAGTGACTTGCCCAGGGTCACACAGCTAGCAAGTGTTAAGTGTCAGAGGCTGGATTTGAATTCAGGTCCTCCTGAATCCAGGGCCAGTGCTTTATCCACTGCACCACCTAGCTGCCCCCAAGTGCAATATCTACAGCTCTTTTTCTTTTTCTGTGCATTTTTTCATTAGTTCCCTTGATATTCTTGATCTTTTGTTCCTCTAGATGAATTTTATTATTTTTTCTAGCTCTATAAAATAATTTTTAGGTAGTCTGATTGGTATGGCACTGAATAAGTAAATTAATTTAGGTAGAATTGTCATTTTTATTATATTAGCTCTGCCTATCCATGAGCAATTGATATTTTTCCAATTATTTAGATCTGATTTTATTTGTGTGAAAAGTGTTTTGTAATTGTGTTCATAGAGTTTCTGGGTTTATCTTGGCAGGTAGACTCCCAAGTATTTTATATTGTCTACAGTTACTTTAAATGGAATTTCTCTTTCTATTTCTTGCTGCTGAGCTTTGTTGATCATGTATAGAAATGCTGATGATTTATGTGGACTTATTTTATATCCTGCTACTTTGCTAAAGTTGTTAATTGTTTCAAGTAGTTTTTTAGTTGATTCTCAAGGATTCTCTAAGTACACAATCATATCATCTTCAAAGAGTGATAGTTTTATTTCCTTCTTGCCTATTCTAATTCTTTTAATTCCTTTTTCTTCTCTTATTGCTAAAGCTAACATTTATAGTACAATATTAAATAATAGAGGTGATAATGGGCTTCCCTGATTCACCCCGATCTTATTGAGAATGCCGCCAACTTATCCCCATTACATATAATGTTTGCTGATGGTTTTAGGTAGATACTGCTTATTATTTTAAGGAAAGTTCCACTTATTCCTATGCTCTCTGGTGTTTTTAATAGGAATGAATGCTGTATTTCTGAGGCCACATTTGAAATCAGATCCTCTACTGATCTATCCACTGCATCACCTGGCTGCCTTAGAGAGTTCATTACTCCTACTTTTCTTACAAATTATTTTTGCTTCCTTTTCATCAATTAATAATCTCTTGTTATGAAACATAGTTGCTTTCTAGCCTCCCCTTCCTTCTTTGACTTTTTTGAAATGCTTGAGTTCTAGTGGGTGGGGGGTGGGATTGAAGGAAGAGAAGTTGGAACACAATTTTTTTTAAAAATTGATGTTAAAATTTGTTTTTACATATATTTTGGAAAATAAAATTCTATTCAGTTAAAAAAATAATAAAAAAACCATAAAGCTCAAAAAATTCATTCAGTTTTAATTGCTCTCTAGAATGAAGAATGAAATCTCCCTGAGGCAAGTTGTCTGCACTTAAGTTTGGGTCGAGGTGATGATTATGCCAAACAACTCTCAGAATTTAGGAAGTATAAGTATTCATAGGGAGATAGGTACAGTTCTAGGAATAAAAATCTCTGTCATATCTGAACACATCCATCCATGGGAATTACAAAATTTAAATCAGCATGAGATTGTGGAAAGGGTAGAACAAATGGATGGGGGGGGACAAAATATCATGTCTAATCATCATGGGTAGAGAGAGTGACACTGAGCTAGACATCACTAAATTGCATTGTCCTAGGAAATTAGGTTACATCTTAAATGAATTGTATGTAAATTTATGCAAACCAAATTGCTCTTCCCTGCTACCCACCCTCCACCCATCATATAGACATTAGTTATCTGAATGTGAAGGCTCCTGGGAAAGTATTGATGTGAGTGATATCCCCAGTTCTAACTGAAATAGGTGTGGACCTCTGTTTTATAGTCATTCTTCTTCCTCCCTCACTTGGTTCTTTGAAGTTATGGTGCTTACAGAGCACTCTGCAGCTATGAACAGGCTGACACGTGAAATCAGAGTATTAATAATCTCTTACCACAACCTTTTCAGGCAAAGAACAGATCCTGCTGCAGAAGGATTATGAGTCTGCTTCTCTGACTGAAGTCCGCGCTTTGTTAAGGAAACATGAGGCTTTTGAGAGTGACTTGGCAGCTCACCAGGACCGCGTGGAACAGATCGCTGCCATTGCCCAGGAGCTGAAGTAGGTTCTATTTCAAGCCATGCAGCTGCTGACATTTAGCTGATATACTCTTTCCAGTGAACCTGATCATGTCGTAGGCACAACATAAGAATTCCACGGATAGCTTCTCAAGTAGATTATCCAGAGTCCAGCAGGGGAGACCTTCCTCTCTTTTCCTGGGCTAAATTTAGTTAAGAGAGTCAAGCTGGGGAATTCTAGAGCAAGAGGTGATTGAGAGAGAGACAGACAGACAGACAGAGACAGAGACAGAGAGAGAGAGAGAGAGAGAGAGAGAGAGAGAGAGAGAGAGAGATTGATTTTAAACAAACTGACTTTAATATTGATCATCACCTGGTAGAAATTATGCTTATCACTATCCCACGAATGCTAGCTCCTAGCGAAGTTGACTATATTGCCAAGAAGTTACTCTTGAGGAGTTGGGAATAGAACTATTAGATATGATTGGGACTGAGAAAGATTAAATATCATATTGCTCCCCAAAAAAGGTAATCTGACTTATGATAAGGAAAAAACTTCATGATCTCAATCTCACTATATCATCAAATGAATTCCATCATACTGTCATATTTTTGTTATTCTACTGGTGAACCCAGGGATGGTTTTAAAAAGAAGACTAATGCCACTATATCACTGCCCTTGACATATTCTACAAATCCCAGATATAATCTCCTGATCAAAAAGGATACCTTAGGTCAACTTCATGGGAAGCTTCAGCCTAACTATTGTTCAGCCAAATAGCATGTTTTTTTTCATTTTGTTTTTTTTTTTTTTTAGTGAGGCAATTGAGGTTAAGTGACTTGCCCGGGGTCACACAGCTAGTGTTAAGTGTCTGAGGCCGGATTTGAACTCAGATACTCCTGACTCCAGGGCTGGTGCTCTATCCACTGCGCCACCTAGCTGCCCCCAAATAGCATTTTTAAAACTGCAACTTTTGTACTCGCTAATAAAGTATACTGGTTTTAAAGTATTATTCAAATTTTCCTTGAACTTGGTAAAAACAAATATCTGAATGATCTGAGGCTTTTTCTTATAATGTATCCCTTATCCTCAGTAAACCCTGAATAAAATAGTTAATTCTTGACTCTTTATAAGCTTATATTTAGTCTGTCAACTATTCAAGGCTTTTGTTTTTCCTTCTCTTTTGCCTTTTCATCTTTGAGTCATATCATTTCCTGTTGAACCTGCTTTAAAACAGGAAAGAAAAGAAGAAATTTAAGTCATCCCATTTTGCTGTTTTTTAAAATAGCTAATAAAAAGTTTCAAGTGGGTTTCAACCTTGACTCAAGTTTTTGAGGTAATTTGTATATTTCAGTCATTTGTGTGATCTCTTAATCACCATTAGTATTGCTAATCAAGAGATGGTTGTATGTAGAACATATCTTATTCTTATTTCATTGTTATAAATTCTATTTCTTTTCTTTTGACCCATAATAAATTGATGATTTTGAGCAATTCCTGATGCATACAAACTGGAAGAAAAAATAACTTTCACATCTTTCCACCTAAATTGAAATATAAACACCAAGTACAAAAGTAATATTACAAATTAAGACTATATGTATGCCAGGTAGGGACTGGTTTGATTTTTCATTCATATAAGCAAGATATAAGCTGAAAGAATGAGAATGGGGGTGGGGGGAGAAGAAAGAGAAGAGAAAAGAGAAGAAAGATAATTATTGTTTAAGGAACAGAACCAAAATTTTATTTAATCAGGATGAGAGGATACAAACTTAAGCTACACTAATGGGAAGTTAAGAGATGAGGAATTTCCTTTTAGATGTCTAGCACTGGAATAGGTTATTGATAGATTGTGAAGTTCCTTAGGAATCATTCCAGAGATGAAAATATCTGTTTTTAGTGGCATATTGAAGATAGGAGGATGGGCCAGTTGAAATTTCAACGACCATTCCAGTTGATCGATTCCATGAATGTGTCCACTTAAGTGAAATGGAAATGGAGCATGCATAGGTATGGATTTATGTAGCTAAACTAGTCTTTAACTTCTGTGAAATCTGGGTTTAAAATCCGTTAGTACTAGGGGCAGCTAGGTGGAGCAGTGGATATAGCACTGGCCCTGGATTCAGGAGGACCTGAGTTCAAATCCTGCCTCAGACACTTGACACTTACTAGCTATGTGACTCTGGGCAAGTCACTTAACCCCAATTGCCTCACCCCCCAAAAAAATCTATTAGCATTTATATTTTTCAATGAACTTTAGCATCAAATCACTTAATATACAGAGAGTCCATGCAACCTGCACAACTATTTTCTGTGAAGTGGTTGTAGATATTTCCTGGAATTTTTGTTGTTGTTTTCCTCACTGGTGGCATCAAGTAGAGCTGCCCATTTCATTTGTCTGTAAGCAAAAAGAGCTTTGCTTTGTCCTTATGGGGTAAGTCACTTGAATATTAGGTAGCCTCTCTTGTCCATGTGATGTTCTACCCGCAGTAGCTAAGCAGTGTCTTTTGAGGTTAGCCAAGGACACAATGCAATGGAAGCTATTCCCACTCAGATCTTTTTGATGTCAGCAGAATTCTAGGTTGGAGTGTTGGCTTTGTCACAGATTCACTGCCAGGTCTTCTTTAAAAATAATCATCTCCAGAGGCCTGACCTATAGAACTGAGAGAGTGGTAGCCTTATGCCAAAATAGTGAGTACAGACCACATTTTTCACAAAACCACAAATATTATATTTAGGATAGATATAGGGAGATTATAAAGCCAATAGCCAGAAATTTTTAAAGCTTATTTTCTACATTTATCAAGGAGTAATAATGATATGGTATAGTGTGTAATTTAAGATTCTAAATGTGGATTCTAATGTGTTCCCCCAATTTGGGGGAAACTGACTAAAAATCACTGATAAAACGAGTTTAGGTTTTTAAGGGTTTATTGGAAAATAGAAAGAAAAAGATTGAGAACAGAATTCTAACAGCCTGGCATTCCTATCTTTCCTCAAATTTCCTATGAAGTCCTCTGCCACCACCACCATCAAGTCCGGAAGCCAAAAAGGCCAGCGCTCTCTGCGCAGGCTCCCTTTCCTCCTTCCTGTCTCCTCCTAGACCATAGGAGGCTCCTCCAGTTGATTGGCTGGTAGACTTGATAGACAGCACCCATGAGCAAGCGTCATTTCCTGACGCCAAGGAAAAGCCACAATGCCTCTGAGGCATTTTCCTCATGGTGGAGCTCTCCACAGCAAGTCTCCAGTAGGTGGCGTCATTCCAATCATTACAATAGGAAGTGATAAAAAAAAAAATCTGACATTGAATAGCAATCATCCAGATCAAAAACTTCTTTAGTTTTTAACCCAGTATATTTGAATTGTTGGCCTATATACAATTTTAGCACATCTTCACAGAACAATAAACATTTATTTCCACTTTGCTTTAGTGAACTGGATTATCATGATGCTGCGAGTGTCAATGACCGATGCCAGAAGATCTGTGATCAATGGGACAGATTGGGAACTCTTACTCAAAAACGTAGAGAAGCCCTGGAGGTAAAGCTTTGGAGTTAACTATTTAACATGACTTCTCTCAGCAGAGAATCTTTCATTTCCTCCACTGTTTTTTTGTAGCTTTATATTATATACAGTACTAAACTGTAATTGTAGGCCAGCATGATGGGAGGAACCACCAAAGAAGATTCCATATCAAAGAAATGCAAAATTACAGAAATCAAGACTAGAATTTGGACAAATAAATCAACATTTTGGATATTTAATGCATATCTATGTTGGTGGTACATAATTACATTTAAAAATCTCAAATTCCTAAGTATTATGATAGAATCTTATTGGAGTCTATCATAACAAGTAGTGCTGAGGAAATTCCAAAACTTGATTTCCCAAAAAGTATGCCTAGCTGAGATTAAATGGAAACCCAACAAGTGGTTTTAAAAAATGGAAAGAAATGCAATTTAAGGAAACATTGTTATAAAGCAGAATTTGGGTGAATTTGGTCACCAGTAGGTGACACTCCATAATGTGTCCTGTCATAATAAATATTTAGCTAGGAATGATTTCTTTATGTACACAAAATAGGCAGTACTTCAGTTTTCTGACCTTAACTCTGATGAAACTTAAAATAGTAACTTCAGTTCTCCTAAAAGCTAAAGGATTATTTTGTTTCCCCCCTTCAGGGTATATTAAAGAACAATGAAGTTTATGTACATAAAATTAATAGGTTAAAATTGTTCAAAATGGGAGAAATATTGAATCCAATTGTGAAGGGTTAACGTTACATTAGATCTGATCCCTCCAACTTCACTCTCTTTCCCACTTCATCCATCACTTGAGAGAAATCTATAGTATTCATAGGAATGTTCCATTTGCCAATCAAAATCCATTAAAATCTTGTAAGTAATAAAGAAATGAATGTTTATTGATTGAATGTACTTGAATATCAGCTTCTCTCTGTCTTGAAAGGCAGCATAATCCTCCAAACTTCACACTAGATGAGGAGTTAAGAACTCCAGTTTTCATTACTTCTCTTATTAGTTGCTCTACTGGGTGACCTCAGATTAGTCACTTAATTTTGCACCTCTGCTTACATTTATAAATTAGGGATGGTGCCATATAGTCTGCTAGCCAGCATTTGGGGAAAAGAATATTCTTACTCAATCCTAGTTGAAAGCAAACTATGAATACTATAGATGATTGTCATTTTAAAAGAATTAACATAAAATACACTTAACTATTATAAACAGTGTATATAAGTATATGATAATACACTTAGCTATAATAAACTACATTTAGCACTGGAATTTCAGTGAACATGATTTAATCCTTAACTTGGAAAGCACATTAGCATCTTGCAACACCTCAGACTCACTACTCTGAGCATCAGTTAATGTACTATGCATATTACTGACTAACAGAAAGTTCTGGTTACTAAATAACAATGAGTCTGCTGTATAAAAATGCTTCTCAGTTAAATCGGGAGAGCTTTTATTTTTTTATATTTGCATTTGATAGTGATATGATTTGTTATGCATTGTATTAATTATAATATATAATAATACTACCTATAATTATATATATTATTTTGTATTATTTCTATAGAATGTTGTATTATTCATATAATATAATGTGTTATTTATATTTTATAAAGAACTTTTATATTTCTAAAGATTTGCAATGATGTTACTACTGCTAAATATCCTTTCTTTTATTAACTGTATATTCAGAGGACTGAGAAATTGCTAGAAACCATTGATCAGCTTCACCTGGAGTTTGCCAAGAGAGCTGCCCCCTTCAACAACTGGATGGAAGGTGCTATGGAAGACCTGCAAGACATGTTTATTGTCCACAGCATTGAGGAAATTCAGGTAACTGAGCTTCAGAAGAGCCTCCTGATCACACTGGGAAAACAATATGGCATATTTAGGCTCTTTCTCCTGAAATGGGTGCCACCACTTTTGTCTTCTCGGCACCTACTATGGTGCTTTGAATATAATTGGTACTTAGTGACCATTTTAATAAAATATTTGTTTGCACCAAAGATTACCTTCTCTTATACAGCGTTGGAATGCCATTTACCTTGAACATAAGGATAATTAGAAAGTGGAAAATTCTAAGTCAGTCTACATAAGGAGCTCCGTCTTAGAATACATAATTTTACATTAGAAATTCTAGTCTAATAGACAAAAAGGTATGAATTGTGTTGGCAGGTGAGATATCACTGCATATTATTCACTTATTTGATTGGTAATGACTAGGATTTAGGGAAATGTGCCATTTGTGAAATTTTGCTATAGTCTCAAAGAAAAGTACACAGTTAAAAAAAAAGAAACAAGAAAAATAGTTGATTGATTCCATAGTCAAAGCATTATAAAAGTCACATTTTAAATATATTTTTTAAAGTAGCTCCCTCAAAATACTTTTTTCTTTGAGAAGGAAGGTCAGCTTAAAAAATTCCATATTCATGCTAATTTTGAAGATCAGTTAGCTGTAGCTCAACACAATGGTAGTTGATGAATTTCACAAGGAGAACTAGAGTTCTTAAAGATAATCTGAGGAATGGGAAGGTTCTCAAGTAATAAAATACACTTAACACTGGAATTACAGTGAACATAATTTAATCTTTAACTTGGAAAACACGTTAGCATCTTGCAACACCTCAGACTCACTACTCTGAGCATCAGTTAATGTATTCTTCATATTACTGACTAACAGAGAGTTCTGGTTACTAGATAACTATGAGTTTGCTATATTAAAATGCTTCTCAGTTAAGGTCTATAATGCCCAAGGTCAATAATGACCAAATAATGCCAAGTAAATTATAGCATTGAGACTTGGGATTTGTCTCTTAAAAACCACAATAGCATCCAAGAAGAGTTTGCTCCAGTAGATCAAGGTCCAAACCATTTCAGGGCGTTATGCATGGTTTATAAATACAACATAGTTTACAAATAGAATACATAGAAAGGAAAATAAGTTGTTTTACTCTCAGTGCCACCAAACATTTTTTTTTCTTTAGTGAGGCAATTGGGGTTAAGTGACTTGCCCAGGGTCACACAGATAGTAAGTGTTAAGTGTCTGAGACCGGATTTGAACCCAGGTACTCCTGACTCCAGGGCTGGTGCTTTATCCACTGCACCACCTAGCTGCCCGCCACCAAACATTTTACAAAGTATAAAAGAAACTCTGAATGTTAAGATTTTAGCTCAAGGCTTGAAAATTATAAATTGGACCTAGGAGCCAAGTAAACTATTTTAGTTTCTAAGGAAATGAAAACTGAAATGGGAGGGGAAGGGAGAGTAGATTGAGGCAATCTGTTTATAGGATATTTTTTCTTAATCTTCTCTCCTAACTCAAAAGTTGAATGAAAAATCTTGAACAATACTCAAAAAATCTTAAGGAGAGAACAAAACACATCTTAGACAACAGTTTATAGCCTCTTTATCCAGCAGTCCCTTCCTCCCCACACTACTAGTCTGTCTTTTTGTACCTCCCCTATCCCATGAGTGCAGATAGCACAACCCCAACCTGGGCAGGTATGGTGGCAGCTAAAAAGCCCAGTCCCAAGGTTGTCTCCACTGCATCCACACCAAGTTGTGTTGTCTGATGCTGTGGACTTCCTTCAAATTACTGTGACAATAAATCTCAAATGTACCTACGTGGAGAAGAACCAAGTGTTCTTCTCTGTAGTTTGGGGTAAGAAGGTGCCAGAATCCTAGGCTTCATGATTCAATTTCCAGGTGCCATGGAGACCAGGATTGTCAGGCAGTGGTCTAATTTAAGCTCCCATGCGGAGAAATCTCCAAGAAGGTTTACACTTGGGTAACAGTAGAAAGAGCTATTCAAATGCAAAGTCTATTTTTTATATGAAATGATTACTTTGAACAATGATAATAAGTTCCAAAATCGTTTTGGTGGTTTTTCTTATATATTATATTTAAGTACAGGCTGACAATCTAAAATCTTCTAATTTTGGAATAGATGTTTTCTGTATGCATCATTGAGTGTACTTTAAGAAGCCCAGTTTGAAGCTGAAGGTTGTTTCTTTATTCAGAGAAAGGTTAAGTGCCAGTAGTTGATGTTGCAGAGTCAAGAGTTAGCATTAACTTCTCACTGGCTTATCATCCATTTGCCAGTAACACCTTTGTGCAGCTTTACTTAAGGGGCTACTGTCAAGTAATTTAGGTCCAAAGTATAGGTTTGGCAAAGTGTAGTTTTTATAAAACCAGAAGGGTAAAGAAATAGCTCTGTATGCTTTTCTTTTTCCAGGAGTTGGGATGAATTTTTCTTGAATTGTTAGGTTTACCAATTCATTGTAAGTTGAATCGAGATACAAAACTCTTACAAAATACAGCAAAATGAAACTTCATTACCTCCAAAAGTGGGCACTTTTCTATGCAGATGAACAAGGAACATTGTTGTTCAGTTCTTTCAGTCATATCTGACTCTTTGTGACCCCATTTGTTTTTGTTTTGGAAAGATACCGGTAGTAGTTTACCATTTCCTTCTCCCCCTCAGTTTACAGATGAGGAAATTGAGGCAAAGAGGGTTAAATGACTTTCCCAGGGTCATACAACTAGTAAGTGTCTAAGGCCAGATTTAAACTAAGGTCTTCCTGACTCGAAGCCTGGTACTCTATCTACTGTGTTACCTATACCAGTGATAAAAAGCAAAGTTGATAATTCATCCCTTTTTTGAAGGTTCTGGGCCATGATTCAATATTCAATGTAGATACGATAATATTGTGTCAGAATTCAAAGGTAAAAAAAAGAAACTTTTCATGCCTTCAGGTAGTTTCTATGATTCTGGCTTTATCTAGGTACATGCTGGATTGTTTTATTTGCTTTAGAATCCAAGTTATGTCAATGGTGAAAAAACTTGACTTGGATGTCTGTAATGATAGCCAATGATTATACAGTGCTTACTATGTCCCAGGCCCTGTACTAAAGTAAGCACATTACAATTATTATCTCATTTGATTGTTACAACATCCCTGGGAGGTAGGTATAACTATTATCCCTATTTTACAGATGGGAAACTGAGGCAGACAGAGGCTAAATGACTTGCCCAGGGTCAAACAACTAGTAAGTGTCTGAGGCTGCATTTGAACTCGGGTATCCTGACTCTAGGCCACTTAGTATGTCCTATAAAAGAACTTTTTTTAAAGTGTCAAGCTTTCCCCCTGGCAGATCCTCAAGGATTGGTGCAGAAGCAAATGTAGAAGGATGCAAAGGTTTCTTACACTAAGTTAAATCAGACTTTCCTCCCTTTCTACTCCCCTGCAGAGTTTAATCACTGCCCATGAGCAATTCAAAGCAACACTGCCTGAAGCAGATGGTGAAAGACAGGCCATCATGTCCATTCAGAATGAGGTGGAGAAGGTTATTCAGAGCTACAACATCAGAATCAGCTCAAGCAACCCATATAGCACAGTCACCATGGATGAACTTCGTGCCAAATGGGACAAGGTAGGTGTTTGGGCAGGGGCTGGAGGTTGAGGGAAATAGCAAAAAGAGATTGGTGCCAAGGTTAGTTAATAGCTAAGATACTTGAGGATTGCCTGACTTCTTACCATGGTCAGTATCTAATGATCTACTTGTCACAGATCTGTCTGTCTGTCTGTCTGTCTGTCTCTTTCACACACACACGCACACACGCACGCACACACACTCCTTCCAAAGATAGAATATATTACAATACTCTACCTTAGAAATTTTTTATGAGAAATATTTCTTGTTTAGGGGAAAAAAAGTAGAGACTTTGTTCTCTTGTGAATATTGGTAGGGAAATGTTCCAAATATTGGATAATTTAAGATAGTTAATGTTGTACCATTGTAAAGGCAGGGAAATTTTTAAAATGGCAAAAATTTTATGGCATCAATGTCTAGAATGCTTAATTGCAGTATATTTTTTGGGACAAATGTTGCATCCCAAATATGTAAATTTAAAATGCAGTAATAGAGAACATATTTACACAGCACTTTATGGTTAATGAAGTATTTTCTCCATAGCTGCACTGTGTGGCAAGTAATACTTTTATTCTTATTTTATGGGTGAAGGGATGGAGGCTCAGGGAAATTAAATAACTTGCAAGGTCACACAGATCAGTACCAGGAGACATGTCCAGGTCTCTTGACCGCACGTTCAGTGTTATTCCCATGTTATCATATTGCTTCTCTTAAGTGGAGGAAAGTTCTTTAGAAAGATGTACCTCGTTTGGGGAAATAAAGAGAAATGTTTCATTAATTTGCTTGCAATTAAGCTCTAGAGAAGAGCCCTAAATGGTACAACTTGGGCCATCTCTGTCTCAGTCTTGGGCAAAATATAGTTATCTAATTAAAAACATGACACCATTAGTCATCTCACTTTGCTGATGTCTCATCTCAAAGGGGAAAAAAAATCTATTCTGTAGGTGTTGTAGGTCATGATTGATTCACAGAGTAGAGCTATGTGAGACCTGTCCTTGTGTGCTGCCTACTGTCCTCATCCTTGGAGGGGTTTTTCAAAGCCACAATCTTTGAAAGATGTGCTTTCAAGTATACATATTATCTGAAGATAGGGAAAATTTTTCCTTTAGGTTTGGTTTCTTTGACTTTTTAAAAAGATGGTGGGTGCTATCTTTCTCTACCATCTCTGACCTAGACACACACCTTTCCCACCTCTCTTTTTTTCTTTCTTCCTTGCTGTTTCCACTTATCACTCATCCTGCTCAACCTTTACTCTTTCTTTCTATCACTTTCCTTTCTCCTCCCATCTCTGGCCCTCTTCCTTCACCTTTCCTTTTCCTTATCCCCTTGTCCCCTTCTCTCTTCTCCCCCTGGGGACTGTCATCTGATCTGTGTAGTCATCCCTGTTGATATAAGAGGTGCCTTTTAACACTTGCTGCTGTTGTGGCCTATGACAGGTGAAACAGCTCGTGCCAGTACGGGATCAATCCCTGCAAGAGGAGCTGGCTCGCCAGCATGCTAATGAGCGACTCCGGCGCCAGTTTGCTGCCCAAGCTAATGCTGTCGGACCATGGATCCAGAACAAGATGGAGGTAAATCACGCAATAGGATGTTATTGTTCAGAGAACCTCAGAAAGTCTATCAGACTACTTTTAAAAACTTTTACCGACTTAGACAAAGGTTATTATTCCTTCTCACATCTACTGGCATCAGAGTAATAGGGGTAAGCTTTATTTTTCATCATCATCAAGTATTGATTAAGCATTTACAATGTGCCAGGCATTGTGCTGAGCATTGGAGATACAAAAGAGGACAAAAGCAAGGTCCCTGCCCTCTGGGAGTTTACATCCTAATGGGGAGATGCTTTACAAATATAAGGGCTAAAATTCTAGCTATACTGTCTAAAATATCCAGTGAGTGGTTGCCAATAAATTATAAGCTTTAGCAAGAGTTAGACTTTTAAGCATTTATTAAGGAGAATAAGAATTTGGTGAAGAGAAAGAGAAAGGCCTAGATTCATCTGTCTATTAAAGGGAGAGAGCATTCCTAGCTCCGCTCTCTGCCAGGGTCCACACGAAAGCGAGTGAGCCAGCATGCCAGCCTCCCCCTTCTTCCTCCCACAAGCAAACGTCACTTCCTGACGCCAAAGAAGACGCATGGTCCTGCCCTCAGAGGCCCTCTCCTCATGTTGGAGCTTTCCTACAGTAAGTCTCCAGCAGATGGCATCATTCCAATCATTACACAAACAATTATGAACATTCAAAATGGATGCCTACAACATAGGTGATGGGTAATCTCAGGGGGAATTATGATTTACATCCCAACACATTTCCAAAAAAAGGACTTGAAGTGACAGTAATTACTCCCAGACTGTGCTGTAGCAATTCTGCTGTTTCCTCTGTTTGCCTTTTTATTTGCTTCAGACTGTTTTCCAAACCTGTGGGATTATAGTCATTTGTGTGGCTACTTTCCATAGACAAGAATCCCAACCAGAAAGCGTTACCTAGCATCCCACAAAAGAAAGAGGAAGGAAAGACCTTCCTTTGGAGATCTGTTTACTTGGCAGTTAATGAAAGTGTGTGTGTGTGTGGGGGGGGGGGGCGTGGTCTTTACATTTCTTCTGAACAAGGGCCTAGAATTTAAACTTAGAATCATGATTATGGAAGAACATATTCTTCACCATGTGGTTGTGCTCTGGTGTGGGCTACGCTGGTTGTCAGCAAGAATAACTTTAAACTTTTCAGAGCAGTAAAGGCTCATTCTTTGAAAATGTGTAAATGCCATTTGTGGCACTTAACACAAGGACATTTATCAACATAATTGCCCCACTTCTTTCCCCCACCTAGCCTTTTTAGTGGTAAAATAACTATTTTTGAGGATAGAAATAATCTAATGTATTTGACAAATATATCTGCTACAGAAATGCTAGTGTGTATCCATGCATTACATCTCATTCTTTAGGCCACATTGTATATTCCTAGCTAGGGATATTTTAATTCCTGCCATCAGTGAGAGTGAAATGCTTTATCTCCAGTCTTTCCTTCCTTTTCTCTCTACTGGATATTCCTACATTCCTGTTGCTTCTGTTCTCTAATTTTCTGCAATCCTTTTAGCCCCCATCAAATGGAGAAGAAATTGGGCTTGGAGTCAGAATGATCTCATTTCAAATTTTGCCTTAGCTGCTTATTAGCTGTTTGACCATGGGCAACTCACTCAGCCTCTCTGGCTCTGTTTCCTCATTTGCAAAGTGGGGAAGTTTGGACTTGCTGTCCTCTGAGGTTCTGTTCATCTTTTACTCTTACTGTCCTTTGGCCCTATAAGCAGAGCCCATCAAGTGCTTTGTCCCTGCTTGTAACTTATGAGGCTATCTCTTTCCAGCTTCTTCTTGTAGCTGAGTCAGGATAAAAACAACAAACAAAACCAAAAACTCTTCTGGCTGTTTGCCTCCTCCAGATCCAGAGAGGAATGAGCAGGATAGTGAAAGACCTTCCCATAATGCGGATACATTTAGGGAACTGGGGATTTTAGCTTGGAGTATAGAAGGCTTGATGGGGACAGGATAGCCACAACAATAGCTGGCATTTATTAAATGGTTGCTGTGTGCTAGGCACTGTGCTAAGCTCTGGGAATACAAGGACAAACAGAGAGAGGGAGCTCCTCCCCCTCAAGGAGCTTATATTCTTTTAGAAGACAACACCTAAAAGAAAGCTGAGAAGTGGGGAAGATGGGAGGTGGGGGGAAGTTCATGAAGTCTGGAGAATTGGGAGCAAGAGTGATTAAATTTGTTCCAATTAGCCCAAGAAAGTGGGCTCAATGGAAGGAAGTTACAAAGAAGCAAGTTTAGCCATGATGTAAGAGCAAACACTCTAACAATTAAAACTGGCCCAAGGGAAAGCAGGCTCTCTCAGGGATGAGGGAGGGCTGGATTTGGGGTTCCTGTCATTGGCAGTCTTCATGCAAAGCCTAGATCAGGGCTTTTAAAACTTTTTCTACTTGCAATCCCTTTTAGCCCCAGAAATTTTTATGTGACTCCAGGTATATAGGCATATAAATTAGGTATACATAACCTTTTTGGGGGGAGGGGGCAATGAGGGTTAGTGTGACTTGCCCAGGGTCACACAGTTAGTAAGTGTCAAGTGTCTGAAGCCACATTTGAACTCAGGTCCTCCTGAACCTAGAGCCAGTGCTTTATCCACTGCGCCACCTAGCTGCCCCCTACATAACCTTTTACTGTTGCCAACTTATTTGCAACCCCTACATTTAGTTACACAACCCCATAAGGGTCACAACCCATAGTGTAAGAAGTTTTGGTCTAGATGACCATTTGTTTGGCACATTGTAGAGAGAATTCTGGTGCAGAGAAAGGTTGGACCAAATGGTATCTAAGGTTTTTCCCCAACTCTGAGATTCTGTAATACTTCTACATTGTGGTACTAAAAGTTGACTAATTTTTCCCAGATTCCTTTGCATTTGTGTCTGTGTGACCACTTATCTTTGTCCATTCGTGTTCATTGAACAGGAAATTGCTCGCAGTTCTATCCAGATCACTGGAGCTTTAGAAGATCAGATGAACCAGTTGAAGCAGTATGAACATAACATCATTAACTACAAAAATAATATTGACAAACTGGAGGGAGACCATCAGCTTATCCAGGAAGCCCTGGTATTTGACAACAAGCACACTAATTACACCATGGAGGTATGTGAGCCATGAATCTGTGACAATAATAGTAGTTGTATATCTATAATAAGAATAATAATTATAACTAGCACATACACATATATCACTTCAAGGTTTGCATGTCATTTTATTCTCATAACCACTCTAGGAAGTATAGGGGACAAATTTAATATGGAGAGAGTTAATTGGGTGGCTCACTATAATATTGGGGCTCAGAAAATAATGAGGGACCTCTAGGTCCAAAGTTTCCTCCCCTCTGAACTGCCTTTTTTAGTTATTTCTCCCAGGTCAATAAGAAAGGAGATTAACAGCCTCTTTTCCACAAACAAATCAGGTTTTATTTAATGGGAATAAAATACACAGCAAAGGTGAAATTAATAAAGTCAAGGACAAGGGAATAGGGAGAAAGGAAAATGGGTAATCTCCCTGGCTCTAGCGAGGGCTATCTCAGACCCAAACTCGCTTTCAGCTCAGCTAATTCAAAGGGCTGGATTTAACTCACCACCAGGGGTCTGTAATTTCTATGGGAGTCAACAGCCAGTCTCTAGTCTGCTCCGAATGCTCCTCCAAGGCCAGAGTGAGACAGTGAGTCAGAGTGAGCCACTTCTTGTTGGGGTCCCTTTTTCTGCCTTTTTCTCCCTCCCCCAAAGGGGAGGTCCTTCAAGTAGTGTGGCTGAGACTGGTTCCCTGTTGATGATGTAGTCCACAGCCTCTGAGGACACTCCTCAGGGTTGGCCAAATTAAGCTAGGTCTAACAGGGTAGGCCAGGTGTAGCTAAAATCTAATCATCTTTAAGTGGGTACTTAGTAGTTTCTCACCCAATTCAAACACTACTAAGTCAATTAAGTCGGACCCCTGGGTGTCTGCCAAATTCCATTATTTTACCACATTCCCCTCTTTGTTTATTCGAACACAGAGTATTTTCTTGATGAAACAGAAGTAAATGCTGTTGCTATTCCCATTTTACAAATGAGGAAACTGAGGTAGGCAGAAGTTAAGTGACTTGCCCAGAGAGCTACAACTACTAAGTGACAGAGACTGGATTGGAACTCAGGTCTTCCTGACTCTAGGTTCAGTGCTCTATCAATTTTGCCATAGAGAACTTTGTTGAACATTATGTATCATATAGCACATTATATTCAACAAAGTGCTCTATGTATACATGTTATTTCATTTGATCCTTACAACCTCCTGGGAAGTAGATGATGCAAGTAAAATTCCATTCC
The DNA here is from genome assembly GCF_019393635.1 of Dromiciops gliroides. Classification (NCBI taxonomy): domain Eukaryota; kingdom Metazoa; phylum Chordata; class Mammalia; order Microbiotheria; family Microbiotheriidae; genus Dromiciops; species Dromiciops gliroides. The sequence continues at coordinate 142,586,292 of NC_057864.1, read as the reverse complement.
ATCTTCTCAGGCAGGTGAGTCCCCTTGGCCCCCAAATTAGTCTGGGCTATTTCCCAATAAGTTCTGTAAGTATAGATGTTGAGTGTTATTGGTGTTTTTCCCTTAAGGACAACACTGGATTTAAGATTTTTTTCGCAGTAGGAGGAATGTGCCACTATTCAAGTAGCATTTGGATAGTAACTCCTTCCTGAAATTTTGACTGCTTGATTTCTCCAGAAGAAATATTGAATGTGGGAAAGTCAGCATCTCCTATTTCAGTAGGTTTTTATCATGTGTACAAAATATTGCCTAATCTCACTACTAGAGCTCCAGTTCTATGGAGGGGTCCTGAAAAGTTCTCACTAGAGAGCCCAGTTCAATTCAATAACTATTACATCAGCATCCACTGTATATAAAACCCCATGTCAGGTGCTAGAGGGTGAGACAATGCTTAGAGAAGACAAATTGCCCTCCTAGAGTTTACAGTTTATTAATAGGGAATCAACTGTGTAAAACATGAGGAAAGAATGAGATGAAATCTTTTAACTAGTTCTGCTCTTCTCCATTTGGATTGACTGTAAGGCTCCGATTAGGAACAGGCAGAGGGCGATTGTACTTGGTAGATGGAGAACTAACAATTTCATATTTTCTCTGGTAGCACATTCGTGTTGGATGGGAACTGCTGTTGACAACTATTGCCAGGACTATCAATGAGGTGGAGACCCAGATCCTTACCAGAGATGCTAAGGGTATTACCCAGGAACAAATGAATGAGTTCAGAGCATCTTTCAACCACTTTGACAGGGTACAGTACTCTTTCTGTTTTCTAACCATAACTCCCAGTTATTACACAGTCAGGTGGGTTGTAGAATGATCTGTATGCTTTCATCAAAAGCCTTAATGCCTTGGAAAAAACAACAGAGAAGCAGAATAACTGCCATATTCTTCAAAGGGGAAACAGCAGTAAAAAATAAAGTACTCTTTAAAGTCATAGCTTAGTGTAACGATTGGAATGACGCCACCTGCTGGATACTTACTGTAGAAGAGTTCTTGGCGGGAGGAAGTGACGCGGGCTAGTGGGAGGAGGAAGGAAGAGACTGGCGCTCAGTCTCGGGCTCTTTCCTGAGGACGCTGGCGGAGAAGGGAGCTAGAAATGTGCTCTCCCTTTAATAGATAGGAATCTAGGCCTTTCTCTCTCTCTTTACCAAATTCTTATTCTCCTTAATAAATACTTAAAAACCTAACTCTTGCTAAAGCTTATAATTTATTGGCGACCACTCATTAGATATTTTAGACAGTTTAGCTAGAATTTTACCCCTTAACATTAGCTAAGACTGCCACATGAACTCTACTTTTATTTGCTGGCATATAATATATATGCATATGTATATGCATTTATATGTATGCATATCAGTGAATTTACATCTTAGTATTTGTTAAGAGTTGAGGAAGATAATAAAAGCTGAAATTTTCTAACTGCATAAAGTACTTTACATGGATGACCTCATTTCATCTTTAAACAGCTCATGGTCAGGGGAAATATTATTCATGAATCACCTAAATTCACACAGCTAAGAAGTGTCAGACTGGACACTTGAACCTAGGTCTGATTTGCACTCTGGTGCTTTCCCCACTTAAACCTCCTTGTAACAAAACTAGGTCTTTGGGAAGCTAAACCTTAACAATCCTGGGTGGTAAATTTCAGTTCTCCTCTACCTTGTAATACTACTGTGCACCTTCCATAAGTAATTCTGTCAAGGTGAGGAGCCTTGTATAAATTCAGTCTGTTCTCAGATGTCCTTATCTTCTCTATATTTTTAAAATAACTAAATAAACTCATAGTGCATTTTAGTAAAATAACAGAAAATTTTCACAGAAAACCTATATAAAAGTTCAGTGCTTCTCCAAAACATTAATCTGTCTCCTAAAACCTTTGACAAAACCAATTTTTTGGTAAGATGTCCATAAGAACCAATACACAAATATAAACTCTTATATAGCACTTTAGAATTGCTAAAGCACTTTACACACATTATCTCCTTTGATCCTCACAACAACCCTGTGAAGTGGGTGCTATTATTTTCCCAGTTTTGCAAATGAAGAAATGAGACTCTAAGAGGTTAAGGGATTTGCCCAGTGTCATACAGGTAATAAGTGTCTGAAACAAGACCCAATCAATCTCAGAACTTCCTGACTATTTAAGTGAGAAATGGAACTCTAATCCATTACCCCGTGTTGCATGTCCAATAGATAGGCATTGACTAAATGAAAAAGAATTATCAGCTATATCCAGGCACTGAATTGAAGGATAATGGGAAGGATAATTATCACTGTAAGATCTGACCTATTTCTTCTTAAAGTTAGGGTCCATTTACTTTTGTGAAGATCAAAAAAAAGATGCTTACTATTCCTGTGCTTCAGATACTAGCATGAATTATGGCCCTTTTAGAGGTTGACTCATTTATGTCCCTCCTTGAGGCAGGACCATATTGAATTCAACCCAAGGTCATTAAAATCTCCTCATGTAAGTGCTTGTGACACACTCCAGGAAAAAATATGATAGCATTTTCCTTTATATTCAAATAATGGAATAACATTCTACCATTTTAAGAAGTTAAGTTTACTGAATAGTGACAGAATGACCAAAGGTATCATTAGAGTTTTAAATGGACTCTTGGTACTGGTAAATATTATCTGAGTGTTGAAAAAACAGTTCAGCCATTTGTAAACATTCAAAACAATTGTCAGAATAGTCTTCTTGTTCTGCCAAGTTATATGCTATTATTTGTTAAGCACTGACCAAGTATAAGGTGCCAAATAGAACCCGACCTAGGATCGAATAGGAGTTTTAGTGGGGAATCTGGGCCTTGTTCTATCTAAGAGACAGGAGAAACTACTGACCCAGAAACCCCTATCTTTTCCAGTTGGAAGAATAAAGAAAAGCACAAATGGGCATGAGGTATCATGGAACTTGACATGTATATGTTATAATTAATACCACCAACAAATGTTTATTAAACATTCATTATGTGTGCAAGGCATTGTTATAATCATCTACAACCGGGGATATTCCACATTAGTCTGAGGAGCTGGCCAATTTTTTCTGTAAAACAAACACTAGAAAACTTATGCAAAGTATAAATGTACCCTTCATTTCATTTCATGTTTAACTTGATATGTACAATTGTTTTACTTGTTTAAACAACATGACTTTTCTTGTGTTTTAATTTACACTGACTATTCAACATTAGCCAACCCCTCTGACAATAGGATGTTGGTGAACATATCCATTAATATAATTATAATAACTGTTAAGAACTTGTGCCCTTGTTAGAAGTGAATAATAGAGCTATATATTAATCCATTTATCAGGAGAATTGTCATCATAATTTTTATTAATATTGCCTTTTTAGCTATCAACTCAGTGTGTTTAATTTTGGGGCTCCGTTGTGTGCTCTCCATTTGTATAATCTTCATGTAAAAAGAGTCTTCATGTGCCAAATGAGGTTGATAGCATTTAAGTTCTGTCTTTGGATACTAGCATCAGTAGGAAAATAACCTAGATATGGTAGGAGGCAGAGTATGATATTTTGAGTTACCGTTGCTTGAATGTTATAGAAACTGTTATGACTTATCTATAAGTTTTTGTGTTCTTTAATAATATAAATAAATATCAACTAACCATTTCAATAAGCCCATAGCTAGAAGGTATTATAATTTCTTAGAACCTTTATTTTAAAATAATTGTTAAGAGTTTTTATACTTGTTAAAAGTGAATAATTTATAGTGATTTTCCAACAAGTTTTATCTCAATGACACTAAATAGTTCTTTCTGATTTTGTCTCATTTCTGGGTGTGTTCTCTTTGTCTGGTCATGGTATGTTCACGGTTCTTTCTTATTTTATTTTATTTTTTATTTTGACCCATCTGTCTTTGGGAATTGTTTTACTTGTTGTATGTCTCTATGTTGTGTGTCAGCCTCATCTCCTGTAAATTAACAATGACCTTATTGGCAATGCTTCAAATCAAACTCCTCTCATCGGATTGATTCCATGTTGGTGTAACTGTCCACATTTGGGAACTGGTGTAATCTTGCCCCAAACTTCTCCATCTGTGTTGTTGCATTGATCAACAGAGGAAGAATGGCCTGATGGATCATGAAGATTTCAGAGCCTGCCTGATTTCTATGGGTTATGATCTGGTATGAACCGAGTTGAAATTGTCTTATATTTTAACAAAATTTGATTTGTAAATTGATAATAAAAGTAGGAAATAAATGGCTAGAACTTTGGAGAGTGTTTCTTATGATGCATGTTTGGGGTTCATTAATTTGAACACTATAGCAGAAAATGCCTTTTGCAGTCATATTCCCCATTATTATACCAAAAAATCACAATAGTGACAAAATACATTCAGATTTTTGCCTTTTGAGCAATTGGCAAAAATTACTCAGAGAAAAAAGATTTCTCATAATTTTTAAGGCTTTGTTTAGGTTGGAAAGTTCTCAATAACAAATCTGAGATTTAACATTTCATTCTGACTTTGAGAGCTCCAATAAACTTAAAATTCTCGAATCAGTCTATTTATAAATGTATTAATTAATTTGAAAGCCATACAGGTCTTTGAAATAAATTCACTAAACCTAGATTCTAACATCCACGTTCCTAATTCATTGGCACAACTTTTCCAAGTTGCCATTTAGAGAAGATACTTGATCTTTCCTTTTAAACCATTGCTTCTCTTGTAAAGGCAGCAGGGATAACTGGCCAGTAGAAAACTCAGGGGCTCAATAGCTCTTGGTTTCATAAAGCAGCCCTTTGAATGACTATTTTATTTGTGGTGATGAGCACAAGGTCAGTGGAGCATCAAAGTGTTAAGCAGATGGCTCCAAATCCATTACAAAAAGACTGACGGCAATAAGGACCACATGTGTCAGTTGATGCAACAATATTACAATTTTAGTTTGAAAAGAAAAATGTTCGTTTTACTATTTTCTTTGCTTTATGGTTTGTTTGTTTTTTTAAAACAATGTACCAAGTCAGTCGAGATAGTTTGTTCTTTTGGGGCATTCTTAAATTCCAGTCCTCCTAGTGTTAAACATACGAACAGTAACAATCTCATGTCTTCAGTTGGAAGAACTGATACCTAATTGTTGATAATTGTGGATTATGGGAATGTTTGTTTTGCATCTTATTTCAGGGGGAAGCAGAATTTGCCCGAATTATGACATTGGTAGATCCCAATGGACAAGGAACCGTCACCTTCCAGTCCTTCATTGACTTCATGACAAGAGAGACTGCTGACACAGACACAGCTGAGCAGGTCATCGCTTCCTTCAGAATCCTAGCTTCAGATAAGGTCAGTTCCTGTCTTCCTGACTGAATTTTACTGAAGTGTCCTCCAGCCCAGGTGCAGTAGATAGTGAGGCCTGAAGCCTAGAAGACCTGAGTTCAAATGCAGCCTTAAGACATTTACTAGCTACCCTAGGCTAGTCATTTAACCCCTTTTTGGCCTCAGTTTCCTCATCTGTAAAATAGATGTGATCATAGCACCTTCCTTCCAGGGTTGTTGTGAGGATCAAATGACATAATAATTGTAAAGCACTTAGCACAGTGCTTGGCATATACAAAAGTGATGTAGAGACCATGGGCAAGTCACTTAACCCTCATTGCCCTGCAAAAAAAAAAAAAGGGATATATAAATGTTAACTATTATTATCCTTACTATTTTATTTTTACTTTAAAAAAAGATCTTACATTATTAAGTTTCAGGTTCTGTCATTTTGAATGCCACGATTACATTCTGTACCTGAAGGGAAATTTTAGAATATACAAATCTAAAGACCAGAAACTCATAACAGAAAATGATAGTACTTTCTGCTCCTGAGCTTGGAGTGGGAACTTCACATTGAGGTTCATGGAAAGAACCTGCAAAACTGGTCCATACCACATTATGCATTCTGAATTCAGAGCTTTTGAAATGGAGGATAAAAACCACAAAGCTCAAATGGCATGAGCACCTCAGCTCTTATGGTAAGGGGCAGTGGCTTCTGAATCTTGGTTATGAGATCATGGGTATATGAAATCCCCAAGTCATTAAAAAAAAAAAAATTACTAAGAGCTAAAAGAGCTGGATTCCATTCCGCCTGGAGTCTGAAGAGAAGATGGAATTTGATGCTCTGGGTTTCACAATCTTATCAACTGAAACTTAAGAAAATAACCTTACAGGATGATAGGATTCAGAGACATATAGGTCCTTAGAGGCCATCCAGCCTAACTCACTTTACATTTAGGGAAACTGAGGCCTCAAAAGATAAAGCTCCCAGTCTTGCAAGCAGAAAGAAGCAGAGCTAGGATTGGAACTCAGCTCATTTTGAACTCAATTTTGATTTTACTCAAACTCTTAACTTAACTCAGACACTTAACACTTACCAGCTGTGTGACCCTGGGCAAGTCACTTAACCCCAATTGCCTCACCAAAAAAAAAAAAAAGACAAAAACCAAAACCAAATATTTTTGATTTTACATCCAGCATTTTCTTCTACTATATCAGGATTCCTACCCAGAATCCTATCCAAGATTATGTGGCCTTCACTATAAAGAATTTGCCAAGGATACTAAGACACATCAATAGGGCCCCTAACAGCTCCAGTCAGGATTGTTACACAAACAATTAAGTCTTGACAGTTAAGATAAATCCTTTTAGAACAAGGGCTGAAAGGTGAGGGTTTTAAAAGGGAATACTGACTATTCTATAGAAAGAAGCCCATGAACATTAAACATACAAGATTGGGCAGCTTAAAAGAGCAATATACTAAAAGTTGGCAGACTTGGGTTTGGATCCTGATTGCCACTCAGCTCTGTGGCCCAGGGTATATTAATGAGACTTCCTGAGCCTCCGTCTTCATCAGTTAAGTGAAGATTATAATTCATAATTAATGATAGAGGAAAGCCCTTTGTAAATGTTACAAAAACAAGAAAGATTGTGCAACTCAAAGGAGAGTTTTTGATATGATATTTTAAGTTTATAAGTACTTGTATTCATAAGTAGTAGTAGTATGAAAATTATAATGGTTTTCTTTCAATGTGTCATTTAAAAAATAGAGTTTTATTATGTTTTGGATCCAAACGTTTTTCATAGAAACAGAACTCTAATTTTTATAAAATCAGTGGGAAAGGTCAAATATTTCATAGAAATGCATTGTACTGCCAAGTGTCCAGGAACATATCTATTCCATTTTATGATATATTCTCATTAACTTTATGTTTTGAGACCTATCCTTCATCTTCCCTTTAACTGTCAGTACAATAGCAACACTTGCCAACCGTATCATGAATCTACATGAAATTGCTGATGAATGCTCATAATCTGTCCTTTATGAAGTGCTTTCTCTTCCCATGTAGCTTTCATAAGGTCTGGTGGTCTTTCTGCCAACTCCCACACCCACAGATGATTAGTGCCCCAGGTCCATTTAACCAGTTAATTAGCCGTCTTAAATTGAGAAATATAGCAAGAAAAGAAGTTAAAAACTCTTCCCTCCCCAACACCTCGGGGTACACTCTCCCTTCTATCACTTTGGTCCCTGAAAAAAGTGGCTTCTATCTTAAAATAGTTGGTATAAAGCATTTGCCCCACCAAGTTCACTTCCAAATGTAGCATACCCAGTGGTCCTCCTTGTAAGAGCTAGAATCTTGGCTTTTGGGTTAATATACAGTTGAACTGGGGCCAAGTCACTTCTCAGAGCTGTGCTGATGGACAGGGCTCGGGTGTCCATGACCTCTGGTGTGAACTCTCATTCCTGAACCTCTGGAATTCTCCTGATCTTTCGAAGCTCACAAGGTCACAGCTCAGCTCATTTCATCTCTAATATTCTTTCACCTAAGACAGAAAAGGATAGATATGACAGGGGTAGAAACAAGTTGAGCCATGTGCTTATTAGCTCTATGTCATGCTGGGTGTAGAAAATTGGCCACTGGCACTGCATGAGAGGGCCTGAGGCCCCTTCCCATGGGGTCTTTTGTTTTCTCTCTTGGTTCAGACTCAGTAGCCAATAATCACCTATTTAGTAGATTGGAAGCAGTCCTACCTTCAATTGTAGGTATATCAAACCTCCAATATGATTTGACAGTAGGCAGAGTGTGCTCTGAGGCTGAGTCTCCCACTGACCAAGTCCTCTGTTACATCATCCCCTCTCCTTCCCTTAAAAATATTTGCTGCCCTCAGCAAATAGGTCAAGGTATGTTTTGAACACATTGTCTGTGTCCCCAATCCAGAATAGTTCTTTGGGATCCTATAGTATCAGTAGCACATCCCTATTTTATGCGTATAGGTTTATCAGTGGTAGAACTAATAGCAGAACTTAGCTTTTTGGATGCAACTTTGTGTTCTTTCTATTAAAATATTGATTAAAAAAAGAAATTAAGTGAAAAGTTGAACTAAGTTTAATAAGCACCAAGACAACTTAGGTTGTAAAGTACTATTTTCTATGACTTTTTTTACCCCTAAAATGCAAATTGCTGCATATGTGTTTTCCAGCCATACATCCTTGCAGATGAGCTACGTCGGGAGCTGCCTCCAGATCAGGCTCAGTACTGCATCAAGAGAATGCCACCTTATTCTGGGCCAGGCAGCGTCCCTGGAGCCCTGGATTACACCGCGTTCTCATCAGCCCTCTATGGGGAGAGCGACCTGTGATTCTGTATTCATGGAATGCAATAAAAGTTGGAGTAACGGTTTGCTTTCTGGAAACCTTGACAGGCTGTTTTAAATTAAAGAAAATATTTTTAAGCATTCTTAAAGCCCAGTAGTTACCACTCAGTGTAACATGCTAGAAAGTATAGTGTCTGCGTCAGAGTGTGCTGCACTAAGTAGGCGTCTTCATTGTGGGTTTCTTAGTTTTTAGCTAGTACAGTACACTTTTAAAGGGGTTTCATGCAAGAGAATTCCTTGAACAGTAAGTAATTGGGATGGTACAGGGAGAGAAAGAAGCTTAAGAATGTGAAAACTCAAAATAGAAAATATTCAAAATCAGAAAAAAAATCCTTTATTACAATTTGGGATCGTAACCCCGCCTTTTAGAAATGTCCTTCATGACTGATTATACTTATGCGACTGTGCCTAGGGAAATGTGTTGTGGAGGTCAGTGTTTTCTCTTCTTGCTTATCCAAAGATTAGCTGTAGCTAGATATTTTCATGTTTTTGTGGCTTTTGCAGTTGAATTTTAACATGTGTGAAATGGAACTTTCAGGGAATAGAAACAAACAAGCCAAAAACCAGAAAGTCCTTTAGCTTTTTTTTTTTAAAGGATAAGGATGTGGGGAAAGAGAGAGAGAGAGAGAGAGAGAGAGAGAGAGAGAGAGAGAGAGAGAGAGAAAGGGGAAGAGATTTCAGCTTGCTCTTAATGATAATCATTCAACCAGGGGATCAATGCAAGCCCTTGCTTCACTTGAAATACAAGATGTGAGCGAATAAATGAGGTCATCTGCAAGGAGAAAGGTGACTGATGTAGCTAGTTTATGACAAAGCTTTTAAAATTATCTGTGGATTTCAGTGAGTCATGCTTTTTCCTTGGACGCAATTAGCATAGATAATCAAGTACATAGAGTCTGTATTTTTAAATCAACAGTTTTCTTTATATTAATTCCTAACAAGACACCAATTAGAAAATGGCAAACTTGGAATTCTATAAGGATTTGCTTTCCTTAGTCTTATAGCCCCTTAGGAGGAGAAGACTACTTCACATGAATGAAAGCAAATAAGAAAAGATGAATTCCCTCAAATGGTTATGGCAAGTTTCTTTATTCTAGAAGAACCTACTTTTATGTCCATAGGATTAACTCGTCCCCTGTAGCATATCTAAATTACACGGTTACATTCACAGTAGCATCCATCCTACCTTCACCCAACGGAATGTCAAAATCCATCTGAACAAGCACAGTATGTAGTTATATCTAGAGCTATATTCCATAGATGGCATGGTATATGTTTACTGAACAGTTGTCTTGGTTTTTGTTGAATGTTCATTAAGCTATTACTCCTTAAGCTACCGTATGCTGTGACTTCCCCCTGGTTTTCCATCTTGTTGACAGCTTGTAGAGAAATAAAGCAATAACTTTTTTTTTTTTTTTACATCTGAGTCCTTAATCAAGAATTGAAGGGAAAACAAACAAAAACAGCCACAAATAGCAAATTAAAATGAACACTACCTCATTGCTGCTAGGAACACAGTATATGCCTATGATGGACAGTCTAGGTATCTTTTTTTTTTAAAGTCCCACCACCAATTAAAAATAAATTCTTTGTTAGAGGATGTGACATGTTTTTCTATCCATAACTTCTTGAATCTTAAACACATGCTATAGTAGTCATCTTTTTTGAAGGAAAAAAACCAACATTTCATAAGACAAATTTTATTTCCTCTAATTTCATGGGAGTTTTGTAATTTTATTTTAAATTGCTTCATTAAGTGTTTCAGAGTTAAAAGAGAGAAAGCCGTTTATAGATGATGTGCCCTGAACAAAGCACTTTATATACACAATCTCTTCATCTTTCTGATCGTAGTACTTTTGATCTCTTGGTCATAGTACTTTCTAAAACTGCTTGATGAATGCTTAAGTGAATGGAGCTGTGTCATGGATATGAAAAGGTTACAGTTAAGAAGGCCTTTGTATCCTTTGCTACAGGAGACTAAATAGATAAATTTTCATGATTTCAAAAAAACAATAGGTGACTTAGTTTAATGCCATACATTAAATTCCTTCTGTGTCACTTGGTTGAGCACTTACCTTCATTTCCGAGACTGTTGTTGTACTTCCAGTTAATCGACATTCAGAAAATCAGAAAGAACCTCTCCCTTCAGACCTGTGAGGATATTGTGATGCTTATGATCCATATAGTCAAATCAACTTATAGAAAAGTTCTATTTTTTTCATCATAACATTCAAGCAAGAAGATGGATCCGTGGCATTTGCTGAAGAACAAAAAAAGGAAATGATTGAATATTCAAATAAAGCATTTGATAAGGACATTTTAAAGTTCTTTATTTCTGAAACTGGATCATGTATTAAAATTGTTTTTTTTTAATAATGGAAAAAGAATTCCTGTTTGATTCTTAAGGAATAATCAAAATTAGTTTTAATATGGCTAATATGTTTAATATGGCTTTAATATGTTTTAACATGTGACTACTACAAGTTAAGTAACCTAGGGGGCAACAGGGGAAATAGTTCCTGATTGGAAATTGTGTGTGAACAGTGGTCACTGAAATTAAACTGGAAGTAAGATAAGTAGCAGGACAGCAGGGAATAAATAAATGGCAAGGAGAAACCCCTGTTCTATTCACTTGGAAATGTTTGGTAGCAACTGCCTTCTATCTTGGTATAATTGGACTTTGTGTACTTGGATATGTTCAGATGGTCTAAAGACTTATAACATCAAAGCTTTATCACAGATGAAGAAACTGAGGTAGAGGTTGAGTAACTTGTTCAGAGTCACACAGCCAATAAGTGTGTTTGCATTAACATGACAAATTAAGAACAAAGTATTTATCTAACAAAAAAGGAAAAGCAAAAAGTTACAATTTGTGGTGTCTGGCATCATTTCAAGGACTTAGAGAATGAAATAAAGATATTGCAAATCACAAAGATTGAAATAATAGTAATTTTATGAGAATAGACTTAATTTTGTCCACTCATGGAAAAATAAGTTAGAATCTTCTTATATATAAGAAAGTATCCTTTCCTGGTTCTCTTCCCCTCTGATACTACCTTCCATCTTACTCTAATATATATCTAGTTATATGGAGTGTTTGTGGTGCTCAGGGAAGATATACATCTAGCATGAGAGATTGCTGAGCCCTTTTCAGGGCTGCTTATCCACCATTGGTGTCCACCTGTCACCAACTCTCACCTGTGGTCACACCCTGGTAAAACCATCTCAGTAGAAGTTTAAACCAAGTTGAGAGGAACTTACAGGCCTCAAACCCATCACTGAGTTAGGGGGATATCTGCCCCAAGCATGTGAAGACTGCCCCAAGCAGAATGGGCAGATGAGGATAGTTTATTCTAAATAAAAAGTATTTTATTATTGAGGATGGTTTATTCTAATGGCCACAAAGGTGGCTGAAGCAGGTATTGTGGAATGCTTAGAGCTTGGTCAAACATCAAAGATGCCAAGGTCATTCACTGCATCCCAGGCCATTGCCAATTGTCTTGATTCTTATCTTGCCACTAGATTTCCATGACTCTGGAGAAGCAAGTGAGACTGACAGCTTTATGTAACTCTGCCTCGCTTATATCCAAATTCACTAGCAAGTCATCACTCTTCGTTGTCACTGGTCATTTCTGAAAGCAATGATCAACAACAACCTAGTTATTACATGATATCTCTCTCCTTAAACTGTGAACTCCTTGAAGAAATGGGCTGGTTTTGCCTTTCTGTCTCTAACACTTTGCACAATGCCTGGCACATAGTAAGCACTTAATTGATGTTTGCTGACCAACCTGTGCACAAAGCCTTTCTTTTCCCAAATCAACAGTGAATAACTTAAAATGCTGAGGACTAGTAAATTTTAGTTCAGTCTTATTCATAACTTAATTTCAATTATCTAAAAAATTGACACCCCAGTAAATTGATTCTACAACATGTAAATGTGGTTTTCCAAGTTATTTTATTATATACATTTGAAAATGAATGTGCAATTGAGAGACAGGAGATAAAGGAGATAGACTATTGTGTGTGAGAAACTGAAAACCAATTCGACTTAATCAGAGTTCTTGTTAAGGGGTGTAGGGTACCATAGGGCTAGAAAGATGGTTTGGGGTTATGTTATGAAAAGCTTTAAACACTAAACCAGGGAGTGTATATTTGATTCTAGAGGCAATATGGAATGACGCAGTCAGATCTACCCATAAAGAATATCACTTTGGCCACTTTATGGAGAATAGACTAGAGTGAGGAAAAACAAGGCCATTTCAGTGGTCTAGGAGAGAGGTGGTAAGAATGTAAAGTAAAATGGTGGCTTTGGGTAGGGAAAAGGGGGTGGATATAAGAGATGTGGAAAGAGAAATAAGATCTGGCAGCTAATTGAATATGTGGGGTGAGAGAAAGTTGAGGAGTCATGGGTAAAGTTCAGGCTATGAACTTAGACTGAAAGAATGGTGGTATCTTCCACAGAAATCGGGAAGCTTGGAAGAGGGGTGAGTTTTGGTGGGTAAAATAATATATTCTGTTTTGAAATGTTGACTTTGTGATCAGAACATGCAGACTGAAATGTCCGGTAGTTGGTAATGTATGATTGATGCAAGAGAGAGACTGGAACTAGATTTATTAGATATATCTTCTAGAAATTCACGGTTCTGCAAATAAAATCATGAAAATAGACTGCATAGGTGTGATTCAAAGGTATCTAGAAAGCTACCTAGCTTCTCCATCATGCTTATCTGCTTAATTCCACCCACCTCTGAGATGAATACAGAACACTGATCTATTAGAATTCATCTCTCATTAAAACTTCTGGGTCAGGGAGATTTCTTTTACTTGTTGGTTAACTCTTTTCCCAGACAGGGAGGAAATTATTGTGGTTTAAAACCCTGTCTTTTACTTTAAGCTTCTGCTATGCAAGTATAGACAGAGATAGATACAGTTTTTAAAACATGGAAGTGAACAAGTTTATGTCAAAAGTCAATAAATATTTATTAAGCTGTGTCCTTCTTTGTGAAATCTCAGAAGACTGAACAACTATTAAGCACCTATTAGGTACAGGCCTGTGCAAAGCACTGGGGATAAATAATAGCCCCTGCCCTCAAGGAGCTTACACTCTAACAGAAGACAAAACAAAAAAGTAAACTGAAAAGCTGGGGCAAAGAGGTATTGGATTGAGGGGTCATGGTGCAGATGACTTCCCAAACAAGTCCCAAATTAATTCAACCAAGTGAGGAATGAAACTGATCTGAGTTCTCTCCTTAAATGGGGGTTTGGAGTTCATGGCCCCACCTTCCTATCAGAGAGGAATAGAGTAATGATGAGGTAAAGTATCCAAGCTAGATGAGATCTTCCAGGATGATTAGTCTGGTTATCCTAATAATAAGCTCCCTGAGGCAATGGAGGTGTCTGTAAGAGGAAAGAGCAAAGTTCCCCCCCAAAAAAAGTTATAAAGAAGAACAACCAGGGAAGAAATGAGGCAATTATTATGGCTTAAAATCCTACCTTTGTTTTTTTGTTTTGTTATGTTTTGTTTTCTTCTGCCGAGCAAGTATCAACAGAGATTCCTGGTTGTGGATGTTTTTTTTAATGTGTGAGGTGAACAGATAATGTTCACAACACATAAGACTGGAAATTATTTGGTCTGTATTTGAAAGCAACAGTTTCTTCAATAATCTGCTGAAGGAGATTTGAGAGTTATTCATTCCCCTAGAAATGTTATAGGAAGTTAGGCAGGTAGGTGGCACAGTGCATAGAGTGTGCTAAGCTGCAAGTGGGGAAGACCTGAATTTAAATCTGGCCTCAGACACTTATTAGTGGTGTGATCCTAAGCAACTCATTTAGCCCTGTTTGTCTCAGTTTCCTAATCTGTAAAATGAGCTAGAGAAGGAAATGGCCAACCACTCCAAGAAAATCCCACATGAGATCATGAAGAATCAGACATGACTGAAACAACTGAACAAAATAACAAGAATTACTCTATAGCCAAAGTTTAATGCAATGAAGTTCTGAAAATGCTAAAAGCAATATTAGTAATATTTTCTTAAGATCAAAATTCCACAATTCATATAACAGTAAGGCATAGCTGAACTTCTCACAACATTTTAAGTATATAAATTTAAGGTTACAAACTGGTCTGATATAAACCATTTACCAGTTGTCATGAAGCACTTAAAAAACTGGCAGAAATTATGTCCTTATCGTCAAGATAAGGGGGCTGGTCTAGCTGACCCCTTGGGCCCCTTCCTATTCCTAACCTATGATCCTATGAGCCATCCATTCCTACTTTCAATGAATCTTCAGCTATTAGGATGATGTCATGAAAGCATGTTTGGTGTAGAACTTCTTGATCTTCAGCTTTAAGTAACTGCCAGCAAACTGAATGGATTGTGTTATCTTATCTGAGCCATTTTTGCCCTTGACTTTTCAAGCCTAAATAAGGGAGCTGGATAAAAGGGAGGTGGAAATGTTTTTGTTGTACATAAATACTTTATTCCTTAAATTGAGAATGAGTGTCTGAATAGCCATTATCCTGAGTTGAGCCCATTGGGAGGAAATCTTAAATAAGAATTACATCTTGCGGATCTTTCAGAACTTCCTTCCCTCCATAGCAACATTCAAATTGGATACTTACTCACTCCTGCCATAGCTGGGTAAATACAAGTGTTTTAAAGACATTTAAGTACAACTTCTAAGTGGGGAATTACTTTGGAGTCCTAGAGGCAGATATCTATGGTCACAGTAGTGAGGGTATCTCACCTATCTGCTGATAGGTGGTACAAAGGCTAGAGTACCTGACATTTCCTCACTGTGTGACCCTGGGCAAGTCACTTAACCCTTTTTGCCTCAGGTTCCTCATATATAAAGTGAGCTGGAGAAGGAAAAGGCCAACCACTTCAGTATCTTTGCCAAGAAAACCCCAAATGTCATCATGAAGAGGCAGACACAACTGAAATGACTAAATGACAATAACATTATTACTATGTGTCAAAAATAGGTCTTGAAACCAGAAAATCTTGACCTTTGGGTCATATCTGTATGTTTAATTATCATGATGTTTAATTTTATAAGAGATTGGTATGTAAGCCTTTCATATGATTATCAGCAATGACGATAGATTATATCATAACTGGTCTACAATTGACTAATATAAAGATTAGCTGGCAAACCAGCCAATAATAAATAGTTCTAGGGGCAGATAGGTGGTTCAGTGGATAAAGCACTGGCCCTGGATTCAGGAGAACCTGAGTTCAAGTCGGGCCTCAGACACTTGACACTTACCCTGGGCAAGTCACTTAACCCCAATTGCCTCACCAAAAAAAAAAAAAATCTGACCTCAGACACTTGACACTTACTAGCTGTGTGACCTTGGACAAGTCACTTAACCCTCATTGCCCAGCAATAAAAATAAAAACAAAAACAAAAAAACACACACAAAAAAAGATTAGTTCTGTTCTAGAAAAAAAAAATAGATGAGATTTATCTATAGACTCTTTCATCTCCCCTTTTGCTTTTCTTCTTTATTCCTGTCAGCACACTCAAAGTCTCACTGTTCTCCACTGGATAACCAAGGACCACCCTTTTGCAGCCCCATACTAAGATCCATTCTGAGAGTCCCTGTGTTTCAGACTTTTCTCAATTAATGTTCCTAGAATCTATTTGATGATAGCTACCTAATAAGAAACACAAATACAAGAAGAATTTTATTAATGGGTTCTAGTAATTATTCTTTCTGGGTCTGTGTATGTCAACAGACTATACTTTAACTCACAGGAGTAACTACAATGGGGATTTGAAGTACCAACACATAAGACTGGGAATTACTTGGGACACTCAATCTACTCTTTTTTTTTTTTTTGGTAAGGCAATTGGGGTTAAGTGACTTGCCCAGGGTCACACAGCTAGTAAGTGTTAAGTGTCTGAGGCCGGATTTGAACTCAGGTACTCCTGAATCCAGGGCCGGTGCTTTATCCACTGTGCCACCTAGCTGCCCCTCAATCTACTCTTAATCATCTGTGGGGGGCAGTGTTGGGAGGGGGGAAACCCTGATAACTGTCATAGATGACAAGACCAAAATGCCACACTCTTGTACAATACTGAGTTAATAGGATTTAGAGTTGGAACAGAGTTTAGACATGATTTTGTCTAGCCCCTAAGTGTTTTTAAAACAAATTGGCCAGAGGAGCCCTCTGAGGCCCCATCAAAGTGCTACAACTGCCACCAAAGAACCAAAGAAAACATCTATTCCTAATAGAGACATTTACTGACTAAAGAAACTTTACGAGGGTTAGGGGTGGGAATCCATTCAAAAGACTGAAGATTGTGAGGCACTATGCATTGAGAGGGTAACTTTTTGAGGAATCGTTATTTTTAAGCCAAAAGCATTTTAGCTAGTCCAACTTTCTGATATCAGAATGAGGAAATGGACCCAGAGTGAGGTCACACAGCTAGATAGTCATTTCCTAAATTCTTAT
This sequence comes from Dromiciops gliroides, assembly GCF_019393635.1. Classification (NCBI taxonomy): domain Eukaryota; kingdom Metazoa; phylum Chordata; class Mammalia; order Microbiotheria; family Microbiotheriidae; genus Dromiciops; species Dromiciops gliroides. The sequence continues at coordinate 142,569,139 of NC_057864.1, read as the reverse complement.
CTAAAACTCTCCATTGTCCCAGCCTGCAGGTATGAAACAAGATAATCTATCCAAATTCTCTTAGAGCCCAAGTAAATAAGGGAAGAAGGATGTGAGCCTCATCCTCCACCATCTTGGGAGAAGGCTATGGACCTGGCCCTGAATAGAATTCTTGTGGGTCCTGGATACCCAGATTACCAAAGTACTTACCAAGATACAAGGCCATAACTTCTTCCTGTCTTCACCCCCAGCTCTCTAGTGTTTACACTGACAAAACTTGGAAGCTGATGCCACTGGCCCTCTATCAACACTATAATCATTCATCACCATGATAGATACAGAACTATATCACATGGTTCTTCCCTTATCTTATAGTCCCCCTTAGTCTTGTGTTTCACAGTTACCACCAGCCAAAACAAAAATTCCATGTTCACTGCCACTTTTTTCTTCATTCCCATCTCTGTCTACCCCAGCCACACACCCACCATTATTCTTTGTTTGTTTGGTTGGTTTTTTGGGGGAGCAATGAGGGTTAAGTGACTTGCCCAAGGTCACACAGCTAGTACATGTCAAGTGTATGAGATCAGATTTGAACTCAGGTCCTCCTGAATCCAGGGCCCCTGCTTTATCCACTGCACCACCTAGCTGCCCCACACCCACCATTATTCTTATCTTCATCTGCCCTAGAATTCCATTGTACTCTCTGGAATCCCCACTCTATCACTAACAAACTCCCCTTCATCCTGGCTCTTTATCAAACTTGGCTCCTCCAGAAAAGATTGTATTTCTGGTCATCCTCACCAAGTGCATGGTGTTTCTTCTCTCATTGTACGACCAAATATTGGTCTAAGAAAAGGATTAGAATTATTTCTTGCTCCCTACTTTCCTATGACGTTCATCTGCAAGTTCTTTTCTTTTTTTGGTTCATTTTATCCACCCTGATCACCCTGTTCATAATCTACCCTTCTCAAAGCACTCTCCCTCCTTTCTCTAGTTTATTTTCTGGCCCCACCATTTCCTCTCCACCACTGCCTTCCAATTTCCTATGTGTGTGTATAAATATACAAAATGTGTATATATATGTACATATAGTCATCTGTGTATATGCATATGCATGTATATATGTATTCCTGTTCATCAACTTTAATTCACCAATTTCTCACCTCCAATGATCTATGTCATTTTTAAAAAACAATGTTCATTAACATCTTTTGTTCTTACATCACCTACATTTCCCAAGGAATTCTTTCCCTTCCTCCTCCCAGAGAGCCCTTCTTATAACAAAGAATAAAAAAGAGGAAATAAAACAGTTTGGCAGATTTAACCAATATATCAATGTTTTCCATACCTGTAGTCTCCCAACCTCCTCAGAGACAGGAGGAACTGCCTTCTTATTTTTTTTCTTTGGGTTTAAGTTTGGTCATTATAATTTTATAACATTTGGCTTTGATCAGTTTTATTGTTATTTTTTTCTTTCTATTTATAATGTTGTAGTCCTGGTCCTGCATACTTCACTTTGTGTCAGTTCCTATAAGTTTTCTTGTGCATTTTTGTATTTAGCATAATAATTTCTTACAGCATAGTAATATTCCATTATTCATGTACAGCAATTTGTTTAGACATTTCCCAGACAAGGGACATTTTACTTCATTTCAAATTATTTGCTTCTACAAAAAGTGCTGTATAAATGCTTTGGTGTATATGATGCCTTTTTCCCCATTAAATCCATGAAGTATATGCCTAGTAGATGAATTTGTATCAAAGGCTATAGACATTTTCATCACTTTCCATAATTTTAAATTACATTCCAGAGTGGTTGGACCAGTTTATAGCTCCATAAATAATGCATGAGTATATGTATATATTACAGTCTTTCTTTGAAGCCATCCAATATTGATTATTCTTATCTTTTGCCAATGACCTGCATCATTCTTCTTCCAGCTCAGCCACCGAGTTGTTGTCATACCTCAGCAGTACCCATAACTGTGCCACTTCCATGACTTTTAACTCTGAAACTCAATTTTTTAATCATATTCCACTGTTCTTCTATCTCTTCCCTCTATGTAATTCATTCCTTACTGCTACCTCTGGTCCTTTGATGTCTTTCTGTTCTTCCCTTCCCAGCTTTAATCTTACAGTTAACTATAACTGCACAGGGTCCTATGCCCTTGAATCTAATTCCCTTGTCCTATTGCCATTCATCCCCTGCAAATCTTCAGTGTTGGATCCCCTGTACCACCCACCTTTTATAATATTGCTCCTGTGCTGCTAAACCCCACTGGAAGAAGTTATTTAATCATGATGAATTGGTTCTATTACAAATTCATTCATAATACAAGCATACCTTGTTTTATTTCACTTCACTTTATTATGCTTTGCAGATAGTGCATTTAAAAAAAAAATTGAAGGTTTGTGGCAACACTGTTGAGCAAAGTATGTTGACTCCATCTTTTAAAAAATAAAAGTATCTTATTATTTTCCAGTTACATGTAAAGATAGTTTTCAACATTTGTTTGTATAAGATTTCCAATTTCAAATTTTTCTCCCTCAAGGGCAGCTAGATGGTGCAGTGGATAGAGCACCGTCTGTAGAGTCAGGAGTACCTGAGTTCAAATCCGGCCTCAGACACTTAACACTTACTAGCTGTGTGACCCTGGGCAAGTCACTTAAGCCCAATTGCCTCACTAAAAAAAAAAAAAAAAGAAAGAAAAAAATTTTTCTCCCTCTCCCTTTCCCCTAGACAGCAGGTAATCTGATATAGGTTATACATATATAATAACATTATACATATTTCTGCATTAGTCATGTCATAAGAGAAGAATCAGAGCAAAAAAGGAAAAACCTCAAAACAGAAAAACAGCAGCACCAAAACCAAAAGAAATAGTATGGTCCAATCAGCATCCATATTCCACAGTTCCTTTTTTTTCCCCCTGGATTTGGAGAGCCTTTTCCATCATGAGTCCTTTGGAACGTTCTTGTACCGTTGGATTGGTGAGAAGAATCTAGTCTATCACAGCTGATCAACACATAATGTTGATGATACTGTGTATAATGTTCTTCTGGTTCTGCTCATCTCACTCATCATCAGTTCATGCATTGACTCCATTTTTCTAACAGCACGTGCTCACATCATGTCTCTGTGCTACATTTCGGTAATTCTCACAAACTTTTTCATTATCATTATATTTATTATGGTCATCTGTGATCAGTGATCTTTGATGTTACTATTGTAGATGTTTCAGGGCACCACAAACTGCACCCATATAAGACAGTGAACTTAATCAATAAATAAACGTTGCTCCACCAACTGGTCTCTCCTTCTTCTTGGGCCTCCCTAATTAATTCCTGAGACACAACAATATTGAAATTGAGCCAGTTAATAATCCCACAATGGCCTCTACATGCTCAAGTGAAAGGAAAAGTCAATTGATGTGGCAAACTTCACTATTGTCTTATTTTAAGAAATTGCCATAGTCACTCCAACTTTCAGCAACCACCACCCAGATCAGCTAGAAGCCACCAACACTGAGACAACATCCTCAATCAGCAAAAAGATTATGATTCCCTGAAGGCTCAGGTGATGATTCGCATTTTTTAGCAATAAAGTATTTTTAAATTAAGGTATGTACATTTTTTAGACATAATATTATTGTACACTTAAAACACTACAGTATAGTGTCAACATAACTTTTATATGCTCTAGGAAACCAAATAATTCATCTGACTCATTTTATTGCAATATCCACTTTACTGCTGTGGTTTGGAACTGAACCCACACTATCTCTGAGGTATCTGCATTCAGTGGATCTTCATTGCTTTGAGGTGATTCTTTCATTCAACTATGAATATGAATGACTCTCTATCATGCTCTTCACTGAGATGTTTCCAAACCCTTTCTCTCCTAACCAACTTCTCACACCATCTTCATCCCCTTGTTTTAATAGTGTCTTTCATATTTTACTGAGAAAATTAAGATCTTTCTTCATTAGTTCCCTCATTCCTTTATTCCATACCTTTCTATGCTCCCAAAGTCCTCTACATTTTCACTCAAATTCTCGTTTTTTGGCTCATGTGTTTGTGGAAGAAGAAAGCCATCTCTTTATTTAGGCAAAGCTCTTTGCTCACACCTTTGATCTCATCTCTTCTTGGAGCTGGTTGCAACAATTATTCCCTTTCTCTAATCTTCTTTCTCTCCCTCTTTATTGGCCTCTTTTCTACATGCATAGGTATCCTGCCATCTCTCTCAACCTATTATCCTGTATATCTCCAACCTTTCATAACCAAACTTCTAGAAAGACAATCTATCCTTGTTGTCTCTATTTCCTAAATTCTCATTCACTCCTCATTACATTTGGGTTCTTAACCTTACCACTCTACTGAAATTGCCTAACAGCTTTTTTTTTGTTCATCATCCTCTTTGACTGCTTTATCACCCATGTATCTCAAATACTTTTCTTTCCCTTGGCTTCCATGATACTAGTTCTCTTCCTACATATCTGGCTACTTCTCTTCAGTCTTCTTTGATAGTTCTTCATGCACCTCCCACATTCCAAGTCTGAGTATTTAACACTATTCTCTTCTCAATGATCATTCTCCTTTGGTGATCTCATCACCCCTGCCCAATTCAATTATCTCTTACATCTACATATTCATTCAATCTTAATCTCTCTCTTAAACTTCAGACTAGTATAGATGATATCAATCCCTGAGTAATCATTAGACATTCCAAAAGGTCCAACATAGAACTCATGATCTCCTCTTCTAAACCTGCTTTTCCTCCACATTTTATACATTCTCTATATTTAATTAATTGCCTGGATCTACCCCCAATGACATTTATCATATCCACACTTTCTTCTCCTCTTCTTACATGACCATTAATTTTAGTTTATCGCCTTTCTCCTGGGCAATTGCATTAGCCTTCTAATTGGGCATTCTGCCCTGAGTCTCTGAACTCTCCAATCTATCTTCTATATAGCCACCCAAACAATCTTCCTTAAATACAGAACTGATCATGTCACTAACCTAATTAAAAAAAAAAATCTGTCTGTAGGAAAAATACAGACTTAAGAGGCATTTAAGATCCTCCACAAGCTGGCTCTAATGTACCCTTACCACCTTACTTCCTTTCATTTACTCTAGGTTTCAGACAAACTAAGTTACTGTTTCCTCAACTCCAGCCTCTGTGTATTTGCATAGGCCATTCCCAATGCCTAGAATGTAATACCTACTCATTGTAGCCTTTCAGAAGCCTGGCCTTCCTTCTAGGTTCGGCTTAGATATCACCTCTGCTGTCAAACCTCTGTTCCACAGGTTGTTAATGTTTTCTCCCTCATTTTTCCTGCTGGATCTGTGATTTCTTTGGTGTAGGGAACTGCATGGTGTGTGTGTGTGGGGGGGGGCGGTCAGGGATTCCCTCTAGAGAGGCAGCTAAGTGGCACAGTGGATAGAACGCTGGGCCTGGAGTCAGGAAGATCTGAATTCAAATATGGCCTTGGGAACTTCCTAGCCATGTGACTCTGGACAAGCCACTTTAACCTCTGTCTGCCTCAAATGTAAAATGGGGATAATAATAGTACCTACGGATCCATTGAGACAATAGTTGTAAAAGCACTTAGCAAAGGACCTGGCTTGATAAATGCTTATGTTCTTCCTTCCTTTCTCTCCAAATGTATATAAGTTGCTTCTTTTCAGCTTCTAGCCTTTTGAGAGTTGCCTGGGGCACTGAGAAGGTAAGTGACTTGCTTAGTCCCCAGTCACTCATATTGCCTTGCTTTTTCTTATCTGTATCTATTCTATTTCTCCAGTTGAATGGGGGCTCCATGAGTAGGCATTTAATATATCTTTGTTAAACTGAATTAAATTGATTCCCTTGGCAATACAGGGGCAAAAGGGGGCCTCAAATAGGTTGGATAAATCATACATGGAGGATTCAGGTGAGAACATGGACAAGAATAACAGGATAAGAAAATATGGATGGGTTGTAATCAGTAATCAGTACCAATGGAGGGGATACCTATGTGGATGACATCACAGATTCAACGAAATATTAAATATAAGGGGACATTTAGAAAACCGTAGCAACACCTAGTGGCCAAAATAGTTAGTGTCTTCTAATTTACTACTAGGCAGTATCTTCTTGACCTCAGGCCCAGTGTTCTATCCACTGTGCCACTTAGCTGCCTTTCTAGGGGGAATCCCCCCCCTGCCGCCCCCCCCCCCCCCCCGTAGTACCCTACACCAAAGAAATCACAGATCCAGCAGGTAAAATGAGGGAGAAAACATTAACAACCCGTGGAACAGAGGTTTGACAGCAGAGGTGACATTTATTAAATTGAATTGAATTGGATTTAATACCATTGGGAAGGGAAAGGGAATGCCAGTTTGTGGGGTTATCCTTAACTCTGCCATGAGTATGTATTTAGCAAACCTTGAGTTCTATAGTTATAGACTAGCTTATATTTGCTTAGTACTTTGTAGTTTTAAGGCATTTTCAAGGATTCTTAATCCTTTTTTTCTGTGTCATAGACTCCTCTGACATCATAGACTTTGGCATTTATGGAATCTGGTAAAGCCAATGGATCCTTCTCAGAAACATGTTTTTAAATGCATTCAATAAAATAAATGGGATTAAAAAGGAAACCAAATACGCTGAAATAAAGTTTTCAAAATATTTTTTAAAATAATGGTCCCTAGGGGCAGCTAGATAGCACAGTGGATAGAGCACCGGCCCTGGATTCAGGAGTACCTGAGTTCAAATCCGACCTCAGACACTTAACACTTACTAGCTGTGTGACCCTGGGCAAGTCACTTAACCCCAATTGCCTCACCAAAACAAAACAAAATAATGGCCCCCAAATTAAGAACTAAACAAAATCTAAGATCCTATGGTCCTCTCTCACCCTTCTCTCTCTCTCTCTCTCTCTCTCTCTCTCTCTCTCTCTCTCTCTCTCTCTCTCTCTCTCTCTCTCTCTTTAAATTTCTATCCTTCTTGCTTGTTCTGATGCTGTTTTTTTAAACCATCTTTATTGGCTTGGTAGTTTCACAATTCCTAAGATTATCTTGGTGTAATAGAAAGAGCGATAGATTTGAAGTCATAGGACATGAGTTCAAATCCCACTACTCTACTAACTTACCCATGTGAACTTGGACATTGAATTGTAATTCAGAAAGGTTCTCAAATCTGAGTGAATAATCTAGGAATTCTAGTACCATATAAAAAGCACTCTGTTAACAAAGGAATGAAGGAAGAGCACTCACTAGGAGCTAAGCACTGTGCTAAGTACTGGTAATACCCTCAAGAAGCTTATATTAAAAGGGAGACTAAACCTTTAAGGGGGCAGAGGCCAGGTAAGGGTATTTTAATTTGAGAAATCACTGGGATGGTGACTGGAGTCAGTGTTAGGGTAGTCAATGAATAGATCCTTTCAGAAGCAATGGGAGTATTGATTTTATTACTGTTCTCATAGCAAAGTAGGGATGGGTAGGTAAAAGGAAGGAAAAGAAGGTGGGATGAGAAGGTAAGTGTGGCAAGGTAGAGAGTAAGGAGATGGCCAAGGTGAATAGTCAGATGGGGTACAAAGCATGGTCTGGGCTCTGGGACCATGAACATTTGCATTAACTGACTCACTAGTCAGGACAACACAGCCTCAAGATAGTAGTTCTAAAATTAGTCAGTTAGTCAAAAAGCATTTATTAAGCACCTGCTATGTGCAGGACATTGTACTTAATCGCTAGGGATAAAAAGAAAGGTAAAAGATAGTCCCTGCTCTCAAGGAATTTTCTTTAATGGAGGGGACAACATGCAAACCACTAAGCACAAAGACAATATAGAGGGGCAGCTAGGTGGCGCAGAGGATAAAGCACCGACCTTGGATTCAAGAGTACCTGAGTTCAAATCCGGCCTCAGACACTTAACACTTACTAGCTGTGTGACCCTGGGCAAGTCACTTAATCCTCATTGTCCCGCAAACAAACAAACAAACAAACAAAAAAAGTAGGAAAAAAAAAGACAATATATACAAGATAAATTAGAGATAACAGGAAAGGCACTAGCATTAAGCAGGATTGGGAAAGGCTTCTTACAGAAAGTGAGACTTGCTGAGAAAGTCAGGGAAGTTAGGAGGTGAAGATAAGGAGCCGGAGAGCATGGAACACAAAGATCAAAAATGTCAGAATTGAGGGATGGAGTGTCTGGTGTGAGGAATAGTAAAAAGATATATATCCAAAAGCTGAATGGATTAACTCTCCTGGTCTTAGGAAGTTTGGTGAGGGGGCAGCTAGGTGGCACAGTGGATAGAGCATGGGCCCTAGTGTCAGGAGGACCTGAGTTCAAATCCAGCCTCAGACACTTAACACTTACTGGCTGTGTGACCCTGGGCAAGTCACTTAACCCCAATTGCCTCACAAAAAAAATAAAGATGGAAGTTTGGTGAGTCAAGGGATTAGTAGCATGGGCTTCAGGTTCCTCATGTATAAAATGAAGGTCTTGAAATAGATGACCTGTAAGGTTGATCCCAGTTCTGAATCTATGATTATTTTAGTCTATAAATTATTTATAACTTGACAATTATTTTTTCCCAAGAAATCATTTTGGTCAACGGACTTTGAAAAGCATCCACTGGAATTAGGATCATAGGAACATGCCTTTAGAGCCTGCAGGAAAATTAAAGTTCAACTACATCAACCTCCTCCTTTCCCACATGAGGAAACTGAGTCCCAGAGAGTGTGTGGAATAATAGAGAGAACAAAAGACTTGGAATCAGCAAGATCTGGGTTCAAATCCTGTCTCAGCCAATGACTAGTTCTGTGATTTAAGCACTTAACCTTTCTGTGCCTTAGTTTCCTCATCTGTAAAATGAGGAATCTGGCTTATAAAGTCCCTCTATGATCTATATGATTCTATAAGTGACATAACCAAGGTTATATCAGCAATAGTTTGCATTTCTATAATGCTTTGAGAAGAAACCAAGGCAAACAGGGTTAAGTGATTTACGGTCACATAGCTATTAAGTATCTAAAACAGGATTTAAACTCATGAAGATGAGTCTTCCTGATTCCAACCCCAGTACTCTATCCACTGCACCACCTTGCTGTCCTTTATGTTATATGTGGTACAAATATAATTAAGTATTAGTAAATGATAACTAGGTGGTACAGTAGAAAGAGCACTGGGCCTAGAGTCAGCACTCTGAGTTCAAATTTGGCCTCAGACAATTACTAGTTGTGTGACCTTAAGTGAGTCACTTAACTTCTGTCTGCCTCAGTTTTCTCAACTATAAAATGGGGATGATTATAGCAACTATCTCACAGGGATGTTGTAAGAATCAAATAAAATAATAATTGTACACAGTGCCTAGTACATAGTAGGTACTTAATAAATGCTTGTTTCTGTGAAAGAACTTAAACGACTAGCTCAAAGTCACTAGTAAATATGAGTTGGAACTAAAAACCAGGTCTAATGATTCTAAATCCGGTGCTCTTTACATTTTACCATATTGTGCTCTAGACTCCTGTAATCTAGTACCCTCCCAAGGTGATCTTTGGGACCTACTTATTTTTAGAAACATGTTCATAGGGACAAATGTTGCATCCAGAGAATAAGGGTTGCTATGGATTCTGCTTCAAAACCCTTCTCTTGATCACATGATGGTGTTCTAATTGGTTTTAAGTAATACTTTGATCTGCCATAAGTGAATTCTCTATACTAATTCTTTTCTTTCCTATAGCTCCTTAAACACATTTTTCAATGTTTTTATGCGCAACTTCATCAGTTTCTATTGTACATGTAGCATGCCGCAAAGCCTGGGAAACTCATTGCTGGGCACACATAAAAAATAACAGCAATTTGGAAAAAAAGAACTGAAGGTGAAAGCTAATGCTTCACAGTGGCTGCAGCTTGCCTTTTTTTTTTTGTTATTGTTGTTCTGACTTTCCCTCCTTAATCAGCATAGGAGATCCAAAGGAACTTAGGGGAGCTGACAAAAATCACAGTGCCACAAACTCCTAGTCAGCCTCATGTAGTTTATCAGAAAACAGCCTCTGAAATGATTTTCAAGGAGGCAGATTGGCAAGGAGGAATAAAACAGGCATTACAAAGGACTTTCTGACTCTAAGTCAGATAGAGGTTTGGGAGAGAGGAAATTGTTCTTGGAAGAAATGGGTTCAAAGACAGATTACATGCCGATGGACTCTAATTGGCTGGATGTCTGTTTTGTATTCTAAGAGTTTGGTTTTTGGAATTTAGATTTTGGGAAATCATAAATGTTTCTCCTTATGGATACAAAGCTGCTGAAAGTTTTTCTTAGTTTGAGTTGCTCTTCCATGCATCTGCTCAAACCACCTGTCTTCCCTAAGTGTGTGCTCCTGTGCATAATCTCTTTGTGTAGCTATTCTTCCAATTGATGGTGTATATATCTGTCCCAGATTCATGGGGGAAATGTTCCATTGCTTCTTTTATTTCTATGTGATGTAATTAAATGCCTTTGTTTTGAACTAATTGTTGACCAGTAACAGTAATCATATTGGTGGAAGCTCATGAGCTATGATTTTGAATGGCTTTGTATCCACAGAGCATACTCAGTCTGGGTCCTCAAACATGAAATGAGTATGTGCTAGGTGCTACATATAATTAGAGATGATTAATATATATCTAGAACATCTACAGACCTTTCCTAATCCCCCAAGCTACTACGGTTCTCATTCCCCAAATTCCCTTGTTTATATTTTACCGTGTTATATTAATCATTTCATATGTCATGTGTTAACATATGTAATGTATAATAAATATATATGCGTGTGATATACACACATACTGACTTCCTGATAAAATATAAGACCCTTGAGAGCAGGGTCTATTTCCATTTTGTCTTTATATCCTCGGCACTTAGCACAGGGTTTGGCACATAGCAGGCATTTAGTAGATGCTTGTTTATTGTTTGATTGATGCACTGGAAAAAAAAACCAGACACAGAGGCTACGCTTGTCAAATTTGCAGATGACACAAGGCTAGGAGTGCTAACTAATAAGTTTGATGACAGGATTCAGAATGACCTTGATAGGCTTTAATGTTGGACTAAACCTAATAAGATGAAATGTAATAGGCATGAAAGTAATGTAGTATAATTAGGTTAAAAACAAATTTACAAGTACAAGATAGAAAGCTGCTAGATTGTTTATCTGAAGATCTGGGATTTTTTTAGTGCTTAGAGTTAGTCAACTGTGTGGTTTTGATTTGGGGCTTTTGTTGGGTTCTATTTTTGTTGTGATTATATATTCTTAAAACAGACCTATGGTTTCATTAGTGTGGGAAACTCCCACCCCTAATATAGATGGAAAATTGTCTAAAAGCAATAGTCTTAAAGAAGTGTCTGGAATATTCAGGGGATAAATGGCTTAATTTTGGTCATACATGTCAGAAATAGGACTTACACCTTGGGGGTTCTGTCTTCAAGGATAACATTCTACTCACCACACCATACAATCTCACCTAATTGACTGACATGGAAGTCAGATCTGAGGTCATCTTGGGCTGCATTATGAAATGCATAGTGTTTAGAACTTGAGAGTACCACTTATACTCTGCCCTGGTCCTGCAACATCTGGAGTGCTGAGTTTGGGACATTCCATTTTAGGAAGAATGCTGATGAGAGACAGGACATCCAGAGGAAGTTTTTCAGTATAATGAATGCTCTCAAGATGATGCTATATGAGGATCAGTTTGAAGAAAAGAGGGAAACAGAAGTCATGACAGCTGTTTTCTAATGTATAAAAGACTGTCACATGGAAGAGGAATTAAATTTATTCTATTGGGCCCCTTATAGGCACAACTAGGATCAAGGAGGAGAGGTTGTAAATAAGCAAATTTAAGTTAGATGAAAGTTAAAGCTTCCTAGAAATTAGAACCATGAAAAAGCGGAAGGGGCTCCCTCAGGATGTAGTAACTTCCTGATCACTGAGGGTCTTTAAGGAAAAGTTGAGATTATCAGCTTTATAGAAGGGATTGCTGTGCAGCTAGGACTCTGGATAGTCTTAGAGCTTCCTTCCAAATTGGGAATCCCATGATTCCTTTTTCTATCATTGTTAACGCTCCTCTTATTCATTTCACCTCTCTCTCCAATGGCACTGAAAATACTAGCCAAAGGCTTGCTTAGATAACCTTCAAAACTATTAATGTTCTTATTGCTTCTGTGATAGCTAGGTGGCATAGTAAATAAAGTGTTAGACCTAGAATCAAGAAGACCTGAATTCAAATGTGGTCTCAGACAATTACTAGCAGTGTGACCCTGGTGTGAGGGCCAAAATTTGATATACGGAGTGTTAATTGGGTGACTTGCCTAAATATTGGAGTCCCGGAAATATGAGGGACCTTTTAGGTTCACCCTCCCCTCTGAACTGCCCTTTTTAGATATTTCTCCCAGGCCAATAAGAAAGGAGCCTCTAAGCTTTAGTTCACAGAAGGATCAGATTTTATTACTTGGGAATTAATTAAACAACAAAAGTGAAACTAATAAAATCAAAGATAAGGAAATAGGAAAAAAAGAAATACAGATACTCTTAACTCTAAACTTAGCCTATGCAATCCCCAGATCGTTTCCAAATAAGCTAATTCAAAGGAATTTAGGGTTTTCCGTAATTAACTCACTAAAACCTGGACAGTTACAGTTGCTCGTGCCCCCTAAACAACAGTCACCAGAGAGAGAGAGAGAGCGAGTTCCAGAAGAACCTCTGCCTCCCCTCATGGAGCGTCCAATCTTCCTCCCCCAAAAGGGGAGGTCCTTCAAAAACTGCCTATGGAGAGTTCTCCTTCTGACTTTAGTAGTATATGTAACTTCAGGGTGGGCCAGGTATGGCCCCTCCCAAATGAGTCAGCTAAAAACTGCAATAATAATTTTATCACAAATAATTCTTTACCACACTGGGAAAGTCACTTAGACCCTGTTTGCCTCAAGTTTCCTCATCTGTAAAATTGGGGAAACAACAGCACCTTCCTCCTAGGGTTGTTGTGAAAATCAAATGAGATAATGATTGTAAAATGCTTTGGAAATTTTAAGGTGCTATATAATTGCTGGATGTTGTTGTTGCTGCTGTCGTTGTCGTCATCATCATCATCAATAACAGCAACAACAATTCTTCACTTTCAGAAGTGTGGCGTCTGATGTTAAATGATTAGCCTGTTTCTCCTTTGACAGTACCCTTAGCATTAGCAGCCATCCTTCCCCCTCTCCTTCTCTTTATACCTTTTGCTGGTCCTGAAACCTTTTCCATGAAGGCTCTTTCCTTACAGAAAATTTCTTTCAACGTCATTCTCCTCTGCCCTTTTTTTTTTTTTAGTGAGGCAATTGGGGTTAAGTGACTTGCCCAGGGTCACACAGCTAGTAAGTGTTAAGTGTCTGAGGCCGGATTTGAACTCAGGTACTCCTGACTCTAGGGCCGGTGCTCTATCCACTGCGCCACCTTGCCGCCCCCTTTTTTTTTTCTCTTAAATTCACCATCACTCTCTCTTCTCTCCTTCCTGCTCACTAAGATGATTGTCTCTATTTTGCTATTTTCTAGTGTCTCTATTTTGCTGGATCTCATTCTTTTCATCACCTTGAGTCTCTTTAGACATGAACATTTTGCTAATTTCTTCATTAATTATTTTTTTTTTTTACGGGGCAATGGGGTTAAGTGACTTGCCCAGGGTCACACAGCTAGTAAGTGTCAAGTGTCTGAGGCCGGATTTGAACTCAGGAACTCCTGAATCCAGGGCCGGTGCTTTATCCACTGCGCCACCTAGCCGCTCTTCTTCATTAATTTTTACTGTTTCTAATTAATTTACTTTTTTCCCTGTCTATTCTTTCCATTAAATACTTTTGCAACTGCAAATGTTGTCCTTTAAAGTCTTTGGTTTTCTATGTTATGTCTTGAGAGGTTTTATGTTGTTGTTGTTGTTGTTTTTAAATATACTGGTTGTGTGATCCTGGAGAAGTCACCTTTCAGGACCTCAGGCAATTCTTTGAGACTATAATTTGAAGAACAGTTGCTAGTCTGTGTTTCAGTGGTTAGAGTGCTGGGCCTGGAGTCAGGAAGACCTGAGTTCAAATCCAGCTTCAGAGACTTACTAGCTATGTGACTCTGGGCAAATCATTTAACCTCTGCTTGTCTTAATCCACTGGAAAAGGAAATGGCAAATCACTCCAGTATTTTGTTTTTGTTTTTGTTTTTTTGGTGAGGCATTTGGGGTTAAGTGACTTGCCCAGGGTCACACAGCTAGTAAGTGTTAAGTGTCTGAGGCCAGATTTGAACTCAGGTACTCCTGACTCCAGGGCCGGTGCTCTATCCACTGTACCACCTAGCTGCCCCCACTCCAGTATTTTTGCCAAGAAAACCCCATGGACAGCACTTGCATGCTATGGTCCATGGGGTCAGAAAGAGCCAAGCACAACTGAACAACTGAACATGTACCATGTGTGGCCTAGGTGCTGGAAATACCAAACATCCCTCACCTTAGGGAAGCCTACATTCTATTGGGGGTGGGGGAGGGAGAGAAACAATAAGCATATAGATAAGTAAATACAAAATGCATACATGATAAGGTTGGTTTTTTTTTTTTTGGCAAGTATTCACAACTAGGGGGTGGAGAGTATAAAGGCCACATGAAGGCTGTGGCACTTGAGCTGAGCCTTGAAGGCACCTAGGGATCTAAAGAGGAAGATGTAAGAAGGGAGCATGCCAGGTATAAGGGGCAATCTGTACAAAGGCATTCAGGCAGAAAATGGAATGTTGCATACGAGGAAGAGTGAGGAGGCTAATTTGGCTGAAATGTAGGAGCATAGGAAGAGGAAGTAAACCGTCAGGGTTCTTCCCTGGGCCCCTTCTCTGCTCCATCTATACTATTTCACTTAGTGATCTCATCAACTCCAGTGGATTTAATCACTATCTATGCTGATTCCTGCCCCAGCCTCTTTGCTGCCCTCCAATTTGACATCTCCAACTGCCTTTTGGACATTTTTTTGTGTGTGGGGCAAGTAACTTGCCCAGGGTCACACAGCTAATAAATTTTTTTTTTTTTTTTTGCAGAGCAATGAGGGTTAAGTGACTTGCTCAGGGTCACACAGCTAGTAAGTGTCAAGTGTCTGAGGTCGAATTTGAACTCAGGTCCTCCTGAATCCAGGGCAGGTGCTTTATCTACAGTGCCACCTAGCTACCTCCAAAACAGGTTTTTTGTTTGTTTTTGTTTTGTTTTGTTTGTTTTTGTTTTTTGGTGGGGCAATGAGTATTAAGTGACTTGCCCAGGGTCACACAGCTAGTAAGTGTCAAGTGTCTGAGGCCGGATTTGAACTCAGGTCCTCCTGAATCCAGGGCGGGTGCTTTAGCCACTGTAGCTGCCCTGCTTTCAGACATTTTTTACTGAATGTCCAGTAGACAACTTAACCTCAAGAAGTCTAAAATAGAACTCCTTATTATCTTTCCCCCTAAACCTTCCCCACCCTGCTTCCCTATTACTGTAGAGGGCAACACCATCCTCCCAGACCCTCAGGCTTGCAAACTAGGAGTCATCCTGGATTCCTCACTATCTCTCACTCTCTAAATCCAAGCTGTTGCCAAGGCCTGATAATATCACCTTTGCAGCATCTCTAGAATGTGAACGTGCTCATCACCTCACCCCTGGCCTATTACAATAGCCTGCTGGATGGGCAGCTTGCCTCAAGTCTCTCTCCATACCCATCAATTCTCCATTCACTAAAGTGATTTTTGTAAAACAGGTCTTATTATGTCAACACTGGTCTTCTCCTGGAGCAAATACAAAAGGTGCTTTTTGTATTCAAAACCCTTTGTAACCTAGTTGTGTCCCACTCTTCCAATCTTCTTCCATCTTACCCCTCAATGTAGTGACAAGACACTCCATCTCTTGGCTCTGGGCATTCTCTCTGGCTGTCCCCTCTGCCTGAAATGTTCTCCCTCCTCTGCTTCAACTACTGACCTCCCTGGCTTCCTTTATGTCCTAACTAAAATCCCATCTTCTACAGGAAGCTTTCCCTATGCCCGCTTAATTCCAGTGCTTTCCCTCTTTTAGTTACTTCCCATTTATCCTGTGTATAGCTTGCTTTGTATATATTTGATTGCATGTTATCTCCCCTATTATATTACAGGCTCCTTGAGTACATGGACCATCTGTGGCCTTTTTGTATCCCTAGTCCTTAGTACACTGCCTGCCATATAGTAGGTGCTTAATTAATGTTGATTCATTCAGTCTAGAATAATAGGTTGGAGCCACATTGGAAAAAAAAGCTTTAAATACCAAACAAAGGAGTTTGTACTTTTTCTTAGAAGCAATAAGGGATCTCTCTACATGGACTGATTCTTGTTTTTTTTGATTTGTGATTTCATCCATGTAGTAAACCCCTAGTAAGGAAACTTTCTCCCACCAATACTGATCGGCACCATCTTGCAACTTGTATTCTTAAAGAGTGGCCTGGGGCATTGAGAGGTGAAATGACTTTCCCAGGGTCACACAATAAAGGCAGTCCTTTCTCCTGGGTCTTTCCCAGTCCTTTATCTACATGATACTACAGTATGGTGTAGTTTAGCTATAGGAAATAAACAGAGACTTGCAAAGATTTGTCAACCCCAAGAAAGAGAATAGCCTTTACCTGAGACCCAAAGCACAAAGGGCCAAGGGACAGGAAAAAAGTTTAAAAAGAGAATTGTCTGAGGCCACTAGTTACTTGAGAGCAGCCAAATAGATCTCTTCAAGTTAAGGCTGTGAAAGAAACAGGAAGGCTCTCTTCCTCTTTATTCTCCCCTCCCCCCAGTTTCTATCAGCACATTTTCTAAAAGACTTGTAGGAGTATGGCAGAGGCCACTCTTCCTGGCCAAGGATTCCAGCTGAAACCAAAAGTCGGAAGCATGTTGTGCAACCTCAAGTCTAGTGGAGCTGGGCCTGCTGGTCACTAAGAATCACTAGGGGAGCAAAATAATGAGCATCAGCTATGTTAAGTCAACAGGGAGAACCGCCTAGCAGAGACTATGTGTCTAGTGAGGACTATATGTCTGATGGGGCCCATGAACATTGGAGAGGACATTTCTAAAGGACAATGGCATCTGTGCAGCATTGAAAATATTAGTTTCCCTCTACATGTGTCCTAGTCATTTATGTTCCCTATATATGTTTATATCTGCTCTTTATGTAGGAGGCAAAAAAAGGGTTAATAGAAAAACCTAAGACCCAAGCTCTAATACAGATATTAGCTCTAAAAGGGAGTCAGATCCCAGATAACTTATGTTAGGTTCTCGTACCCATAGTGATCAACATCCATAACGGACCAAAATGGGTCAGGTCAAAATAACAATAAAGGAAAAAGACAACCTATAGAAATTTTAATGACAAATGATTATATTTTGAAACTAGCCATGGAAATCAGAAGGAGACATGTGCAGAAAAGGCCAAATTTGTCCCCAGATTCACCTTATGACATGTAAACCCCCAAAACACACCTCCACTGAAAAAGGTACCCGCTTCCGGGGTTGGCTTAGGACCTCCAGGAACTCCAAATTAGGATAAGCCCTCCCTTGTAACACCCCCTAGGTGGAGAATATTATAATGAGTAGGACAGGCCCTCCCCAGCACCTCCCCAAGGTGGAGATTATTATAATGAGACTGATAATCAATTTATCCATACTATAAATATAACTTTCCTTTCCTTATTTGAGAGATACCTTTCCAATATTTTGGTTCTCTCCCTGTGATCACTCACAGTATTGCAATAAAACTGGGGAAACTGAGTCATTGAGTCTTGTAATTCTTTTGGGACGACTCGCAATCAATTTGACCCCAAAATTCCATCCCACATCACTCCTACCTTTAATGGTGTATGTTTGTGGGAGAGTGTACCTCAGTTTTATTGGGTAAATTCCTTGTTACTTTTCCTCACTATTCTATTTTATTAAATATCTTTGCTCTGAGCTAATTATATACTCTGGCTGACTAGCAAAGTAAACACATTGGTAGGGGCTCATGAGTTATGATTTTGAGTGGATGTGGAACCAGAGTATCTCAAACCCAGATTAGGCTTGTCTGGGGACTTATGTGGGATCTAGTGGGTATCCTTAGGGGCTACACTAAAAACAGAATGGAGTTCCAGAAGCTACGCTGGAACAGGATGATGAAGGGGGTTAGTGTTATGGTGAAAATAGATGGGGGTGTGGGGTAGGGGTTCTTAGGGATTCCTCTTTAAAGAATTACACCCTCTTGAACACAAATCCAATTAGAATAAAATAATAGTTTATTTAGGTGCTAGGGAAAGGAAACCAAGAGAGAAATCCTTGGACTTCTCATGGGGAGAAGGCATGGCACAGAGGCATCTGTGCAGCATTGAAAATATTAGTTTCCCTCTACATGTGTCCTAGTCATTTATGTTCCCTATATATGTTTATATCTGCTCTTTATGTAGGAGGCAAAAAAAGGGTTAATAGAAAAACCTAAGACCCAAGCTCTAATACAGATATTAGTTCTAAAAGGGAGTCAGATCCCAGTTAATGGCTCTGAGATACCTATCTCCTCGAGCAAGAGACAGGCAGATACTTTTATAGAGGACTGATGGGGGTGATCATCTGACTGTGGAATGTTCCCTTGTTGGGGGAAGACCATCCCCCACTGGTGGTGGCTGGGGGAAGTTGGATGAGGGGTGGCTGCGGATCTCTCAAGCCATCTCTCTGCTCCTCACACCACAAAGGCAGCAGCCACACCTAATCTTATCTCCCTGTGGGGTGGGGGAGACTGGAATGAAGGGTGGTGGTCCTGGAGCTAACTCAGTCCCAATCCAGCGTTGTTTATCTCTTTAGGTGTGTCTGTCCTTTGGTTTAGTTTCTCAAGGAGAAACAAAACTTCTGGGGTACCCAGGGCCATTCAAATGAAGTACCCAGGCCCATAACAGATAGCAACACAAAGGGACAGGGCTGAGGTGAATAGGAATGAAGAAGGGGAGAATGGTGACCTAACCATGGTTCTTTCCTGAATCGTGGGGAAAGAGGAGGAGTGAGTCTGATAGCTATGGGATAGCACCTGATTGTCATGTGCTTCCTAGGAGCAATGACTGTACAAGTGCACCAGTCCCATCTGCTATGCTGATTTGATTTTCTACATGCTCTAATCTTGGATCTTCCAGCTGGGCAAATGGCTTGGTAGTGAGGAACTAATAGGGGTGGGCCAGATGTCAGGAGCCTTGCTGTCTGAGTTCTTTTTGGTCATTTGTATTTATGAATAGCTTTAACCAGAAGCCTGGTCTGGGTGTAGTTATTAGATATGCTATTTTCAGGGGCAGCTAGGTGGCGCAGTGGAGAAAGCACAGGTCCTGGATTCAGGAGGACCTGAGTTCAAATTTGACCTCAGACACTTGACACTTACTAGCTGTGTGACCCTGGGCAAATCACTTAACCCTCATTGCCCTGAAAAAAAAAAAAAGAATCCCATTTTCTTTTTTTTTCCTTTGTTTTTTGCAGGGCGATTGGGGTTGTGACTTGCCCAGGGTCACACAATTAGTAAGCGTCAAGTGTCTGAGGTCAAATTTGAACTCAGGTCCTCCTGAATCCAGGGCCAGTGCTTTCTCCACTTCAACACCTAGCTGCCCCTAAGAATGCCATCTTTAAAAAAAGCAATTACAGGAGAAACATCCCAAGAGAAGATATAGACCTAACACTGAAGTGTCTGGAGCCAAAAAACAAAAGATAAAGAGAACAATGTGCTGGGCACTCTGGATCATGGAGAATGTAGAGGGGACAAAAGGGTAAGAAGACTAGGTACTAGTTAATTTTCAAAACTTAAGTCCCATGTTGGAAACAGCACCCTCTGCTTTTAGTAATTCTGGCTGCTGGGGAAAGGGAAGAGAAAGAAAAACTGCTGTATAAGATTTTTTTAAAAAAATACAGGCTTGCATTCAGAGGCGTGCTGGTAAATGTTTAATAACTGCCTCTCCCTTCCAAAAATCTACCCAAAGACACACTTCAAAATAAATTGTTGTTGTTCAGTTGTTTTCAGTTGTGTTTGATTCTTTATGACCTACCTCATTTGGGGTTTTCTTGGCTGAGATACTGGAGTGGTTTGCTATTTCTTTCTCGAAGTCATTTTACAGACCAGGAAACTGAGGCAAACAAGGTTAAGCGACTTGTTCAGGATCTGTATTATTTAACATTTTCCTGTCATTTTCTTAAATTTGGGCAATCAACAAAAATTGCCCTGATTTGTAGCCTTTCCCAATTTCCAAGGTCCAAATACTTATATTGAAAATTTAACAACCGGCTCAAAAATGAACTTGACACTCTTTTAAATTAATTCTATATTATTCACATCTTTTTCTATAACTTTCTTAAGTCTAGATAATCTGCAGGACTATACATCGAGCCCTGATTTGGAGCCTTTCCCGATTTCCAAGGTCTAAATACTTACATTCACAACAGGCTCTCCAAGCAAGCTCCAGCATAAAACCGTTGTCAGAAGCCAGGTAAATATGGGAGGAGGCGCTTTGCGAGTCTAAATGAACTACATTTCCCAGAGATCTGATGGACGCCCGGCTTACTATTGATTGGTTCACAGCGAGTCAATCGGTGATACATCATGCAAGAGACCAAAGATAGGGAAACGGGGGCGGGTCCTTCCTCTTTCAGAGGTTTGCTTGCCATTGGTGTCCAATAGGACGGGGTTGGGGGGAATCCCCGAAGCTCCCCAGGACTTCGGTTCCCGACTGTAAACTACGAAGGTGCCAGTCGACCCAGTGCACTTAGCGCTCTGTAGCCTGCGCCCTCGAGGATCGCGTGGAGCTGCCCGGGAGAGCCAGGAAGCGCTTTCTCCTTTCAGCACGTGGGTACGGGTGCAGCCCGGGGCGGACCAACACTTGGGTCGGTCGCGTCCTCCCTCTCTGGCCGCTTGCCCTAGTTCTTCCCGTTTCAGGACGTTGGCATCTTGGGTAGCTTGGGCCGAGTTAGACTTGTGCAGGGAGGTGGAGGGGGCGGGGAACTGTTTATTTGGCGCCGCAGGGCTTTTGAAAAGGGGGCATTAAGCCGGTCTTCATGCTTCCTCTCTTCCAGACCCGCCACTGGTTTGCTGGTCTCAGCATCTGCAGTCGTCTGGGGAGAGTCCTTGTTCCCGCTCAGCCGCCTTTCTTGGAGTTTGTGGCCGGAGGAGCAGCGGAGCGCTCATCATGCCACCCACTTTAGAAGAGCTGCAGCCGCCCGGTAATTGAGAGGGAGCTGGTGCGCACTGGTGTTTGTTTGTGTCTGGAGTCATTGTTGCTGTGGTTTGGAACGTTCCTAGACTGGCTGAGCGCCACCTAGAGTCAGCCTGTGGGTGGGCCACGGGTGGCAGCACTTTTCTGATGATTATTTTTTTTAGGGGGTTGGTGTTGTCCAGGTCCTCCTTTTTCCTCCCTCAATTTTTCTTTCTCATTTTCTTTCTAACATAAACTCTGAAACTTCAGAAAGGCTGGTGGAAGCGATACAGCGCCTGTTCTCAGGGAAAGCAGATTTGTTGATATGGGCACTCACTGTGCTTTATTCAAAGCCCAGATCGTTCTAGAAGGGTTACCAGTGAGAGAGATATAGGGAGCCACACTCAGAGGTGGAGCCTGGGATAGAGCATTGGGCCTGCAGTTAGGAAGACCCTAGTTTAATTTTGACTTCAGACAGGAGACTATGAACCTAGGCAAATCATTTAATCACCCCCTGCCTCAGTTTACTTATCTGTAAAATGGGATTATACTATATAACACCTTCCAGGGTTATATTATCCTGTGCTTGGCACATAGTAGTTGCTTAATACATTTTTTAAATTAAATTGTTGTGAGGATCAAAATTAGATAATACTTGTAAGGTGCTTTGCAAATCTCAAAGTTCAATTTAGGGTGCCCTAGAAATATTAGTGACATTCCCCCCCCCAAAATTTGAAAGTTTTTAGTTCCAAAATCTATCCCTTGGTCCCCTCCCCCTCCCTGAGATAGTAAGCAATTGCATATAGCTTATACATGTACAACTATGTAAAACATTTCCATAATAGTCATTTTGTACAAGAAGACTCAAATAAAAGAAAAAAAGTGAAAAATAGTATGCTTCAGTCTGTATTCAATCAATATCAATTCTTTCTCTGGAGGCGGATAATATGCTTCATCATTAGTCCTTTGGCATTGTCTTAGATCTTTGTACAGGGTGATAGAAATACTGTACAGATGAAGAATACCAAAGTCATTCACAGTTCTTCATCTGTACAGTATTTCTATCACCCTGTACAAAGTTCTCCTGGTTTTGCTCACTTCACTATGCATCAGTTGTTGTAAGTATTTCCAGGTTTTTCTGAAATCATCCTGCTTGTCATTTCTTATAGCACAATTATATTCCATTACACTCATATACCACAGCTTGTTTAGCCATTCCCCAGTTGATGGGCATCCCTTTGATTTCCAATTTGTAGTCACCACAAAAAGAGCTGCTATCAATATTTTTATACAAATAGGGCTTTTCTCTCTCTCTCTCCTATCTTTGGGATATAAACCTAGCAGTGGTATTGCTGTATCAAAGGGTATGCAGAGTTTAATAGCCCTTTCGAATAGTTACAAATTGCCCTCCAGAATAGTTGGATCCATTCACAACTCCACCAGCAGTGTATTAGTGTCCCAGTTTTCCCATATCCCCTCCAACATGCCACATTTTCCTTTTTTGTCATATTAGCCAATCTGGTACCACAGAGTTGTTTTAATTTGTATTTCTCTGATCAATGGTGATTTAGAGCATTTTTTCATATGACTATAGATAGCTTTGATTTTTTTGAAAGCTTCCTGTTCTTATCCTTTGACCACTTACTTATCACTTGGAGAATGACATGTTTTTATAAGTTTGACTCTTTTTTATATATTTGATAAATAAGCTTTTATCAGAGATACTTGTTGCAAAATCTCTAACCCCGCCCCTCCCCATTTTCTGCTTTCCTCATAATTTTGGTTGCATTAGTTTTGTTTGTGCAAAAAACTTTTAAATTTTATATGGTCAAAATTATCCATTTTTATATTTTGTAATGTTCTTTATATCTTCTTTGGTTCTAAATTCTTCCCCTGTCCATAAATCTGACAGATAAAGTATTCCTTGCTCTCTTAATTTGCTTATGATATCACCCTCTATGTGAAAATCATGTACCCATTTTGATTTTATCTTGGTTTACAGTGTAAGATGTTAAGTCTATAACTAGTTTCTGCCTACTGTTTTCCAGTTTTCCCAGCAATTTTTGTCAAATAACAAGTTTTTGGATCTTTGGGTTTATTGTATACTAGATTTAAAAAAGTTGGGATCTTTGTGTTTATCATATACTAGATTACTGTGGTCATTTATTATAATTTAATTTGTACATAATCTATTCCACAGATCCATCACTCTGTTTCTTAGCCAGTATCATATTGTTTTGGTAATTACTGCTTTATAATACAGTTTGAGATCTGATACAGTTAGACCACCTTCTTTTGCATTTTTTCATTGGTTCCCTTAATATCCTTGAGCTTTTGTTGTTCCAGATGAATTTTGTTATTATTTTTTTCTAGCTCTATAAAATAATTCTTTTTTTTTTTTTACGGGGCAGTGGGGTTAACTGACTTGCCCAGGGTCACACAGCCAGTAAGTGTCAAGTGTCTGAGGCCAGATTTGAACTCAGGAACTCCTGAATCCAGGGCCGGTACTTTATCCACTGTGCCACCTAGCCGGCCGTAAAATAATTCTTTGATAGCTTGGTATGGCACTGGATAAATTAATTTAGGTAGAATTGTCATTTTTATTATATTGGCTTGACCTACCCATGAACAATTAATATTTTCCCAATTGTTTAGATCTGACATTATTTGTGTGAAAAATGTTTTAGAGTTGTGTTCATATAGTTCCTGGATTTATCTTAGAAAGTAGACTCCCAAGTATTTTATATTGTCTACAGTTATTTTAAATGCAATTTCTCTGTCTCTTATTCCTGAACTTTGTTGGTAGTATATGGAAATGCTGATGATTTATGTGGGTTTATTCTATATCCTGCAACTTTGCAAAAGTTGTTCATTTCAAGTAGTTTATTGTTGATTCTCTAGGATTCTCTAAGTATAACATCATATCATCTGCAAAGAGTGATAGTTTTAGGGGCAGCTAAGTGGCGCAGTGGATAAAGCACCGGCCTTGGATTCAGGAGAACCTGAGTTCAAATCCGGTCTCAGACACTTGACACTTACTAGCTGTGTGACCCTGGGCAAGTCACTTAACCCTCATTGCCCCACCAAAACAAACAAACCAACCCTCCCCCCCCCAAAAAAGAGTGATAGTTTTGTTTCTTCATTGCCTATTCTAATTCCTTTAATTTCTTTTTCTTCTCTTACTGGCATAGCTACTGTACTGCTATTGCTAGTACAATATAAAATAATAGAAGTGATAATGGGCATATTTGCTTCACCCCTGATGGTATTGGGAAGGCTTCTAACTTATCTCCATTACAAATAATGCTTGCTTAAGGAAAGCTCCATTTATTCCTTTGTTCTCTAGTAGTTTTAATAGGAATGGGTGTTGTATTTTGTCAAAGGCTTTTTCTGCATCTATTGAGATAATCATATGATTTCTGTTGGTTTGGTTATTGACATGGTCAGTTATGCTGATAGTTTTCCTAATATTGAAATAACCCTGCATTCCTGGTATAACTCCCACTTGATCATATCGTATGATCCTTGTCATGTATTGCTGTAATCTCTTTGTTATTATTTTATTTAACATTTCTGCACCAATTTTCATTAGGGAAATTGGTGTATAATATTCTTTTCTCTGTTTTGGCTCTTCTTGGTTTGGGTATCAGCACCATATTTGTGTTGTAGAAGGAATTTGGTAGGACTCTTTGCCAGTTTTTCCAAATAGTGAGTTTTAAACCTGTTTTTAAAACAGTAGTAAGACTTTCAACACTCTATTTTCAGCAACATTAAACTTATGTCTTTGTTATTCTAATTGGGTTGTCAAAAAAAAATCTAGTTTCCTCCAGGTTTAAATCTCTTCCTTACCTTCTCTAGTAGTCTGTAGATGTCTCAGTTTTGAGAGATTAGCATTGGGACTGTGAGCATTTTAAGTACTTGGAGCTGAATAATGAGGAAGGTACAGTAAGTTCCTTTCCTGTTCATGCCTTAAGACACCACAGTGATTAGGAGAACATGGAATAGTTTACCTGTCAGATCTATGGATAAGGGAAGATTTTGGGACCAGATAAGATTAAAGCATTACAAAATGTAAAATGGATAACTTTGATTATATAAAATTAAAAAGTTTTTGCTCAAACAAAACCAATGCAATCAAAATTAGAAGGAAAGCAGAAAACTGGGAATACATTTTTATAGCAAGTATGTCTGATTAAGGTCCCATTTCTCCAATATTTAGATGAGTCAAATTTATATGAATACAAGTCATTCCCCAATTAATAAATGGACATGAACAGAAAATGTTTAGACAAAGAAATCAAAGCTATCTGTAGTCATATAAAAAATGCTCTAAATCACTATTGATTAGTGAAATGCCAATTAAGACAACTCTGAAGTACCACCTCAAACCTGTTAGATTGGCTAATATGGCAAAAAAGAAAAGTGATTAATGTTGGAGGGGATGTGGGAAAGCTGGGATGCTAATCCACTGTTGTGGATTTCAACCATTCTGGAGAACAATTTGAAACTATGCCTAAAGGGCTATAAAACTGTGCATATCCTTTGATTTAGCAATACTATGCTAAGTCTGTATCCCAAAGAGATTTTTTTTTTTTTGCCTTTTTTTTTTTTTTTTTTAGTGAGGCAATTGGGGTTAAGTGACTTGCCCAGGGTCACACAGCTAGTAAGTGTTAAGTGTCTGAGGCCAGATTTGAACTCAGGTACTCCTGACTCCAGGGCCGGCGCTCTATCCACTGCGCCACCTAGCTGCCCCGAGATTTTTTTAAAAACCTATTTGTACAAAAATATTTATAGTAGTTTTTTTTGGTGGTGACTAAGAATTGGAAGTTGAGGGGATGCCCATCAATTGGGGAATGGCTGAACAAGTTGTGGTATATGATTGCAATGGAATATTATTGTACTATAAGAAATGATAAGCAGAATGATTTCAGAAAAACCTACAGACTTACATCAACTGATACCAAGTGAAGTGAGCAGAACCAAGAGAACATTGTACACAGTAACAGCAATATTGTACAATGAAGAACTGCGAATGACTTAGCTATTCTTAGCAACATAATGATCCAAGATATTGCAAAGGACTCATGATGAAAAATGCTATCCACCTCCAGAGAAAAAACTGATGTCTGAATACAGATCAATACACTTTATTTTCCTTCCTTCCTTCCTTCCTTCCTTCCTTCCTTCCTTCCTTCCTTCCTTCCTTCCTTCCTTCCTTCCTTCCTTCCTTCCTTCCTTCCTTCCTTCCTTCCTTCTTCCCTCCCTCCCTTCTTCCCTCCCTCCCTCCTTCTCTCCCTCCCCTTCTTCTTCTTGCACTTAATCTATATCTGATTACCCTCTCAGGGAGGGGGGAGGGATAGAATTTGGAGCTCAAAACTTAAAAAAACCCCAACAAATATTAAAAATAGTTTTTACATGTAATTGGGGGGGAAATTAAATATTTAAGAAAAGCAAAAAAAAGACATACATAGAGAAAAAATGAATGAGAAAACATGAGAGAGGCCTTTCTGGTTTTTGGGAGTGGCATGATGATCAGAGCGCCTCACTTGGAGTCGGTCAGTTCTTGGTTCCAATCCAGCGAAGACAGTTGTCAGCAGTGTGATACACATGGACAAAGCCACTTTCCCTTCTCATCTGTGAAGTAAGTGTAACTGCTCCTTTCAGGGGCAGCATAGGTGGTGCAGTGGATAGAGCTCTGGACCTGAAGTAAGGAAGACCCGAATTCATATTTGGCCTCAGACATTTCCTAATTTTGTGACCCTGAGCAAGTCACTTAACCTCCATTTGCCTCAGTTTTCTTCTCTGTAAAATGAGGATAATAAGAGCATCTGCCTCTTAGGATTGTTATAAGGATCAAATGAGATAATATTTGTAAAGTGCTTCATAGTGTCTAGCACATAGTTCAGTCGTATCCCCATGGACGTAGCACCCTGGACCCTTCTGTCCTCCACTGTCTTTCAGCTTTGTCCAGGTTCATGCTTATTGTTTCCATAACACTATCTATCCATGTAACAAGAAGATGGAACTTATTGGAAAAGACCCTGATGTTGGGAAAAATTAAAGGCAAAAAGGAAAGGGGAAACATGAGACGGATAGATAGTTAGGAAACTTGGTCCTTTCTGTGCATGTTACCTCAACTTGCCAAGGTCAGAGTGTCTCTGTTTTTCATTCTCAGACTAGTTTCTGGCTATTAACTTAAAAAAATTTTTTAGTGGGGCAGTTGGGGTTAAGTGACTTGCCCAGGGTCACACAGCTAGTAAGTGTTGAGAGATTTTTAAAAATGCTTGTGTTCCCACCACAGACAGTGCCTAGTGGCTTAATACATGAATTGAATTAAAAGGTGGAACAAAAGAAATTGATAGAGATTATTTTGTGGCTTTACTTTCTGGAAATCAGACTCAGGCACTTGGGATCAGGAAAATCTGAGTTAGAAACCAGCCTCAGACATTTTCTAGCCATGTGGGATGGGTCATATAACCCCTCTGAGCCCCAGTTTCCACATCTGTAAAATGGGGATCACAAAGTGGTTGTGAGAATCACATGAAATGACATGTAGTAAAGCACTTTGTAAAACTTTAGAGTGCTATATAAATGCTATCTTTTAATATTATTATCAAATAAATGGAGTTGGGAGAAGTGTTTTTGTTTTGTTTTGTTTTGGTTTTTTGGGGCAGTGAGGGTTAAGTGACTTGCCCAGGGTCACACAGCTAGTAAGTGTCAAGTGTCTGAGGCCATATTTGAACTCAGGTGCTTCTGAATCCAGGGCAGGTGCTTTATCCACTGTGCCACCTAGCTGCTCCAGAAGTGGTTTTTTAAACCAATGGAGCTATGATTCAAATGTCTTTTTTTTTTTAATATGTTGCTATAAAAAGTCCCTGCTTTGCCCAGGCCTCACAAAGCTCAGAGACCACTCCTTTCTACTCTCCTTCTGTAATAATACACACTCTCAAGATTTACCCTGCTCTTGACTGGGTTAATTTCCAGTTCCTATCCCCTTTCTAGGTGGTTAATGGGCCAGAAGAGAATCAGGACAGAGCAGTGCCACAGAAACCCAAGGAGGAGACATGTCTCCTCAAGGAAGGGGTGGGTGATCAAGAGCATCTAAATAGTTAGCCTTAGAAAGCCAGGCTTTTAAAGCACTTAATGTGTTATTTCTATTGACCCTATTGAGCCCAGCATTATTCTCTCCATTCTACCTGTATAGGAAACTACCCAGGGTCAAATACCTAGTGAATGACTAAGTCAGGATTAGATTTAGGGCTTCCTGCCTCCAAGGCCAACACTTTCCACTGCACCACCTTGCTGACATTCCTATGTGAGGTAGGTAGAGGACTGAACAAAGGCTGTCAGATTTAGCAATAAGGTCATTGTTGGCCTTAGCTCAGTTTCCTTCTGATGAGGGGAGGAGGCAAGGGTTAGAAGTCAGACCATAAGGAGTTGAGAATTCATTGGGTCATTTTTTTCAGGGTCTCAGGCCCTACCTGATCTCAGTCTTTTTGGTGGTGAGGACAGTGTCTCCCCACCCTCAACCCACCTCCTCTCCTATTTTACTTCATATGTCTAAAGTTGGAGGCTGGAGGTGGCCCCTTGGATAAGAGCTTGGGAACTGGAGTCCGGGAGACCTCTGACACTTTGACTAGCATGCCTCAGTTTCCTCAGCTGTAAAATGGAACTCATAATAGCACCAATTCCCAGGTTGTCATTAGGATCAAATGAGATAATAGTTGTAAAGTGCTTAGCACAATGAAGGCACACAGTAGGTGCTTAATGCGAATTAGATTTGGTAGAGGGGGAACTTTAGCAATCATTTGATTTACCCTCCCCATCCCCACTTTGCAAATGAGGAAAGTGAGGCCTCAAGACCTTAAGCCATGTATTCAAAGTAACACAGCTGATTAGTACCAGAGCTAGAATCAGAAACCTGGTTTCCAGAGTATTCTGCAGCAGGTGAGAATCAGCTTGACCTTTTCATGGTCTGGGTATAATAATAACCAAGAATTTTTAGTGGAGTAGGACAGTTAGTGTCTTAGGGAAACAGGATTGCCCGGGGAAGAGCAGGGAAGGTTAAAAGGGAGTCAGATTAGGTGCAAGCTAGAAACTCGTTGTCCCTCCCAGGAAGCCTGGAGGTGCCCTCCAAAGTCAGCAAGTAACTGGGTGTTCTAAATGTACAACAGATTAGAAAGCTAGAGAATCTTTGCTTGTTGGCACCAAAGACTAAAGAGGACATTTGGAGTTGGAATGATAGCTGTGTTTCTTCTTTCTGAAGACGTTGCTCTGTAGATTCTTATTCTCTATTGAAGCAGATTGATATAAAGGCTCATATACCATATGTGCCAGGCTTAATCAGTAAACTCTATGGCGATAGTATTAGACAGGACTGATACAGCAGAAAGGGCTGGATCTGGAGCCAGGGGACCTGGGTTTGAATTCTGCCACTTAGTAGCTGTGTGATTTTGGGCAATTAACTTAGCCCTTCTGGGCCTTGGTTCTATGATAGGTAACATTTATATAGTACTGACAGTATTGTGCCAGACACTGCTAAGCACTTTACAATTATCTCATTTGATCCTCACATC
The DNA here is from genome assembly GCF_019393635.1 of Dromiciops gliroides. Lineage (NCBI taxonomy): Eukaryota > Metazoa > Chordata > Mammalia > Microbiotheria > Microbiotheriidae > Dromiciops > Dromiciops gliroides. The sequence goes on along the minus strand of NC_057864.1, from coordinate 142,539,402 downwards.
AGTCTTGAGAGGTAGGTGCTATTATTATCCCCATTTTACAGATGAGGAAACTGAGGCAGCCAGAGGTTAAGTGACTTGCCCTTTATACAGCTAGGAAGTATCTGAGGAAGGATTTGAACTCAGGTCTTCCTGACCCCAGGATCAGCTCTCTATCCACTGTCCCACCTAGCTGCCCCTTTAATAAAAGAGCTGTACTAGATTGTCTCTGAGTGTTCTTTTTAACTCTAAATCTATTATCCTCTAAATCACTGGTACTTTGTAGCAACAACTTCTGAGGTTTAAGGAAGGAAGCAGTGAAGAGAACTGTTGTGAAAACATTAACTAGAATGTGTAATTTGTAACTTTGGGGCCAAAGGTATGAAGAATTACCAAGCTGACTTACATACCTAAAGTTTCCAGAGGGTTCCCTAGGAATTCGGGACAATAATAAAAACTGAGATTTATTTAGTACCTTAAAGTTTGGAGAATGCTTTCCTTATAGTCTCTTTTGGCCCTCACAAAAGCCTTGAGAGGAAGGTACTATAGGTATTCTTATCCCCATTCCACGGATGAATAAAGTGAGGCCCTCAGCGGTTGAGTGACTTGCCTGTGACACAGCTAATAAATGTTAGAGGTGGGATTTGAACCTGTTTTGCTCACTCCCAAGTCCAACACTGTCCACCTTGCTCCGGGCTATATCAGTTAGTATCTCTCTAGTTTAATCTTTTGAATTATGGCCAAAATGAAGACAGTACAGAGGATACTCTATCCCTTAGTATTACCCTCTGCGTCTAGCACCATCCTGAACCCTTAAATGATCTTTAAGTGTTTATTAAAGTGAGTATAGGGAAATAGGTGGAATTCTGTGATCACTATTTAAATAAATATAACCTTTTAAAACAAAGGCCACCTAGGTCCTACAAAGGGAAATCATACCTAATTAATCTGTTCTTCTGTAAGATGATGGTGCAGGCCCTCATCATCTCTCTCCCCTGGACTATTACAAGAGCCTGCCGGTTGACTTTAGTTCTATACCTTTCCCCTCTCAAGTCCACTGTCATCCACTCACCTGCCAAGGGGATTTTCCTAAAGCTCATGTCTGACCATGTAATCCTCATAATAAATTCTACTGGTTCTCTTTTACCACCAGGATCATATGTAATATCTCCTCATTGGCATTTAAAGCCCTTCATAACCTCTTTCCTCCAACTTTCTATTTTTCTTATGCCCCTTCATGTATTAGGTGATAATGACACTGGCCTCCTTGCTGTCTAGTGTTTTCAATCACCATTTACCACCCACCTCCCCACCCCTGCCCCACCAACCTGGAAAATTCTCCTCAATCTCCACCCTTCAGGTTTCTATGGCTTTTTAAAACACCACCTTCTACAAGAAGCCTTTTTTTTTAAAAATCTTAATTCTAGTGTCTTCCCTCTTGATTATTTCTAATTTATTCTATTTATATCCTATTTGTACATTATTTTTTACATGTCTCCCTCATATTATGAACTCCTTTTGAGCAGGGACTGCCTTGCCTTTCTTTATGTACTGGCACATAGTAGGTGCTTAATACATTTATTAACAGATTGACTATTAGAGTCCCTTAAGGGGAGAATTGATGTTAATAGGGAACCCATGGATATAAGTAGTTTTTTTTTTTTTTAGTGAGGCAATTGGGGTTAAGTGACTTGCCCAGGGTCACACAGCTAGTAAGTGTTAAGTGTCTGAGGTCGGATTTGAACTCAGGTACTCCTGACTCCAGGGCCGGTGCTCTATCCACTGTGCCACCTAGCTGCCCCGGATATAAGTAGTTTTGATTTTAGAGTTTTTGACATTTTGCAGTGAATCAATTAAACAAATAACCAGGTTGATTTTGATTGCTGGGGCAGACTGTTTTGGCTTAGAGATAGACAATAAAAGATAGGCATAAGTAGGTTTATTTCCTTATGGGAAATATAACCAGTGAAGCCCATGGGGAGTGGTAGGATGAGCCTTATTAACCACCTTTCTAAAAAAAAAAAATTAAAATAAGCAGCATGAAAAAATGACTATCTGAGGAAATCTCTCTAAGTTTTAAGATAGCAGTAAACTTTTCTGGGTATTGAAATGTATAGCCAATGGGGAAAACTGTAGTAATGTCTTGTGAGGGAATTGTAATTATCCCATTGAAAATATATATATATATATGGGAAAAATGCTATGGAGCTGATACTATAATTAAGTGGAAAGAGACCTAGATTTGGAGCTGGAAGACCTGCATCCAGATTTAGATTCTACTACTTATATTGCCCTTGTGACTTTGGATAAGTCACCTCCACTCTCTGGCTCTCAGTTTCCCTACGTATAAAAAAATAGATTGGATTGTTAGCCTAGGTCTCCCTCCCATTGTGTATAGTCAGTGAAAACAAATCTATACATTGGCATTGTAAGTGGCAAGAAAGTATAAGTCAGTTCTGTACCTCTAGTCTACTAGCTCTCTCCCTAAGGGAGGGCAGTATGCTTTGTTACTGGTTTTCTGCAGGCTTAGTTTGTCATTTCTTACATCCTTATTTTAATTTGGCCTTCTCTGTTTCCTAACTCTGTTGTTGTTTGTCCTTCATTTTCAAAAAGGTCCATGACATCAGGGTGATGTCATGACTTGTATTGAATTGGATTTTCTTTTTTTGCGGGGCAATGAGGGTTAAGTGACTTGCCCAGGGTCACACAGCCAGTAAGTGTTAAGTGTCTGAGACCAGATTTGAACTCAGGTCCTCCTGACTCCAGGGCCGGTGCTCTATCCACTGCGCCATCTAGCTGCCCGATTGTGGTACTTTTAACAGAAATAATTTAGAAAATGCAGGAGGTTTTAGGGGAAAAGATAATGAGTTCAGTTTTGAACATATTGAGTTTAAAAAGTCAGTCAGTGGATAAAGCACCGGCCCTGGATTCAGGAGTACCTGAGTTCAAATCTGGCCTCAGACACTTGATACTTACTAGCTGTGTGACCCTGGGCAAGTCACTTAACCCCCATTGCCCCGAAAAAAAACCAAAAACCAAAACAAACAAAAAAAACCCCAAAACTAAAAAGTCAGTCAATAAGCATATATTAAGTACCTACTATGTGCCGGTCACTAGGGGATGAAAAGCCCAAAAAGTCCCTGCTCTAAAGGAGCTTACAGTCTAATGGAGGGGACAAGATGCAAGCAATTATGTGCAAACAAGCAAGGTTATGAAGGGCTTTAAATGCCAACAGGATTTTTTATGTTTGATCTTGGAAATAATAGGAAGCCAGTGAAATTTATTTAATTTGGGGACAGGGGGTGTCATGGGCATATCTGTGCTTTAGTAAGATCAGTTTGATGGCTGAGTGGAGGGTCGATGGACCAGAGGCAGGGAAACCACCTACCAGGCTGTTGCAATAATCCAGGTATTAGGTGATGAGGGCATGCACCGTGATGGTGGGAGCATCTGAGGAAAAAGAGGTGCATATCTGAGAGATGCTAGGAAGATAAAATCAATAGAAATTGACACCTAGTTCAACATGAGGGAATAAAAGTCAGGGAGGAGTTGAGATGGACAATTGGGCTTCTAGCCTAAGTGACTGGGAGGATGGTGGTCTAACATGATGATTGGGGAGGATGGGGTGATGTTATGTTGTCAGACCTTGGCTCAGGGAGATCAACTTGACAACTTAATAGAGGATGGCCTAGAAGGGGAGAGACAGTGCAGGGAGACCAACCAGTAGATTATTGCAGTAGATCAGAGGTAAGGTGATGAGGGCATGGACCTGCGTGGTGGCAATGTCAGAGAAGGAGGCATATGTGAGATATGTTTGGAAGATAGAAATGACAGGACTTGATAACAGATCAGATATGGAGAGTTGAAAGAGAATGAAGAGTCAAGGATGGCATCAAGGTTTTGAGCCTAGATAACTGAGGGGAGGGGAAGGGAGGAGGAAAGGGAAGGTACTGTTGACTGTAATAAGGAAGTTGGAAAGAGGGGAGGGCTTGGGGGGAAAGATAATGACTTTACCTTTTGAGTTTCAGATGTTTATGGGACATTCACTTTGAGATATCCAATGGGTACTGTGGAAATGTGAGAATGGAGGTCAAGACAAAGGTTGGGGTTGAACAAATAGATCTGAGAATCATCCGTATAGAAAATTGAATCCATAGGATCTGATGAGATCACCAAGCAAAATAGTGGGTTTTTTCCCTTGGGTTTTTTGTTTTTGTTTTTGTCTTTTTTTTTTGTGAGGCAGTTGGGGTTAAGTGACTTGCCCAGGGTCACACAGCTAGTATGTGTCAATTGTCTGAGGCCAGATTTGAATTCAGGTCCTCCTGAATCCAGGACTGGTACTCTATCCACTGTGCCACTTAGCTGCCCCATCAAGCAAAATAGTATAGAAGGGAAAGGGGCCCATGATGGATCCTTGGGAGACACTGACTGGTATCGAGCAGACCTGCATTAAGATCCTGCCAAGGAGACTGAGGAGGGGCAGTCTGACAGGTAGGAGGAAAACCAGGGGAGAGCAATGTTGTGATAGCTGTAGAAAAGAGAGTACCAATGAGAAGACAGGGCTTAACAGTGTAAAAGGCTGCAGAGAGGTCAAGGACAATTAGAATTGAGAAAAATCCATTAGATTTGACAATTAAGAGATCATTTGTGATGTGGACAGCAGTTTCAGGTGAATGATGAGATTGAAAATGAAACTGCAGAGTTAAGAAGAGAGTGACAGGAAAGGAAGAGGAGGCAGTGATTGAAGATAGCCTTCTCAAGGAGTTGAGCCAGGACAGGGAGGAGAGATAGAGGACAATAGCTAGCAGCCAATGTGGGATTGGCACCCAGAACCCGGGGGATTAGGGCTGGATATGAAGACCCGGGAATCAGTCTGCTTAGAGGTGATGATTGACTTCATGGGAGCTGATGAAAGTCACTAACTGGGAGAAAATGGGGATGAGTGAAGAGGGCCCAGGAGGGAGCCATGAGGGATGCCTGCAGTTAATGGGAGTGTCATGGATGAAGTACTGGCAGCAAGATTTCATTTGGTAGCTGTTCATTGCTGTTGTTCATGCTGTCTGTGTGTACTCTATTTTTCTTGGACAGTGAAACTGTTCTGTCAAGGGGTGTTAATTTGTATTGATGGTTAAATCTCCAGTATTTGGGGACTGACAATATAGACGCTTGGAAATCTAGAATATCCGGCCTAGAGTGTCCTCCCTTGGCATAGACAGCCCCACTGTCTGGCTTTTTCAGTGCTCTGTGATCTGTTTGTTGCACAGGTAGATAAAACAACTCCTTTTTTAGTTAAAAAAATTCATTAGGAATTAGTTTAGCATGATTATTACTATTACTACTAATAAAATGACTACTTTGTATTAATAGTGTATTGTAATTGCTTTTGCTAATCCTGCTGCTTATTATATTATTAGAGATCTAATTGCACAATAGAAGTGGGAACTTGGGGGTGGGGGTAGGGGGGTGTGTGGTGGTGGGACTTTCCATCAGAAATATCCTTGAAAGCTAAAGTGACCTTGAAGCTCCCTGATTGCTATTTTGCCTTGAGTTAACTCTCTGACCATTTGACTTTTCTCTGAAATGGGGACAATAATAGCTTCCAGGAGCATTATGTAAGACTGTAGCTAGTGATTATCATACTATTCAAAATGTTCTATTTCAGTTAGACATTGTTATAATTTTACTAAAGCATTTTTACAAAAGTATATTACTATTCATCCTTTTTTCATGCAGTGTAGCCATGGCTTACAGCTTAATCTGGGAATTTAATTCTTTGATTCTACTATAAACTAACCTCCCCAACTTTTTGGGGAGAGCATAACTTCATCTTTATTATATTATTATTTTAAAATTTTTGACATCAATTTTAAAAAAAACTTTGTGTTCAAAATTCTCTTCCTTCCTCTCCCCCCTCCCCGAACTCAAGCAATTCAATATAGGCAATACAAGAGCAGTCATACAAAACATTTCTACATTAGCCAGGTTGTGAAAGAAAACTTCAGATAAAGGAACTAACAAAAAAAATTATGTTTCAATCTGTATGCAAATACCATCAGTTCTCTCTCTGTAGATGGATTGCATTTTTCATAAGACCTTCAGAGTTGTTTTGGATCATTGAATTGCTGAAAATAACTGAGTCATTCACAGCAGATCATCTCACAATATTACTATTATTTTGTATGCAGTACATTTCACTTTGTATCAGCTCATGCAGGTCCTTCCAGGTCTGATAGCATCCTGCTCATTTTTTTTTTTAAATAGTAAACTACATTTATATAGTACTTTAAAGAGAGATTTCCTTACAATAAACCCATGAGGTTGATTATTGCAACAACAGTAATAGATAACATTTATATAGTACCTTATACTTAAAGATTTATAATTTCATCTTTGAAATGAATTGTTTGATTTAAACTATTCATCTTTTTTTTTAAGCTGGAAAGAAAATCCTGAAGAATGATATTGAAGCCATTTTGCAGGAGAAGATCATGGTGTTGGATGGCGGTATGGGAACCATGATTCAACAGTATACATTAAGTGAAGAGGATTTCAGAGGACAGGACTTGAAAAACCATGCCAAGCCTTTGAAAGGCAACAACGATCTCTTAAGCATAACTCGGCCTGATATCATTTACAAGATCCATCAGGTATTGCACAATACAATACAGCAAACTGTTTTTAAATGCTTATTCTCTACAGAGTATTGTAATAGGCATTGGGGAGGGAAATGGAGATAAGATACAGTCCCTGCCTTTTGGGAACTTAGAGTCTAATAGGCCATTAGGAGTCTTTCTCAGGTAGCCAACATGTACAATATTATCCATGTACATTAGGAGTTATAAAAGTTATATATAGGGGGCAGCTAGGTGGCGCAGTGGATAAAGCACCAGCTCTGGATTCAGGAAGACCTGAGTTCAAATATGACCTCAGACACTTGACACTTACTAGCCGTGTGACCCTGGGCAAGTCACTTAACCCTCATTGCCCTGCAAAAAAAATTAAATAAATAAAAATAATTTTAAAAAAATTTAAAAAAAAGTTATATATAAAGGTAATTACTAACTAGGGGATGAGGGGTGACTTTCTGTAGGAGGAGTCATTTGACTTGGGCTTTCAAGGATATGTAGGAATTAACAGACAAAGGAGAAGGGAGGGCATTCCATACAGAGGGAGTAGTCTGAGCAAAGAGATGGAGCTCTGTGTGTGCACTGTGCGTTCAGAGGGGCACAGAGTTGTCCGAACTGACTGGCGTGTAGGTGGATGAAGGAGAGTGATGAAAATCAAGTTACTTAAGGCAGGTGTGACCCCAGGTCCTGGAGGCTCTTTTGTCCCTGATAGATGAATTTGAACTTTACTTGGGAGGCTCTAGGGAGCCATTAAAAGTTTGTGAACAGAGGACTTGCTGATGAGAACAAAGGGGACGGATTCCAGAGATTTTGTAGAGGTGGAAGGTACTTTCTGTTCATTCTGTTATTGAGTGTCTATATTATGTGGAGCCATATATCCTAAAGCATGAAGGGATATGAGAAGGCAAGATCCCTGCCTACATGAAACCCCTGGAGAATAAAAGCCAGTTCCTATAAATCATGCAGTTTATCTCAGAGCTTGGTTCTGGGCACTTTACATTTTTGATTGCATCATTATTTTTAAGATGGCATATTTTGGAGGGTGTTTAAGATTTGTTGACTCAGAGGACTAGAAGGGACCTTTGAGGGTCATTGAATGTGTCCTTGTACCTTTGGGCATATTTCAGAGGCGCAGGTAGAGGAGAAACAACATTAACTCTCAAAATGAGAAAGGTTTTCTTTTAGGGAAGAGCCACTACTCAGTTACTGCTCAGCTAAGGAAAAAGTCCTGTGGACACAGAATAATTCTTAGTCTTTGTCTCCATGCAGATAATTAAGCAACTGGGTGATATCTGTGAGGACTAAGGGGATAGGTCATAGGGGGTGGCTTTGTACTTGTACAGTGTAGAAGACCATTTGGGTGGAGAAAGACAAAGAAGGTCGGAACACATTTCTCTTGCTCCATGCTCATTTAGAATGGAAACAGAGACTTCAATGGAATTGAGCAAATATTTTTTAAATGCCTCCTCCTACATGGTCCCTTGAAAAAAGCCTTTTCCTTTTCAGGAAAAGCAGAGGCTAAATAATCAGTTCTTTCACTAAACTTTTAGAATGGAAAAGCATGAGGATCCTGTGGATTTGTGGGTGGGTGAATGTAAGAATGCAAGCTTTTTGAAGAGAAGGACCATCTCTTTTTTTTTGGTGGGGCAATCCTCATTGTGCTACCAGAGTTAAGTGACTTGCTCAGGGTCACACAGCTAGTAAGTGTAAAGTGTCTGAGGTTGGATTTGAACTCAGGTCCTCCTGACTCCAAGACCGATGCTTTACCCACTGCACCACCTAGCTGCCCCCCATCTCATATTTGTATCTGTGTCCTTCCTTGTCACCTTGAATAGTGCCTGGCACATCATAGAATCTTAGATAGTAAGCACTTAACAATAACAGCCACAGACACCACAACAATAATATTTTATATGGTACTTTAAAGTTTACAATGCACTTTACACACACACACACACTCACACATATATGTACATCTGTTTTTCAGTCACTCAGCATTTATTCAGCACCTACTGTGTACCAGGCCCGGTGCAAGGGCTGGGGATACAAAATGAGGTAAAAGACAGTCCCTGTCCTCAAGGAGCTTATAATAAAATAGGGGAGATGACATAAAAACAAATATACACAAAGCAAACTGTGTACACAGGATAAATAGAAGACCATTAACAGAGGGAAGACACTGGAATTTGAAAGGAGTTGGGGGAGGCTTCCTGTAGAAGGTGGGATTTTAATTGAGACTTAAAGGAAGCCAGGAAGGTCAGTAGTTTGAGTGGAGGAGGTCGAGCATTTCAGGCATGGGGGCCAGCTGGAGAGAATGCCCGAAGTTTGGAGATGGAATGCCTTGTTCATCAACAGCCAGGAGGCCAGAGTCATTGGGTGGAAGGGTACGTGTTAGGGAGTAAGATCTAAAAAGACTGGAAAGGTAGGAGGGGAGCCAGGATGACCAGGTTATAAAGGGCTTTGAATGCCAAACAGAGGATTTTGTATCTGATCCTGGGAGAGGGGGTGGTGATCATAGGAAGCCACTGGAGTTTCTCCATCTGTGTGTGTGTGTGTGTGTGTGTGTGTGTGTATGTGTGTGTGTAGGGCTGATGGAAGCCCTTGGATAATAGTAGTGGGTGATGGTAGGACCTGGGGCTCCTTAGAGACTTGAAGTGGCAGGAAGATGGTAAGACCCAGGGGACCTCAGGATGTAGGAGCAGAGCAGATCTTAAGGCCTAGTGGGCCTTCCTGTCTTCCATGCTGTGGGCTGGGCTAGGCTCTAAGGGCCTGGGGCCGAGGAAGACTGTGGGCAAGGACATAGTGCTAGGAGTCTTCTCTTCCTTCCCCTCATGTGCTGTGTGCTGCTTTCCTAAACTATACTAGGGACAAGACAGTAAAGTGAATTTAAGCATATCTAAAAATGTTTTATTTCAGAAATAAATAAAATGTGCCATTTTTATGTTATCAAGACACAGAAATGAGAGTCTATAATATAATAATTATTTTTTACTGCATCAGTGATATTGTGAGTGTAAATAGATGAGGAAATTCCCTTTCAAAGACTAGCTAGTTGTGTGACCCTGGGCAAGTTGCTTAAGCTGTCTGCCTCAGTTTCCCCAGATTTAAAATGGGGATAAAAATATTACGTAATTAATTCGGGTATACTCCTAACCAGATTAAAATGTAATTGGGAAATAGTTAACAAAAGAAATAAACATACAATAAAATATAGATGATGTTGTAAAGTGACTTAGTTTTAAGTGGTCTTCAGGGATACTTATATATGGATTAGTGGGCCCCCAGCTGAGTAAAAAACAAAACAAAACAACAAATGATGATGATAACTAATGCCTTCTCAAAAAAAATGTGGTTTGGAGGTTAGTGGATGGACTAGAGCCTATAGTTAACATAATAACTACCATTTATATGTGTTTCTAAGTGCTTTACATATATATATTTTTTTTAATGAGGCAGTTGGGGTTAAGTGACTTGCCCAGGGTCACACAGCTAGTAAGTGTCTTAGGCCAGATTTGAACTCAAGTACTCCTGACTCCAGGGCTGGTGCTTTATCCACTGTGCCACCTAGCTGCCCCAAAGTTTTTCGTTTTTTGTTTGTTTGTTTTTGTGGGTCAATGGGGGTTAAGTGACTTTCCCAGGGTCACACAGCTCGTAAGTGCCAGGAGTCTGAGGCCGGATTTGAACTCAGGTACTCCTGAATCCAGGGCCTGTGCTTTATCCACTGCACCATCTAGCTGCTTTACATATATTTTTAATCCTTACAATAACTCTGTGGGGTAGGTATTGAAATTATCCCCATTTTCTGGATGAGGAAACTTAAGCTAAAAAGTCAAGTGACTTGCCCAGGGTCATGCAACTAGTTCTTACTTGACTGACACAGGATTTAAACTCTGAAAATAATCAGTATAATTCCACCCTACCCCCAGTATCTCCACAACAGAAGAGGACTCCAGGTCTAATACTCTTTCCACCATGTCATTTAGCGACCTAAACATTCAGTTATTTAGGATGTGGTGGGATTGGATCATTGAACTATTAAATTCCTTTCCCTTCAGGAAGGATTAATATGTGTTCTTCATACATGAGGGGACCCAGCAATGGCATCATTGGTAAGATTCTGTGCCTGGTGCAGTATCCCTAGTTCCTAAGCACAGGACCTTGTTTTAATTAGGTCCTTAGTGGTTATTGATCTGAATTTGAGGTTGGTTGGTTTGGTTTTTCCCCCTGCACCCTAGAATACCCAGAATCTCTTGACCAGTCTGACCAGTAGGCCACATTGGTGAGACAGCTGCTTAGGGGCTAGGACAAAAGAGGACCCAGTGACATATCTTATCATGTCATGTGCAGAGCTTGTTCTTGGCCCCCCCTTAGAAGGCAAAATGCCCTGGAGATTTGTAGGCAACTGTCAGCTTCAGTCAGTTCCCGTGGGTTTTCTTTCCCCTTGAATTTTGTGGTGTAATGGTCATGAACAGCAAGGCCCAGGGTCTACAGAAGTTGAAAGAAGTTTCCTCCATCGAACAGGATTGAAGAAGACCAGTAATTTTTTTCATCCACATAAGAGCAGAGTTATAAAAATAATATTTGACATCTCATTTAAAAATTTTTCTATCACCTTAATTTCCAAATGATCCCCACCCTTTCCTTTTTCCAGAGGGAGATTCATTGTGAAAGTGAAAGAAAAATCTATAATGCTTTTTAAAAGTACTTTATTATATATATATATATATTGTAGATCTGTTCATGTGACTTCCTTCTCCCCTTCCCCTACTCAGTAAACTCTAATGACTCCTGTTACTCTCCAGGATCAAATCTCTAGTCTGGCATTTCCAGCTTTTTATGACCTGGGCCATTTTCTGACCTTTCCAGTCTTCTTTCATTTTACCCCCTGTGCCTGCATGCCAGGCTCTGGCTCTGCTGGCCTTCTTGCTGTTCCTCACCCATGACATTTCATTGCTGTACCTTTGCACCACTGGCTGTGCCTTCACCCTTGGAATACTCTCCCTCCTCCTCCTTACCTCTGCCTCTTAGATGCTCTGGCTCACGTCAATGCTTGGCTGAAATCCCACCTTCTGCAGGAAGCTTTCCTTAGGCCTCTTAACACTCAGTGCTTTCCCCTCTGAAATGATCTCCACGTGACTTGTCTGTGCCTAATTACTGGCATGTCTCTCCTTTATTAGAGCTCCATTAACTTCCCTCGTATCCCCACCCTTAGCATAGTGTCTGTCACATAGTAAATGCTTAATAAATGCTTTTCGATTGATTTGACTGATTTAGATGTAGTCATTACATAGGGTACCAGGAACATTGAGGGTTCAGCTCCAGAATTGGAGGCAGTGTCAGAACATGTCAGCCTTTGAAGTGGCAGCTGGGAAGGTTAATGGATGGGATTAGCCAATTGCAGAAGGTACTTGTCTAGAGATGAGACCCTGATGACTCCTGAAACTCTCTCAGGGACACCCTGACCTCAAGAGCAAATAAAGTCAAATAAATGGTGAGCTTTATTACATTCTAATGTTGCTTTTGGACGACTGACAAGCTATGATTGACTCAATCATGGCCAGTCTGCAGAATCCCATAAAGACGGGCAGGGTGTTTCCCAAGATTTCAGAAAAGGATGATTTTGACTGGTTGTAAAGACAGTCGTATTGTTCAAGATCAAGAAACAGGCAGCTTAGTAGAGAGGATAAGCCATACGGGGCTTGGAATCAGGAGACCTGAGGTTCTCATTCTCGCTCTGATGACTGTGAGCTGTGTCACTGAGGAACAATCATGAAATTGTTCAGAGCCTCAGTTTTTCCATTTGTAAAAAATATATATACTTGTACTTTTCTCCATCCTAGCTTTCATATTCATTGCTCTATTAGAGATAAATAATCTTATCAGAGGGATAGTAATGAACCTGAGGAGGCAAGTGTGTGTGTGTGTGTGTGTGTGTGTATGTGTATGTATGTATGTGTGTGTTGTGATCAGTGAGTGAAATCTTGCCCTTCCTTCACTTTGTGCTCAGTGTTCTTGAGGAGTTGATGGGGCAGAAAGCTGGGCAGGTAGACCATCTTAGGGGCACGTTAGTAAGGCAGGTGAATAAAGGCCACTGCCCTTGGATGGGATTGGTGTGAGGAAAGTACTTTGTAACCATGAGACATTTTTGATAGAAACCATAAGGGCAGAGGCTGTGTGCCATAGTGTATTTGGAGCCACACATATCACCTGTGACCTTGAGCGAGTTACTTCATTGCGGTTTCCTTATCTGTAAAATGGATCAGATGAGATAATATTTATAAAGAGCTTTGCAAAACTTAAAGCACGATATACATGCTATTGATTATTATTATCATTGTTAAGAGGAGGAGGAGGAGGAGACATTGATGATCTTGTGAGAATGCTTTATATAAACCCCCTAGTGAACAGAAATTTCACTAGAACCTTTTCTGAATTGCAAGACCATATGGCCAATGTATATTAACAGGGGCCAGACTGCTAATGACCAGTGGCCGTGTAGTGATGATATTTTCTTTCTTTCTTTCTTTTTTTTTTTGCGGGGCAATGGGGGTTAAGTGACTTGGCCAGGGTCACACAGCTAGTAAGTGTCAAGTGTCTGAGGCCGGATTTGAACTCAGGTACTCCTGAGTCCAGGGCCGGGGCTTTATCCACTGCGCCACCTAGCTGCCCCTGATGATATTTTCTAACCCATAGTTGCTTTTCTTCTATGTCATTTGGATTAACATTGGTGTCCCTTCTTTTAGTCTAAGTTCTCCAGTCGTGTTTGGTTAAGTAATAACTGAAGGGTAGAGAGGGTCTCTTCTCCTGTTTTTGTGGCTGATCCGTGAAGAGATCCATGTCCAGAGGCAATCATGCCCAGATTCATGTAGGTCAGACATTTTCTTCTGGGTAGCCTTCTCTCTCTTTGGCCTCCCTTCCCTTCCAGCCTCTTGTCTCTGTGTTCCCAACCTGGGTGCACTGTTATATCTTCTAACAGCACTTTTAAATTGTAGTTGAGGTACTCAATTTCCATGTGTCTTGTCTCACCAGTTGGGTAATGAGCTTTCTGAGGAAAGGGGCTATGTCAGTGCTTCTTTGTATTCTCTGTGCCTCCTAGCACAGGGCCCTTGCAAATAGCAGTTGCTAAGTAATAGCTGGTTAGAGATAGATTGATAAATGCTTGTCAACATTACCATTGTTGTTATTTTTTTTTTTTCCAGGAGTACTTGATGGCAGGAGCAGATATTATTGAAACAAATACTTTTAGCAGCACCAGAGTTGCCCAGGCTGACTACGGCCTTGAACACTTGGTAAGAATTTGATGTTACTTCCTAGCTGAGAGGCTTACTAAATTCTGGCGCTATACTGATTGTATCTCTTCTACTTTGGTACATGGCAATTCATTCATTTTCTTTTTATTTTAAAGTTTATTGCTATTTTAAATTAAAAAAAATTCTTATCTTTTGCTTTTATAACACTTTAAGTTCCAAATATTTCTTCCTCTTCTTTCCAGAAAACCATTGTTTAAAATTTTAATTTCATTAAATTTTTTTTTTTTTTTTGGTGAGGCAATTGGGGTTAAGTGACTTGCCCAGGGTCACACAGCTAGTAAGTGTTAAATGTCTGAGGCCGGATTTGAATTCAGGTCCTCCTGAATCCAGGGCCAGCACTCTATCCACTGCGTCACCTAGCTGCCCCCCAAATTTTCTTTTTTTAATGACCAGAAATCTTACCATATCTCTTTCCCACCTTCCCCCTTCACGGAGGAAGAGAAAAAAACCAAAACCCCATCACAAACATGCATAGTCAAGCAAAAGAAATTTTTGTATTGGTCACGTCTAAAAAAAAGTCTCATTCTGTGCTCTGAGTCCATCACATTTTTACTAGGAGGTGAATTGCATGTGTTTCATCATGAGTTGTGAATCGTGGTTGGTTACTAAGTCATTATAGTTACTCAGTCTCTCAAAATTGTCTTTATAATATCGTTATTGAATAAATTATTCCCTTGGTTCTGTTCACTTCATTCTTCATCAGTTCCTACAAATTTTCCCAGGCTTCTCTGAAATCAGATCCTTCATCATTTCTTACAGCACAGTAGTATTCTATCTTATGCATCTGTCAGAGATTGTTCAGCCATTCCCTAATGGATGGGTGCTCCCTCACTTTCCAAATCTTTGCCATCATGAAAAGAGTAGCTAGGGGCAGCTAGGTGGCGCAGTGGATAAAGCACCGGCCCTGGAGTCAGGAGTACCTGGGTTCGGATCCGGCCTCAGACACTTAACACTAGCTGTGTGACCCTGGGCAAGTCACTTGACCCCAATTGCCTCACTAAAAAAAGAAGAAAAAAAAAGAAAAGAGTAGCTAGAAATATTTGTGTACATCCTTACAGTTTGTTTTGCTTCGATTTATTTCCTCCCTTAACCTACCCTTTCTCTTTTATCTCTAACTCCCCTTTCCCTGTTGAATGAAATGCATTTCTGTACTCAATTTTGTGTGTCTCTGTGTGTGTGTATTTTTCTCCTCTGATTAGTTCAGATCAGAGTGAGGATCAATTATCTACCCTTCTTGTTTGTATGGATTTATATTTGTGTACTTGATTGTATTGGATAATTTTCTACATTCTTCCTCTCCCTTCCCTCCCACTAACATACAGTATTTCACTTCCCCTCCCTTTCCATTTTCTTTCTAAGATCATCAAAACATAATAGAATCAACCCTAGGCCCTCTGTTAAATTAGACTCCCTCTGTGATCCCTAGTTATGATAGAATTCTGAGGGGATACATATATCATCCCCTCATATTAGAATGTAAACAGTTTATTTCTTATGATGGTTCACTTGTATTTGCCTTTTTGTGTTCCTCTTTACTCCTGTGATTACACTTCAGAGTGTTGATGGGGCTCTGGTCTTTTCATCAGAAATGCTTTAAGTCCTCTGTTTATAGGTCTTTTTTTTCCTCCCTTAGTGTTTGGTTAAGTAATAACTCAGGGGTAGAGATTGTCTCTTTACATTTTTTTTTGCAAATGATAGTCCCAAAGGATTCATGTCCAAATGCCCTCTTGCCCAGATGTCTGCTATAGGTCAGATGTCTTTTACAGGAAAGCTTTTCCTATCAGCCTCACTTCCACCCTGACCATTCTTTTATTCTTCGTGCTACTGCAGTTGATGTTGTACTCTATTACATTATTTTATAAAGCTACTTTTTAATTATTGTCAAGTTGCTTTATTTTATTCCATTTTGCTGGTTGTTATCCTTTGCCTTTTGGAATGTTGTGTTTGAAGTTTTTTTTCTTTTGTAATGGTGACTGCTAAGTTGTGTGTGATCCTGACTGTAACTTCTTGCTACTTGAATTCTTTCTTTTTTGGCTGTTTGTACTATTTTTTCTTTGATTAGGAAGCTCTGGATTTTGACTAGCATGTTCCTGTAAGTTTTCATTTTGGGTTTTTTTTCAAGAGATGACTGGTGTATTCTTTATATTTAGACTTTGCCCACTGCAAAGGGGGTGGGGCATGGCTCTCAGGTAGTACTATGATTATGAAGTTCTGTCCTTTCAATCTCTTTTCTGGGTTAGTTATTTTTGCTATAAGATACTTTTTACATTTAACATTTTTTGCCCCTGTCTTTTGATTTTGTTTTAAAATTTCCTCTGGCTTCTTGGGGTTATTATCTTCTATCTGGTCCATTCTAGCTTTCAAGGAGTTTCTTGCTTGGTTTTGTATCTTGTGACAAATTGCTAATTTCCTTACCAGTTCCTTTCTCCTTAACTCTCATTTCTTTTCCAGTTTTTTACTGTAGCTCATTTTATTTACAGACATTTTAAAACTCTTGCTTCATCTTTTATAGGCATTCTAGTTGAATCATTGCCCAAGGTGTTTTTCTTTGAGGCATTGCTTTTAGCTGTTTTAGAGCCATTGCCTTGAATTTCTATACTTTTTTATTGTGGGGATCTTTTTTTGGTTTATTTCTTTACTCATTCTTCCAGCCTACTTCCTGACTTTTTGGACTTGATGTTAGGGTTGGGCTCTGTGTGTTTCTGGAGGGAATTTCTGGGTTGATCTGGCTGTTGCTTTCTTAGGGCATTGACTGTTGTATTATTCCAGAATCTCAGAACAGCTTGAGCTTCCGGTTCTCCTAAAGTGGACTCTTCTTAGGGTAGAGTCTAATTTCTGCTTTTCTGATCTGAGCTTTTCAAGTTCTTGACCCTGGATTTGCGTCCGAGCAATATATCTATGGGCTTGCCCTGTTAAGAGTTCTAGTGAACTCATGCTAGATTCAGTTACTATTAGCCTATTTGACAGCTCTGCAGGTTTAGGGGGAAAAAACTTCAGGCTCCCCTTTAGTTTGAGATTTCTTGACCTGGATATTCCCCAATGGATTTCAGACTGTGTTGGAGCCTCAAACTTGGACCCTGCTCTATGTGGATCTGACCCCAGAAACAGAGCAGAGTCCCAGTTCCAGGCTTCAACACAGTTCATAGCATTCTTCCCATACTTCTCTGTATTCTTTATATGGTTATCATTTGTTACATAGCACAGGAATATTCCATTCCATTCATATAATCACAGTTTGTGTGGCCATCTCCTGATGGATGGGAAGATGCTTTGTTTCTAGTTCTGTCTTACTTCAAAAATTGATGTTGATTAAAAAAAAATAGTGGTCTCACTTTCCAGTAACTCCATCTCATCTTGTTGGGACCTTTATTTGTAACAAAGAAGTCTCTTTAAGCAAAACAAACTATGTGTGATCATGGCTTAAAAACATATATTTTGTTCCAAATCCATAGTTTCCGACCTCTCTGCCTAGCGAAGGTATGCTTCATCAGCACTTTGGAATCAGGACAGGTCATTGCATATAGCTAAGTTCTGATTTCTTTTTGGGGTTGTTTTCCTTTGTATTATTGTGGTCATGGGGTATATTGTTCTCTTGGTTCTAATTACTTTGCTCTCTACCCATTAATTTTCTTTTTTTTTTTTTTTTAGTGAGGCAATTGGGGTTAAGTGACTTGCCCAGGGTCACACAGCTAGTAAGTGTTAAGTGTCTGAGGCCAGATTTGAACTCAGGTACTCCTGACTCCAGGGCCGGTGCTTTATCCACTGCGCCACCTAGCTGCCCCTACCCATTAATTTTCTAATGGGCTTCCTTTATGGGCAAGTGATAATAAGATGAAAGGGATGCTTATTATGTGATAGGCGCTGGGTGTGCTGGATTTTTGTGAGCTATCTTTAGTATTTGGAGGCTGACATGATTTCTTTTAAGCAACTTATGGCTTCCCTGCTTCCAGTTTTACAATATGCTGTAGTGAGAATGTGTGATACATACCTTAGTGCTTTTCTCTCCCAGAAAATTTGTGTTACTAACTGAAGGCAGTCAAGAATGCTCTGGCATTCCTTATTCCTCTCCTCGAATAGAGATGTTTCAAAAGACCCCCATATGCATGCCTTGTTTATAGAGTTAAAAATGAAATGCATGTTAAAAGCTGGTTTATCTGACATTTCTGTCTACTGGAAATCTCTGGAAAAGAAGCATTTTGCTTGTACAGTGATAATTACTGCTTAAGATGATGACAGTGAAATATTCCAGAATTATAAAGTTTTTTCTGGATCACCACATGTTTAAATTATGTTCCTTAGGTTTTAATTAATTTTTTTTTTGGTGAGGCTATTGGGATTAAGTGACTTGCCCAGGGTCACACAGCTAGTAAGTGTCAAGTGTCTGAGGCTGGATTTGAACTCAGGTCCTCCTGAATCCAGGGCTGGTGCTCTATTCACTGTGCCACCTGGCTGCCCCTCTATGTTCCTTAGGTTTTTAAGTCCATTTTATGGTCCTATAATTTTCAAAAAATTAGAATATCAGTTCTGTAGAATCTTTGCTTTAGGTTTTAGATGTCATCTAATTTAAATCCTACCTGAAATATGTTTGGTAGTCCAAGTATCCCGTGGACCAGATTACAGAGTGTTAGAGCTAAAAGGAAATTTAGAGATTATATAGTCTATGCACTCCCCAGAGAGGTCAGGTGACTTGATTAAAATCACACAGTGAGTGACAGAACTTTGGCTAGAATCCAGGTCACCAGATTTCAGCCCATGTCTATATATTTTCTCCTGGTTGCTTAAATGTCAATTCTCTATTAACCAGAATACTCCATTCCTTGACCATCATAAATAAAGAGAAAACTTAGGGCATTTAAGACTAATGAGTTCCTTTTGTCAGCTTACTCAAAGAATTGCAAAATTTTTCAGAGTTAGAAGGGACCTCAACAACCATCAAGTCCAAGGCAGTGCTCTGCTCGAGGCGGGGCGGGGGGGGGGCACACCCCAATTATCTTGATTACAATATATGGTCATTCAGTTATTGCTTAAAGACTTCCAATGAGGAAGAATCATTAAATTCCAAAGTAGCTCATTGCACTTTTGGATAATTTGCTTGTTGGAGAAATTGTTCCTTACATCAAGCCTAAATTTTGCATCTCTGCAACTTCCATTCATTGTATCCATTTCTGTTCTTTGTGGCAGATCAGATCAACTTTAATATCTCTTCCACATAATGCTTTTTCAAATACTTGAACACAAACGTCATGTCCCCTCCTGAAATGAATTCTCTCCTTTTTTTTTTGATTTTTAAAAATTGTTTTAAAAATTAAATTAAATTTTTTTTGTGGGGGGGGGGCAGTGAGGGTTAAGTGACTTGCCTAGGGTCACACAGCTAGTAAGTGTCAAATGTCTGAGGCCGGATTTGAACTCAGGTCCTCCTGAATCCAGAGCTGGTGCTTTATCCACTGCTTCATCCAGTTGCCCCCAAATTCTCTCTCTCTCTCTTTTTTTTTTGAATTAGTAACTTTTGGGGGATGGTTCCAAATTACTTTCCAGAATGGATATATACCCCTCTATAGCTCCACCAAGTTAGAGGAGCAAGGAAAGAAGTAACATCTGTTGCATTTATGGATAGAGGAAGAGTTAATGACCAAAGAAGGCATAGAGAAGTTCTTAGAAGTTAAAAGATACTTTTGATTATATAAAATTGGAAAAGTTTTGCATAAATGAAACTAAATGCACTTTAAAATTAGAAGTAAAACAGTTAACTGGGGAAAAAAAATCTCTCTATAGGTATTTCCTTTCTTTTTATATCTAAGTCATCTGTCTGTTTAGAACTTATCTTATTATTTGAGCCAATTGGGGTTAAGTGACTTGAGCTTAGGGTCACACAGCTATTAAGTGTCTGAGGTCAGATTTGAATTCAAGTCCTCTCAACTTCAAGGCCAGTGCTCTATCCATAGAGTCACCTGTCTACCCCTTGAAACTATTATCATATCGTGTGAAAGCTGCTCTCAGCCCAGTTTCTGCCAAACTGCTTTCTAGTTTTCCCCGAAGTTTTTGTTGAATCCTTGTGTCAGTACTTGGAGTCTTTGAGTTTGTTGAAAATTATAATGCTAGTTTCTTCTCTTCTGTATGTTGTGTACCTAGTCTGTTCCACTGATTGATTTCTTTGTTCTTTAGCCAGCACCAAACAGTTTTGATGATTGCTGCTTTGTATTATAGTTTAAAGTGAGGCTTCTTCACTCCAAGATGACATACCTGGTTCTTTAATAAATTCTCATAGGTTATGAACCTAAAGCCCTTCACCATCTTAGTTAAGTTTCCTATAGAAGGTCCTTTGACTCTTTACTGGGGACAATGTTTTCTCATTTGGGACTTAGAGTTAGTATAGTACGTTTCTGTGATAATTTCATTTGTTTATTCTCTTCTCTGTGGGGGAGAAATGCAGGAAAGAATAACCTTTGCCATTTTTGTTTTAAGGCTTATCGGCTGAACAAATGTTCAGCAGAAGTGGCTAGAAAGGCAGCAGATGATGTAACTTCCCAGACAGGTAAAGAACTCCTTCTCATCCCAGCCCCACACCCCTCCCTGACCCTTTGTCTTCCTTCTCCTTGCTAGCCTGCAAACTGGTTATCTTCCATTCATTTTAGCTCTCTGTGCCTCTTTGGCCTGACATCTGCAGTCCTATTACATGTTAACTCTGTAATGAGGGCCTTGGCTTCCTTATGTATTTAGAACTCAGTGGTTGGTGTGTTGTTCCCCCTCCCTCCCCCCTTTTCTGGAAGGGTATTATCAGACTGACAAAATGGCAGCTTCCCATTTAGATTACCATTAGAATGTTTTATTTGGCAGATTTCTGGCATCCTCCCTCCTCTCTCTCCTTCCCCTTCTCCCTCCCTGTGAAGTGATTTGCTTGACTGGATAAAGAGAGGCTATGATTTGGATATCCTTCGCATTGTGTCGCTAGATGTCCTTGAAGGCTCTGCAGTGCATGTAGACGTGTGTAATCAGATACTGCAGTGCTGGTACTCAGGAAGAAGTGCTCCCAAGCAAACCCCTGCCAGCCACGAATGCGTTTAGGTACCAGCTTGAAGTAGAGGTGGGGGATTGGAAAAGAATAGAGGAAAAAGATAGGTGATGTCAAGTAGAGCCTCCGGATTTGTTAGATTGCTACCATAAGAGAGCTTTTAAAGGAGGAATGTTGGATGTTTATATGCATAGCATACCAATGAAAACCAAGGCAATTTATGGGAACTGTTTCAAAAAGATAATGCTAAAGTTCATGGTAACATATAGCAGGTTGCCCAAACAGATACACAGGTCTTCAGGATATTGATCCAGCTGCAGAAGAGGGAAATAAGAGTCTTTTTCTTCCCTTGTATGCATGGTGTAGTGCAAGTTTAGAAAAGATAAAGGTAACACATAATTTTTTTTTTGAATGTCAGAAATTTGTGGCTTATTAACTAGCTATATTTACCCAGCTTTTCTAGCTGTACTGTAACTCAGAGTCTGGAGTCCCAGTTTAACGAGTGGTTACAATCAAAGATGATAAATTACAAGACACTGTTGACTTCTGTTTAGGGGAAATGAAACAAAATGATTCCTGTGTTCTAAATATCTGAAAGCTGTAAGAGAAAATGTTGCAGGCAGAGAAATCAAAGGATCCCTTTAAATTAAAGAATCTCTTAAATCCTTTTCATTCATGGATTCCTGAATTCCTAGTTTTGTTAGTTTCAGAGAAGACTTATGCAGAGATGATGTACTCACCATTAATTTGTATGCTTCTTGAGGGCAGGGACTGTCTTTTGCCTTCTGTTGTATCCTCTGATTAGCACAGTCTCCTACTTGGTAGGTGCTTAGTAAGTGTTAATTGATTGATTGAAAATGACTGGGAAGTTTTTCAAATATCTGGAATATACCAAGTGCTTAATAAATGTTGATTGATTTCCCAAAAGTACTATTTATTATACTGTTATAGAAATGCTTGTTTTATCTCATAAATGAAAAATAAAATAAATATTTTTTAAAAGTACTGTTTAGTTTAAAGTCAACAAGGATTCTTAAGATTATATATGATGACCAGGCAGTATAGCCCTACAGTGATAATGATACAGTATTATTCTGATTGGGAATAACCAGGCAACCACGATTCTACAGAATGATTGAATGCCTTGACAATTCATCTTTTTTGTGTCTGTTTTCAAAGGAATTAAGAGGTTTGTGGCAGGGTCCATGGGTCCCACCAATAAGACCCTCTCTGTGTCCCCTTCTGTGGAAAGACCGGATTACAGAAACATCAGTGAGTATTTATTTATTTTTTTGCTCTACCTTGCTTCTTGGATTGTGCTGATGCAATGGTTGCCCCTCTGTGAAGGCTACAGAACCTTCTAAAGTGCCCCTAAAATGAAACTATTTTCTTTCTATTTCTAATGCCTTTTTTTTCTTCTTGTCCTGTCCAGATTGTGCTAGTCCCAAAGAATAGATATAACTGCAGGCACTTTTTTTAATTCCAAGAACTCCTTTAGGTCCATTTCCAAAATAGTAGAATATAATTCTTTTGTGTATTCTTTTCTACCCTTTCCTTATCCCCATTAGTTTTAGTTTTCTCATCCCCAGTCTTGGGATCATAATTGGATCTTAGCCTGTTCATTTGGCTTGTTGTTTGTTGTTGTAATTCCATTCTCCCTTTGCCCTGAAGAAATTGACATCTTTCCAGTTGTTATTACTAATATAAGACAGAAAAGGGAGAATCCTAGGAGTGAACCAGCTTTGGGTGGTTGGAGTTAGCTACTTGTGTTTACATGTTTTTTATGTGTATAAGTATTTGTAATGTTTGTTCCATTAAAGCATAAGATTCTTGAAGGCAGGGACTATGGCTTTTGTTTGCTCTTTCCATCTTTGTACCTTATGTTATAAAGCTTAATAAATGCTTTTTAAAAGTGAACTTTTGATGATAACTTGCTTTTAAATTACCTTTATTTCCCAGTGTAATACTTTTCTTTCTCCCTCCCAGAGTCATCTGTTATGACAAAGAATAAAAAAGAGGGAAAAGCAATAGTTCAATAAAATTAACCAACATATCAAAAACTACGACATTATATGTAGTGTTCCACACCCACAATCCAAAATCTCTGTAGAGAAATAAGGGGTGAGGCGCTTTTTCTTTTGGGCTTAATAAGTGTTAGCTATGGCGGCCAGCCAGGTGGTGCACTTAATAGAGTGCCTGACCTGGAGTCATCTTCCTGAGTTCAAATCTGGCCTCAGACACTTAATAGTTGTGTGACCCTGGGCAAGTCACTTAATCTTGTTTGCCTCAGTTTCCTCATCTGTAAACTGAGCTGGAGAAGGAAATAGCAAACTACTCCAGTATCTTTGCTTTTGCCAAGAAAACCCCAAATGGGGTCCTGAAGAGCTGGATGTGACCAAAACACTGAACAACAAAAATGTTAGTTAATTTAGGATCTATTCAGTCATCAAATAAATTTTTTTTTAAGTGAGGCATTTGGGGTTAAGTGACTTGCCCAAGGTCACACAGCTGGTAAGTGTTAAGTGTCTGAGGTCGGATTTGAACTCAGGTACTTCTGACTCTAGGGCCGGTGCTCTATCCACTGCACCACCTAGCTGCCCCCCCTAAATAACTTTTAAATGTAAATTCAGTCTTAAGAATCTAGTCAGTCCCAAACCTGCTTGCATTTTTTTTCCCCTCCTGAGCATCTGAAAAAGATGGGACAATTTTTAAGGGTAAATAAGGAATTAGATCTCAGGTCACAGGACCTGCGTATAGTCTCAGGTCTAATGTTATTAGCTTAAATTAGATCTACTTGACTGCAATATTTATAATGAGGGCTCTTTGAGTTTGAGGAATTTAAGGAGACTTGTTAAATTTATCCTACCCATTTCAAGTCCTTTCTTGGCAAATGCCTCACAAAATGAGTGACTTAGTAACCTAAGTGTCCACACTAGGGAAGGAGAAAGGAAACCCATGAACAAGATTACATGTCAAAGTAGATTTATTTTATTTTATTTTTTCAAAGTAGATTTATTAAAGGATAGTCTCTCTAGCAGGCTGGAGGGAGGAGTGGGGTGCTTTAGGACCCCCAAACTATGTTCAAATGGGGTTTGTGGCCTGGTAGCCACCTCCTGTTATATAGGATAGGTCCCATCTCTGATGCTTGTAAGATATGCTTCCTCCTTTTTTAGGAGGTTGCAGGATGGTGATTGGTAGAGCAGAGTATGTGCCATCTGCTCCTTATCCCCTCCAGAGCTGCCCTTTTGGATCTTGGAGCACAATTGGTTGAAGTGATGATGATGAAGTTTACCATGATTTAACCAAGGTTAATTAAAAAGGGGGTTGTGTGGAGAGTTTTGTCTGTGACTCTAGGTATAGTGAGGCCAGATGGGCCCACATGGACCCTTTATCTATGAAAATATTTGGGGAAAAAGAGGAAGAGGCCTCAGTTGGTTTTAGGGATGAAAACAAAAAAGTAAGGAGTAATTAACACTTACAAGACACATGCCGATTATCTGGCAGGGGCCCAGAGACTGTCCTTAGATTGTTCACTGGTAGGAGGAGGAATGAGAAGCCTTACAGAGGTGCTGAGGGATTTTTCCTTTGGGGTTCTACTTTGGAAATGCTAACTTTGATGCCATGAGGGAGGGAGAATAAGATTTCCATGTGCAGAGATTCTAACAAGGGAGAGAGGTCTTATTTATGTGTACAAGGGATAGGTACTAGATCTGTGATTTCACTGGTAAAGGGAACTCCCAGATGAGGAAGCTCTCTCTACCAATGCATGTCATTTCTTTCTCTGCAACTTTAGAGTCTTAGAGGATTCCCTGTAGCACTGAGAGGTTAAGTGATTTGTGCTGGGTTCTCCATCTGGTATGTGACAAAGGCAAGACTTGAACCCAGATCTTCTGGCCTCCAAGTCTGGCTCTTTATCCACTGTTATACCCTGCCTCACCCATATGAATACAGCTCTAACTTACATATAGATGTGCATAAGCATATCTATAGCAAACAGTATTAATTTACTAACATTCTCTAGAGCAAAGCTTCTTAAATTGTGGGTTGTGGCTCCATAGGGAATCGCATAACTGCATGTGGGGGTCTTGAAAAATTTGGCAACAATAAAAGGGGTATGTATACCTATCATGTATAGCTATTTGATAGACCTATATACCCAAGGTTTTGTAAAAATTTCTTGAGTGGAAAGGGGTCTAGAGTGGACAAAGTTTAAGAAGCCCTGCTCTAGAGTAAGGAAGGATATTGCTAATATTAACAAAATAATAAGCATAGAATTACATGGACAAGATGTGTATAGGAAGCATTGTAGCAGTTAAAGATTTGTTAACTTTTCCATATGGCAGAGTAACTCTAGGCAGGTTACTTAATGTCTCTCAAGTTTCAGTTTTCTTATCCATAAAATGGATATAATAATATTTGTACTACTTTACTGGGGTGAGCATTAAATGACATAATATATATTTATAAATCTAATTGTTGAATTGTTTCAGTCATTTCCTACTCTTCATGACCCTAGTTGGGATTTTCTTGGCAAACAGACTGGAGTTGTTTGCCATTTTCTTCCCAAACCCAGTTTACAGATGAGGAAACAGGGTTAAGTGACTTGTTCAGGGTCACACAGCTAGTAAGTGTCTGAGGCCACATTTGAACTCAGGAAGATTAATCTTCTGTCTACAGGCCTGGCATTCTATCCACTTTGCCACCTAGCTGCCCATGATAAACCTTAAGATGTTACATAAGTGCAAACAATTATAAAGAGCTTCTGGCTGCTAGTATTGGTTTGGTCCCTCACTTTGTCCTACTTCTGTCCCAGCAGTTTTTTAATAAATGGAGCCTGCTTTAACTGGGTCACTCTTCTTTGGATTTCTTTGTTAGAATTGAATTTTGCAAGACCTTTTAACTCTCAGATAAAAGAGGATTTAAGTGTAAACTCTGGGTCACCTGAGGGAGTAGAGAGATTTTACTTTAAAATACATATGGACAATGATGGAATCTTAATCAAGCCAGTACCTTCTTCTCCAAGCCTTCATGCCTATAGCTGCTAATGGGAAAGAAAATCATCTTTTAGCAGGCCCCATTCTCTTTCTCTTTTAAAATTTATTTATTTATTGTCTTAGCTTTCTATAAAGGCTGGGAAAATGACAGGAGCAAGCAAGGAAGAAAAATAATCCACAAATTGAATTACTGACTTTTGAGTTGGCAAGAGTAGACTATGGGTTTCCAAAAGGCTTTTCCAACCCAGCAACTTGTCTGCATGTGACTGCCTTTACCATAGGAGTGAGTCTTATATAACCTAAGGAAGTTTAGTACGAATATTGAGGGGGATATTATTAAAAGTATTTTTCCACAGCCCAATCTTTCCTTAGATTGAGTTTATATGCCCTAAAACTCTCGAAATCCTCTTCAGACATACCACTGTCTAGCAAGATTCTTCCCTGATCTTGTACCCATAAGGTTGCTTTTTTTTTTTTTAACCCCAATGAAAGACTTGGTTTCTTTGAGGTAGTTCTTGTCTTACCCACTCAAGCTGATTTTGAGGTTGATTGAAGGGTTTGCTCTTCTTACTGTTTTAGGTGAATTCATTTTTCATCCATTTGGTTAAGGTTTTTGCAGGGCTTGCAAAGGAAGGGAGATGACTAGAACAGGTTACATGCTGGGACAGGGAGGTGTTGCAGAGTCTCCCACAGCAGGCTGCCAGAACACCTCAGGTGTGCCTTTCTCATTTGGCAGTTCAGTGATTGATGCGTAAAGGTGTCAGCCTGTGGAAATCTTAAGTTCAGCTTGAATCATATCTCCAGATGACCAAGGGCAATTTTTCAAAGTTGTAGGGAATTTGAACAGGCTTAAATTAGTGGGTTAGTGTGTGGGGCCATCCAAAGGTAGGGGACGTAAAAGAAAATTCTTATTATTCTAGGGGATGCGAAAGAACATTCTTATTCTTACTTTTGTTTTTAAAGGAAAGTGAGATAGATTATAAAGAGAAGTATGACAGTTTGTTTTTGAATAAGGCAGCAAATATGTTCCTCTTCACATTTAGTTCGGTAGGTCAGATCATGAGAAATTTTCTTTGTAGTTGGGGCAGAGAACTGGAGAAGGGTAAGATTAGTTTAGGAATTAGTATTAGTATTTCTCTTTTTATTATAATACCTCCATCTGGACATGGTGGCAGATACCTGTAAATCCCTGCTACCAGGAAGGCTGAGGCTGGTGGATCTCTTGAACTAAGCTTCGGTAGGGCTAATCGGATAGATATTTACTCTAAATGTGGTACCAGTATGGTGATCACCTGTGAGGAGCGGGGCCACTGGGCTGCCTGAGAAGCGGGGAGGATGACTCAGGTCAGAAGTGGAGCAGATCCAAGCTCCTGGGTCTCTCATTTGTGGAATTGGGCTTGTGAGTGTCTGCCACACTTCAGGCTGGGCAAGGTAGTGAAGGAGGCCTCGTCTCCAGAAAACCAGTCAACCAACCAACCAGACAAACTAACAAACAAAAAATATACCTCAAGACTAAGACTGGGATCGCCAGGAAGCTGCTTCACCAGAAATGGAGTGGTGAGATGAAGGCATTTGGTACTTCCCAGAATTATGTGATTTTAGGTAGTTATCTGTTACTAGGTCATCTTGGGGAAAAAATGTAATTGCAGGAGGATCAGCTTAGGAAAAAGACTTGGACGCCCAAATAGTTGAAAATGGTAGTCCTGGTACCTTTGTTGTTGGTTAGTTGTTTCATTTGTGTCTGACACTTCATGACCCCATTTCGGGTTTTCTCGATGGGAGTAGTTTGCCATTTCTTTCTCCAGCTCATTCATTTTATAGATGAGGAAACTGAGACAGACAGGGTTAGGTGACTTGCCCAGTGTCACACAGCTAGTAAGTATGTGAGGCCAGATTTGAACTCAGGATGAGTCCTTTATCCACTGTGCCACCTGGAATCTAGCTGATAGAATTCGTTCATCATTGATTTTTTTTTTAATAAACACTTATCTGGTCAGAATGAGGAGCAGAGGGAGAATCTTTGGTTATAGCAAATAAGACAAAGGAAATGTCTGGATTCTTGATCCCCTCTACAATTTCACTTATTAATATTAATGTGCATTAATATTAATTTGCTCATATTTACAAAGTGTTTTCCTTACAATAATCCTGTTAGGTAAAAGGAAACTGAGGCTAAGAGAAGTTAAATGGCTTGCTTAAGTCACACAGTCAGTGAGATTTCCAAGATTCAAACCCAGGTCTCCTCAGTCCTAGTGTATTGGGGTTTCAGTTGCATAAGGTTCTCTCCAATTTTACAGGAAATTTCTAAATCAGACTCAGTTATGTAGTGATTGAACATTTTAAGTTCTGTTTCAATACATCATCATAGAAAGGACCCTCTTTATAATTCTAGTGATAAGGGATCAAACTCATCCTTGTGCTATTACTTGTTTTATATTTCTCTATGGTATATAGATAGAGCTTTCATTGTGTGTAGTTGCTTAGTTTCAGGAGACACATTGACCAATATTGTCTGTATACATCCATTTGGCAGACTTCTGTTGTACTTATGCTTTACCTATATCCTTAGGTCTTAATTGATTTATTAAGAACCATCTCTTATATGAAACAGAAAGTCTATTTTACAGCCATAAAGAGTAAGCCCCAAATGCTCGTCATTCTCTCCTGCACATATAGTGGTTATGCAGGCAACCCTGTATTTGCTTTTCTGTTTGCACGAATGGACCACAAGTTGCTGCACCATCTCATGCCTGTTACTTTCAAAGAGTTGCGGTACCCTTGAACTCTGCAGTTTAAATACATGGTTCACCCCTGCTGAAGTATTGTCCTTCGGTAGGCTAGAAGTACAGGACTCTCCACATGGTAGGTGTCCAGTAAATATTTGTTGGCTAAAAAAACAAAACAAACAAACAAACAAAAAATGGGGCAGCTAGATGGCGCAGTGGTAAAGCACCGGCCCTGGATTCAGGAGTACCTGAGTTCAAATCTGGCCTCAGACACTTGACATTTACTAGCTGTGTGACCCTGGGCAAGTCACTTAACCCTCATTGCCCTGCAAAAAATATATATATATATATTTGTTGGCTGATGTTCTTTGTATGAATTTTGTTTTTCAGCCTTTGATGAGCTAGTTGAAGCTTATGAAGAACAGGCTAGAGGACTTCTAGATGGTGGAGTTGACATCTTATTGGTAGAAACTATTTTCGATACTGCCAATGCTAAGGTGAGTTTTTGGAGGAAAATTTGATGGCCGGAAAGTTTAGTGCAAGGGCACTCATAGCCATTATTGAGTTAAGCATCGTCCTTATTTTATCCTTTGTAAAATGTTATCATATATATGTAATAGAGACCAGTATTTAAAGCAAATTTCCCCAGAACAATTTCTCCTAAAATTTTAGAGTATAAATATGAAAAATATGGGTTGAACTAAGGGTGAACCTGTTACATGAAAGTCACAAATCTATTAAAACAATATAGCTTCTTTAGTTAAAGGAGTCAAATATTTTTCAATTCAAATTTATCTCTTTTTCTGAAAGATGTTTTACTAGGATACTTCTTTGGAAAGTCCTTTTTTTCCTTCTTTTTTTGGTAATTAGCTTCCTATCTTCCCATTGACTTAATTATCTTTTTAGTTGCTTTATATTAATTTCTGCAGAAAATAATGGGATTTGGCAGCTGCCCAGGGGCCCCACCTGGAGATTGATTTGGAATTGATTGAATTGGGTGAGACTGACTGAGAACCCACTTAATGTTGATTAAATCAAGACCACACCTGGCCAGCCCTGGGTGGGGTGTTGTTCTCAGAAGCTGAGGACTTTGAACTCAGCAATGAGACCACCTTGGAGGTCCAGTGAACCAATCTAGCCAGTTGAAGGATGGCCCCTTCCAGGGATGGAGACAGGAAGTAGGAAGTGAGGCTGGCTCCCTGGCTCTGTCTCTTTTGTTTGGAACCTTGTGTTGGTGGCTGAGAGAAGGAGAAGGAGTCCAGTCTGAACACTAGGGAACATAGGTTTCTTTTCTTAATTTTTTGAACTCCACATGTTCTCTCTTTACTAACCTCTAATATACTTTAATAAATGCTTAATGCTTAAACTGTTGCTGAAGCTTCTAATTTATAAGTAAGTCCTAGCTAGTTCCACCCCCCCCTCCCCGCCCCCCCGACACTGGGGGCAGAAAATGGCAACCACACATTAGATTTTAAACGTCACATTTCTTTTGGTAAAGAAGATAATAGCTAACAGCAAATGTATTAGAGGATCACAGTATTTGAAGGAGTGGTTTTATAAAGTGCCCAATCCTTTTGTAATGTGAATAATCATTCCTTGTTTGGTCAGCTTTGAAAGTTGACATATATCATGTTTTCTTATAGCTTACACCTTTTCAAAAAACCAACTAATTATTTAAAATGATTTATTATAGACAATATTGAGCTACATTACCATCAATTAAGCTTGCTTAGCAACTTTTTACATTTAAATAAATGAAATTTGTCTCATTTAGTGTCATAACAATTTTTCATTGGCTCCCTCTCCCTCTCCATCAGTATTTTCTGGTCCATTCATTCTTTTTTTTTTTTTTTTGGTCCATTCATTCTTATTCATTTTTCCTCTGATGTGTTCATGCCTGAGAGGCAGTGTGGAATAATGGATAGAGAGCTAGCCTTGGTTTCAAGGTCTGCCTCTGACTCATAGTAGGTGTGTTCTATTGGGCAAGTCAGTAAAGTCAGTTTCTCAGGGAGCTCTCTTAAGACTATAAGATTCAAAATAAGGTGCCATTCTACATTAATAGGGGAATATTTTCCATGGGGAGTTTTCTTGGCCGATGAAATCACAGATCCAGTCAGAAAATAGTTGCAGTTACATTCATCGTTTAGCATATTCCATGCAAGTATTATATTTAAACAACAATGAACAAATTCTATTACATTCATATCCCACAGTATGTTCAGTCATTCCCCAGTTGTAGCTACCTCGTTTCTAGTTTTTTGGTTTTTTTTTTTTTTTTACTACCACAAAAAGTGCTATTAATATTTGAATTTGGCGCAGTGGATAGAGTACTGGCCCTGGAGTCAGGAGGACCTGAGTTCAAATCCAGCCTCAGACACTTAACACTTACTAGCTGTGTGACCCTGGGCAAGTCACTTAAACCCAATTGCCTCACTTAAAAAAAAAAAAGATTTGAATTTATTATTTGCTTGAGGCAGTATAGTGGAAAGAGCCTTAGAGTAGGAGGAGTTGGGAGACACTTGGGTTCTAGTCCTGGTCACTTAAAATACACTTAAGTGTGAAATCTTGGACGAGCAAGTGTAAGCCTGTTTCCTTACCTATAAATATAGGAGGAAGTAATGCTCTCCCTGCCTACGTCACTGGGGTTAATATAAGAATCAAATGATAGTAGGCAACTTCAAAGCCATGTGTTGTACAGTGTTTTGACTGAGACATTTTATTCCATGTTGAAACTGTGTATTGAATTGCATTGTAACTTAAGCTAGTCAGAGTCCCTTTCCATGCAGACATATTTCCTGAGTTCTGTGGAAATAAAACTTAAAATTGTAGAATTTTAACTTTGGAAGGGTCCTCAGAAGTCATCAGATTCCTTTCTGTAATATACTTGATAAGTGGTTCCCTCACCTCTGCTTGAGCGCCTCTTCCTGGGACGGCTTGTGGCTCTGTATGTGGCTGAACACCTAAAAACACACCCCAGAAGTGGGTCCCTCCAGATGTGGCCAGACTGTGGATTCAGAGTATAGTGGGGGCAGGTATTCCCTCCATTGATCCAAATGCTGTGCCCCTCCTGTTCATGCCTTCTGAGATCACAAGGATTTTTTGAGTCTTGTTCCATGGAAGCTGTGTGGTGCTATGGAAAGAAGGCATATTCTGGAGCCAGAGTATCTGGCTTCAATCCTCACCTTTTATTCTTATTACCTGGGTCACCCTGGGTGAGTCACTTAATCTCCTTGGACCTCAGTCTCTTCATCTGTAAAATGAGGGGGTTGGACTAGATTCTGCTCTGGGATGGCCCCTTCCAGCTACAGGTCTCTGGTCCCATGTTTTTATTATATGGAGATATATAGACAGCACAGTCACTAGTTTTTTAGATGTGTGTGAGGTATCCATGGGTGGTGGAGGGAAAGATGGGCTTTTTTAGATTTTCAAGAGGAAATGATCATTTGGGGGGATGAAATTTCAGCCAGCATTTATTTTGTTTTAATATCCAAAGTGGTCATGCTCAAGATGTTTGAAATAAATCTGTTATACGTAAAAGTTAAAATTGTTAGTAATTATGTTGGCAGTCAGATTAATTATGGTTTTCTGCATCTCCCTGAGGACAGAGACAGATCCACATGTACCTAGTACCAGTCAGTGTATACTCTGAGATCCTAGGGGATGCTTGATAAATATTGGGTCCCTGAATTTTGGATGAAATCTTGTCACTCTTCCCCTCTCTACCTCCCTCTCCCTGAACGAAACCCAGAGTATACATTCTCTTGTGGCATTAGGATTCTTGCACTCAACATAACTGAACCCCAACACTCTTGAATTCTCCCTCTAGTACCCAGGGCAGTGCCTTACATATAGCATGCACACAAATGTTTATTGAATTTAACCGTATGTAAACCAGCTATTCTCTAAAGATAGCGGCATGCAGCCCAGGGAAGAAAGCATTATTTTGCCATGGACAAGCAAGAGAGGATCACATCTCTGTTTCCCAGCTTTTTCTCAGTTTTACTTTGTTTTAGTAGGAGATGGGTAGACACGGAACACTATTCTCCAGATGTTCATTAACTTCTTACGACTGGTCCATTCCCCATTTGTGGAACATCTCCAAGATGGTAACTTTAGGTGCTATGAATGTGTTCCATTCCTGCCCTCAGGGAACTTACAATCTATTACTCATGAAAGTAACATAAAAAAGAGCTGAGGCTTTTAGAGTCAGAGACCACTTTCTCTGTAAGACGAGATTGACTTGACCTTGAAATGAATCTCAGAAATCTCTTGTTTTCCTATTGTTTTCTCCTATAGGCAGCCTTGTTTGCCCTCCAGAAACTCTTTGAAGAGGGATACGATCCCCGACCTATCTTTGTAAGTTAGAAAGCTGATTTGTTTCTCAGAAGATACATTCTGTGCTTCTATCCTCTTTGAGTTGAGGGCTGCTGTGGAAGGAATTTCCTGCTCTTTCTGGACTTCACATGGTGGGACCTATAGTCCAGTCTGGGCCCTCTGCCCTCTAGTCTGACAAATAGTGATTCTTTTGTCACTGAGGTGGTTTTATGGTAGAGGCTGGGGTGGAGGAGGAGGGAAAGGGAGGGTCGGAGTCTTTCTTTCATGGTGTATTTTAAGGCTGTGCTTGGCCAGAGAAGTGTTTTCTTTTAGTTCCAGAGATCTCATCCTTTATTGGAACAAAGCAGAGAGTACATCAACATGTTGTATTTGTAGTTTTAAATTTGACTGTGTGTTTTTGAAAATCCAGGTTTCAGGGACTATTGTGGATAAGAGCGGGCGAACTCTTTCTGGCCAGACAGGAGAGGCATTTATCATCAGCGTTACCCATGCAGAACCCCTATGGTAAGTGAATTTCTTTCACTTAATTCTCCTTGTTCAGATTCTCCCAGCAGCAAAACACAAGCTCCTTGAAGGAAGAGACTGTTATTCATCTTTGTCTTTATTTCTAGCACCTACTAAGTGCCTTACATGTAGTGTATG
Organism: Dromiciops gliroides; assembly: GCF_019393635.1. Lineage (NCBI taxonomy): Eukaryota > Metazoa > Chordata > Mammalia > Microbiotheria > Microbiotheriidae > Dromiciops > Dromiciops gliroides. Next base: position 142,505,784 of record NC_057864.1, on the reverse strand, counting down.
CTTTAAGGTTTTATTGATGCCTTTGGTTTTTCACATGATCACAGTTTCCTCAGTATTCTTCTCCCTCTCTTTCCCTTAGAGCCATCCCAGATCACAGATAGTATACACACTTAATGCATACTTGTTGCATACTTAATGCACACTCAATATTGATTGAACTGAAATGATGTATGCAAACTGGCTGCTTTCTGAAGATAGCATATGCAGGCCAGGGAAGAGGGCATTTCTCACGGTTGTGGTGTTCTCTCTTGACTCTGCCACCTGCTACAGACCCTTACCACCTCTCACTTGGACTATTGCAGTATCCTGCTGGTGGGTCTGCCTGCCTCAGGTTTCTTTCCCATGCTAATCCATCCTCCATTCAAATGCCAAAGTGATTTTCCTAAAGGTCTGGTCCATCCACGGCAATTTCCCTGCTCAGTAAACTCCAGTGACTTCCTCTTGCTTCCTGGAACAAATCTAAAAGCCATGAAGTTGTCTTTTTGAGTTGCCATATTTTCCAGAAATAGTGAACCTAGAGCATGCAGGAGGCCCTGAATGCATCAAAGACGAAACTCCTGAGCTGACATAATTTGTTGTAACACGCCAAGCTGGACTCCCTGTGTACTCTTTTTCTTTTTCTTTTTTTTTTTTGGTGAGGCAATTGGGGTTAAGTGACTTGCCCAGGGTCACACAGCTAGTAAGTGTCAAGTGTCTTAGGCTGGATTTGAACTCAGGTCCTCCTGACTCTAGGGCCGGTGCTTTATCCACTGCACCACCTAGCTGCCTCTCCCTGTGTACTCTTGAGGGGGAACACAGGCACCAGCCAGTCTGTGCCAGTGAGGCTGATGTTCTTTGCAAATAAGCAGACCCTCTTATTTTCATAGTCTAGCAGTTCACAAGGGGAAAGAATAAGGCTTTTGCCATCACTTTGTTCCTCCCCTGGGGAATGGTTTTGTCTTTTTTCACACCTATACTGCACCATGTCTTGCCCCTTCCTGGTATGCCCTCCTCTCTTTGTCCTGGGATTTAAAAAAACGTAAACTTCCATAAAGACTGGGAATCCTTTGGGTTCCACATGCATGTTCATTTCTCTTGTAATAGACCTGGTTTTCACTTATGTCTTGTAACATTGTGATTAACACTTTCTAGAACTTTATATGATAGTTCTTTTTTTGAGTCATTGGAGTTTTTTGATCAAGGTAATGACCTAGTCACACCTTAGGAATATCATATTGTCATATGATAGTTCTCTTAACCAGGGATGTCAAACATGGGGCTATGGTGTGGCTGAACCAGATTAAAATGAAATTGGGAAATATTTAACAATATAAAATTTCAAAATATAGTAAAACATAGATAACGTTAATATGTGATTTTCTAAGTCAATATGTTTCCACAAGGGCCTTTATGTGTGGCTTAGTGGGCCTTGTTTTTATCTAGGTTTGACACCACTGCTCTTTACCATAATAAACAATATCACATAATGGCTATATTTGTGTTTTATCCCTTAGGAGATTCTAAGCTCCTTGAGGGCAGGGACAGTGTCTTTTCTACATTTTGATCTGCCTAGTGCTTGGTATATCTCTTTGTATCTATAAGCATTGAATAAATGTTGAGAGTATTATTTAAGACTGGAAAGGTAGATTGGAGGCAAATGGTGGAGGACCTTGGAGGGAAGGGGTATGGACTGTATTTCATGGGAAGTACAGGGCCACCAAAGGTTTTTTGATAGGGGAAGAACATGATGAGACCTATATTTAAGACATACAGCATGTTCTGGTGTGAAATGCAGGCATGTAATCTCTTTTTTTTGTTTGTTTTCCACCAGCCTTGGATTAAACTGTGCTTTAGGTGCCCTGGAAATGAGACCTTTCATTGAAACAATTGGCAAGTGTACAACGGCGTATGTCCTCTGTTACCCCAATGCAGGTATGTGTTTGAATGGGTACCTGTGCATGCATGTGGTTTAATGAGAGACCAAAAAAAAAAAAAGCAAAGGGGCTGATCTGGCTTTGAGAGTAGAAATGTTGTTGTTTGCAGGGTCTAGCTCATCTGTGCCCTACAGGATGCTCGAGCTATTGATTGTATTGAAGAAACACTGAAAATCCCCCTGAAGCTGTCAAATTGAGCATGGCGTCCAGAAATTGAGCTCAGTGATAGAGAAATCATTTCTGCATACCTTTCTTTGTGCTAATGGAAAAATATTCTCTCCTTTTTCTTTTCTTTATTGAAAAAAAAACTTTACATTTATTTCTCATCTTTCAAGTTTGTTTTTATCTTTTTTTTTTGTATTCACACATAGCTTGCTAGTGTGTGCATTGTATGGATTATTTACATACCATGTAAACCAGCTGCTAAATAATTAAGAATTGGCTGTAATTATAGATAATCCTTTTGGCTACAAGCTTATTTTGTAGACTGTAAGGATGGATGTTAGAGTTGGAAAGTCACACAATCCAACTCTCATTTTCTAGGAAATTCTGCGAGATGAACTTTTAAAAAAGTGAAGTTTCTTAGTCTTTACATCTTAAAACAAAAGCCTACAGATTTTTTTTTTTGGTTTTATTTTTTTACTAGGAGTAATAGAACTCAAAGTTTGCAGAAGACAATAATAAATGACACCTAGAAGCAGATAGTTGGAGGCCAAATTCGTGCTTGGGGAGATTTAATTGAAATAAAACTAATGAGTTTTTATTTATTTGCAGTATAACAGATGCTCATTAGTTCAAAGCAAAAATAATGATTCCCCCTCCCTCCCCCCCAACCTTAAGCAGCTGTGGAACAATACAGCTGTCATTTTGAAAGAATAATTTCCAGGGAGGGGGAGAAGAAGAGACGCATACCTTTCTCTCTGCATGAAGCTTTTTTTTTTCTTTCCACATATTCCTTGAACTTTTCATTTCCTGGGATAAAAACCAGGAATAAATTTATTTTCTCTCTCTCTCTCTTTCTCTCTTTGTTTCTCCCATCTTTGTTTTTCTTAGTGGTAATGGCATACTTTTATGCTGATAGGTTCCTCCCACCTCCCAAATAATCACTATTGTAGGCAAGGAGGCATTTAAAAATTTTTTCTTTTAGAGTGATAATATGTTGCCTTTGTGTAGTTTTTGGGAAAAAAAATTATACCTTTTGTTTTTATATCACCTACATTTCCCAGTATATTCCTTCCCCACCACCTATAACAAAGACTGAAAAAGAGAAAAAAAATAACAGCATATGTAGTATTCTGTACACATACTTTTCTAGCTCTTCAAAGAAAGGAGAGAGGTACATTCTTATATCTCTTTAGAGCCAAATTTGGCCACCTTTTTCATAGAATTCTGTTTCAGTTGTTTTATTATTTTTATTCCCCTTTCCATTGTGATGATCTTTGTGTATATTATTTTACTGGTTCTGCTTATTTCACTTTGCATCAGTTAATGTGATTATTATGATCATATATAATGATAGGATGAGAATAATCATATTTTCTGTATTCATCATATTCATTGTTTCTTATTGCACAGTAACATTCAGTGACATTCATGTACCACATATTTTGGTTAACTATTGTTCCCCAGTCAATGGGTATCTGCTTAATTTCCAATGTTTTTTCTACTACAAGAAGTTGCTATAAATATTTTGATATAGATGGACTCTTTCTCTTGACTATATACCTCCTTAGGGTATATATCTAGCAGTGGGGTCCCTGAGTCAAAGGATATAAATATTTTTAGTCTTATTAAGTATGTTCCAGTACTCAGATTGAAAATGTTTCTCTAGGTCTTCCCAATACCTTTGGAGAGTATGACGAAACGCCTGAAATGACTGCTGTGCACATAAAGGTCTGGACTTTTTCTCAACCTTCAGTCCTTAAGGGTCATAGGGCTGGAAGGGATGTCTAGTCCAGCTTCTTCATTTACAGATGAAGAGACTGAGGCCCTGAGGAGTTCATTGGCATTCCCATAGATATTTAATAGCAGATCTAGAACCAGAAACTAATTTTCCTAAATTTTGGGATCATACTGGGCCCCCTCTCAAAGTATTTTCTTTTTATATTTGAATCAATGTTTATTAAACAACTACTACACGTAGGAGCTTCTGCTTAGCAGTAGAGATAGAAAAAAAAAAGAAAATCAATACAAATGATAGTCTTGGAGTGTGGCTGAGAGTTTAAGAAACTTAATTCTGATCACACAGGCTGAGGCTGAGCTTCTTGAAGGCTGAGTCTGTCCTTTGCCTTAGCCCTGTGTCTGGGACATAAGGGGCACTTAATAAACGTTGATTGATTGATTGATCTTTCTGATTCCAAGGCCTGCTCTCTGACAGATGGCTGGATGCTGGGTGGGATGTGCTGAGAGGTTGGGTCATTTGCTTAGGGCCATGTGACCAGGATGAGGCAGAGGTGGTGGAATTTGAATGCAGGTCTTCTGGACTGCCTGGCCAGATTCTGTCCATAATGCCATGATGAGAAGTTGTTCATCTCTGCATGAGGAGAGGCATGTATAAAAACCACAGTTTAGCTAAAAACAAACAAACAAATAGGATTAGGAAGTGTTGATGAGTCACAGTAATACTTCAGTTCCTTTCTTAAAGTAGAAGCTATTAGATGAGGAAGAGAACCTGTCTTCTTTCCCTTCACGTTGGTCTTTGCCTCTTAAAGAACTTCAGTGGGGGAAGGTAGCCCAGACAGGGATATTAGGATAAAATATTTGCAATCCATTGTTATAATAAATGCCAGGAATTTAAATAAGAAATTTCCAGGTGAAGTTAGTAATGGTTTTTACCTAAGGAGTTCTTTCTTCTGTCTACGTCTACTCACTGTAGGTTTCAAAACCTATCAGGATAGACTGACAGGATAATTTCTTACTGCATTTTTTTTTTTGATACTGCAGCAAATTTTAAATAACCCTGGATCTCTCCTCTGCTTTCAAAATGAGATGTGAAGTCTATGCATTGAAGTTAAATACCCAGCAGTTCTTCTTTGAACCCTCTTTATTCTGCCTAGAAATTCAGCAGGTGGAGGTCTTTTTTGAGCCTGTTGAAATTGATGGGGGCATTCTGGAACTCAGACCAACTCACTACGTTCTTCTGTCTCTGTTTACAGAACTTTGCACTGGATGGTTTGGTTAATGTTGTGGGTGGTTGTTGTGGTACCACACCAGCTCATATCAGGTAAAGTGACCCACCCTGCTGAGGTTAATCCCCCAGAGAGGAAAAAGTCATGTTTTATAGGGGAAGGACTATGATTTCATGAGGAATACTTTCATGGAAGGAAGAGGGAGGCAAAATCTGTACTCTGAAAAACAACCAGATTTTTCAGAATCAATTTAAATTCTTTTTCTGTCTGTGTGGGATGACAATTATAATAGCTCATATTTACATAGTGTTTTATAGGCCCCTCTGTGCATTCCTCACAACAGCCCTGTGAAATTGATAGTAGAAGTGTTATTATTTTATACATAAAGAAATTGAGGCTCACAGAGATTGTCACTTGCCCAGGGTAACATGGCCAATAAAGAGGTATAACTGTATCGTCAACAGAGGGCTTGTGATTCCTGAGTCCAATGTTCTTTACAGTACGATAGGCTAATAAGCTGAATTGAATACCCTCTTTTGTCCTAGCTTGTCCATTGGCTAGGTTGGTGGTCTTGAGCCTGCCAAAGCAGCTAAAGCTGTTTCCTCATACGAAAAATGATTATAATTGGGATTCAGCTTATTTCTCATTGCTTCTGGAGCTTAATGGATTACATTTTTCAAACTCTTCAATCATTTCCCTTTAAGTAGTATAGATTTGATTACGACCCCCATATATGCATATAGACACACATACACACACATATATAATTTATCTGTTTTTAGTAGGAAATGCCTGTTTGTCCTGGAAAATTTGACAGAGTCATCCTAACCAGGGGCAATTTAAAAAGCCCACATGCTTCATTGCTTTCTTAAGAGAAAATCACTGTCAAGAGAAAAAACAAGGAAGGCCTCTAGTGAATCATCCACATTGAACTTTTAGGGAGGACATAAGTAAGAGTTGTACAGAATGGGAAGGCATGGAGGGTCCATTTCTTAGTATTTCCAGCACTGAGTATGGTGCCTGGTACATAATAAGTGCTTAATAAATGCTTGTTGATTGACTGACTATATTCTCCTGATTCTGCTTTCTTCTCTGTATCAGTTTATGCAGGTCTACCCATACTTTTCAGAATTCTAAATATTTGTAATTTCTTGCAGCACAATAATACTCCATTACATTCATTTACCACAATGTGTTTGACCATTTCTCAGTTGGTTGGCATCCACTTTATTTCTATTTTTACTACCCCCAAAAAACTGTTACCGTGAATATTTTGGTGTCTGTGGAACCTGACTGCCGTGCCTGTATTTGACCTCCTTGGAGTTATATACTTAGTAATAGGATTTCTGGGTTAAGGGGGGATATGTAGTGACTTTTCAAATAAACTAGAATAGTTAGTTATCAGCTGCATGATTTGTTGTGTATATTTAGATTGGAAGTCTATGCCATGTATAGCAAGTGCCCAGCACACTGTGGCCACATGAATAAAACTTACTTGTAACTTTTATGTTTAAATATGTAAAAGGTTTATGAAGGGTTTTCAACTTTACTGAGCAAAAGGCAAGATCCTTGCTGAAAATTTAGAATTAGGCACATAACCAATTGTGCAGTTGCATTAAGTAGATTAGATTTTATAACTAAAAAAGTCTTATTAAGTTTATTTTAAGTTGACAGGTCTAGTGTTTTTATTTTCTTTTTCAACTCAGGGAAATTGCAGCGGCTGTGAAAAATTGTAAGCCTAGAGTTCCCCCTGCATCGGTTTTTGAAGGGTATATGTTGTTGTCAGGTGAGTCTTTAAGAAGTGCCTTTTATGTTTTCATAGCCCATTGATTTATTCCAGTGTGTGTGTGTTCATTTCATGCCTAATGTGGTTGATATTATCATGTGTTGAGTGGGAATTGTTCAGGGAGCCAAAGAAAAAGCCAACCTTTCATAATAGCATTTTCTAGATAGCAGTCGCTCAGTTATCTCTGGGTGGGACACAAAGAATTCCCAAGATGAAGCTTTGAATGCTCAATTGGAAAATCTGGTCAGACATTAACTGGCTTTCACCCAGAGGCAGGATTTCCACAGTACCAATCTTCCTTGAAGACTAACTTTCAGCCCAAGTGCAAGACTTCAGACTGACCAGTGCCGGGTGCTCATGGCCTACCTCCAAATTGTGGTCCAGATTCAAGTTACTTGGTGTCCTAATCCATCAAGGTCCTTAAGCTCATCAGTTCCCTGTCCTTTGGGGAAAGAAGTGATAAGAATTGCTTGTCGAGGCAATATGGCTGCTGCTTAGAAAGAGCACTGATTTTGGGGTCAGAGGGTCTGATTCTGAGGTTCAGCTCTACTGTTTGCTGATTGTGTGACCTTAACCTCTCTGGACATCAGTCTCCTTATCTTTAATAAGGGGGTATTGTATTAGGTGATCTCTCAGTTCCCGTCTGTGATCCTGTACTTATGTCTAGCCCGTTAAAGGTCAGCAACTGCTTTTATCGCAGCAGTTCTGTGATGTTGGAAGTAATACAAGTGTTATTTAATGAGGCTAGAATTTGATATTTGGATGCATTTGATAAAAGGTAAAAAGTCCTTGCATGCAGGGACTGTTTCATTGGTGGTCTTCATCTCCCCAGTAACTCACAGGATCTGGCACAAGATCTGGCACATAGGGATAAGGGATAAGGGACTGGACCTGGGATTTCATTGAGCCAGGGAACTCCCAGAAAAAGGACACTCCACCTACCACTTTACCAAAGCAGGTTGGCATCTTCTCTAAAACTTATCATCTTGAAGAGTGGCCCAGAGCCCTGAGAAGTCTTTTTTTTTTTTAAAGTGAGGCAATTAGGGTTAAGTGACTTGCCCAGGGTCACACAGCTAGTAAGTGTTAAGTGTCTGAGGCTGGATTTGAACTCAGGTACTCCTGACTCCAGGGCCGGTGCTCTATCCACTGCGCCACCTAGCTGCCCCAGCCCTGAGAAGTCTTGCCAGAGACTTGCCCAGAGCCATACAGCCAGGAGAGTCAGAGATGGCACTTGAACTCAGGTCTCCCTGATCCCAGGGCCAGAGTTCTATCTGCGTATGCCATATGTACACATAGGAAAAGCTTAGTTTGTGTAGATTGGTTGGTAAACAAGTAAACCAAGGTTCAAGGAAACACCCATTATTAATAAATGGTAGATCTTCATTTAAAAATCTCACTAATTTGTGATGTTTTAGTTTCTTGCCTTACTTTGTCAGATAAAATTTTGGTTTTTTGGTTTTTTGTGGGGCAATGGGGGTTAAGTGACTTGCCCAGGGTCACACAGCTAGTAAATGTCAAGTGTCTGAGGCCGGATTTGAACTCAGGTCCTCCTGAATCCAAGGCCAGTGCTTTATCCACTATGCCACCTAGCTGCCCCAGATAAAATTTTAAAATGTTTAAAAATCCTGTAATCGAAAAGGGGATTTTAACCTAGTAATCTGATTCCAAGACCAGTGCTTCTCTTCTCCTTCCCCCTCCATTCCCCATACCAGTCTGGCTGCTGCCTCTTGGGAGGCAGTTTCAGGGTGATCCGGGGCTGAATCAGACAAACCACTGCAGTGTAGCTATGGAATTAGAGACAGGTGGCAAGATACTGCAGTATCTTCTCCCCACACAAGAATGTTCAAGAGAGAAGAGGTAGCTATCGATGACTAACTTAATTATGAGCAGATGTATCTTCCTAGGGATTTTTTTTTTTTTACCATTTTCTTACATAAGGACTTTTCAAGGATGAGTTTGAGAAAAAAAAAAAAAGAAACTAAAATAAGAGACATGACCAGATCATATGAACTGCATAGAAGTAGAAAAATTTTAAAATCTAGTCCTGGATCCAACAATATTTCACTTTTCAGAAGATCTGCTTGAGCAGAATGCTGTCTACATGAAGTAGAAGCAAGAAATCACAAATACAGCATAACTGAGGAAGTCCTGCACTTATCACTAACAATTAGCAATTTAAACAATTTAAAAACTTAAACCAATTTAGAAATCTCTCCAAAGTGAGATGATTTCATTTTTGACATTACCGTAACATTAACATTAACAATTTGAAAATCTTTCTAAATTGAGACAGGTTGGCTTTTTATGTTACCTTAATTCAAGTGAAATAAAATCTACACGATGGCAGAACTTACATCTACTTTTTCATCTGTGCAAATGTTGAGTAGGCAGGAAAAGGGGAAGTCAGTTTGAAATGGAAGGAAAAAAGCATTTATTAAATGACTGCTATGTGCTTGGCAATGGGCTAAGCACTTTACAAATGCTAACTCATTTGATCCTCACGACAACCCTGGGAGGTAGGTCCTATTATTATCCCCATTTACAGTTGAGGATATTGAAACAGACAGATGTTAAGTGGCTCTCCCAGGGGTTACACAGCTTGTATGAGGTCAGATTTGAGCTCAGGCCTTCTTGACTCCAGTGCAATTGCTCTATCCAATGTGCTACCTTCAATTCAGTAAACATTTATTAAGTGCCTACTCTGTGCCAGGCACTGTGGTGAATGTTGGAGATACAAAAAGACCAAGGAGCTTGAAATCTAAGGAGTGAAGACCCCGCACAGAAGAAAGCTGGGGAGAGGACAGGGTGGCATCAGCATGTATTGGCTTGGGAGCTGTTGAGTACCAAAGGTTGAGTCAGTCTGTATGGAGATGAGATTTCAGATGGTCATCTTATGGGAGGTGGGGAGGCGTGGTACTTGTAGAGTAGAAACCAAAGCAGGGCCACTGATGGAAAATGAAGAGTTGGCCTCTGATTGCCATGGGACAGAAAAGCCATGCTTCCTCAGAGCAGTCCTTTGCTTCTTCATGCTCCCAAAAGGCTAAGGGACAAGGGAGCATACAGTAATCCAGGATGACTGGTGTTTTGTCTGAATGACCTTAAAATGAAATGCTGGTCTTAATTAGGGGCTATATATTAAGTTGTCCTGTCTGCTGGTTGTGGAATAGGGAGTGAACTATTTATTTAGATTATTCACTTTATTTAAGGAAGCCAGGTGGCACAGTGGATAGTGTGGCCAGTCTGTGGTCAGGAAGACTTGTCTTAGTGGGTTCCAATCCAACCGCAGACACTGGCTGTGTGACCCTAGGCAAGTCACTTAACCCAGTTTGCCTCAGTTTCCTTATCTGTAAAATGAGCTGGAAAAGAAAATGGCAAACCACTCTAGGGTCTTTGCCAAGAAAACTCCACATGGAGTCACAAAGAGTCAGACATCACTGAAACAACTGAGAAATAAAACAACATACATTTTATTTAATTTAGGAAAATTTTTTTTAACAGAACCCAGTGACTCCCAGCCTGGTGCTTTATCCATTGTGCCACCTAGCTGCCAACACAGTATGTCATGATATTCTCTATACACCATTAATAATAATAACTAATGTTTATATAATCAGGCACTGTGCCAGGCGCTGTGCTCAGTGCTTTACAGTTATCTCATCTGCTTCTCACAACAACCTTAGGAGGTAGGTGCTATTATTATCCCCATTTTATAGATGAGAAAACTGAGGCAAACAGAGCTTAAGTAAGTGTCTGAGGCAGGATTTAAACCTAGGTCTGCCTGACTCTCAGCCTGGCACTCCATTTGCCGAGCCACTTAGCCTGCCCCACACAACGTGCCATGATATTTTCTATACACCATTATTTTAAGAGTTTATATATAAAAATGAGGGAACCCTTTGGCTCCAATTTCAGCTTAATGTGTTATTTCTAATTGCTTTCAGAATGACTCTGAAGAGATTAAAAAATGAAATCTCAGGCAGTCTCTCCCATCTTGCTCTTTTGTAAATCATGAGCAAGACAGGCTGTTTTCGTATCCAGTTCCATCACATTCATAATAGATTAGAAGCACTGTGTAGGAAATGCTTTTAGGGGGAATCACTTAGGAATTCTTTACAATTTAAGTTTTGGCATCCTCACTCGCCTTTCCTGCAATTTTGAGGTCAGTCAAAGGGTCAGGAACAACTAGGAGTCTCCTGGAGGAGGGGCAGAATCCAGGAGGAAATCTTACAAGGAAGGTAAGATAGCGAGTCAGAAGCAGGAGGAGATGAGCTTGTTTTTGTCCGTCATTTTCCTTACCTGAATTTAGGAGGTGAGACAAAAGACACCTGGCAGTTGTACTCTTGTCCTTATACTCATTTCCTCTTCTCTATCTCCTGTACTACCAGGCCTTTGGGGAGGAAAAAAAAGGACCATTTGGTGTCCTGAACAGTGGAAAGAAGACTGGAGTTGTGTCTGAAGGACCTAAATTCAGTACCAGCTTTGCAGTTTATTAGCTATGTGACCTTAGACAAGTCTCCTCACCTTGTGCCTTAGTTTCCTCATTTACAAAATGGAAGAGCTGAGATTAGATGATCCTTAAGGGTCGTTACAGATTTAAATTTTATGCTCATATGCTTCTCCTACTGAGACATTGTTGGCACTTAATAATTCGCTGTTAAAAGGTAGAGCCAGAAATTCCCCTATGGTAATTACCATAACAAGACTTTAATTTGTATCATGCATTGGACTTTTTCTAAAGTATTTTCCTATTTTATCACCCAGTTGCTCTGTGAGTTAGATTGGGAAGATATTATTATCCCCATTGAATAGTTATGGAGCTGAGTTAGAATAGAGAAGGTCTTCTCTGAATGCCTGGTCCACATATTTTTCCTACTGGACAGTGTGCCAAGAACAAGTAGGAAATGAGTCGTGTATTCTTTCCCCATAGGTTCTGAGATGTCTTAGGCATAGCCCTAAGTTTTACCTCAGGGCTTATCTTATTAGCAGAATGAGATGCAAAATCTCTTCGTCCATTTGGTTTCCAGTTTTTAGTTGTTGGGAAGATTTATGAATTAATCAGTCTGTCGCCATGTTTCCTCAGGATCTGTAGTTTTCATGGGGTAGTTGGTTATGGGTCTTCCATATGTCTCATAGTTAAGAATGGGTTTTGAAAAAGACTCAGAGAAACCTTTGTCTTCAGACTGTGCTTTTTACATCTGTATATAGCAACCAGGAGAAGATGACCCCATGGCCTCCTTTGCGACTGAGTCCAGTTCAGCAGTAATTGATTTAGCACCTCCAGATGTACCTGGCACTGTGCTAGGTTCTGAGAGACAAAGACAGCCCAGCCCTTAAGAAACTTATATTCTACTAGTGTAAAATAAGATGTACTCAGATAAGTAAATACAAAATATATACATAGTAAACAGACAGTAATTTCAGGGAAGGGAAAGCACTAAGAAGGCTTTGTGTAAGGAAGTTTCTGCACCTTAGTGTAGCTAGGGATTCCCAAAAGGTAGAAGTGTGGAGGGAAAGCATCCCAGGTATGGGAAACCATTTGTGCAAAGGCAGATAGCACATTGAAGTGTGGGCTAAGGAGCAGGGGTACTTCTCTCTTGTGAGTGTGTTTGTTTTTATTCTCACCTACTTCGCGCATTTTCTTCATGTGTTTTCATAAATATTTCAAAATGCTTCTCCCTTCTAGGACTAGAGCCCTTCAAGATTGGACCATACACCAACTTTGTTAACATTGGAGAACGCTGTAATGTTGCAGGATCAAAGAAGTTTGCTAAACTTATCATGGCAGGAAACTATGAAGTGAGCATCCTAATAAGATCACTGAGGCACATGCCATTTCTTTTGCTAGACAGCATGTAAATTAATCAGCCACTATTAATATTATTAGTTACATTGCTGAATAAATGTGAGAAGATGATGAACTGGGCTCACTTTTGAACTTGAAGGGGAATTTATGGATTAAGTCTCAAGAAAAATTGAAGTTTCCATTGCTATTCAGCAAAAGCTCCACATTCAAGAATTAGGGGGAGGCATTATGAGGCAGATCCATCTTTTCTTTATTTTCCTGCTTTGGGAAGGGGAGGGGACGAATGGAGAAGTACCCTCCATTTGGGGTTTCTCCCCTTTTCCTTTTTTTTTTTTTTTGGGTTGTTGTTGGGCAATGGGGGTTAAGTGACTTGCCCAGGGTCACACAGCTAGTAAGTGCCAAGTGTCTGAGGCCGGATTTGAACTCAGGTCTTCCTGAATCCAGGCCCTTTTTCTTTTTAAGAGTATGGAAAAGAGAGCTGGAAAGTGAAGGACAATCATTATTTTGACATTTGCTCCATGTTTTCATTGATTATTTTTTTCAGTTTTTGTTGCGAATGCTATTAAGGTTAAAATCATGTGAAACTGAAGCTTAAAAATATAATCTAAACTGATGAGATTCAACATTAAGAGTTTTGCTATTCTGTTTATTTTTCCTTTCCATTCTCCCTGCCCCTCCACTGGTTCAAGCTCTCATTACTTCAAGCCTATGTTATTGTAATGCCTCCTAATTGATCTCCCTGCTTTCATTCTCTCCAACTCCAATTCATCCCACGTGATACACCAGTTATCTTCCTAAAATGCCTAAATTGTATAATATCACTCTTCTTTCTTTAAGACTTTGGATTGTAATTCTTTGAAGCCATTCTTTTTGTAATGATTGAAGTTATTTTTGCAATACAAATGAAAGGTCCTTATTCCTTCTCTGCCCCCAATAACTACTGTAAATTTCCATTTGGTCTTAGGGTTAGGAAAAACCCTACTGTAATTTCCATTCTAGAATGTCTGATATCATCTCCTTTTTTCATACCATAAAGACTGATAAAGACACACATTCTCTCTCTCTCTCTCTCACACACACACACACACACATGACTCTACTATATCCATCAGTCAACTCATTTGTATTGAGTACCTCCTACATCACAGTTTTGTTTTTGTTTTTTTCTTGCGGGGCAATGAGGGTTAAGTGACTTGCCCAGGGTCACATAGCTAGTAAGTGTCATGTGTCTGAATCTGGATTTGAACTCAGGTCCTCCTGAATCCAGGGCCAGTGCTTTATCCACTGTGCCACCTAGCTGTCCCCATCACATTTTCTTTTTTTTTTTTTTTAAATTTTCAACATTTGTTTTTATAAGATTTCTAGTTTCAAATTTTTCTCCATCCTTCCCCTCCCTCCCTCCTCTCCAAGACAGCAAGTAATCTGATATAGGTTATATATGTACAGTTCTATTAAACATATTTCTGCATTAGTCATGTAATGAAAGAAGAATCAGAGCAAAAAGGAAAAACCTCAAAAAACAACAAAAACAATAGAAATAGTATGGTTCCATCTGCATCCAGATTCAACAGTTTGTTTTTTTTTTCCTGGATTTGGAGAGCATTTTCCATCATGAGTCCTTTGGAACTATCTTGCACCATTGTATTGCTGAGAAGAATCAAGTCTATCACAGTTGATCAACACACAGTGTTGTTGATACTGCATCATAGACATTTTCAAAAGACATACAGCCTATGGTCCAATCAAATATGCATAAGAAAAAACTTGAAAATTTCTTAAGATGTAAATATAGGTGTTCTCTTTTTAGTGCAGTAGACCTTCAGAGAAGGGAAAGATTAATATAGGGTAGCGGTAGTAAATGGAAAAGACTTAATGAAGAAGATGGTATACAAATTTGTCCTTCAAGTACAAGAAATATTTTGATGACTGAAGGGAACCTGCTTCTTAGACAAAGGGAACACTGAGCAAGGGCATAGAAAGAGGAATGAATTTGATATATGTGAAGAATTTGTGACGAGACAAACTTGCTGGGTACGGAAGTAGCATTTTGTGAGAGTAATGGGGAATTTAGATTGTACCGTTAGGCTGGGATCCAATTATTGTGGGCCCGAAAACTAGACAGAACAGTTTGGTTTTGATGTGCCAGACAAATAATAAAGAGACATTATGGATTCTTGAGTATAGGGTATGGCATGATGCAAGTGCTATTTTAGGAAGATTAGTCTGACGGCTAAAGAGATTCCTGAGAAGACCCTGGGTTTAGGCAGGCTTTAAAGATATTTCGTGAAGTAGAGAAATCTTGGACAAACATGGAAGCCTTCTGGTTAGAAAAAAAAGTTTCAAATTGGGCGGTATCTTTTAAGGAAAAATCAATAGGATTTGGTGACAGATCATATAAGAGGAAAAGGCAAGAGAAGGACTGTAAGTCTCAATCTGTCACTGAATGGTTCTTATTTCTAGTTTGGGAGACTGGAAGAATACTGGTAACATGGAAGATGTATTTGAATGCTAGTGAGACTGATTCAGAGTTCCCTTTGGGACTTTAAGATATCATTAGCACAGTGAATTGTGGTTTTTTACTTTTTAACCTGAATAATCATGGTATAATAAGAGATAAGTAAATGTGGTCCTTTCTGCTGGTCTCTGGTAAGGGTCATAATTTGTCTCCTTTGTTCCTCCTATAGGAAGCTTTGAGTGTGGCTAAAGCCCAAGTGGAGATGGGAGCTCAGGTTTTGGATATTAACATGGACGACGGGATGTTGGATGGCCCCAGTGCTATGACCAGATTTTGTAACTTCATTGCTTCTGAACCTGATATTGCCAAGGTGCTGCTTAATTTAATCACAGTGTTATTGTCATTACACTAGTTTCAGCTTGTTCAGGTACCCTCTTAATACCACAGGTCATGAATTTGTTTCTCGCCAGAGTTTTTAAATTACATTGCCCTTGGAACAAGTATCTTTGCTGTTTCTTGCCTTGAACCTCCTGAATTAATAACAACCACCACCACCACCACCACCAATATTTAGGGTAGTTTCTTAAGGTTCACAAAATACTTTGTACACATTTTCTTGTTTTATCTTCCAAAGGAACCTTGTCAGGTCATTGAGTTTTACAGATGAGAAAATTGAGTCGCAGAGTGGTCAAGTGACTTGCCTAGGATCACACAGCTAACAAATGTTTGAAGTAGGATTCTGACTCTAAGTGCAGTGTTCTGTCTGTTACTCCAATCCCTGAAGAGTGGCTTTCTGGGCCCAGCAAGTATCCAAAAGGCTGAATACTATTCTTAACTTCTCCCCAAATTTCCATAAATGGACATGAAGGATGGGCTCATTCTGCATCTCTTAGATCTGTAAGAGGTACCTCACCAGCTCAGCATGAAATCTTTAGCTATTCAATGCTGTTGCTACTTAGTCTTTTCTCTCTCCTAAAACAAATATAAAAGGACTTATTTGATCCTTTGAGCAAGGGAGGAGAGAGGGTCATAGAAGCTAGTCAAATTAAAACATAATTAAGGATTAAAATAATATTGTCTGACCTCATTCCCTCCCCATATCTCCCACAGTTTTCTGTTTTTGTTAAAGGTGGATAAGCTGACGAGGAGAGGGGATTTTTCCTGAGGTTCTCCCCTCCCAAACTGGCTAGTATTTTAAGAATAAATGACATCACTTTACAGATGGGAATACAAGTTTTTATTTAGGTTTTGTCAAATACAGGGTATCCCAGAAATCATAGTGCAGCTTCAAGCTTTTTGAGCTCTGATGTTCCTGTTACTTCGTCCTTCATTTGTGCTTCTCACCGAACTTTTCCCAAAAGTTGTAGTAAGTATTTACTGCCACTGGTGCTAAGAGGATGTCTTTGACAGGGTGATCAAGTTGTACTCAAGCCTTGACTTCAGAGTTCCAATAGTTAAAAAAAAAAAATCCACTTAAAATTCTTATTAATGAATTTTGTTTCAAGTGTCTGAGGTCAGATTTGAACTCACCTGAATCCAGGGCCGGTGCTTTATCCCACTGCGCCACCTAGCTGCCCCCTATGAATTTTGTTTCTACTTGACGTTTGTAAATGTCTCTCCCTCTTCCCTTGTGAGCCATCCTATATAGCAAAGATTTTTAAAAAGGGTGGAGGGAGCAGGTCAGTAAAATGAACCAATACATTGGCTGGAATTGACAATGGACATGGGGTCCCATACCCCTCACTCCCCACTTCTACAATGTAGGGAAGAAGGTAACATACCCATTTATAATAACAGCAGCAGCACCTGACTTTGTATAATCCTTTAAACTTTGCAGAATACTTTATGCATGTTATATAGGCAATTAGGTGGCTCAGCGGAAAGTGCTGGACCTTGCATCAAGGAAACCTTAGTTCAAATTTGGCCTCAGACACTTTCTAGCTGTGTGCCCCTGGCCAAGTCATTCAACCGTTGTCTATTTCTGTTTCCTCACCTATAAATTGGAGATAATAAGAGCAGCTACCTCTCAGGGTTGTTGTGAGAATCAAATGAAAAAATACTTGTGAAGTGCATTGTAAAACCTTAAAGTGTTATGTAAATACTAGCTTTTATATTATCTTGCTTCCTCCAGGAGAGTTCTATGACCCAACTTCCTGCAATATTAAAAGCAAAAGCTGTACAGTTTTAAGGACATGACCTTCCTGCCAAGTAGCTCTCTGGCATACCTGGCTCCGTATTCATTTCAGAAATCCATGACCTGATGTTGTGATGTGTGCCTATAGCTGCTGTTACTGGGGAGGCTCAGACCGGTGAACTGATTGAGTTGGGGAGTTCTGTGCTGCAGTGGGCTAAAGCTGATGGGGTGTCCAGCACCAGTGTGGTGAGCTCCTGGCAGTCGGGAACCCACTGTGCTGCCCAAGTGATTCATCCTCAATTATAAATAGGCCTGGTCAAAGCTTCTCGGCTGATCAGCATTGAGTTTGGGCTGTAGCCTGCTGCACTTCCAGCCTGGATGAAATAGGGAGACTGAGTTTCAGAAAACAAAATGGAAAAACCCAAAAACCCATACATTTAAGAAATGGCATTTTTGCCATTAATTTCAACTCTCTCTTGCCCAAACGTTTAAAAAAAAAAAAAACCAGAGTGGAAAGAAACAAAGGAATCACGGATGTAACTTACTCCTTGTTCCCTTTCCTTTGCTGCCCTCTGGTGGAGGTGCTGATAAGTATAGCAATAGCTAAATATAGGACAGTTCAGGTATTAGGGAATTAAAACCAAGGGGCTGGGTCATTTTCTCTCAAGTCATGGAGTTTGCTGCATCATCCTGGCTGCCCTTCTTTCTAGTGGCCTTTTTAATCTTAAAATTTTTCTCCCCTTTAAAGATGATCATTTGAGGGGTTTTTCTTGGCTTGTTATTTATTAAACTTTTTTTTTTTCCCTGAGTCTAGGGCATGAGTTGCTGAGAAAGAGAACATTAAGTCAGAATCAAAGAGGAATATAATGTTTTCATTTTTTGTTTGCTTCCATTCAGACCTAGGTTAGCCTTTTACCCAGATGCTGTAAGCTACATTCACTTTTTCCTTTGGATGCCAAAGCTGGGGTTATTTCAAGTCAGGAATGTGGGAGCTCAGATTTGAATACTTTGGCTAGGAGATATCTTCTGAAGGGCATGAAGCTACACATTAATCCCGAAGACAGAACAGTGTCTGATTTTGAGATGCCTAAATCCTATATTAAGATAGTTACATTGGCATTGAGGCACTTGAACTGGGTAAGCTGATACCAAAGCCAGGGAAAGGAACTCATTGGTTCCTTTCTCAGATATTAGCTTAACCCTTTTCCATGCTTGAGGATCAACTAAGTGCTCCAAATATTTCAGACTCTTGCCTTCTGTGCTGCTGTTTTAATTTTACTATGGTGTTGCCTGGGTCAAAAGTGTATTTTTGGGACTTTGGAAAATTGGCTGTAGCTTATGCCCCATTGGTGACCAAAGCCTGCCCCTAAGTATTTTTGAATTAAATTTTTGTTGCTATCTTTTGTATATCACCAGAATTGCTCCTATTATCCTCTTCCCTGCCCCCTTCCCCTTCCCAGAGAGTTATCCTATATGACAAATAATATATTTAAGAAAGAAAGAAAGAAACTAAGGAAGAAAAAAGGGAAGTAGAGGGGGAAATCAAGAGAAGTCTGAAAACATTTGTGGTGTATCATGCCTGTGGACCTCCCAACTCTGCAAAGGAATAGAATGAGGTTTTCTTTTCATTTCTGAGTCCATGATTTCTATGATATAAACTACCTTTTCCCTTTTCTGCCAGAATGAATAAGAATGAGATAACAATAGAAAAAAACAGGGCCGGAGCAAGAGTCATACCAAGAAATCAATATCAAACTTGTATGTTCTAAATGCCATGGCATTTAACTTCATAAAGGAAAAATTAATTGACTTAAAAGAAGACAGACAGTAATACAATAATAGGAAACTTTAATATCCTTGCAGTTTTGGACAAACCTAGCAAAAAGATTAACAAAAGGGAAACAGTTTGAACAAATTATGGGAGAAACTAGAGCTGAAAGACGTAGGGCATTTTCTAAATTAGACTGCTAAATAATATATGTATTTCTCAGCACCACATGGAACTTTTATAAAAAGTGACCTTGTATTAGGGCACAGAGAAATTGCAAATAAATAAATAAAATAAAGAAGTGGAAATAAATATTAAACACATTCTTTACAGATCATAATGTAATAAATATAGTAATCAGTTTAAGGACCACAAACAAAAGACACAGACCTAAATGTAGATTTAATGAAATCCTAAGTAATGAGTGGGTCAAAGAATATCATAGAAATGATTAATAATTATGTGAAAGAAAATGATAATTATGAAACAACATACCCCAAATTCTGGCATGCAGCTAAAGCATTTCCTAGGAGAAATATTATGTCTCTAAAAATATCTTTGATGAAATAGAACAGAAGATAAATGAACTGAATATGCATTTTTTTTTTAGTGAGGCAATTGGGGTTAAGTGACTCGCCCAGGGTCACACAGCTAGTGAGTGTTAAGTGTCTGAGGTCGGATTTGAACTCAGGTACTCCTGACTCCAGGGCTGGTGCTCTATCCACTGCGCCATCTAACTGCCCCGAATATGCATATTTTGAAAGAAGAGAATGTCAACAAATAAACCCAAAATAAAGACAAAAGAGATATTTGAATCTTTTTTTGGTGGAGCAATGAGGGTTAAGTGACTTGGCCCAGGGTCACACAGCTATTAAGTGTCAAGTGTCTGAGTCAGGATTTGAACTCAGGTCCTCTTGAATCCAGGGCTGGTGCTTTATCTACTGTGCCACCTAGCTGCCCCAAAAAGAGATATTTGAAAAACAGAGGAGGAATTAATAACTTGTACTCCTTCCCCATCTTTTCCTGTTCTAATTGCAGGTACCATTGTGTATTGATTCTTCAAACTTTGCTGTGATAGAGGCTGGGTTAAAATGCTGCCAGGGGAAGTGTATTGTCAACAGCATTAGTCTGAAGGAAGGTGAAGATGACTTCCTGGAGAAGGCTAGAAAGATCAAAAAGTATGGGGCTGCTGTGGTAGTCATGGCATTTGATGAAGTGGGTCAAGTAAGTGATTTCTTCAATTCCTTCTTTTTTCCTGGTTTTTATGCACCTGTTCATTATTTGAAACCTTTCACCATAGTGTCAGACACATCCCCTGAAACTTCATTTTCTTTTCTTTAAAACACTTTTAAAAATAATTTTTATTGCCATCTAGTGTTCTCACTTCACCTATATTTCCTAATGCATTCTTCCCTCCTCTATTTCCTTGAGAATAAAAAAAGAGACGAAAAAACAGTTTTCAGCAAAACTAATTGATCTAAGATGTTCCAAAACTTTTAAGACACCTTATCTGCCATCCTAGAGAGCCTGCCTGGAAAATTTCCAAGCCAGTTGGTGGGTTTAAAAAAAAAAGGAACTATTACAGATCCCCTTCCCCAGGAAACACCTGGGTTTTTTTTTGTTTTGTTTTTGGGTGGGGGGCGGTGAGGCAATTGGGGTTAAGTGACTTGTCCAGGGTCACACAGCTAGGAAGTGTTAAGTGTCTGAGTCAGGATTTGAACTCAGGTACTCCTGACTCCAGGGCCGGTGCTCTATCCATTGTGCCACCTAGCTGTCCCAGGAAACACCTGTTTTTAATACTGTACTCTTTTAAAAAGCATCACTGGCTCATCACAGTGTCTTAACTCCCCCTTCGCGGTTTCCACCTACTCCCCTTCCAGTCTGATATTCTAAGTAGCATTCCATATCTCTAGCCCTCCACTTCAGTAGAGAACATAACCGTATTTTTTTTATTTAAAAAATTATTAATATCTTAAAAACTCATTATTTTAATATGAACTTGACAAAACATCAACAAATGTGAAAGTTCCAAATGCAAAGGAGAAAAAGAGATATCTACAAGATCATGCATCTCTATTAATGTACAGTTTGTTTTTTAAAATCTCTATTAAATTTGACATGAAAGTAGCAATACTTCCCAATTCATCTATAATCCCTTTTGAATTTCTTTTGCCCTCTCATATATATCATGCCCTTTCCTTTTTTCCCTCCAGCCTCATTCACTCTCCCTCCCCTCCAAGCAGAAAAACAACAACAGCTCTCCCTTATATAAATAAATAAATATAGTCAAAGAAAACTAATTCAAATATTTGGCATATCTAAAAACATCTCATTCTGCACCTCTAGTCCATCATTTTGATGCCAAGAGATGGAAGGTGTTTTTCATCATTAGTCTTCTTAAAACCTGATTGGTTATTGCATGGATCAGAATTTTTAATTCTTTCAAAATTGTTTTCCTTTACATTATTGTAGTCAGTGTATACATTTATTACCATAATTCTGCTTACTTCACTCTGTCACTGCATATACATCTTTTTAGGTTTCTTTGATGCAGTAATATTTTATTGCACTCTTATAATTTGTTCAGCCATTCTTGAGTTGATAGGAGACCACTTGATTTCCAGTTATTTGTTCCTGATGTATATGTCTACAAATATATTTGTATATATGTGTGTGTGTATGTATATATTTTTAAAAATTCTATTTTCAAAGTTCTTGGTACTATAGACATCATGAAAAACAGTCTATTCCTGTGAGCACGCCAAAATATTTAATATTCACATGCTTAGTTACTGGAAAGAGGGTTATGTCTTTTGATGGTAATGGTCCTTATGGTGACTATTGAATTTGGCCAGTTTTGTTGGAGAGGCCCAAGTTTTGACCTCATCAGTGACCTTCTATGAACCTGTTTGAAGAATGAATGACATTCCCCTCTTCTCTTCCTTAGGGACCTTCTCTTCATGTTGGCTATGTGTGGGCCTCACCAAGGGAATGAATTCCTAAGGGCTTTCAGCATTTCTTATATGTTTAACTGGAAACTGGAGAAGGGGAAATCTTCGGAAAAGTAGACCAGCGGGGATTAGTTATTGGGAGTGAGCTAGTAAAGGAAAAGAAATGCTAGTATTTAACTAGAAGCGTTTCAGTGTACTTTTGAACATTTCTTTAGCAAAGACTGATGAATTGGACTCTACTGATATAGTTCAAAATCTTATCTGGAAGTTCTCCAAGCTAATTGGTTAGCTTGAAAACAAAATATAAACTACCTCCACCAAAAACCTGTTTTTATTTATTGCTATCCCCTTTTAAAAAACATCACTGTCTCATCACCTAATGTGCCTGATGACCAACCCTTGCCCCTTACCCTCCAGTAGAACCTTCTCATGTAACCAAGAAGTACAGTTCAACAAAATAATCTAACACCCTGGCTACATCTGGTAGCATAGGGCTCATTCTGTTCCTGTAGGATATCACCTCTCTGCTAAGAGGTGGGAAACATTCTCCTGTTTCATTATTGGGTCACATTGTCCTCACTACCTCAGTATCTGTTATGTTGCTACCTGGTCACTGGTTTTCAGTCTCTTTTGCTGGATCTTTCTCCAGGTCATGCCTGCCAATCATAGTTATTCCCCCCAGGCCTCTACCTTGGTGCTTTTTCTTCTATACTGTTTCATTTGGTGATCTCATCAGCTCCCATAGATATAAATATAATCTCTATACTGCTGATGCTCAGATTTCCTAATCCAGTTCTAACCTCTCTGCTAACCTCCAGTTCTTATCTCTAACTGCCTTTTGGACATCTCAAAATAGATATTCTATAGACATATTAAACTTAAAACAGGTCCCAAATTGAACTTATTTTCTTTTTCCCCCCAAACTTCTCTCCTTGCAAACTTATTGCTGTCAGAGGCATCACCATCCTCCCAGTTCCCCAGACTCAAGACTTAGGTGTCATCCTCAACTCCTCACCATCTCTCACCTCTCATATCCACTCCATTGCCAACCCCTGTTGTTTCTACATTCCTAGCATCTCTCATTTGCTTCCTTCTCTCCTGACTACAAACAAACTCCATAAATGCTCTTGCTCTTTGAGAGAGAGAGAGAGGGAGAGAGATCACTATGAAGAAATGGTACTGTCATACCCCAAAGGGATCAAAGAAAGAAGAAAAGGACTCAAGTATAATAATATTTATAACAGCTTTTTGTGTTATAGCAAAGAACTGGAAAATAAGGAAGGCATGGCTGAACAGATTGTTAAAAATTCAGTAGAATAGTATTATACTGTAAGAGATAACAAGAGGTGGGTTCAGAGAAACCTGAGAAGACTTGTATGAATTGATGCAGAGAAGTTAGTGAAGATCCAGGAGAACAGTTTATACATGAACAACATTATAGAGAAGAAAAACTCTGAGAGACTTTAGAAGTGTAATCCAAGCAATAATCGATCATGATTCTAGAGGACTGATGATAAAGCATGTTACCAGCCTCTTGACAGAGAGGTCTAAGGCATTGAGGATGCCAGGGCATATCTTTCTGGATATGGCAAATGTGGCATTTTCTTTTGCTTTACTATAAATATTTATTAGAAGAAATTTTTCTTTTTCTTTTTCTTCCAATTTTGGGGTGGAGTGGGAGGGATTAAACAGTACTAGGAATAGGATAGTCAGAAAAAGGAAAAAAAAGAAGGGGTCATTGAAACATTTTTAGTTGCACAGAAAGAACAAAAGGCCGGAAAGAATCAGAGACAAGCAGCACAGCTGTGAAAGTTACATGACAATCTATTAAATCTTTAAAAGGAAAAGCAGACTGTACAAAATACAGATCAGCTGTCTCTTCTATAATCCATCTTGTTTTGTTTTATGTATGCAGAAATGCAAGTTTTTTTGTTTTTCTTTTTTGTTGGTGTTCAAATTCAGAATAACTTTTATGGCATATAAGTTCTGAAGACAAATACAATTATAGTATAATTGAAGAAGAGGGGAGGGCTTCCAAAGTAACTTCTCTGAAGGGCAGTACATATTTCTATATTTGAGTTTTGGCATGTTTGAAAAAACCTGCAACCACATGAAAACTCATTGCTCTCATTTGTGTGAGTGTGTATGTGGGGTGTGTGTGTGGGATTTTTGTTGTTGTTGTTTTTTAAAACAGAAGCAAAATAACTGTTGTCAGAACAGTGATACAAACTGGTCTTTAAACCCACCCTTCCTCCTTATTAATTTGTTCAGATTTCTGTCCTGCTTGGCAGGATTCTAAGAAGCTCAACTACTCACATGCATATTGACATCTCTGCATGCTTTCCTGAGTTAGAGAACCTGTTGTTTTGTAGCAATATTTGACAATCCATTACCAATTAAATTTTGTACCTTTCTTTTCTTCTTTCCTTTCTTTCCTGACTGATTCCTTGCCTCAGGCTACAGAAACCAACAACAAAATTGAAGTATGTACTCGAGCCTACCATCTTCTTGTTAAAAAAGTGGGATTTAACCCAAATGACATCATCTTTGACCCCAATATCCTTACCATTGGGACAGGAATGGAAGAGCACAATTTGTATGCTGTTAACTTTATCAATGCCACTAAAACCATCAAGGTAAGCTGTGGAATTTTCTCTTTTTTATTCTTTGTTACCAGGAACATCTTTCCAAGTATGAGAGGATATATTTGGAAATAAAAGATATCTATTGAAGAAAAAGATGGATAGGGTGGGGAAACATACATCAGAGTGTTGATGTATTCTGAAAGTTTTTAGCAGACATGTCAAACTCTTGAGGCACCCGCATTGGATTACTTTAGAATATAATCGAAAAATGTTTAACAAAATAATACAACATTGACAATGTAAATTTGTGGTTTTCTAAGTTAATTTATGGTCTGTAGGGATCCCTTTCTGTTTGAGTTTGACACCAGTGGTTAATAGCACTCCAAATTAAATAAAGATGCTGCCCTGTAGAGTGCTGACTTGTGTAGTTTTCTGGCTTCCCCATTGCTTACCGTGCTTAGCTGCCCCCCTACTCCTTTGGAAAGTATTAGCTTCTCTGAGAAGAGCTTCCTTGGCTCAGGTTGTAGAAGAAGAAGAAGGTCTATTGCTATGGAGTGGAGTCAAAGGCTCATAAATCTAGAACTGAAGGTGACCGTAGAGCTCATATTGTTCAAGTTCCCACTTTCCATATGAGCAAAGTGACTCACCCAAGGCTAAATGTATAATAAGAGGCAGAAGCAAGATCAGATTTGGGTCCTGACTCCCAGTTCATCTCTCTTCACTCTGCTCTTCTGTCGCTCTTGGGTCGGTCATCTTTTGTTTTGGTCCTAATTTTATGTTTGTCTCTTATGTGAAGACAGAAGTAGAAGTTTAGGAGGAACATAATAGCTCTACAGATGCACTTCAAGGGTTATCATGTGAAAGAAACCTTAATAAATCAACAAACATTTGTTAAGTGTCTAGTATGTGCCAGGATCTTGTTCAGCATGGTCCCCAAGTGGGGCAGAACTAGGAGCAATTATTCAAAGTTGCAAAAAGGTTGATTTTTCAGTTTATGTAAGGAGAAGCTTGTTAATGATTAGAAATATACTAAATTCGAATACCTTCAGAAGGATGGAGTTTCTTATCACTAGATGTTTTCACAGAAAAAATGACTGACCACTTGCCAAATATGTTGTAGAAGAGAATCTTGTTTATATCTTGGTTGGATGAAGTGGCTTCTGGGGTCTTTTCCAACTCAGTCATTCTGTGACAAAACACTGAGGAAAATTATTAACCCATCACCAAGTGTTTGGCATCCTACTAGAGGCTTATAAACATATGTACCTCCTTGGGATCAGCAGGGGTTTTCCTTCACTCTGCTGGAATTCTCACAGAAGTCTTTTTTTATGAAGCTGTAATGCCCTTCAAATATGCCATCACATTAGGATAATTAAACTGACACTAATTAAAGGAGGCAGTGTTCCCAAAATGTGGTGCAGCAAAAACCTTTCTCAAGTAACATGGTCTTAAGAGAGGCCTTTTAGCAGAAGCATTGTCAGTCTGGGAAGCGCAATACCCACACCTCAGTTGTCAGAAAATTGTAAGGAAATCCAGTGGGCCAGCTTGATTTGGGAAATTTTATCTCCCTTGGAAACTTGTGTGAAGTAGAATCGAGTGTTCAGATAGGGTCCACGTGGTTGAGTTTCTTATCCTCATTTTACCTCCACATTTGATTGAGAGATGATTCCACAGAGGAGTTTTGCTGAATGTAGAAGTGATATAGTCATTCCTGTCCATCCATATGAAAGAAAGGCATAACCTATGGGAAAAAAGGACATTTTATCTCAGAAATGCATAAACAGGTTGCTCATCCTTTTTGGTTTAAAGCAATTACTGCCCCAGTACCTCCATACCCACACAAGTACAGTAGACTAGAAGGCCAACTTGTTCAGCCATTCTTGTCAAGCAGGGAATTCTTTCTCCAATAGTTTGTGTTCTTAATTTTTATCAAACATTGAATTTATGAATTAATTTCCTTTTGGGTCTTGCATATTGACTTGACCGAGTCAGTTTGTTTGTTCCACTCATCTTTTTTTTTTTTTATCATAAAAGCATTTTATTATTGTCCAGTTAACTTGTAAAAATAGTTTTCAACATTTGTTTTCATAAGATTTTTAGTTCCAAATTTTTCTCCTACCCCCAAGACATAAAGCAATCTGATATAAGCTATATATGTACAATCACATTATACACATTTCTGCATTAGTCATGTTGTGAAGGAAGAATCAGAACAAAAGGGAAAAACTTCAAAAAAGTGGAAAAAAACCCCAATAACCAAAAAGTAGAAACAGTATGGTTCAGTCTGCATTCAGAATCCACAGTTCTTTTTTCTGGCTGTGGAGAACATTTTCCATCATGAGTTCTTTGAAATTGTCTTGAGTCATTGCACTGCTGAGAAGAGGCAAGTCTATCATAGTTGATCATCACACAGTGTTGCTGTTACTTTGTACAATGTTCTCCTGGTTCTGCTCACTTCACTAAGCATCAGTTCACTTAAGTCTTTCCAAGGTTTCCTGAAATCTTCCTGATTATCATTTCTTACAGCACAGTAGTATTCCAGTACATTCATAAAGCACAACTTGTTCAGCCATTCCCTAGTTGATGGGCATTCTTTCGATTTCCAATTCTTTGCCACCACAAAGAGAGCTGCACAAAGAGAGCTGCTTTAAATATTTTTGTACACATCTTTGTACATATTTTTCCCCCTTTCCATGATCTCTTTGGGATATAGACCCAGCATTGGTACTACTGGGTCAAAGAGTATGCACAGTCCCATAGCCCTTTGGGCACAGTTACAAATTGCTCCCCAGAATCATTATATCAGTTCACAACTCTACCAACAATGCATCAGTGTTCCAATTTTTCCACAGCTTCTCCAACATTTATTATTTTCCTTTTTTGTCATATTAGGCAATCTGATAGGTGTGAGGTGGTACCTCAGTCCACTCATCTTCTTTCCTATTCTTTTAATCAATGCCCAGTGGTGACTGCTTTATAACGTAGTTTG
Source organism: Dromiciops gliroides (assembly GCF_019393635.1). Classification (NCBI taxonomy): domain Eukaryota; kingdom Metazoa; phylum Chordata; class Mammalia; order Microbiotheria; family Microbiotheriidae; genus Dromiciops; species Dromiciops gliroides. Next base: position 142,478,272 of record NC_057864.1, on the reverse strand, counting down.
AGAACTTGATAAGGCTAGATTTGCTTTGTTACTAATTTTTTTGTCATTTCTCTTGAAATTATAGATGTTTTTATTTCTCCAAAAGTGAATTTTATTTTAGCTAGTTCTGTAACTCATTGGTAGCTTGGTTGATGTAAAATAAATCTGACAATTAATTTAGATAAAGTATCATTTTTATTATATTGGTGTGGCTTAACCATGAACAATGAGTAATTGTTCAAGCTTCTGCTGAATTTTTTAGTTATATTATTGAGTTTGCCTTTGTAGGTTAATTCAGATATTTTATACCTTTTGTAGTTATTTATTTTGAATGGAATTTCACTTTCTGTCATTTACTCCTGATTTTTCTTAGCAGTATATAGAAGTGCTGATAATTTTTGTGCATTTATTTTCTATCCTGTTCTTTTATTGAAGCTAGAAATCATCTCAGATTTGTTGATTTTTTTTTTAAATCAAGAGAAATTTCTTTGCTGCTGCCTCTCTTATGGCTATATCAGATTGAATGAGAATAAAGAATGAACTGGGTTACAAAGATACAGGCTTTCTGATAAATACAGGAAAAACTTGCCTTACCTTTTGTAACATTTCCTGCTAAATAGGGGTTCGCATCTGAAAAAAAATCTCTTTTGGTTCACATCTTACTTTCATGTCAGAATAGCATTAAATAAGGATAGCAAAAAGAAAGCCAGACCTTTTGTTTAAGTAAACATTTTACTTAGAGATTTGGGAATGGTATTTCTCTATTTTTTTATAAGTGTAAAATGCTAAATATTAATTTCTTTAAGGGTTCTGTAATCCCCTCTGCTGCAGCATCAGTAATTGTCACCTAAGTACAGTAGATCTAATTTTTCTTGATTATGCAGTAGTCCCTTCAGGGGTTGAAAAAAGGCAAAGCAGCTGATAATGTGTGGTGACATTTTTTGGGCAGGAATTGATTGTGGCAAGAGGATAGGGTCTACCCATAATTCACCAGTTTACTGTCTCATGGCAAGTTGTTGATGAGTTATCACTTTAGAATTTGTGAACCTTCTTTTTGTCACCTGTTTTATTATGTGTTCATATAAGTGTGTAATGAACTTTCTAATTAGCCTCCGGTCTTTTGGCAACTTTAAAAAAAAAAATTAGAAACTTAAAAAATTTATGCATCATGTTTATCATGGTTCCTGCGCAACATGATGGATGTGCTCCACGCCATGAGGGAGTATACAGTTCAGTAAGAAAAAGTTGTTTGGAAACATGGAATGTTTTTGGTAGAGCTATCATTGGTTTTTTTGTTGCCCTAAGAAACTAAATTATGAGTGGTAAATTTTCTTTTCTGAGAGGCAACTTAGTATAATAAATAGAGAGCTGGTTTCAAAGCCAAGAAGACCTAGGTTGAAATCCCACCTCTGACACCAACTGTGTGACCCTGGGCAGGATACCTAACCTCTAATGTAGGCTACTCTAAGACTTGTTTGTTTGTTTGTTTGTTTTTGTTGTTTTTGCGGGTTTTTTTGCAGGGCAATGAGAGTTAAGTGACTTGCCCAGGGTCACACAGCTAGTAAGTGTCAAGTGTCCAAAGCCGGATTTGAACTCAGGTCCTCCTGAATCCAGGGTCGGTGCTTTATCCACTGCGCCACCTAGCTGCCTCCACTCTAAGACTTTTAATTGCAGAGAGGGTCCTTCACTGCATTGGTAGGATGAGTTTCCTCATTGGGGATTTCACTGGTGAAATCGTAATTCATATATATGCCTCATTTTCTGGTTACTTTCCATCTTTATTAAAGAGAAATGTATGCTATACTTGTTTAAGTTGACAGACCACATCACATTTCCTATCATTGGCAGGAAACGTTACCTGGAGCCAAAATAAGTGGAGGCCTTTCCAACTTGTCCTTCTCCTTCAGAGGAATGGAAGCCATTCGAGAAGCCATGCATGGTGTTTTTCTTTACCATGCAATAAAGGTATGTGCTGAGGCCGGGTTGTATTGTTGAGCACCAACATGGACAGTGACTACTCCTTGGAACGCTGACTCTTCCTATCATTCTCCTCAGTTTGGTATGGACATGGGAATTGTGAATGCAGGAAGTCTTCCAGTGTATGATGACATTCACAAAGACCTCCTACAGCTTTGTGAGGACCTGATTTGGAATAAGGACCCAGAGGCAACAGAGAAGCTGTTACGCTATGCCCAGGTAATTTCAGGTGGGAGAGGAGAGTGTTCTGGAAAACAAGAAAGGGAACTAGGTAGCTCGATTGATGGAGCACTTGGCCTGGAGTCAGGGAAACCCGAGTTCAAATCCGGCCTCAGACACTTGCTAGCTGTTTTCACTGAGTAAATCACTTAGCTTCTGTTTGCCCCAGTTTCCTCATCTATAAAATGGGGGTAATAAGAGTACCTACTTCCTAGGGTTTTTCTGATGATCAAATAAGATAATAATTGTAAAGTGCTACTGCTAGGATTAATTGACTTGCCCCAAGATCACATAGGTAGTAAATAATAGGGTTGCAATTTGGAAGTAGGTCCTCTGATTTCACTGGGGGAAGGCGGAGAGAGAGAATATGAATGTGTGTGTAAAAGGGGCATTTTAGTCCCTCCACAGAGAAATAGGATTCCTGCTTCACAGATGCTTATAGGCTATTTAACTGAGACAAAAAAAGAGATAAGGATTCTGATAAAGCAGTAGTAAGATGCTACTGTGAATTTTGTTACTGTTTTCCAAGCTGCAGTCACTTGTCAGCCCCCCACTACACATAGTAACGTTTCCCCTTCAACCAGGACAAATGGAAATAGGTTCCCAGAAAAGGAAGTCAAGCCAGGACTGCAGTGAGGGAACAGAGTTCTTGCTCTTTCAATCCAGCTAACTGAGAGAAATTGGATTTCTAGAGTTCTGCTTAGGGAGAGCTGCATTGAGAGAAGCTCATTGGAGTTCAGATCATGTAGGCAATTGACTTTGCTCTGAGTTCTTTCTCTGATGGCTGCAGGCCAGAGCGCCCTCGTTTTGGTCATTGTGAGTTATAAGTAGCCATTTGTTAGCTTCTGTCAGTTTGCCAGATGAGAAAACCAACTTGGCAGAAACATTTTTCCCCCTCATTCCAACACTCTCTATTTACTACCTCTGTTCACAGTGGTCCCAGACTTTCTTCGTGCTTTGCTAGCAGAGACTGTGTGAAGGCTTTCATTAATGCCAAGATATTAAACAGCATTCTATTATTGGTAGCAGCAGCCCTCCACCAGACCTTTCTTTGATAACTCTGAGTCCACAGGCCATGTTAGCCTGTCGTCAGAGGCTGGAAGATGGCTTAGGTTCCTTGGCTGGACATCAGGCCAGTCAGAGTATTCTTAATTGATTATTTCATATCTTCTTTCTTACCCCCACCTTGTTGTATGAGATAGCTTTTTCATTTGAGAAAGATTGACATGGAGCACCTTATTATTGTAATTAATAACAGAATTTTAAAATAATTCTTTAAGGATTCCCAAGTACTTTACATATCAATATGTCAGTAAACATTTATTGAGGACTTGCTATGTGCCAGGCACTGTGCTAAATGCTGGGAATACAAAAAGAGAAAAGATCATTTGTGTCTTTAAGGAGCTTACAATCTAATGGGATGTTATCTCATTAGAACCTTATAACAAGCCCTGTGAGAAAGGGGCTCTTAGTCCCATTTTCCTGATGAGGAAACTGAGGAGCAGAGAAGTCAAATGATTTGCCCAGGTTCACACTGCTAATACATGTTTGAGGTGGGCTTCAAACCTGGGGTCTCCTTGAGTCTCTAAAAATTGATTGAATTTATTTTTAATTTATGGGGTAAAATAAGCATTTCTATAACATTATATAATAAAAAATGATTGCACATGAAACTACAAGTCTATTATGTACACCTTGCTATTCCTTTTAAAATTAATATGAATTTCTGGTTTTTTCCCTTTTTCTGCCCTAAAGATAATGTTTCCTCCATTACTACTTGAGTATGAGATGAGGTATTATAATAAACATTTGAAATACTGTTCTCCCTCTGAATTATTCCAGGCATGTGGTATTGTTCTCCCCCCGCCCCCCTTCCTCATTTCAATTTAGATGGTTGTTTACCAGTTTTCTTTCCTGTGTATCTTGACGAGCTGTCAGGAGATGTAGTCTCTAGAGGTGCAGGCAGAGTTGAAGGGACCCTCATAGACATTCCAAGAGCCACAATCCATCACAAGAGAAATGACCATGTTCTTTCTGATGTAACTATGGCAGCTTGTTCTGAGCCATCAAGATTACCGTCAGGTACCTCCTCTACATTCAGGATGACTTCTATTAATGTTATGGGACTTCATAACGCAAACAGACCTATTTTAACAACCCCTGGGAGCCACTGGCTAAGTAGCATTTCTTTAGGAGGCACTAAGTGCAAATGGAGCATGAAAAGTGGGAATGGAGTAAAGCAGATGAAAGCCATCAGGGTTTTTTCCCTGCTCCCTTGAGGGAATGATTATCTCCTTTCAGAAATGAACTTCTCTAAATACCGGCTCTGCTGCACATGTCTCCTGCCTGGTTCATTGTTGTAAACACTGAGAAGAGTCCTTGCTCCATCCTCTGAGGTCCTGTAGATCCTTTCTTTAATTAGCATTAAACTGTATTGCAAAAGATTTAAAGTGGTCCCGAGACAGTGTCAGGACCCCAGCTGATGAGGAGGAAATTCTGTGGTAATCATGTGCTCTGGGATCCAGCATTTGAGAGGCAGAGTGATGTGGTGGCTAGAGTGCTGGCCTCAGCGTCAGAATCCATCCATCGACAAGCATTATATTAATTAAGTGCCTGCTCTCTGCCAGCATTGGGAGTAGGTGCACAAATAATGAAACATCCCCACTCACAAAGAGCTGAAGAGTCTAATGGGAGAGACAATAAGTATACATATAAACATAGCATGAACATAAAGTGGATAAAAACTGAGTAGTTAAATGCAAGAGAATTTGGGAGAGAGAGCACTCCCCATTGTATATACAGTGTGTTTCTAGAACTATGAAGAGAAGAGGAGGAAAAAGAACTAAAAGAGCTTATTTCCTGTGAGAGGGAATTTAACTATTTGGAGGAGAAATATGAAGATCCTTGAAATCTTAATAGTCTTTAACCATTTAATAATTTTGCCTAAATTGAAGAATTACTCTCTGAAGTAATCTTTTTTTGTGAGGGCTCAAGGTGGCTTTAACTGATCTTTTACACAGGTAAAATATGATAAATAATTGTGTCTATTTCATTATTGATTTCATTGTTAATAAGTTTTATATTCAGTAATTTCAGTGTTGAGTCATGGGAGATTAAGGGATTTAATAGAGATGAGTATTTACTGTTAGGAAAGAAAGTTTCTACAGTATATTAAATAAGATTTGATAAACTAGGGTATACCTTGAACCAGTTGATGAATTAGTGAGAAAGAGGTTGTAATTTTATTAATTAGAAAGAAAATATCCAAACACAGTCCTGGATTACCATTGAGTTGGGGATGATAAGATTACATATGGGAATCATTGAAGTAGCAGACTGAGGGGCATTATTCCAGTGAGGTTGGTAGACCTGTCCCCTGCCTCAAAATGATGACAGTTCTTCATGCTTCCCTTCCTCTTTTCCCTAATGGATCAGTTGCCAAATCCTGTGAGTCTTGATGTCATTGCTTATCTAACCCTTCTGCTTCATTCTCACCATGTTCCCTGTGTCCCCAACCAGGCATCACCTCATGCCTATGATAGCTTCCCCACATCCAGTTCAGTAGAGACACTTTTACTAGATTAATTTTCTTGTTAAGAAAATGTTCTTAGGGGCAGCTAGGTGGCGCAGTGGATAGAGCACCGGCCCTGGAGTCAGGAGTACCTGAGTTCAAATCCGGCCTCAGACACTTGACACTTACTAGCTGTGTGACCTTGGGCAAGTCACTTGACCCCAATTGCCTCACTAAAAAAAAAGAAAAAAAAAGAAAATGTTCTTTTTTATTAGCACTTAAATATCAAGAAACATGAACATTTCAGAATACAAAATAAGAAGAGGAGGACTACATCTGTCTGTAGAAGATGCACCACCAAACTGAAAGTTCCAGTCCCCAACCTTAATGGCTGCTTTACCTACTTCTTCATTTTCATTTCAGACTCATGACAAAGGAGGGAAGAAAGCCATCCAGACGGATGAATGGCGTAATGGCCCCATTGAGGAAAGACTGGAGTATGCCCTAGTTAAGGTACACTAGGAGAATAAAGCATCCCTGGGTTGGGAGGAAGTCCAAGTTGCTCATATACAAGGCCCAAAAGTCTGAGGGCAGTTTTCAGCTTTAAGAGGCAACTGGCCCTCAGACTTTGAGGACACCCTGTGTATAAGTGGTCTGCTCATTTGTGTGATCTTTGGTGGAAGAGTTTCTTGGTATTCAAGAAAAAGGAGCTAATTCAGGGAATCCATATGGAAATTCACAAGTTTTGTTGAACACTTTTTGTGCAAGGTGCTATGAGTACATTTGGTCCATAATTTTTGCAACTCTTAGCTATTATTTAATATTTCTCTGGCAGCAGAGAAATTTTTAAAAAGCCAATGCTGTTTGGTATTTTGTAGTCCTCCGCTTTTTTCTGCCAGGGACAGGGTTGATTTATAAGATCACAGAATTTTAGAATTGAAAGGGACCCCAGAGCTCATCCACACTGTCTTTTCCAAACCTCTTCATCCCTCCTCAAAACTCCCATGGCTCCCCTTTGCCCCAACCTTTCAATGGGAGATCCTTGCCTCATATTTTACAGGAAAAAACTGTAAGTTCTCTTTTCTCCCCCTTTCTCATCTCTTCTCACTCTGATGCCTTCTGACTCTTCTTCTTTCACCCCTTACTCCTTACCAAGGCTAACCCTCTGCTTTTAAAACCCCTTCACCTCTGTATTTCCCTATTACTGTAGAGAGCAACACCATGCTCTCATCCCTTAGGCTTGCAACTGAGGAGTTACCCTGTGTCCCTCATATCTCTCATCCCAATCTGTTGCCAAGACCTAAGGTTTCACCTCTGCAACAGCTCTCAAATAGACCCCTTTCTCTCCTCAGTCACTGCCACCACTCCAGTGGGGCCCTCATCACCTCATTCCTGGATTATTCCAGTAGCCTGCTGCTGGTGGGAGTGCCTGCTCCCCACTACAGGTCATCCTCCATTAAGCCGCCAAAATGATTTTCCTAAAGTGTAGGTCCAACCATGTCACTCCTCTACTCAGTAAATTCTAATACCTCCCTATTGTCTCCGGGATCAAATACAAACCATTCTATTTGGCATTCAAAGCCCTTTGTAGCTTAGCCCCCTCCTAGCTTTCCAATCTTGTTACACTTTACTCCTGCCATAAACTCTTTGATCCAATGACACCAGCCTCCTGGCTGTTTCAGGAGCAAGACCCTCGTCTCTTGACTCCTGACATTTTCTGTGGCTGTCCCTCATGTTTAGAATGATCTTTCTCCTTAACTAAGCCTTCTGACTTTCTTGGGATTTTAAGCAACTAAAATTCCACTTTCTGCAGGAAGCCTTCTTAATTCTAGTGTCTTTCTTCTGCTAATTATTTCCTATTTATCCTTTATGTAGCTTGCTTTGCATATATTGGTTTGCATGTTGTCTCCCTGATTAGACTGTAAGCTGGGGGCAGGGGAAGGTTTTTGCCTCATATCCCCCAGTGCTTAGCACTTAATTAAGTAGGCACTTAAAGTTTGGTTGATCTAATCAAATGTCATTTCCATAGAGAAGGAAATCTGTGTGGCCAGACTTGCCCAAGGTCACACAGATTAGACCAGAAAACTTGTCTCTCTCTCTCTCAGTCCTGTCTTTTGACCATTATGTTTTGATATCTCTTTTATTCCTGTGACATCTTTTTTTTTTGTTATACCATTGTAACAAACATTTATTTTATTTTCCATTTACATGTAAGGGTAGTTTTCAACATTCATTTTCATAAGATTTAGAGTTCCAAATTTTTCTCCCTCCCTCCCTTCCTTTCCTCCCCCCTCCACAAGATCACAATCAGGTTATACATGTACAATCCACAAGTGTTCTTTTTATCAGTTCTTTCTATGGGGGTACATAGTAAGCTTCCTCTTTAGTTCCTTGGGATTGTCTTGGATCATTGCACTGCTGAGAGTAGTTAAGTCATTCACAAATTCTCATTGAACAATACTGCTGTCACTATGCACAATGTCCTCCCAGCTCTGCTCACTTCACTATACATCAATGTTCATTAGTCTTTCCAGGTTTTGGGGTATCATCCTGTTTGTCATTTTCCTGTAGCACAAGACCATTCCACTACAATCATATAACACAGCTTTTTCCATCATTCCTCAATTAATGGACATTCCCTTGATTCTCAATTCTTAGCCTCCACCAAGAGTTGCTATAAATATTATTTGTACAATTTTTCCCCCTTTTCTCTTTTTCATGATTACTATTGTTAACTGTTTCCCTTCCATCCTATTTCCTTCCCCATGATATTTATTCTATTATCCATCTTCTTTCATCCTATCCCTCTTCAAAAGGCATTTGCTTCTGTCTGTCCCCTCCCCCACTCTGCCCTTCCTTCCTTTGCCCCTCTCTCTTTATCCCCTTCCCCATCTGTTTTCCTGAAGGGTTAGAGAGATTACTCTACCCAATTGAGTGTGTACATTATTCCCTCCTAGAGCCAATTCTAATGAGATTGAGGTCTTTCAGCCAATTTTGATGAGTGTTAGGCTCATTTACTGCCCAGATTAAATAGATTATTCCACCCAGTTGGGTGTGTGTGTGTTAGTCCTTCCTTGAGGCAGCTGTGATGAGTTTAAGATCTTTGAGCCTTTTCTGATGAGTGTAAAATTCATTTACTGCCCTGCTCCTCTCCCATCTCTTCCCCCACTCCATAAGCCTTTTCCTGTTACTTTCATGTAGGATTTCACTTTTGCCCTTCCCCCTCCTCCAGTGAATTTCCTTCACCCCTCAATTTAACCCTAAAGATGTTATCATCTAGCTAAGTGACACAGTGGACAAATCATCACCCCTAGACCCAAGGGGATCCCAGCCAAAACCTGGCTTCAGACACAAGACAGTCACCCATTGTACGACCCCAGGTATGTCCCCCAGCTCCAATTTTTTTACGGTTCTCTAGGGTCTTGTATTTGAAAGTCAAATTTGCCATTCAGTTCAGGTCTTTTCATCACAAATATCTGAAAGTCTTCTTTTTCATTAAAGTCCCATTTTTTTCCGCTGAAAGATAGTGCTGATTTTTGCTGGGTAGGCGATTCTTGGTTGTAATCCCATTTTCTTTGCCCTTTGTAATATCATATTCCATGCCCTCTGGTCCTTTAATGTAGAAGGTGCTAGATCTTGTGCTATCCTGACTGGGGCTCCACAGTACTTGAATTCTTTCTTTTTGGCAGCTTGCAATATTTTCTCCTTGACCTGAGAGCTGCGGAATTTGACTATAATATTCCTAGTTTTCCTTTTGGGATCTCTTTCTGGAGGTGATCGTTGGATTCTTTCAATTTCTATTTTAGCTTCTTCTTCTAGAATTTCAGGGCAATTTTCCCTGAGAATATCTTGGAAGATGGTGTTTAAGCTTTTTCCTTGATCATGGTTTTCAGGTAGACCCATAATTTTCAAATTATCTCTCCTGGACCTATTTTCCAGGTCAGCAGTTTTTTCCCAGAAGATAATTCACATTCCCCTCTATTTTTTTATTCATTTGGATTTGCTTTATTGTGTCTTGGTTTCTCATAAAGTCACTGGCTTCCATTTGTTCAATCCTAATTCTTAGGCAATTATTTTCATCAGAGAGCTTTTGTACCTCCTTTTCCATTTGACTTTTCAAGCGGTTGACTTTTTCCTCATGTCTTTCCTGCATCACCCTCATTTCTCTTTCCATTTTTTCTTCTACCTCTCTAACTTTATCTTCAAAGTCCTTTTTGAGCACCTCTATGGCCTGAGACCAGTTCGTATTTTTCTTGGAAGCTTTAGATATAGGGGCCCTGATGTTGACATCTTCCTGTGAGGGTGCCTCTTGGTCTTCCTTGTTACTGAAGAAACTTTCTATGGTCTTCACCTTTCTCTGTTGGCTCATCTTGCCTTTCTTTTACTACACTTTTAGCTCCTTAAAGTGGGGCACTGTTTCAAGGCTGCAGTATCCCAAGCTTAAGACATCCCAGGTGGTATGATTTAGGAAGGATCAGGTTCTTCCCTCCCCTGGCCTGTTTCCTGGTTCTAGATGACTCCAGACCAACTTGCTAATCAACCAGCTTTGTGTGTTGTGGTTGTTAGCGCTGACGAGCATGTGCCCCTCCCCCACCTGAGCCACTGCTACTCGAGCCTACCTCCTGGTTCTCAGTAGGGATGTAAAATCCAAGTTCTGCCTCAGCACCAGCATAGACCCCTATAGTCTCTCCCCTGCTCATAGCTCAGCCCACTCACCAGACTGTGAGCTTAGTTCCAGACGACACTGGCGCTTCAGCTGATTCAGAGGCTCGGGGGGTCTCCTTCTCTGGTGAGGACTTCCTGGGACTGGATCTGTGTCAGGGTGACTGTGGGGTTGGGCCCGGCTCCTGTATCAGCACAGCAGCTCCCTCCTTCTGACCTTCCAAGCTGTTCTTGGTTAGAAGATGATTTCAGTACATTCTTCTGTGAGTTTTGCTACTCCAGGCATTTTCCTATGGCGTTATTTGGATGTTTTTTGGAGCAATCGTGTCATGAGTTCGGGAGCTCACTGCCTTTCCTCAGCCATCTTGGCTCCACCCCAGAAGTCCCCTGTACATGACATCTTGTGTCTTGTACTTGGGTAACTTTGGCCTTGGCACTCTTGATCCAGGTCCTGCTTTGCTCTTTACTCCCTGTCCGCCCTGAGTCCCTTAACCCCTCTCAGTTTCCCAGCCTATGAGATTTTGGTAGGAAAGCTTCTTCACATCAAAGTTGTCAGAAATTTAAAGTCTTTAAGGCTACTTCGGTTTGTTGTTTTTGGTTACAATTTGTATTTTGGTATTTAAGTCTTCAGAGAACCTTTGGTAGAACTGAATTTTCAAATATCATTGTTAAAACTGTTGAATTTCTATTTCCGGCAGGCTGTGTTTCTGCATTGTTTTTCTTCTTTCAGGGCATTGAAAAATATATTGTAGAGGACACTGAGGAAGCAAGACTGGACAAGGACAAATATCCCCGACCCTTGAACATAATTGAAGGGCCGTTGATGAATGGCATGAAAGTAGTTGGTGATCTCTTTGGTGCTGGAAAGATGTTTCTTCCTCAGGTTGGCAAAAGAATTGGGGGTGGAGGTGGGGGCAGATGCTGGTAGAAATCTTTACATTGGTTCCATTTCCTTATCTTATGATTTAAGACTTACTCTAGAACAACTTGTCAATCCATCTGTTAAGGACCTACTATGTGTGGTGCTGTGGTGTGAACTGGAGATAGAAAGACCCAAATGAAACCATCTCTGTCCCCAGGGAACTTAACAGTATTTTAGGAGAGACATATATAATTGTGTGTGTCTGTGTGTCTGTGTGACTGTGTGTGTGTGTGTGTGTGTGTGTGTGTGTGTGTGTGTGTGTGAGAGAGAGAGAGAGAGAGAGAGAAGGAGAGGGTTTACACACACACATATATCTACATACTCATATTTGTATAGATTGAGAATACATACAAAAGAAATATAAGGTAAATGTTTATAGAGGCATGTGGGAAAGACACTAGAGGTTTGGTGGATCAGGAGAAGCTTCACGTGGGTTTTTGATCTGAACTTTGAAGGAACCAAGGGATTCTGATCCATAGAAATAAGGAGGGCTTGCATTCCAGGTGTGAGGCTGTGTAAAGGCATTTGTTATTTCTCAGCATTTGTTTTTTCTCAGGGTTTAACTTAAATTGGGAACTCAGGGAATTAAAGATATTTCCTTCCCCCTGTCCCCTCCACGTGTGGAGGAGTGCCTGGAAAATCTGCCTTTTTGTAAGATTTGGAGTTCAGAGGTCACTTGAGAATACTCTTTTTTCTGTACCCACTTCCCTTTTCCCCCTCCACCCTGAAAGAAAACAAAGTCTCAAATCTCCTTTTAATACCTGCTCCATAGTATAGATGTCTAATTTAGTCTGCTGATGCTGTGACATCCCAGGATGATCTATTTAAAACAAATAGGCTCCATGAGAGCCTGAATGCATTAAATGTTTTGTGTTTTCTTTCCCCTGTGAATAACAGTAATTCTTGGGCTTAATTCTCAACAACTGCTGAAGTGGGGGTAGAATCACTCAGTATTTATTGAGTGCCTGCTGCATACCAGGCACTGTGCTATGCTCTGGGGGGCATACCAAGAAGTACAAGGCATGCTTTTGCTCAGGGGAGAAATACACGCAAAAAATAAAATATTGAGGAAAAGGATATCATCAAGCAAGGTGTGATCTGTTGCCTGATAAAGGATATTTGACTCATTTCAACAAATGTTTATTAGGGGCCTGATCATCTCTACCTCCTGGCTTTTCCAGCTTCCTTCACATCCCAGCTAAAGCCTCACTTCCAATTGTTTGTACACAGTTACTTGCACTACACTGTGAGCTCCTTGAAGGCAGGAGCTGTCTTTTGCCTTTCTTTGTAACCCCAGAGCTTAGCATAGTGCCTGGCACATAGTAGGTACTTAATAAATGTTGACTGACTAAGGGTACTGAGACACAATTTTCCTTACTTTAAGGGCATACAAAAGTAAGTAAACGCAAAATATAGGATAGAGAATAGGTGCTAAACCTATAATTTCATAAGAACATAGGTTTTCTAGATGTAGAACTTTCCTCTGCCAATATGAAGTGCCATTTCTCTACAACTTATAATTTGGAGTGACCTAGAGAAGAGGTGTCCAATACATGGACCACAACACTCCCGAGTGTGGCCTGAACCAGTTAAATGTAGTTGAGAAATATTGAACAAAATAAATAAAACTACAATATGATAGATAATATAAAATATAAGACTAAGTCACTAATATATGGCCATAAGGATCCTTATGTATGGCTTAGTGGCCACCCCCCCCCCTTCCACTTCTCTGAGTAGTGATAAATGAAGTCAGGGAAGACTTCTTGTAGGAGGAAGCACTTGAACTGATTGAAGGAAGTTGGTGAAGTCTACAGAAGAGAACAAAGGAGGAAAAACAGAATTCGGAAGATATATCATTAAGGGCTAGGGTTGTCTGGGAGAGTTTTACCAAAATTATACTTGAGCTGATAACCCTTGGAGGATGGGTAGGATTTGGATAGGTAAAGAGAAGAGAGAAAGAGAACAGCATGAGCAAAAGTGTGGAGGTAGGAAAGCACAAAACTACTTTTTTGGCTTTCAGTTCTCTGTCCTCCCATGTTTGACCTTATCAACTATTTCCACTTTGCTAACTACCTTGGTCTCTCTGTACTGAAAGCTCATTGTTTTGTCATGTGATTGTTAAAGTGGATAGCTCACTGTGCCTAGAGTCAGGAAGACCTCAGCTTAAATTAGATTTCAAGCACTTACTAGCTGTGTGACCCTGGTAGGTCATTTGGAAGACCTGAGTTCAAATCTGACCTCAAGCACTTACTAGTTGTGTGGCCCTTGGCAGACCATTTAACTCTCTCAGCCTTGGTTTCCTCATCTTCAAAATGGGAATAATAATAATAATACTTCCTTTCAAGGGCTGTTTTGATGATAAAATGAGATAATATTTGTAAAGTATTATATAAATATTAGCTATTTATTATATGTCCTGAAATATCCACAAAACAAACGGGTAAATAATTATCTGATTATTTTTGTTTTTCCAGGTAATAAAGTCAGCCCGTGTTATGAAGAAAGCAGTTGGCTACCTTATTCCTTTCATGGAAAAAGAAAGAGAGGAAAAAAGGGCTCTTACTGGGAGTGTGGAAGAAGAGGCAAGTCACTGTATGCCTGATCATTGATGACCCTTTGGAGGGTTGGCCTGGAAGAGAGCCTGTTGGGTTGGGGACAGATGGTGTTGCTTTTGGGTTTTGCTGAGATCAACATCTGAGATGAAGTGCAAGGGAAATAAGTAGAGAATCCCTCTAGAGGCAGCTGGTAATACAATGGATGGAGCTCTGGACCTGGAGTCAGGGAGACACTCAACTTGTGTGATCCTAGGCAAGTCACTTAACTTCTGTCTGCCTCATTTTTCTCAACTGTAAAATGGGGATAGTAATAGCACCTTCCTTGCTGGGTTATTTATATTGTGCTCAGCACAATACCTGGCACTTAATAAATGCTTTTTCCTGAGCTCACTGATAGTGTACCTATTTGAGATACAAGCTTGGCACTGAATACTATTACTACTGCTGCTACTAAAAGCACTACCACCACTCCTCCTCCTCCTCCTCCTCCTCCTCTTCCTCCTCCTTTTACTCCTCCTACTCTCACTACCACCACTACCGATCATAGAATTTACAGTTGTTATCTCACTTACTTCTATAATTCTATGAGGTAGTTGCTATTATGATACCCATTTTATAGATGGGGAAACTAAAGTAGACAGATATTAAGTGACTTGCCCAGGGTCACACACCTAGTCAATGTCTAAGACCAGATTTGAACTCAGTTCCTTGTGACCCCAGTTTCAACACTGTATCCAAAGTGCCACTTACCTGCTACCTACTCTATGAGACAATGCTTTTATTGGGATTTGAGGGTACAGTTGCTAGGTGTGGAACAGAGATTTCTGTCTGAACTCAGCTGGTTTCCATGACGATTGAACCCATGACATTGACTTTATCCTCTATTCAGGTATATTAATGGACTAGGGAGAGATCTCTTGATTAGTTCCATCTATAATTAGAGATGAGGTGGTGCTGGACTTTCTTTGGGTCAACTTATCTAGGTTCCTCTTTCTTCATAAATGAGTCTTTTTGTTCTACCGTTGTATTAAATAGATTTTCATCCTAATGTTGGACTAAAATGCATGATCTCTTCCAAATACCCAATTATTTGATTTATACCTGCAGGACCCTTACCAAGGCACCATTGTGTTGGCAACTGTCAAAGGAGATGTGCATGACATAGGCAAGAACATTGTAGGTGTAGTACTGGGCTGTAATAATTTCAGGTAAGAGTTTTATGGTCTCTATCTTGACTCCTTTCCTGTTTAAGTAGTCATTTAGGCAATAAACACTTAGTAAGCACCTACTATGTGCTAAGCTTTGGGGATACAAAAAAATGCAAAAGACAGTCCCTGCCCTCAAGGAGCTTAAATTGTTTAAAGATTCAAGAGATTTTTGCCAGTGTTTAAGGGAACAGAGGGATGGTTAGGAATTAAAACATTTAGTCAGCATGACCAAATGGCAAGTTATATAGATAGGTCCTGTCTATTTCTTTCACCCAGTGATTACAGGTGCCTTTTAAAAATTTATTAATAGGCTTTATTTTTGTAAATTTTATTTTATTTTCAGTTCCAAAT
The DNA here is from genome assembly GCF_019393635.1 of Dromiciops gliroides. NCBI lineage: Eukaryota > Metazoa > Chordata > Mammalia > Microbiotheria > Microbiotheriidae > Dromiciops > Dromiciops gliroides. The sequence goes on along the minus strand of NC_057864.1, from coordinate 142,462,885 downwards.
TGAAAAGGCAAGCAAAACGAAATCCATTATCAACATGTATACTTATGAAAAACAAATTCCTTTAGAAGTTATGTTGAGAGAGAGAGAGAGAGAGAGAGAGAGAGAGAGAGAGAGAGAGAGAGAGAGAGAGAGAGAGAGAGAATGGGAAGAAGGGAGGGAGAGGAATACCATACTAGACTAGACCAGACCAGCTTGGATCTGCCCTCTGAGTCCATCCACTCTCTATGTGAACGTGGATAGCATGTTCCATCATGAGTCCTTTAGAATTGTGGTTGGTTGTTGTGTTGATCAGAGTTCCCAAAGGCTTTCACACTTGATTGTTTCTCACATCCTATTCCTTTTCCCCACCAGATTCAAAGGATTTTTCAGTGCCATGAAGTTATATTGAATTTCAGTCCTGTATTTGTCAGTAAAAAGGGTTACATTTAGATGGAAAGACTGGAATTGTCTTTGTAGAGTGACTCTACGGTACCACATACAATTAAATGCTTTAAAAAATTTACCATGATGAGGCTAATTTTTTGGACTGACATATACAAGGTGAAGTCACATTGTAACAAATGCCATTGTAAAGAGGATTCATCCATAACAGAATGATTTCTACAATCTAATAGATGGCCTTTAATGATAGGCCCTTGTTAATCTGATTACAATGGATTCTTTATAATGAATGATCCAGTATAATTCTGTTTCAGCATTCTTGTCTACATAAGAGTAAATCTTAATCAGAAACTTTTACTTTCTTTACACTGTAGTTATTGAGAGCAGAGTTGGATTTTTATAATTTTTAGTTTTTTTTCACAAAATAACTAATTTTGGTTACATGAAATTGAAAAGCTTTTTCACAAGGAAAAGAATATGTGATTGAATGGGAAGAAAACTTTGTCTGATAAAAGCATCTCTAATGAAGGTTTGCTGTATAAGATATGTAGACAACTGACAGAAATATGCAAGACCAAAAGCCATTCCCCAATAGAGGAGTGGTCAGTCAGTCAATAAGCATGTATTAAGTGCCTACTTTGTTCTGGGAACCTTGCTAAGCTTTGGGGATTCAAAGAAAGGCAAAAGACAGCCAGTCTCTGCAAGGAAGAAACATTTTTCAAAAGAATTACAAGCAGGGCAGCTAGGTGGCGCAGTGGATAGAGCACCGGCCCTGGAGTCAGGAGTACCTGAGTTCAAATCCGGCCTCAGACACTTAACACTTTTAGCTGTGTGACCCTGGGCAAGTCACTTAATCCCAATAGCCTCACTAAAAAAAAAAAAAAAAGAATTACAAGCTATTAACACCTATCTGAAAGAATGCTTCAGATTATCTTCAGTAAGAGAAATGCAAAGAAAAACAACCCTGAACTTTCTCCTTACACTCCAGTAAATTCTTTACCACATGTTCTTTCACTGTGATGAGAGGGAGCACCAACCTACCTTCACCACTAAGTCCTAAAAATAATCTTGTCCTCATAGTGAATATTCACCCAACAGCACCACTGGGAAGGCCAGGGGCATTTGTTATAATGGGCTCTTACATAGATTAGAAATATCCTTCACACTTTAGGGGTAAGATGTTTAATGCCCAGATCTCTTTTGAGAATGTTACTTCTCAGTGCCCTATTGCTATTGATTTCTGTTAGCATTCTTTTCTTCTAATTCCCATGAAGCTAAGGCAGGAGTTTGATTGTAATTAAACTCACCAAATACTTGTTATTGAGATGTTATCCTGTGCTATCCTGTTGTATTTGGTCATTGCTAATATTAGTCAGGAGTTGAGAAGATTGAGTTTGGGAGTGTATTGTTTTTTATATGAAGATATTTGAAAAAAATGACACTTTCCAGAGTATCCCTCTCTTTTAAAAGTACAAAATATTAACAGTTGTGATGAGTTACTAATTTAAGCCAGAGTTTTGGCTAGCACATTCTGTGTGAAAAATTTCTCTATTTTCTACATATTGAGATTTTTGTCTTTTTCCCTGTCATGGAGAAAACTTTGTGGTGGAACCTTTAGATTTTCTTTTAAAAGGCAGGAAACCCTGTCTCTTTCCTTATAGTCCAACTTGCCCAGTGGCTCATGGTTTATTACTTAATTATTTGGACCATATGGCTGAGTCACATCATATCAAGGTAGCAGCACACCTAAATTGCAGAAGCAGGAAGTAGAAGAAAGCAGCCTCTTAACTGCTGAAACTTTGGAATTAAAGTTAAGCACAGTAAATGTTGGGCATCAAAATAGGAATTTGGAGGTTGGGCTGAGTTTGGAGGAGAGTGGCCCACATCCACCCATTGTCTTAGGAATGTATCCTACTTTATCTATCTTCTGTGATAATTCGACGTGTTCCATCATGGTCTGTGCCTTGTACAGACTTTTTATAGGTATCCACTCCAGAAATCTCTCGAGAGTTTAGTTCTGAATTAAAAAAGGAATGTGAAGCCTCCTAGTTATTTCTGAATGATTAATTTTAAAATGACTTTTTTTTCACCCTCTCTGATGCTTATCTTTGTAATGTTGTTAGGATACTTAACCTTCCCAGGCCTCAGTTTCCTTATCTTTTGAGGGGTTCAATTGGGTAGTCTCTGTTTTCTTCCAGATCTAAATCTATGAACATGGTTTTTTTTTTACAATTTTTCATATTTGTTTTATTTTGATATTTCCTTTTGACTTTCATGTAGCCAAATGAGAGACTTGAGTTGAGAGGAAGAAGAGACTGAAGAATATGAGGAAGGCTGCATAAGGGGGGAGGAAGGGAAATTTGAGGAGAGATGTTAGGCAAAAATGAGAAGGGGAAAAGTGGTCAGAAGAAATCAGCAAATGCGTGCTCTGTGTCAGGCATGGTGCCAGGCTGTGACATACAGATTTAAACAATAGTATCATCCCTATGCTCAAGGACAGAAGGTGAGAAAGTGGTGGGGAAAGAGATTTGAGAAATGACATTGGGGCCTAGGAAATCTCTCTCCAATGCCCTCATTTTTATTCATCTCTTGTAGCTGAACTTTGGAGTTATTTACCCCATCAAGGAGTAGGGCTAGACATAGGGACTAACCCTGTGATTTCATTGGTCTGTGGAACTCTTAGAAGAGGAGACATCCTCTTGTCAATGTGCATCACCTGATCTGCAGTTTATGGTTTTAGAGAACCCTTAGAAGTTCTGAGGCTTGTCCAGGGTGACATAGCCAGTATAGGTCCGAGGCTGGACTCCAAGCCAGGTCTGTTTTTGAAGCTAGCTTTCTATCCATGCTGCCTTGAGGAATATTTTTTGTTGTTGTTCTTTTAAAATTGATTTTTATTCTCAACTTCACAAATACCAAATAATATACATAGTAGTAGAACAGAAAAAATAATATTTTACATTAAGCTGCTGATCTTTGTCACATACGGCTTGTTTTTCTAAGTATATAAGTTCAGCCTATATCTTTCGAAGCTGTCCTGTTTTTCTTTTCTTTCTGGTTTTCCTTCCATTCTCTTCTCTGTATTAAAAAAAAAAAGCCTTTGTGATCTCTTTTCCCTCTCCCTCTTTTTCTCCCTCTCTCCCTTCTCTTACTCTCCTCCACTCCTTCTTTTCCCTGTCCTCTATTTTTCTTTTCCTTGGGAGGCAATTGTGGTTAAGTGACTTGCCCATGGTCATACAGCTAGTATGTGTTTGAGGCCAGATTTGAACTCAGGTTCTTCTGACTCTAGGGCTGATACTCTATTCACTGTGTCATCTAGCTGCCCCTCTCTTCTGTTTTCTATCAGCTGCCTTTCCTGTGTCAGTCTTCATTGTTGAACCAAGAATTCAGATAATCGAAGTTTTATTAATTGGACCCAAACTGCTTATGTAGTGCCAGATCATTGCTTTTGTACACACCAATACTTAATTGCTAGAATCTGAATATTCCACAGGTACTGAAAAGAGGCATTAATTCAGTTCAGAGGTTCCCCATTCCTTACACTGACTTCAGGAAGGTCTTCTCAAATTAGTGATTCCTTCATGAATTGAGAATCTTTTGGCTTTGAGCTGTTTGGTTATAAAGCTTATGAATGGAGCCCGCCCCTCCTCAAACTCTTCTTACATCAGGGAACGTCCAGGGACATGCATATTTATAGCACAGCAGTACTTAATGGGCTCAATTAAAAATGTTAGCTTCACTTTTGTCTCTAGCATTTTCTCATTAATTTTCACAAATCTCCTTTTTCTGCTATAGGGTTATTGATTTAGGAGTCATGACTCCCTGCGATAAGATATTGAGAGCTGCTATTGACAACAAAGCAGGTATGGTACAGCTGTCAGTACTTGCAGGCCTATTTATTAAATGGCCGTCCATCTGTCAGTGAATGGTAATGTTCTTCCAGATGTGTGATCCATGGGGGATTTACAAGTGAAACCATTAAAGAACTCATTATCTGATGGGACTGTCCCAGGTGGTAGTGAGTTTGATTGCATTTTAGAAGTGGAGTTTTGGAAAGCAGGTTAAGATTCACTGCAACCTGAGGTCCTGGAAGGATCCAAACCTTTCTAGATTAAGTGTGTGATAGCAAATTTTTGTTGTGTATAATTTTGATGAAGTACTTTCATATCTGCATAATTATGAACTAGACTTGTATGCTATTGGATGGTTGCCCAAAACAATCTCTGCTGTAATAGTTAAAAATCTCAGGTTGAATTTGCAACCATGATGAAAAGGTGGTGAAAATTCAGCTTTTAGAAAAGCTTCCTAGGACAACCTTTTCTTCTGCTATAAGAATTTCTTGTTGGGTCTAGTGGATTTGATCAGAAGATGGTTTATAAGATGGTCCCTTTTCTATTTCGTCCCTCATTCCCTCCTCTTTTTAAAATAGATATAATTGGCCTGTCAGGACTCATCACTCCCTCTCTGGATGAAATGATTTTTGTTGCCAAGGAAATGGAGAGATTAGATATAAAGATTCCTTTGTTGATTGGAGGAGCAACCACTTCCAGGTAAGTCAGATAAGCAGAAGAATGACGTTCATTAAAGTGTTCTTAAATGCCAGTGTTTGAAAGCACAAGATAAAACTAGGGTCTCCTTCTTATGGTGAGTATAGATTTGTTAGTCGTATATATACATGGAACTTCTCTTTCTCAACTTTGAAACTAGAGCATTGAGGACTCTCATGAATTTCCTCTGGATTATGTTGTTTCTCTGTCCTTGGAGAAAAAGTGCTTTTCTGTTTTTCCTGGGACTCCTTGTTTATTAATAAGTCTCTGAGATGAGTGTCAGGGTCCTTGCTTCTATTAAAATTAAAATTCAGTTCACCATCTCTTGAGCACCTAACTAGGACCATAGATTTAGAGCTAGAAAGGACTTCTATGTTCAGCCAGTTCAGGGCAGGGGTTAACTTTTCTTGTGTCATGTCTCACTTTAGGACTCTGATGATACTTTCTCCAAACAATGATTTTTAAAAAATATTAATTGAAGGACATGCTAAATTTCAGTCACAGGTTAGTGAAAACAAAGATGTATTTTTCCCCTTATCCAAGTTCCAGGACCCCAGGTTAAGTGCCTTGGCTGTTTTCTAACCTCTTTGATCAACAGATGAAGAAATTGTTGCCCAGGGCTATTAAGTGACTTGCCCACAGTCACACAGGCAATAAGTGGCAGAACCAGGATTTGATTATACTCTTTTGACTCCATGTCCAGCTTACGTTGCCCATACCACATGACTATAATGTGCTAAGTAGTATGAATGTTTATAGAGATGACTAGGTCACGGTCCCTACCCTCAGATTATAATCTGGTAGGGAAGAGATGACTCATACACAAATAATTATAATGCATATAATAATGTAGAAAGAAGCACCCAAGGCAGGTATTAAAGGATGTAAAGGAAATACAGAGTGGGATGGTAATACAGGAGGGAGAGGGAAGGGAGAGAGAAAGAGATCATTTTTGACTAAATGGATCATGGAAGAGGACATATCTGAGTAGAGGTCTGAAGAATTAGTATGATCTTGATCAGCAGAGATGGGGAGAAAGGCATTCTAGGCAGTGGGAACAGCATGGATAAAAGCACAAAGGAAGGAAAATGCCTGGGTCTTTCAGGAATGCTGAATGGTTCAGTGTGTCTGCATGGGGTCAGCATGCAGTGTGTGGCGGGCATACAAGGAGGGAGAAGGAGCTAATGTTAGAAATACCCCCATCTTTAAGGAGTTTGAATTCCATGCGAAGTGATCATTCTTTAAGCATTAGTAAGTGGCTCAAGGCTTTTGAATGGGAATTGGATCAGATCAGATCTTGTGCTTGAGGAAAATTGACCTGGCAGCAGTGTATAGGCTAAATTGGAGAAGGCAGAGACTACAGACAGAGTAACTAGTTAAGAGGGTCCATATAATGAGTTATGAAGCCTGAGCTAGGATTGTGATTGTAGGAATGGGAACAACAGGCCACCTGCTAGAGAATGTTTAGAGAAAGAATGGATTGGGTGGCATTGGATTGGTCACCAAGGACAGCACTTGTCCTGTTCACAGAAACAGGAAAATTAGAAGGAGGAGTGAAGTTAAGGATGAGGAAAGATGATGATGGGTTTTGTTTTGGACAATTTAAATTACCAGGGGGTGCCCAGGTAGAGATGCCCTGTGTCTGATATGTAGAAATAGCAGGATGGGACTCAGAATAAAGGACAGGACCACAGATATAGGAATAGTCTGCATAGGCATGTTGGTTGAATGGATGGCATCACCAGCACAACAGTATATATAAAGACAGAAGAAAAGAGGACCAACTTGGGGTGGGGGTGGGGAATACTCACATTGAGGAGGTGGATAGAGATAGAGAACTAAACAAAGTAGTAGATTAGCTAGGGTTAGGAAATGGGATTGCTCATAGAGGTAGTAGGAGAGCCAGAAAAATTATATCAGGGATGCCAAAAGAGGCAAGAATCAAGAAAGAGGAGGTTGTCAACAATGAATCATGATCACAGTGAGTACTAGATATAATGATGTTTGGTAGAGATGGTTTTGTGTGAATGATGCCTAACTATTTATCTGTAGGTTTTTTCTTTATTCTCTTGTGGTAAACATACAGTTCTTTGTAGCAGCAAACAAGGCAGGCAGAGCTACAGTGATACATCCCTTTTGATCTCACCATCCTTTTGGTGTTTCATAAATAAAAAGATAATATAACCCCTGTCTCGCAGTGATTAAAAAGCCACTTTTTCTGTTACAAATGTCACTGTATGTTAAGACCACTCTAGTCTGAATACATTATTTTATTTAAAGATTGTTTTAAAATTCTGAACTTAAACACCCAAAAATGAACATTTTCATATGCAAAGTAGACCCAAAAAAAGGATTATGTAGGAAAATGTGAATCTATGTTAATGCACAGCTTGCTTTTTTTTTTAAAAAAAGGGTGCTGAGGGGCAGCTAGGTGGCGCAGTGGATAGAGCACTGGCCCTGGAGTCAGGAGGACCTGAGTTCAAATCCGGCCTCAGACACTTGATACGTACTAGCTGTGTGACCCTGGGCAAGTCACTTAACCCCAATTGCCTCACCCAAAAAAAGAAAAAAAGGGTGCTGATCTATGTTTCCTTCAGTTTTCTTTTATGCATTAAAAAAATGTTTCAGTGAACCTCTATTCTTTCATTTTCTCCTTTTTGGGCACTATCATTGATAATGCCTGGTTCACTACTAAATTCACTCTCTCCCCTTACCCCCCAAAGAAAAAAAGAAAAACACAGTCCTTCTAACAAATAAACATAGTTGAGCAAAATAAACCTACACATTTGCCAGGTTCAAAAATGTATGTCTTGACAGGCATGGTGGTGAGTGCCTGTAATTCCTGTTCATGGGGGAAGCTGAGACTGGTGAAGAGCTTTGAGTTCAGGAGTTCTTAGCTTCAATAAGACTAAAGCCAGTTGAGTGTTTGCATTAAACTCAGTACCAGTATGGTGAACTCTGGGAGTGGTAGGCCACCGTGCTGCATAAAGAAAGGCAAACTGTCCTAGGTCAGAAAAAGAGTAGATTGAAGTTTCTGTGCTAGTTAGTACTGATATCTGGCCCATGAGTAACCAATATACTTCCTTCCCAGGTGAGATAGGGTGATCCAGTCCCCTCCTCTCCCCCAAATGTATGTCTTATTCTGTACCTCTCTATCAGGAGATTAATGTGATGCATCTTCTGTTCTCTGAAGTCCCGATTGGTCATTGCATTGAATAGAGTTCTTAAGTGTTTCAAAATTGTTTTTCTTTATGGTTTGTTCTCTTTCTGCTCATTGACTGCATCAGTTCATATAAGTTTTCCTGGGTTTCTCTGGAACTGCCCTTATAGTAATTTATTATAGTTCAGTAATACTCCATCACATTCAAATGCCACAATTTGTTCAGCCATTCTCCAGTTTTTAGGAACTCCCTTAGCATCTGGTTCTTTGGTGTAACAAGAGTTGTTATAAATATTTTTTGTTCATATTAGTTCTTTTCCTCTTTCTTTGATCTTGTTGGGGGTAGAGGCCTAATTGTGGTATCATTGGGTCAAAAAATAGCTTAGTGAATTGGGTGACATAGTCTCAAATTGGTTTCCAGAAGGGCTTTCCAGTTCACAGGTCTACCAACAGTACACTCATGAGCAATGGGCTTACTCCAGCTAAGCAATCAAGTTATTAGCTGCCATACTTTGATGATTCAAGAGTTTTGAATTGTTATATTACATTATATCACTTGGTTACTTTTTTTTTTTTCCAAGAAGACTTCAGAGTCTTCTTGAGGTTGAGTGGTGGAATCACTCTCAAGGGATATAACCATCCTTCGGTTAGAGAAGGTTTTGCTTAACCTGACAATGAACAATTGGCCTTAGAGCATGAGTCTTCATTGACTTAATAAGGTTTAACATAAGATTAGCTTTTTAGAGAGTTCCTGAATTGTAGTCAGAGCTGGAGTCATCCCTTTTAAGTAACAGTTGCAAAATGAAGTACTATAAATATTTAAATGAACAGATACAATTGAATGTGTCTTAAGGTGTGTCGAATGCAAGCCCCTATTCCACAGTACATGCAACAGTATATGGTGAGGTAATTCAGAGGTCAAGGTCATATAAACAGCATGAAATAAATCCTCGCTTCTACTCATGCCTCTCAGAACAGCACCAAATAAAGCCACCCATAACAACTAAGTTCCAAAAAATGAATTTATTTAAAAGCCCTCCGAACAGGAAAGAAATACAGTGTAATAAGGGTTATGGGGACACTGGTTATTGATAGTCTTTGCTTATTGAAAGTTATGGTGGTATTAGCCATGTGAGTAAGTCATCGGACAACTGGTGCTTCATTCTAGAATGGCAGTCTCTTTCTAGGATGTAGTCCTGTCTGAAGTCTCCAGGATGAAATGATTCTGTGACCTTTGATTGTTTCTTCTCACACCCTGCTTCTTTGATTGTATGTAAGCCCTGACTTTGTTGGTCCTCTTTTGCTCGGTGCCTGTTGTCCTTCCTGAAAATGTCAGGAGAATGAAAGACTGCCACTGTGAGTCCAGGGCAAATCTCCTCACCTCTCCTTCCCTTCCTCCCCAGCCCCGCATCGGGGGTGCCAGGTTGGAGTAGCTTTTGAAGAGAGAGGATTGCTCATTCCTGAATGCTCTTACAGTACAGATAATAACCCATGTTTTGCCAAGCAATTTTGGATCCTAAATTCTAGTTCCATTCTAATTTATCGAAAATGAAGCCTTAGGCCTGTAGTCTTGGTCTTTGGAAGTTGATTGTACATTACACATCAGATCTTTTGGGGAATTAGTCCTACTCTTTAAGCATTCAGCAGATGAAATGCCTTAGATAGCCCCCTGACACCTCTCATTAGGCTCCTTGCAAAGCTATTTAAGGCCTTGGTCATGACCCAGGTGTTAGCTTTTATCTAGCACGTTTAAGCAGATAATGGCTCTGGAGATCTTGATTTCTCTGCAAGCATACATCTGAAGAAAATAACCAGCTGCCCTTACAGACAGACTTCCAGTGCCCTGAAGCAATAGAATTGAATGAGAACTGTAACCCTGAGACATTTTAAATTAGGACATCTGTGGGGTTGCCAGGGTAACTAAGCTTATTGAATCGGGGTAGATTCTGGGTAGATCTAATTAATAGAAGTAGAAAAAAGAAATCAGAGAATTCAGGATTTGGGCTCTAATAATGGCATGTAATGTGTAAAGCTAGCCAATGGGATAGATCATGATGAAATTGAAAAATTTAGGATTGAACATGGGTGAAATGATGCTTTAGAGTACTTGACATTTTTCAAAGTGTTTTTTAAAAATCATTAAATATATCTCTCATTAGCCTGATACTATTAGCTCAAATTGGCAGGTGTAGAAAATTATCAGGCCAAGTTCACAGTGTATGTGAGAGGCAGGCAGGACCAGGGTTTGAGTCTCATTCCTGATATCCAGGGTCTGTGCTTAGCCATCTTGATGTCTGTGAAGGGGAGTGGAGACTCTCTTATAGGTTGTTTTTTTCTTTTCTTTTCTTTTTTTTGAAAGGGGGTGTTGGTTTGTTTTATTTTGAGCTCTAGAAAGAGGCGTTCTCCTATACCGAATGACCCAAAGAAAAGAAAGTTTGTATAAAAAGTCAGACATCAGTATCAGTTCATCCTTTGGAGAAACCAGGAGGAAATTCCAATCCAGTTCAGTTCAGTCAACATTTATTAAGTGCCCATTCTGGGCCAAGCCCTGTGCCTGAGGATGCAAAGAAAAATGGCAATTAATTCCTGCCTTCAAAGAACTTATATTACCAATGACTTGGGCATCACAAGTAGCCTTATGTTTTACTCCTTTGAGTACAAGCCTTTATTCATTTTAAAATTTGGGAGGAACAAATGCCTTGTCTTTTTCTTTTCAATAGAATTCCTAATTTCCATCTTGGCGACCATATTGTGGAATTTGGCAGGGTGCAAATACTTATTATTGAGTGGCACTCTATTGGGTGCTCAGCAATCATTAATGGAATTAAATTGAACAAAAACTTTCCTGCCTTTCTGAGGCACAGGTAATTTAAACCACTATGGGATCAGAGTAACATTTCCTTGAATACTTTCATGAATATGGGATTCTTTAAAAAGAATACCCTTAAAATAAAAATTTATTCAGTAAGCAAAAATACGTTTTGTCTCCCTTTCCCTCTTACCCCCATTCAAAACAAAAATAAAACCCTAGTAACAAATATTCAATAAAGCTTCCCTGCCCCCCCCCCCAAAAATTCTTCCATTGGCTGTGTCCAAAAAATATATGTATCCATCTGCCCTGAGTCCCTCACCTTGCTGTCAGGAAGTGAGTAGCCTAGAAGTATGACTAGGTCTTTGAGCTAGGACTTATTATAGTGCCTACTATGTGCCAGGCACTGTGCTAAGCACTTAACAGTTATTATGGGTGGTGAGTGTCATTATTGTCCTCATTTTATAGTTGAGGATAGTGAGATAGACGGTTATAAGTGACTTGCTCAAGGTCACACAGCTAGGAAGTATGTATTTGAGGCTGGATTTGTTTTTTTCTTTTTTCTTTTAGTGAGGCAATTGGGGTTAAGTGACTTGCTCAGGGTCACACAGCTAGTAAGTGTTAAGTGTCTGAGGCCAGATCTGAACTCAGGTCCTCCTGACTCCAGGGCCGGTGCTCCATCCACTGCGCCACCTAGCTGCCCCTGAGGCTGGATTTGAATTCAGGTCTTCCTCACTCCAAGTCCAGCCCTCTATTCACTGTGCTGCCTCTATCTGAGTGAGAACATGAGCATGATGAGCCATTCCTTTTTTTTTTTTTTTTGTGGGGCAATGAGGGTTAAGTGACTTGCCCAGGGTCACACAACTAGTAAGTGTTAAGTGTCTGAGGCTGAATTTGAACTCAGGTCCTCCTGAATCCAGGGCCAGTGCTTTATCCACTGTGCTACCTAGCTGCCCCCTGAGCCATTCCTTTTAACACAGAATAAAAAAAGAGATTAAAAAAAGCAATTTGTTTCTTTTTTGTTCTTCATCGCATATTTTAAAATGTTTGGTTTTTTCTCTCGATGTTCAAGTTAATAATGTAAAAGAAAAATATGTGAACAGCAATTAAGTAAAACCAACCAGTCCATCAACCAAATTTGACATGGTATATGATATTCCACTTCCCTTATCCCTTACCTTTGCAAAGGGATTTGTTTGTTAAAGTAAACATGTTAATTTGTGGTATTCAGCAGAAGAGGGTTTTATCTATCTAACATTTATATAATACTTTAAGGCTTATGAAGCACATGCTTTAAGTTATATTATTTGATCCTGACAATAATACTGCAATATATAAGTTCTGTGATTCCCATTTTACAGATGAGGAAATTGAGGCTGAGAGAAGTTAAATGACTTGTCTAGGGTGACAGCGTTTCAGAGGCAGGATTCAAACTCAGGTCTTCCTGACTTTCATTTCAACACTTTTATTTACTGTGCAATTAGCTTCCCCTTCATGAACAAAGATGTCTCTCTTCACAAAAGTTTTACCCATATCTCTTTACAGATTTGAAAGGTAACAGAAGTGGTCTTTTCCCCTTTGCTTTTCCTACTGGTTCCCCCTATGAGCCCCTCCTACCTTTATAGACCCACAGTAGATACTTAATAAATGTTTATTGGTTGATTATTAACTTATTTTCCTAATCCATGAAAAATGGGCAATCATTCTTAATTTGCTGTGAGATTGTGAAGTTCAGTATTTCTAAGCATGCTGGAAGTGTTCTCCAGAAAGACCTATTAAAAAATCTGTTATCCTTAATTATGAGACCCGAGTGATGATGTCTGAACTGTCAATTCTGATGGATCTGGGTTTCCCCTTCTTCTTTTCAGAACCCACACGGCAGTTAAAATAGCCCCAAGGTATAGTGCTCCTGTAATACATGTCCTGGATGCATCAAAGAGTGTGGTGGTGGTAAGTATGGATTTTTTTTTTTAATTCAAATTTCAGATATACCATAAGAGACTGATTTAGCATTACACATGTAAGAAGAAAGAAAAAGGTTTTGTTTTTTTCTCCCACAGGATTCCTTTTCTTGTTTTTTAGTTTTGCTGCTAACTTAAAAAAAAATTATTGCTATATCTTGTTTTAATACCTTTATTTCTCATTAAGTCCCTGACCCTTTCCACACTTACTGAGCTATCCTTTATAACAAAGAATACAAAAGAAGGGAGAAAAAATTCAGCAAAACTGATCAGAATAGACTTAATCGCGTCTTATAATATATCCGGGGCTCCTTATCCATACTATAGTCCATCTTTTCTTCAAAGAAAGGAGGAAAATACAGTCTTATAGCTTAAACTTCTCTTTAAAAGTAAGAGCCTAGGGGCACCTAGGTGGCGCAGTGGATAAAGCACCAGCCCTGGATTCAGGAGGACCTGAGTTCAAATGTGACCTCAGACACTTGACACTTACTAGCTGTTTGACTCTGGGCAAGTCACTTAACCCCCATTGCCCCACAAAAAAAAAAAATAATAAGAGCCTACTCTGTACTAGCCACTAAACATTTATAAAGTGCCAGCTGTGTGCCAGGCCCTATGCTAAGCATCTGAGATAGAAAAAAGTCAAGAGATGGTCCTTGCTCTCAAGGAGCTCACAGTCTAATTGGGGAGACAACATGCAAGCGACCAAACTATTGTTGTTCTTTAGTCATGTCTGATTCTTTGTGATCCCATTTGGGGTTTTCGTGGCAAAGATACTGGAGTCGTTTGCCATTTCCTTCTCCAGCTCATTTCACAGATGAGGAAACTGAAGCAAAGAGGGTTAAGTGACTTGCCCAGGATTCTACAGCTGCTAAGTGTCCGAGGCAAGATTTGAACTCTAACCCTCTAGCTCTCTATCCACTCCACCACCTAGCTGACCTTCTCCCAAGTGAGATATAGGTAAAATTGGAATTAGCAGAGAGAAAGCACTAGAATTAAGAGGGATGGCAAAAGCTATCTGTAGATGGTGGGATCTTATCTTTGTCTTGAAGAAACCAGGAGGTGGAGATGAAAAGGGAGATCATTTCAAATATGGGGGTGGGACAGGCACTGGAAATGCCCAGAGATGGAGATGAAGTTAATGCTTATAGGAAGTCTGAAGCTACTGGTAGTATACCCACAGTGCCCTGAGGACCATCGTCATCATCACCATAGTCATCATAACAACAACTAGCATTTATATACCACTTTACCGTTTGCCAAGCTCTGTATATATGTTGTCTATTCCTATTAAAATTTAAGTAGTCTGGTGTGCTGAATTAGGTATTAGAGGACTGAGGCCAAAGATTAATCATTTATAGAGCACTTATGTTTGCTAAATGATTTCCTCAGGACAGCCCCATGGTTCAATATTTATTAACCCCATTTTGCAAATTTGGAAACTGAGGTTCTTAGAAGTTAAATGACTTACCCATAGTCACACAGTAGAGGGTCCAAGGCAGATATTTGGCACCCTGGGCTCCTGACTCTTTTTTTCTTCACCAAGATGTCTCTACCAGGTAGAGAGGACCTTCTTTGCCTTAAGATGCCAGTGACACCAGCATCCACATAGATATGCTTAATTTTCTACAGCGGTAAATCCTTACTTATAGAACAAAGCTGCCAGAGGAAGAGAATTTGCAGAAGATGTCCCACTTGGAGATGGGTATGTCCCTCACCAAGACAGAAGTATTTAGAAGGCCTTCAGAATCTGGCTCTGACTTGTGAAGAGATGTGTAGAGTGCACACACCTCCGTCCAGGTGGACAGGTCCTTTTTAATTAACCAAAGCCAACTTGTTCATGCCTGCGTGCCTTGGGAGTCCCTTCTGAAACTGTCCTTTCCTCCATTCATTTTAACATCCATTAAGCACCTATTATTGGAAACTTAAGGTACGGCTTAGCCTTGTGGAGTCAAGAGGGCCTTAGGAGAAAGACTAGCCCTGTGATCATCTGTAACTCACTTAACATCTCAGTGTCCCAGCAGACTCTTTTAAAACTGTAGGTAATAGATCAGTTGTCAGTTTGCATTGGTGGAGGGAGATGCCATAACCAAACAAAAAAATATGTCAGGTATCACACTAATGGGTTTCTTTGTTTTATAGATTGTGAACTTATTACAGGTGCAGATAATTTCATATTTATAGTCCTAATAAACTATTTAAAATTTTCTTTTATGTATTTAACAAACGTTGATGTTTCAATGCCCAGAAAAGAGAATTGTACATTTTTTAAAAATATAAATCCCATTTTCCTACTTGTATGTGTCACCTTCTGAATTCCTTTCTCTCCTCCATGTGTTTTTTTTGTTTTTAATTTTTTTTTTAAGTGAGACAGTTAGGGTTAAGTGACTTGCCCAGGGTCACACAACATAGCTAGTAAGTGTTAAGTGTCTGAGGCCGGATTTGAACTCAGGTACTCCTGACTCCAAGGGCCGGTGCTCTATCCACTGCACCACCTAGCTGCCCCTCTCCATGTGGTTTTTTTTGTTTTGTTTTTTGTTTTTTTTTGTTTTTATAGTGAGGCAATTGGGGTTAAGTGACTTGCCCAGGGTCACACAGCTAGTAAGTGTTAAGTGTCTGAGGCTGGATTTGAACTCAGGTACTCCTGACTCCAGGGCCGGTGCTCTATCCACTGCACCACCTAGCTGCCCCTCTCCATGTGGTTTTTTTTTGTTTTGTTTTTTGTTTTTTTTGTTTTTATAGTGAGGCAATTGGGGTTAAGTGACTTGCCCAGGGTCACACAGCTAGTAAGTGTTAAGTGTCTGAGGCTGGATTTGAACTCAGGTACTCCTGACTCCAGGGCTGGTGCTCTATCCACTGTGCCATCTAGCTGCCCCTCCATGTGTTTATAAAATATATCATTGATATAATCTTACTGCTAAGTCACTGTCACTACTCACTAACTCCTCTCCCTCTTTTCCTCACACAATGGAATGGAAAGACATTTATTCTGCACTCAATTTATATCAAGCACTTGCTTGTTGTTTGTCCCTCATTCTCGATGAGGACCATGACATCAGGGTGATGTCATGGCTTGTAGTAAACTGGATTTAAGTGAGGAAGGGCTGTGCAAGGTCAACAACCACACTCCCTTCTTCAGAGCCATCTGACAAGATGTATAGCAGGACAACTGGAGATGGCCTCATATGTTTGAGCTGATTGGGGGTTAAGTGAGTTGCCCAGGACCACACAGCTAGTACATGTCAGGCAAGGCTTGAACTCACATTCTCCCAATTTTCGGGCCAGTGCTCTGTCCATTGCACCAGCTAGCTTCCCTTAAGCACTTTGCTAAATGCCAGAGATATAGACAGAAAGACACTGTATGTGCCAGGCCCTATGCCAAGCATGTGAGATAGAAAAAAGTCAGAAGATAGTGCCTGCTCTCAAGGAGCTCACATTCTAATAGGGGAAGACCTCACAGCAGGTTTTAGCTGCAAGTGAGATGATAAAGCCTGAGAGTCCTTAGGGTGCAGTGGCAAGTCAGATGACAGTGTGGGGGCTGGAAGGATTAGAGGCATAGTGGCAGGCCCAGTGATCTACCATTTTAGCTTAGCAGTGTGAGCCATGTTCCTAACCAAAGACTGTTGGGAAGGGTCTAGTGGTCCTAATGGTGTGATGAAGGAGACTACTGGGTTACTTCTGAGGGGGCTGGGGTTCAAGGGGAGGCTCATCATTCAGTGCAGGTGGAGTATCCAGAGTAATGAGGGCTAGTAAAGACTCTTTTCATCATTTTCCCTCTCTGATCTCTAATCTCTTTATCCAGTGGCTCCTTTCCTCCTGTCTAAAAACATGCCAAGTTTTCCCTTATCCTTAAAAAGTCTTCACTTGACCTTGTTATATGCTCAAGCTAGTTTTCTATAATCTCTCCTTTTCACAACCACACTCTCAGCGAAAGTCATTTATATTCATTGCCTCCCCTCCCATATCTCCTTTCTCTTTCCCTTGCCATCTGGCTTCTGACTATACCACTTTTTTGAAATTTTTCTCTAAAAGTTTACCACAGGGGCAGCTAAGTGGTGCAGTGGATAGAGCACCAGCCCTGGATTCAGGAGGACCTCAGTTCAAATCTGGCCTCAGACCCTTAACACTTACTAGCTGTGACCCTGGGCAAGTCACTTAACCCCAATTGCCTCACCCCAAAAAAAAAAAAAAGTTTACCAGCGATCTCTCAATTACTGAACCTAATAGTCTTTTCTCATTCCTCATGTAATCTTGACCTCTGTGGCATCTGACACTGCTGACCATGTTTTCTTCCTGCATAATCTCTCCTTCCCTGTTTTCATGACACTGCTCTCTCGATACTCCTAACTTTTTTTTTTTTTTAATTTTTAGTGAGGCAGTTGGGATTAAGTGACTTGCCCAGGGTCACACAGCTAGTAAGTGTTAAGTGTCTGAGGCCGGATTTGAACTCAGGTACTCCTGACTCCAGGGCCGGTGCTCTATCCACTGCGCCATCTAGCTGCCCCTACTCCTAACTTTTTTTTGTTTATTTTTTGTTTTGGCAGGGCAGTGAGGGTTAAGTGACTTGCCCGGGGTCACACAGCTAGTAAATGTTAAGTGTTGCCACCTAGCTGCCCCCAATACTCCTAACTTTTCGATAGGTTCTCACTCATTCTTGCTGGGTCATCATCCCTGTTCTGTTCCCTATGCATGGGCACATCCCAGGGCTCTAGTCTGGATCCTGTTCTCTCTCTAGATTCTGCTTAGTGATTTTATCTCCCATTTTTTCAACTTTCACTTCTGTCAGATGATGCCCAGGTCTGTCTTGCCTCTCACCTGAACTCCAGACCTACGTCACCTGTCTCTTGTGCATCTCAGACCCTACATATCCAAACTATAACACTGTTTTTGCCCCTAAAGCCTCCCGTTTTCATAATTTACCTACTTATGTGGAGGGTACCACCATCCTCCTAGCCCTTTCTGTTTGCAACCCTGTAATCATTTTTAACTCTTCACTCAACCTTCCCCTTAGACCTACTCACTTCTCATGTAGTGTTTTGTAATATAATTCATTTCAACAAACACATTCAGCAAACACTGGTTAAGCACCTACTCTGTCCATGGTGCTAGGTACTCGAGATACAAAGACAAAAATAAAATAGTCTCTGCCCTCAGGGAACTTACTTTCTACTGGGGCAATAAGGTAAGTATACACATAATTATCGTACAAGGAAACCAGAGGAGAGAAAGAGCCACAACTGATAGGAAAAGGGAAGGCTGTAAAGAGGAAGTTAAACCTTAAAAGGAAAAAAAAACACCTTTATTTTTCATTTAAATAATGAAACAAGCATTTCCATAACATAGTATAATTAAAAAGATGATTGCACTTGAAACTGCAGATCTGTTAAATATGTACATTTCTTTCTTTTTTCTTCCTTTGCCTCCCCCATCCTTGCCCCAGAGATGGCTACCATTAGAGACAAATAGGGGTGTGTATGTATGTATGTATGTATGTGTGTATATGTGTGTGTGTATATATGTATATGTGTACATATAAAATATAAATAAAGTCTATATCATTTCTTTCTATGGATGCATATAGCTTCTTTCTCCATATGTCCTTTATAGTTAATTTGGGTATTTATAATAGAATGACTTAGTTGCTCAAAGTCATTCTGGAAACAGTATTACTGTTACAGTATACAGTGTTCTCTTGGCTTTGCTCATTTCACTCTTTATTATTTTGTGCAAGTCTTTGTATGTTTTTCTAAGATCATTGAGCTCATCATCTCTTATAGCACCGTAGTATTCCATCACAATCACATACCACAACTTGTTCAGTTATTCCCTATTTGATGGACATCCCTGTAAATTTCCAGTTCTTTGCCATCACAAAGAGAGTTGCTGTAAATATTTTAGAACATATAGGTTCTTTTCTTTTTCCCTAATCATCTTTGGAAATAGACCTAGTAGTGGTATTGCTAGGTCAGAGGGTATGGGCAGTTTAATAATGCTCTGGGCATAATTCCAGATTGCTTCCCAAAATGACAGATATAAGAAGAGATGAAGAGGGAATGTGTTCAGGCACAGGAAAGGACTTAAATGCATTGTTGTGAGAGATGGAGTATTGAGGTCAGGGAGTATCAAGTACTTACTTATTTTGAGAACTGTTTGTTCCTATCCTTTGGCTACTGTATTTGTTGCTTTTGGAGTGAGCTAGCGAGAGCGAGAGAGAGGGGGGGGGGGAGGGAGGGGGAGAAGGGAAAGGGTACATATGTGAAAGACCTGTTTGAAAGGGGTGTGTGTGGGGGGGGTGTGTGTGTGTATAGTATCAATGAGACTTGACAATTGTTCAGATATGAGGGATTAGGAAGAGGCTAGAGTAAAGGATGATGACTGATGTTAGGGTGTGTAGATTGGGAGATATTGGAGTTATATGTACAGAGATGGTACTGATGAAACCACCGAGAGATGGGGTATAGACAGAACAGAAGAGGTCCCAGGACAGAGCTTTGGGAAGCACATCAGTTAAGGGTGATAGAAGAGGTGGGTCCTAATAAAGCAAAGCCTATTGAGACAGAGCAGTCAGGTTTAATGGGATCACGGAAGGTGAGAGAGGAGAGGGGGGTATCTAAGACAAAAGGGTGGTCATCAGTAGTAAAAGCTGTGCAGAGGCCACAGAGGGTGTGGACTAAGAAATGGATTTAAGGGAACATTGGTAAACTTAGTGAGCATAATTTCAGTTGTGTTTTAGGGCAGGAAGCCAGGTTGAGAGATGAGTAGGTGGTGGAGAAGTGGAGGCAGTCAGTGTAGATAATTCTTGCCAGGAGTTTGGCAGTGAAAGGGAGGAAAGAGGTAGATTAATAGCTTGAGGGGATGACAGGGTCAAATATGGGATTTTTTTTTTTTAAGGGATAGTTGTAGACAATGGGGAAAAGAGACTGGAGACAGAGAAAATGAAGATGAGGGTGATTGATGTCAAAAACTCCTGAAGAAGGGAGGAGTGGATAGAATTAAGAATACAGGTAGAATCAGCCCTGGCAAGAGATATGACTAAGGTAGGAGAGGACGGTGGAAGATGTAGAAGGAGTCTGAGATGAGGAGTGGAGGAAGAAACAAGGGACCAGATGGTGAGTGTCAATGGCTTCTATTTTCTAAGTACAGTAGGAGGCAAGGACATCTGAAGGGGAGGGGAGGGGATGTGCTTGAGAGAAGGGAAGTTCTGGATCAGCTGCCGAGGGGAAAGAGGCATAGTCACTTAGGACAATACCATCTCATTGATTCTCAGAACAACCCTAGGAGTTAGGTGCTTTCGTTATCCCCATTTTACACCTATAGCCACTGAAGCATAGAAAGATCATGCAACAGTAAATGTCGGAGGCAAAATTCAAACCAAGTTCTTCCTGATACTGAGTCAGGAAGTCCAGTATATCAGGCATGAATCAGTGAGGACCCAATTGAGTCTTTCTTATGTAGGTCTGCAGTTAATCCAGTCATCACAGTGTTGTGACTTTGTTTAGGAAGATGAGCAGCAAAGGTAGGTGGTAAGGATGATCCTGAGGTAAGGACTAGAAGAGATGAAAGGGCACTGGGCATTAGGATGGAACGCAAGGGAATCCATGGTAGAGCTCAGCAGGTAGCCTGTTGTACTGAGCCTCTTGCCAATTGTGGGGTCATAAGATCAAAGTTATGAAAAAATAAGCAGGTGAGGCCAGAGCAGAGGGGATATGTTGGAAGAACAAGGAAAGATGAAGGAATGAAGAACCTGCTGAAGGGTAAGGCAAAAGGAGATTGTATTAAGAGATTTTCTGAGTTCATAATTAAGGAGATGACATGGTTATGTGGGGAAAGGCGTGATGTAGAATACGAACAGCCCTGGATGTGACTGAAGTAGAGGAAAATCATTAGTAGTTGAAGAGGTGACAGCTTTTTAGGAGACATCAAAGTCTGAGGGTGAGGGTTGAGTAGATTGTGAGAAAGAAGAACCAGAGGCCAAGAGTACAAAGCAACAAAGATCTGGGCAAGATGATAGAGATCTGGGGTTTTTAATTTTTGTGTGTGTATTATGGACCCATTTGGCAGTCTGGCAAAGCCTGTGGACCTCTTCTTAGAATCCTGTTTTTAAATCCACAAAATAAAATATATAACAGCACAGAGGAAACCAATTGGATTGAAATGCAGTTATCAGAATGTATTTTTTAAAAAGTTCATGGACCTCAGGTCAAGAATCCCTGATGTAGTTACATTGGAAGTACCCCAGAACAGGAAAGGTGATGGTGGGAGAAGGAATAATTTTAATATAAATATCTGGAATAATGTTAATAATGATAATGAGATTACAGAAATGACCCTACAGAAATCGACTTTCTCTGTGGAAATGAAATGTAAATGCAGCCAGTAATAGCCAGGTAACAATCTGGAAAAACATTACATAGACATTTGTCCATAGATTTTGGGATTTGGAGAAAACAGTTAATTTCTCGGACTCAGATTTTCCCTGGGCCTGGGTCTATATTGTTAGTTCTTAGAGCTCCTCTGGCAGTTCTGTGCAAATCACAGGTAGACTTTAGAAGTTTTCCTGGGCAGGAACACCATCTCCTTTGGAAACTAAGTTAGGTGGAATGTAGGTCCCTTGAGGCTAGGGGCTGTTTTTCCTTTTGTCTTTGTATTCCCAGCTCCTAACTCAATGTCTTCATTGGTGTTTGCTGAATTGTCTTGAAGAGGTGAAATTCTACAGGCTCTAAGTTGTGGAGGTCTTTGCATTCCAATGGTCTGGACCATTTGGGTAATCAATATGGCTTAAGTTAACTTGTGAATTGTGGCTAGTTAATTACATAATTAATGAGGTAGACTTTTTTTTTTTTAGGAGAAGAGGTCATCTGAACCAATGCAGATAGACCACTGTTGAGCAACTTCAGACTTAAAGATTTGCCTGGGAAACCAGAAAGTTTAAGTGAATTCCCTAGGGTGACAAAGCTAGTATATATCAGAGGGTTGGCTTGCATCCACTATGCTACCCTGCTTCTCCAATGTTTAAATAACCCCCTTTAAAAAAAAAGCAACCCAAATGATACGGGGGAAATTGGTGGGGGTTTGGGGTAGGGGTTCTTAGGAATTCCTCTTTAAAGAATTACACCCTCTTGTATACAAATCCAATTAGAATAAAATAATATTTAATTTAGGCGCTAGGGAAAGGAAACCAAGAGAGAAGTCCTTGGAATTCTTCTCATGGGGAGAAGGCATGGCATAGAGGCATGGTTCTCTGAGATACCTATCTCCTCTGAGCAGGAGACAGGCAAATACTTTTATAGAGGACCGATGGTGGTCCGATGGGGGTGATCATCTGACTGGAAAGCTCCCTTATTGGGGGGAGGACCATCCCCCACTGGTGGTGGCTGGGGGAAGTTGGGTGAGAGGCGGCTCTGATCTCCTAAGCCATCTCTGTCCCCCTCATGCCACAAAGGCAGCAGCCACACCTAATCTTATCTCCCCAAGGGGTAGGGGAGACTGGAAAGAAGGGTGGTGGTCCTGGAGCTAACTCAATTCAGATCAGGTGCCTCTTAGATCAGGTGTGTCTGTCCTTTTTTCCCCCAGAAAACTTCTGAGATACCCTGGGCCCATAACACCAAACAGAAGTCATTTAGTAGATCCTTTGGACTAAGGACACATTTTGGGAATATGACATTTTCCAGGGACTACTTACTTGTTTAACTTGGTGAAGTGGAAATGAACATTAGCTCTTTGTGAAACCAAGACACTTGCTTCCGTTTCATCTGCCTATCTTAATAATAATGGGATGTGGATGAACTCAGGGGATTTAAGCAAAAACTAAATGGCTTGGATGTCTTTTTTTTTTTTTTTTTAGTGAGGCAATTGGGGTTAAGTGACTTGCCCAGGGTCACACAGCTAGTAAGTGTTAAGTGTCTGAGGCCAGATTTGAACTCAGGTCCTCCTGACTCCAGGGCCAGTGCTCTATCCACTGCGCCACCTAGCTGCCCCTGGATGTCTTTAAATACTGAGTATTCACAGTGCTGTAGGGTCTGTCTACAATTTATATCTAAGAAATCCAACCCTGGTGATCTCAAAATTTAGAATCTATTGCAATGTGGAAATGGTTTAAAAATATCCTTTATAGGTAAATATAAGAAACAGTGGCGTCTTCATTGTGTTCCCAAGTTTTGTGAAGGAAGGTTTTGAGGTGAGTTTAAAATGAGGACAGTGAGATAGTGGTCTGATTCTAGGTGGATTAAGATCTTCCTTTCTGATAATACTCCTCTTAGCAACTCTTAAACTTGTTAACAAAGTTGGTTGGGTTGCTACAAGATTCAGAAAAATAGAATTTCCTTTTTAATGGAATCTTAAAATGTTAGTGCTAGAAGGGAACTTAGAAATTGTCTAATCCAGGGATTCTTGACCTGAGACCCTTGAACTTGCCTTATTTAATTTTTTAAGTAACTTTCAACATAATTGTTTTCCTTAGAAATTGCTATATTTTATTTTATGCACTTAAAAACATTATGAGGAAGGGTCCACAGATTTTAGCAGGCTGCCAGAGTTGGGGGGGGGGTATGACACACAAGAGATTGAAGACCCCTATCTCACCCATTTTCATTTTACAGATGAGGAAAGTGGGAACCTTCCATTTCCTTATCAGAGATCCCATTTGAAGGCTGCCAACTTGCTATTCATTGCTCTAGGGTTTAAGTACATGACTAGCTGCAAATATTTTTCTATTTTATATTTGGTTCTGTGATTTTTTTAAACTGCCAATTTGATAATGATGGCCCCAAATTATTTTTGTTCTGGAGACAGTTTTAATATGGGTCAGAAGAGCTTATCATTTGAGTGGTCTTTAGTTTTGGGGTTAGTTAGTACCAAAGTTTTCTCTGTCCTCTCCCCATACTCTCCCCTACCATACCCTCCTGGTGCTGGCTGAGGGGAAGAAACCATTTCAGTGTTTTGGGGAAACCTCACAACAAACCCGGTTTCAAGTTCAGACAGTGAGCTGGTGTCTTTCTTGGTCTCCTGTGTTGTCCCTGGATAAGGTTGTTAATTAACCTTGACTTCTTTTCTTAGTGCTCTCAGCTATTGGATGAAAATCTAAAGGATGACTTCTTTGAGGAAATCATTGAAGAGTATGAAGACATTAGGCAGGACCATTATGAATCACTCAAGGTAAGCTTAAAAACTCGTTTGGATAATAAAGTAATCCTTTTGTTTGCTGTGGATCTCTTGCCACATGCCCAGACTGAATATGCAGAGCTGTCTTCAAAAGTAAGTGTGCCATTTTGGCCTATTATTTGTCCCTTTGCCTGATGTAGCATGGTATATTCTAAGCTTTCACTTAATGCTGGGAGTCAGGTACAAGGCTAGATAATATACTACAGTGGATGAATCCAAAGGCTGGGCTGTGGTTTATAATGGTTAATCTTCCTTCTTGTTCTTTATAACATGTTTGGACCATCCAGTTAACTTCTTGCCTATGATTTCCTCCAGGCTTAAGATCCTCTGGGTCATAGATTGCTCTGTGGGGTTAGATTCTCAATTCTACTCATCAATTCTAATTTATTGCTTTTTGTAAAAATCAGTAGAAAGGGAAATAAGCTTGCAAAAA
Source organism: Dromiciops gliroides (assembly GCF_019393635.1). Taxonomy (NCBI): domain Eukaryota; kingdom Metazoa; phylum Chordata; class Mammalia; order Microbiotheria; family Microbiotheriidae; genus Dromiciops; species Dromiciops gliroides. The sequence goes on along the minus strand of NC_057864.1, from coordinate 142,438,440 downwards.
GCCAAACATGCAATCCAGCTAAAGCAAGAACATTTATTGATCAAACTGAGAAGAGGAAAACAAATATCTGTGAACTGGAACAGATCTTATGCCAGGGTTTCCATTATGATCATTTCTCATCTTCAGTAATAGTGGAAGCACCATAATTAGGCCCTATAATTTTGGCACCAACTATGTTATATGAGGAATTGGAAATGTCACTTAAGATGAGTGTAAATATAAAAGAAAGTAATTCTTTAGGTGACAGTTTTGAAGGCACTCAGGGATTGATTTTCAAGATGATCCAAAAAAGATTTAGAAGAAGAAAAGGATCACTATTGACCCACATGCCTATTTTCTTATTTAAATAAACTGTCTTTGCTTGCTCATTAAGAGAAAAACATGGGATGAAAACAGGTAAACCTAAAGATGATTTTCATCAGGCTGCATCTTCATAGGCACATGTTTGACTGAGAGATACAGAGAAAATAAGTTCCTGCTGTGTTTGTATGTTGCTTACAAATACGATTTACTCGCTGAAGCAAGCACAGCTTTAGGGGCTTTCTCAAACACAATGTCTTCTGTTAAAGATAATACAGAGTGGGGGCAACTAGGTGGTGCAGTGGATGGGGCACCAGCCCTGGAGTCAGGAGGACCTGAGTTCAAATCCGACCTCAGACATTTGACACTAGCTGTGTGACCCTGGGCAAGTCACTTAACCCTCATTGCCCCGCAAAAATAAATAAATAAAAAAATTAAAAAAAATTAAAAAGATAATACAGAGCTCCTGGTAGATTACAGGCACATAGATTACTGTGTTCAACAATCCTGTATTAACATCAGATGAGGCCTAAAATGAAAGAAGCCAAGGATATCCATGGAATAGAGACTGTCCTGCACAATGGGCAAATCAAAGAGTGATTTAGAGCTGGAAGAAGAGCTAGAGGCCACTAAATTGTACCCCTTCATGTTACAGAAGATGTAACTGAGATCCAGTGACGCCACACAGATCAGACAAATAGTAAGTGGCAGAGTCAAGATTTGAACCTGGGTCTTCAGACTCGAATTTCTGTGCTTGCTTTTCCCACTGCAGGGCCTCATTTTTGTGGGTGGTTGACACTGATTGTATCAGACAGCAGAATATACAGGACCTCTTCTGTGAGGTCCTTATTCACCCAATCATTTAACCAACAGACGTGTCCTAAACTGTTACTCTGTGCCAGACACTATGCTAGTTGTGGAGGATACAAGTACAAAGGATGCAACAGTCCCAACTGGCAAGGAGCTTACATTGTAAGGGGGAAAAATGGGTAAATACAGAATAAATATACAAAATTTTAAAGTAGTTAAATACAGGGTAGTTTGGGAAGGGAGGGCACTAGTTATTGGGGGGAGGAGGAGTGGCTTAATGCAGAAGGTACTTGAAGGAAGAAAGGGAGTGTAAGGTAGAGGTGAGAAATCCAAGCATCAGAATGGCCAGTTAGCAAAGGCAGAGAAGTGGGAGATAAAGTGCCATGTATGAAAAATAGAGAAAGCCAGTTTGATAGGCTCATAAATTGCAGGGTAGAGGGGTAAAGCTAAAAAGATAGGTTGGGGCTAGATTGTGATGGGCTTTACAAACCAAACAGGAATTTATATTTTATCTTCGATGTAATAAGAAACCATTGGGGTTTATTAAGTAGGGTAATCAGAGGTCCGATCTGTGCTTAAGGAAGATCACTTTGGCAGCAGGGGAGGATAGACTAGGGTGGGAGAGACTTATGGTAAGGAGACCAATTTGGAGGCCATCGTAGTATGATGAGGACCTAAATTAGGAAGGTGGCTATGTGAGTAGCGGGAAGGGATCAAGTGGTGTCATGGAGATGGAAACTGCAAGACAAGGCAATGGATTAGATCCATAGGGTGGTAAGGGAGAGTCCAGAATAATACCAAGATTATGAACGTGAGGCCCTGAAAAGATGGCGGTGACTTCAGGGGAAAAAAAAAAGAGAGAAGTTTGCAAGAGGAAGGTTTGGGAGAAAAGATAATGTCTTTTGTTAGATGCGTTGGATTTGAAATGACTCTGGAACATCCAGTTTGAAATGTCTGTTGAGCAGTTGGTGATATGGCGCTGATGAAAAAGGAAGAGACTGGAGCTGGATCTATGGACTGTGAGTCATCTGCAGAGAGGCAATAAACCCGAAGGGGAAGAAAGTGGAGGAAGCCCTTACTCCTCAGATTAGAATATTTACTCTATCAGCGGACATGTTTTGGACAGACAGTGCAGTAAGATGAGCTCAGGCTTTGAACTGGAAAAGAACAGGCTGCACCTCATTTGGATTTCAGGGATTCCCTCCCAAGTTATCTGCCACAAAGACCCATTTTAACAACAGCATTCTACCATTGATGGTGCATGGCTACAGGTCACCAAACCCCATAATGTCAGAAGAATAAAAACATATGGTGACTGAAGAATGACCAATGAAGATATGGATAATGGGTATATCTAGTGTACAGCATATTGTCAGGGCTTTCTTGTGCAAGGGGTCCCTTTCTGCATCTTTATGCCCAAGTAATTCAAGCCCCTGGTTATTTATTAATACCTTTCTGAGCAAGGTCGGAACCTAAGGATTTTTGTTATTTAAGCCATCTCTTTGGTTGAAGAAGCTAACATGAACAGGTTTACAGTGTAGCCTTTGAAAAAAATTCAAAAGATCTTGACTAAGACTTTTTTTTTTTTCCAGGAAAGAAGATACTTAACCTTAGATCAAGCCAGGAAAAAAGGCTTCTATATAGACTGGCCCTCAGAACCACCCCCAGGTCTGTTTGGGGCTGTTTGAGTGCAGGGGGAAGGGATAGATGCAGGAGTGATAGAAAATGGTATGCATTTGAGAAATGCATCAGTATTCCAGAGCCAGTGAGTGTTCCATTCTGTCCCTCTCTGTGACCTTGGGTATCACCTAACCTCTCTGAGCCTCAGTTTCCTTTTCTGTGAAGTGGGGAAATAATACTCGTAGGACCTGTCTCCTAGAATTGTGAGGATCGGATGAGGTAATGCCCTGTGTAAGGGGTTCTGTGTTGTTAGCTCCATATCGGTGTGAGCTCCTGTTGTAGTAGAGTTATCTGTTGCTACTGAAAAGATCATTAAATTCTCATCCCACTTGGTGTCTTGTTTGCCACGTGATCTTTGGCAGATTCATAGTGATTGTCACATGAAGATCCCAGGACTGGGAGCGAGGCAGCCTTGGGTCCAGAGTCCCAGCTCTGTCCTTTACTAGCTGAGTGGCCTTAGGCCATTGAACTTTAGTGTTTCATTTTGCTCAGCTGTAAAATGGGAGTGGTCACTTTTACCCCTCTGACTTCATAGATGGGTATGAGGCTCAAAGGAGATGAAAAAGCTGAATCTCCATGCAAACTTGAACTTCCTGGGACTGTTGCTTTAAGTCCATGAAGCAGTTCAAGGGGAAGTTGGTTCCTATGCAGTGAGATGTTAAAAGATAAAGTTCATTTACTCACTGGGGAGCCACTCATTTAAATGACAGGTGAGAGACCTGCTGGTGTTAGGACAGTTTTAATTTCTGCTCTTCTTTCCCTCCCTGGGAATGATTAAGTTGGAAACGGCCCTGTTAAAATACTAGCCTGGGTAATTTCATTTTGTGTTTTGGGGGTGGGGAACTCTCCTGCTTCTGGTGAGGCTCATAAAATCAGTTTTGGGTGTTTGTGAAGAGCCAATCCACCAGACTCAGTGTGTCCTACCCCTATTAGCCATGTCAAACAGCAGCTTTCTTTTACCCTTTCCATTTTGTATGTAAACAGAAAACTCTTGAGGCTAAATATGGTCATGCTGCTTCTCTGATGCTGTTTGTGTAGCTACATTGACTTACAGCAGATCAAGGAGAGCAGTGAGTGCCCAGCTTCTGGGAGGTTCCTTTTAATCTCCCATGTTTGATGGCACTTGAAAGCCTGCTGATGGGCGTGCTGCTCAGAGGGCCAATTGAAGTCTCTAATTCAGAACTCAGAAGTGTTTTTTGAGGATGATTTGGTCACACCACTTAGCGGGGTTTAGGGGTTTATTTTGGCATGGGGAGGGGGTTAAGACAAGGAGTTGGGGGGAAAATCTGGGACTTTTCTTCAGAGGCCCCATGAAGCAGAGCTTCAAACACATGATAAGCTGTAAGAATAAACTTATTTTGAGTATACACTGCTAGTTCAGCCTGATAATTCCATTTGACAATGAACCCTGCAGAATTCAATCACCCGACAGGGCTAGACAGAATCTGGAGAAGTCTTTCAGTTTCTTCCTGAGTACAGGGAGGTAAGACTGCCCCTGAATCTTCTTAGAGATGCTGGTGCTATTTTTGAGTGATGGGAATTCTGTGGAGTTTTGCATTACTTCCCATCTCCCCACCCCCCAGAAGGATACATTAATATACATAGGATAGAAATAGGGAGTGGACCTTGGATTTTACTGATATGGGGAACTTCTGAACAAGGAAATTTCCTCTATGAATGTAGGTTAAGATCTTCTCTGTAACTGTAACTCTGTAAAGAGTTGTTAGAACACCATGTGGCCAGGGTCTACACAGCCAGCATGTGTCAGAGGTGGGGACTTGAACCCAGATCTTCCTGGTTTCTAGGCCACTTCTCTATCTTAGACCATGGAGTATCCTATATTACACATGTATGTTCTTTTCAAACACTGATCACCAAAAGTCCCTGCACAAGTACCAAGCCATGAAATTTCTCAGTCTTCTTGATTTATCTGTTCTAATATTTCACAATTCTTGGTGCCAAGATGTTCTTCCTTCTGTTTCATTTGACTCTTTTCTGCCGAAATTAAGCCCTTTACATCCTGCCACCCTGAGTGGGTTGGCAAGTGCAGAGGTTTGATGTAGAGAACAGGAGGTAAAGAACTGCAGAAACGCTATCCTGGCCCTTTCACCCACTGGCAGCTAAAAGAGCAAATATAGGTATTATTTTGTTAGTCAGATGTGAGAATAAAGTTGACAGGTAGCAGGTGGGGTGAGGCCGCCGTAGTGGTTATGTATCAGGAAAAAATAGGCTGGCTGTTCAAACTCTTTCCACACCGACTTTTTATTCCCGCTCTCCCTAGCCCCATGTTCTTTCTGTCGAAAGGCTTCCACTCTGCTTGTACATATGTTTTTATTCATAATGCCCTGAAGTAGTAGGTAGGGGGTGGTACTGTGAATGTCACCTCATGGGGAAACTGAGGAACAGAGTTTAAGCACCTAGGCCTAACTAGATGCAGAACCAGTAGTAAAACCTTTGATCTTCTGACTCCTGCTCTTACTTTCACTGTAGCCTGTTCATCAGACTGGGCAGTATTTCTGTTATCCCAGGCCAGAGAAAATAGCATAACACTCTTTCTCTGGTGACAAGTCTCCCACCCCCTTAAATGAATTTTAAATTTCATAAATGAAGACCCACCTATATTTTTTTGGGGGGGTGCCCCTTGGACCATATATTCAGAGGCATAAAGAAAGTAATTTATTTAAGAAGCGGGACAAAATTATTCTTTTCTCCAAGGCAATCTAACCCCCCCCCCCAAAAAAAAAAAAAACCCAACAACAAACCACAACTCCTACGGGTGACAGGAATAAGACAGTGTGTGGGAGTCTCCTGAGCAACTTCAGACTTAGAAACTAGAGCCCTTGGTAGGCTGTGCATTCCCTGTATGTGAAAGATGTTTAAACTTCAAGCCTTGAATATTCCTCATGGTAACCTATCCTTTTTGTTTCTCTAGTGAAACCCAAATTTATTGGGACTCAGGTTTTTGAAGACTATGACCTGCAGAGGCTGGTGGACTACATTGACTGGAAACCTTTCTTTGATGTTTGGCAACTCAGGGGCAAATACCCCAATCGAGGTTTTCCCAAGATCTTTAATGACAAAACAGTGGGTCAGTTCAGTTGTTCCTTCTTTGTGATATTTTCCTATCTTTTCAGTTGAAAAGGATATTAAATAGTAGTGTGCCGGGTGATGTTTTGATCTCAGTCACATATTAAGTTGCCTCCTCTGTGCCCAGTATTGGATGTGCTGAGCTTGCAAAGGCAGAGATGAAATAGTTTTTACCAGCAAGGAAATGATATTCAGGAAAGAAAGGAGTAGAGCTGAGAAGTGATTTTGGATCAGGTTACTGCCACTTGGGGTTGAAGATGGAGATTATCTGGCCTGCTCTGACTAAGGAGAATTGGTGGGGTTTTTAGGTCCAGTGGGAGAAGGTAGTTGATCTTTTTTTTTAAACCATTTCACAAACTGCTCAATCTTTGGTTCAACATAGATAAATAACCAATGACATAAATTAAGTTAAAATCAAATGGGAGGGGCAGCTAGGTGGCACAGTGGATAAGGCACAGGCCCTGGATTCAGGAGGACCTGAGTTCAAATCTGGTCTTAGACACTTGACACTAGCTGTGTGACCCTGGGCAAGTCACTTAACTCTCATTGCCCCACAAAATCAAAATAAAAAAAAAAAACAAATGGGAGACTGTGGATGAGCTTAAAGGCACCAGGATTTCATAGGGATGGGTCCTAGTTATTGATCAGTTGTGTTATGAGGAGTAGGAGGTAGACTTTTTCTTTCAGAAACTATCTTCTCCTATTGCCTTTTTTTGGGGGGGGGGGCAGGGCAATGAGGGTTGCCCAGGGTCACACAGCTAAGTGTCAAGTGTCTGAGGTAGGATTTGAACTCAGGTCCTCCTGAATCCAGGGCCAGTGCTCTATCCATTGCGCCACCTAGCTGCCCCGCCATTGTCTTTTTTTTTTTTTTTTTTTTTTTTTGCAGGGCAATTTGGGTTAAGTGACTTGCCCAGGGTCACACAGCTAGTAAGTGTTAAGTGTCTGAGGCCGGATTTGAACTCAGGTACTTCTGAATCCAGGGCCGGTACTCTATCCACTGTGCCATCTAGCTGCCCCAACCCCCACCATTGTCTTTTAAGGAATCTGAAATGCCACCATAAGAGATTAATGTTTGTGACTTAAAAGGGTTTTGTTTTGGTCTCACTCAGCTTCTCTTTTTAAGTTCAAATACCCTGAGATTGGGGGGTGATGATATCTTGGTGTTTTTTTTCGGGGCAATGGGGGTTAAGTGACTTGCCCAAGGTCACACAGCTAGTAAGTGTCAAGTGTCTGAGGCCAGATTTGAACTCAGGAACTCCTGAATCCAGGGCCGGTGCTCTATCCACTGCGCCACCTAGCCGCCCCCGGGGGGTGATGATATCTTAAGCCACTGGGGGTTAGTTGATAGCTAACCAGAGATCCCAGGTGAGAGGGTAACGGGGGAGGAAGGAATGAGGGGCAAGGCAGAACTATGAGAGGGAAGCTAAGTTTAAACAGGACCCAGTCAGTGAGTGAAGAAACATTGATTAAGCACCTACTATGCACCAGTAACTATGCTAAGCCCTGGGGATACAAAGAGACAAAAGACAGGCCCTTCTCTCAAGGAGCTTACAACAAGCAAACAAATATGTACAAACAAGCTATATACAGGATAAATAGGAGATAATTAAGAGCCAGAAGACTCTAGAATTAAGAGAGGTTAGGAAAAGCTCCTGTAGAAGATGAGATGTTTAGTTGAGACTTAAATGAAGCCAAGGAAGCCAGTAGGTGTAGTTGAGAAGGGAAAGTTATCCAGGCCTGGGAGACTGCCAGAGAAAATGCCTGGAGTGGAAAGAGAGATTGTCTTGTTTGTGGAATGGCCAGGAGGCTAGTGTCACCGGATTGAAGATGGCATGGCTTGAAGTAAGGTATAAGAAGACTTTGAAGGTAGGAGGGGGCTGGGTTATGAAGGGCTGTGAATGCCAAACAGAGCATTTTATATTGGATCCTGGAGGCCCTGGAGCTTATTGAGTAGGAGAGTAGCAGCAGTTTGCTTCAGCCTGTCAAGAAAACAAACAGTGTTCATGTGCAAGAATAAGAAATGGTTATGCTTGTTGTAGGCAGTGTCAGTGTATACTCAGCTCATAGCAGTGGTGGTAGTGACTGGTTACTGGTTGCTTTTCTTCAAAGAACTGAGCATGGTGTATATTTTTTTGAGAGAAAGAAATACTGACGGCGCAATCCATTGGCACTGTCATCTTCAAATGTGTGCCTGTACAGATATGTATGGGTAGTGGACAGTAGCCCAAGGGATGCTGCATTTATATTGTTTATACTATTTAATTGAACCATTGGGAATCATGCACACCGAAGTCTCAGGAATTACAGGAAGGTATTGTGTGCATGATGGAGGCAAATGGTTATATTTGGCATGAAGTTCTCTCTTTCTCTCTGATTGCTTCAGAGAGCCATATGTTGGCATTCTGCCCTTCAAAGCAGTGAAATGGTACAGTGGATAGAGCACTGGGCCTGTTGTCAGGGAGACCTGAATTCAAATCCAGTCTTAGACACTTACTAGCTGTGTAATCCTGGGCAAATCACTTAAGCTCTCTTTGCCTCAGTGACCTCAATTTTGAAATAGGAATATTAATAGCATCTACCTCTCAGGGTTGTTCTGAGGATCAAAGGAGATGATATTTGTAGAGCACTCAATACAGTGCCTAGCACATAGTAGGTATTATAGAAACACTTATTTCTTTCCCTCTTTTCCCCTCACTTCGCTTTATCCTCCGTGGAAGGTGTATGGTTGTAGCATTCAGCATAAGATAGTGTTGGCTTAGAGAACGAGATTATGGGGCTTGGAGATTGGGGCACTTAACTATGAGACACTGAAAAGCACCTTAGATTATGTTCATGGAAGTACCTGGTGAAATCTCTGAGTTGTTGCTGCTGGGGCATGGGGTGGAGGTGGAGAGAGGAGGTATTACATAGTTTTAAACATTTTTAAACATTTAAACTTTAAGTGAAGTTTTCTTTTTATCTAATAGGGGAAGAAGCCAAAAAAGTATATGATGATGCCCAAAATATGCTGAAGGTACTGATTAGTCAAAAGAAACTGCAAGCCAGGGGTATGGTTGGATTCTGGCCAGCACAGAGTGTCCAGGATGATATTCATTTGTATGCAGAAGATGCCATGCCACAATCTACAGAGCCAATAGCTAAGTTTTATGGCTTAAGACAACAGGTAAGAAAACCCATTATTTGTGGGCTAAGAGATGGCTTCTTCCTTACCTTTGATTAAGTCATTAAGCAAAATGTAATGACTCAAGCTCAAAGTCTGAAAAATTGCACCACTGCTAGGTTCTACCCGGAAAATGATCAATAAAGGGATGGGGAATGAATTTGTTGGGCTGAGAGAGAGGCTATTTGTATGATGAATAACAGCAGAAATGTCAGGGTGACCAGGATACTCAAGGCAGACACTCAGACAGGAACAAGGGCTCTAATTGACAGCTCTTGGGGGTGGTTGTTCAAAGGACATCTGCCAGACGCTTCCTCACATCAGTCTGTTAAGTCTTTTTTACACACTCAAAGAGTAACAATAATATCTCCCATTCCATTTGTGTCTTTGCACAGGCTCAAAAGAGGCATGTATGTGCACCATATGTCTATAAGTGAAATTGATTGTGGCCCCTCTCTTGTGGGAAAATCCCAGAATCTTCCTTACAAATTTTCCAAAGACCATTTTACTCTGACCCTTCTTCAAAATGTAGATATCCCTAGCAGGGGTGAGTGGTAGGACGATCAGCCTGCCTAAGGATACTTATAATAATACCCCAAAGGATTTGACCTTGCTTTGTTTCACTCCAACTCTGGCATTTTATATGCCATCTCATGCTCCCTCACAATAATAATAATCACTCACATTGCATAGTGCTTAAAGGTTTACAGAGTGCTTTATATGAAGAATTTCACTTGATTCTCACATAATCCCTTTGAGTTAGGTGATTCAGGCAATTACCATTCCTGTTTTATGGGTGAGGAAATTGAGGTTTAAAGTTTTAGAAAAAAAATTTTTTTTTATGAATAACTTTTTTTACATCACTCAAATTACTCACTACATTCTTCCCCCTTTACGAGAACCATCTCTTATAACAGAGAATGTTTTTTTAAAAAGAAAAAATAGAAATTTTTTTGCAAAACTGATCAGTATATTGAAGAAATGTGACTGTACATGCAGTGTTCTATACCTACCTTTGCCCCTCAAAAACTACAAAGGTATGAGTATGTGAGATGTCTTCTCATCTCTTCTTTGGAGCCACCCTTATTCTTTATAATTTTGCAACATTTATTGTCAGTTATTTTGTGGTTGTGTTTTTGTTTTTGTTTTTTCATTTACATCATTGCTAATCATTGTGTAGACTTCAAGGAGTTTAGTGACTTGTAAGCAGAGGTAGAATTCCAACTCAGGACTTCTGATACCAAGCAAAGTGTTCTTTGAAGTCTCCTTATCAGTGATAATCAGCTGATGGCACAGTGGATAGAGTGCTGAGCCTGGAGTCAGGGAGATTCATCTTCCTGAATTCAAATCTGGCCTCAGACACTTATTCGCAGCATAACTTCGGACAAGTTACTTAAGTAACTCTGTTTGCCTCATTTTTCTCATCTGTAAAATGAGGTGGAAAAGGAAGTGACAAACCACTTTTTTCCAAGAAAAACCCAAATGGGGTCACAAAGAGTCCATCATGGCTGAAAAATAACTGCACAACATCAGTAATAATCGCCTTGAGCTAAGATGAAGGTTGAGAAAAATGATTTGTATAATCATTGGTTTCTTGGCCTCTTTTTTTATAATTAAAATAGAAAAACTATTAAACCTCATTTTTAAAATGAGGTGTTTTTTTTTTAATCACCCAAATTTATCTGTGGATACCATCATCATTTAACTGTTTCTCTGCTTGTTTTTTTGTTTTAAGGCAGAAAAGGACTCTGCTAGCACAGATCCCTATTATTGCCTGTCGGACTTCATAGCTCCTCTGGAATCTGGGGTCCGTGACTACTTGGGCCTCTTTGCAGTGGCCTGCTTTGGAGTTGATGAACTGAGCAAGACCTATGAGGAGCAGTGTGACATTTACAGCAGCATCATGGTGAAGGCCCTGGGAGACCGTTTGGCAGAGGTAAAGAAGTCACTTTTAGAAGCACGTTGGGGGCTGCATTGGTGATGAAATGAGTTGCTTGTTACAAGGTAGGAAAAAAGTGCACAACATGGTGACCCCACAAACCGGAGGAGCTACCAGCTTTTATTTGACTTCAGTGGCATTGGGGCAGACCCCAGTGCAATGTGTGAGTACGTTTGAACATTGGCAGTGTTACCTGCTAAAACTCCCTTTTTAAAATGGTGCTTTAAAAATTTCCATTCATCTAAATCTTGCTGTTTTGAGAGAAAGTTTCAGTTTAGCCAGAGTGACTTTGTAGAGATTTCTTCCTTTCTCCTAAACCCTCGTTCTCTAATTCAGTGCCTCACTTTTAATCACTGAAGTCTAGGGCGGAGGTGTCAAACAGAGGGTGGGTGGGCAGACCGAAGCTAGAACAAGATTAAAAATTAACTGGGTAATATTTAGCAAAAAAAAAAATCCAATAAAACATAGATTATGTTAATGTGTAGTTTTTTAAGTCAACCTGTAAGAATCCTTATGTATGGTTTAGTGACCCCTGGTTTTATTTAACACCACTGGTCTAGGGTCATAAAATTCTACTGTACACTTGGCACATAGTAAGTGCATGGCAGCTATGTCTTGAATTCTGCAAACATTTGTTAAGCACCTACTGTATGCAAAGCTCTGGGGATACAAAGAGGAAAACAATAAAACCCTTTCCTTTAAGGAGTGTATATTTTACTGGAGTGATACAACATACAATCACATGAATACAAGATAATTTGAGGAGAGAACAGGAATCAGAAAAACTTTCTATGGGAGGAGGCACCTGAGCTAAGCCTTGAAGCATTCTAAGAGGTGGAGGTGAGGAAAGGGTCCAGTCAGAACATGGGGGATGAGCCTGTACAAGGACACAAATGGAGTGGGAGATGGAATGCCCAGGACTGAGAACAACAGTTAGGCCATTTGCCTGGAACTTAGAATGTGTAAAGGAAAGTAAAATCTAGGAAATCCAGAAGGGCAGGCTGGAGTCAGACTGTCGAAGGCTTTGAATGCCAATGTGTGGAGGCTGCATTTGAACTTAGAGGCAATAGGAAGCTACTAAAGAATCTTGAGCAGGGGAGTGACATGGTCTGGCCTGTGACTTAGAAAAATGATTTTGGCAACTCTTTGGTGGAGAAGAGAGAGATAGGAGGCAGGTATCTAATTAGGAGGATAACTCAATAATCTGGTTTGAGAAGTGAAGATTGAGACTAGAGGAATGACTTTTTGAGTGCAAAGAAAGGGACAAATGTTCTTGGTATGGAAGTAAATGAGAAAGACCTGGCTCCTGATCGAAGACAAGGGGTGAGGGAGTTGGGAAGGACTCTTGGTTTTGCCTGGCTGTGCTTATATGATGCAAAGATTTTGTATTTTTTCCAGGGGTAAGGAGTGAGAGAGAGCATATGGGAGGGAGAAAAAAATAAATCTGTGACAATTTTTAAAAAAATGTATATAATTTTTAAAAAGGAGAGAAAATGAATCTCTATAATTTTCAGCATTCACTTTTGATTTTGTGTGGGTGGTTGTTCTCTCCATTTACATTATTATGGTCATTGTATATCTTGTTTTCTTGGTTCTGATTACTTCATTCTGCCTCAGTTCATATAGATCTTTCCATGCTGCTTTGTATTCATCACATTTTTTACAGCACAGTAATATTCCATTACATTCCTGTACCACAGTTTGTTTGGCCATTTCCCAGTTAATGGCCTTCTACTTTGTTTCTAACTCTTTGCTGTCATGAAAAGTATAGCTATAAATATTTTGGGGTATTTGAGTATTCTCTTTTTACAAATCTTGGGGGTATAAGCCAAGTAAAGAAATTCTGGGGCCATTTTATTTTCTAATTCCAAATACTTTGTAAAATAGTTACATTGATTCACAGCTCTTACCATAATGCACCAGTGTACCTATCGTTCCTACACGAATGTTTGTTGAATTAAATCAAGCCTTTCATCCAGTAGAATTCCTCTGCCAGTAGATAACATTTTAGCAATCCTTGTGGGTGGGCACCAGTAGTAAAGAGTGGTCTGTGAGCTGAGATTGGGGAAGGGGTCGAATGGAGACTTATTTGTTGTGGTACACTGGAAGACTTAGATTTGAATCCCAGCTTTTCTCTTTACCACCTTTGTGATCTTGGGCCACATAAACGCATTTGGGCCTCAGTTTTCTCAAAAATTAGGGGGTTGCGTTCCCTTGGATTGAGTCTCCAAGATACTTTCTAGCTTTAAATCCTGTGATCTCAAGATGAGGTTCCACATTCTGAGCTGAAACCTGGATTAGACAAAGAAGACCAGGTGGTGAAAGAACAAATAAGGGACAACTCCAGACAGTGTCCTCTGTCCAGTGTCCTCTATTGAGACACTTTCTTTTTGTTCTACCTTAGTCTTTAGAAGGAGGGGAATGGGAAGGATGATTAAGGCCCGCTGAAATGCTCCTTAGAGGCCATCTGATCTAACCCACTCATTTTACAGATGAAGGAACTAAGGCTAAAGAAAGTTTAGCGACTCACCCAAGGTCACCCAGGTAGCAGGTGTCTGAGATGGGATTTGAACTAAGGCCTTCCTGACTCAGAGTCCAGCCCTTTATCTGTTACATCCTGCTGGTACCTCTTCCTCTTGAGTAAAGATGACCACTTTTCTGTTCAAGGCTTTTGCAGAAGAACTTCATGAAAGGGTTCGCAAGGAATTGTGGGCTTACAGTGACAGTGAGCAGCTAGATGTTGCTGACCTGCGGAGGATCCGGTATGGGGGCATCCGTCCTGCTCCTGGGTATCCCAGCCAACCTGACCATACTGAGAAGCTCACAATGTGGAGACTTGGTCACATTGAAGAAACCACAGGTATTGGGCTAGAAAATGGATATGCTCCCTTAAGGTTAAAAGCACCTGAGCAGAGCCAAAGAAAAACACATTTATTTAGTATGTGTACTGCCAAAGCAAGTACAAAACAAATTTATTTAACTAGTGGCATTTAAGGCACATATATGTGTGCTCATTGCTTAATTTTAGTGTTTTAAATTGTTTTTCACCTGCGTCTGTTTGGTAGTTAGTTATGCAAGGCATACAGAAAAACTACCTTAGAGGAATATCAATTTAGTGCTTGAAAAGATACTATGCTTCCATTAGGACTTTTTAAGCCCACTTCACTCCACCTTCCCACGCCAGATCACCCTTAGGCCTGATAATTTGAATGTAGACAACCTATCCTAGTTTGGAATGTTACCAGGATATCTCTGAACTTGGGTTAGAGCCCTTGAAGGGAGCTATTTTCATGTGGATCCTTAGACTCTTAAGCCAGGATGGTGTAATGAATAGAGAGCCACCAGCAGAGTCAAGGAGACCCAGGTTCAAATCCTGCCTCTTTACACATAACTGGTTATGTGACCCCTGGTCAGCTACTGAACTTCTCAATGCTGTAGCCTACTCTATTAAGACTATAAATTTTAGAGCAGTTACTCACGCCCCCTGGTAGAAAGTTTGTTTTTCAGGAATTCCTAATGCCAAAGAAATCACTTACAAATCCATGCAAAAAAAGGGTGGGTGGGTGTGCCTTAGAACCCACTACGCTATTCAGGACTTGGTTGTATGAGCATAAGTCCAGGCTTAGTATAGACGACTTACTTTGTTACTTTGGACCAGGAGGAGTTATTTGAAAGCATATTTGTGTCCAGGTCTTGGGTAGGGGGCCTCAGAAGGGATTCAGGTTGCTGGTGGGGTGGAAGGCCTTCATATTCTCTCTTTTCCTCCTCTCCCCTAAATAAGATGATCACCAGCCCTGTATTGATTGGCTGTTCTGGGCCACGCTGGTTCCTCTGGCCACTCTTGGGGTAGCATCTGCAAGTCCTCTAGTAGATAGTTTGGGGTACACAGAGTCATAGCCCTTGCTGGTCGTCATGGCTCCACCCTTATTCAGGAAGCAAATCCAGCAGCTGGACATCCTCCTTCCACATCACAGGCTCAGAGGTAGGATTTTCATTGTCTGTTCTTTTTCCTTCTTTCCAGGGATCAAGCTTACAGAATCGTTAGCAATGGCACCTGCTTCAGCCGTCTCTGGTCTCTACTTTGCCAATCTGAAGTCCAAATATTTTTCTGTTGGCAAAATTTCCAAGGACCAGGTAATTAATATTCATCATTATAGATGTCTTTCTCTGAAGCCTAATGTTAAATGAAATTGTTAGACTCATCTGAATTTAAATGTAAATTAGACTATCTTGAGAGAGGAAAGGAGAAGAACCTTGTTCACTTAATGTCTGAATTTGATTCCCCTCCAAGCATCTTTTCTTTTCTTCCAGTAGTTATTAATACAGTGTTTTCTGCCTAGATAATCATCTAATTTGGTCAATAAAATAAATGCCTTTCAATGACTAAGAGAGGAGAGACTTTGTAGTATAGTGGTTAAAGAGTCAGCCTAGAATTCAAGTAGTTTAGGTGTCAAGCTTTCCTCGTACATGTTCTGGCTGTGTGATCCTAGGCAAATCACCTAACCTCTCAGTGCCCTCCCAAGCAACCAACTAAGAATGTAAATTGTGGGAGTCCTATGCCAACAAAAGCAGTTTTTCTGATGGGTGCTCCCTATCCTTATGCCAATGAGATCATAGGTCTAGACCAAAAAAAAGTTTGTTGATTTCTTGTTGTTTAGTCATTTTCAGTCATGTCTAACTTCAGGACCTCATTCGGGTTTTCTTGGCAAAGATACTGGAATGGCTTGCCATTTCCTTCGCCAGCTCATTTTACAAATGAGGAAACTGAGGCAAAAAGGTTAAGTGATTTGCCCAGGATCACACAGCTAGTAAGTGTCCCAGGTCAAATTTGAACTCAGGTCTTCCTTATTCCAGGCTCTGTACTCTTATTCACTGCCTCACCTAGTTCTTTATATCTGTCTAGCCTAATAGATTGCCATAAGAATTCTGGCAATGTGAGTCGTAGCTGGGTTCAAATTTCATATCTTATGTGTAGTGCCTGGCTGACCTTGAGAACGTCACAACCTCAAGTGAGTCACATCTTTTTTATCTGGAAGGTGAGGAGAGTGATGAAAATTACACGACCTCTAAGGACCCTTCCAGCTCCACATGATGGACCGGATCCTGTGATCCATTAAGAATATGATGGAAAGAGCATTGGGTTCTTTGCTACTAATTAGCTGGCATTGCCACTAATTAGCTGTGTGACCTTAGGCAAGTTCCTTTAGGCTCTCTGCCCAGTTGCCTAATGGACGACACGAGAGTGTTGCACTGGATGATGTCTAGCGATTAGATCTTCCTGATCTACATAGTGTTCTTCTGCCAGTGTTAGAGACTTGCCTTTACAAAGTCTTGTGATGATTAACAGGCTGTTTCTGATCTTCCTTTGCAGATTGAAGATTATGCTTTGAGGAAAAACATGTCAATGGAAGAGGTTGAGAGATGGCTGGGACCCATTTTGGGATATGATGCAGATGAATAATTCTCTTATCAAATCCCTTCCACCTAAAGACATATTGGAAAACAGACCCCAGAGTGCCTTTAAAAATACCACAACTATTTAGCATCCAGTGCATTGGCCTTCTTAAGGTTTGGGAAGACTTTGGGGGGATAAACATTTGATGATGCAAGAGATCTCTGTTATCACCATGATGTGCATTTGTGGAGCACTGAAAACGAGTTTTGTGTTACATTTTTTGTTTTTTTGTTTTTAAAGTGAGGCAATTGGGGTTAAGTGACTTGCCCAGGGTCACACAGCTAGTAAGTGTTAAGTGTCTGAGGCCAGATTTGAACTCAGGTACTCCTGACTCCAGGGCCAGTGCTCAACCACCTAGTTGCCCCACTTTTTTTTAAAAAGCAAACTGGAATACAGTACAGAGATAGCCAGCTGTAGTCATAACATGCCACAGACTACCTACATGTAATATAAGAAGTTAAATGCATTTATTAAGCACTTCTTATGTGTTGGGCATTGTTAGTAAGTCAGATGGAAATAGAGGTACTTTTCAGTAGGTTACTGTCCTACTTGGTTATCTTCTCATTTTATGTTTACCTCATATCCAGAATACTATTTTTACAGATGATTTATCTGGTCTTTTCTTTTTCTTTCTTTTTTTTTTTTAACTCAGTCACAATTTAGTGGAGTCTGGAATCAGGAGGATGTGGGTTAGAATCCCTCCTCCAAAATGTAAGTTACAGGCAAATCCCTTTACCCCTCTCAATTTCCTGCAATATGGGGATAATGATACCTGCAGGACTTAACCTCCCATGGTGGTTGTGATACTCTGGTGAAGAAGTATAGGCAGGGTAGCTAGGTGGCACGGTGGATAGAGCACAGGCCCTGGATTCAGGAGAACCTGAGTTCAAATCTGATCTCAGATACTTGACACTTACTAGCTGTGTTACCCTGGGCAAGTCACTTAACCCCAATTGCCTCACCAAAAAAGAAGAAGAAGTATAGACAATGTACCTTATAAATGTTGGTTATTATTAATAGAGAGATGTGAACTTAAGGCCAACTGACCTTATGAGAAATCTGGGGACAAGGTTTATTTCCTTTTATTTATTTTTTATTCTTTATGTCCCTGGTGTTAAATATTTGGTGAATTGGATTGAACCTGGCAGTTAAATCTTGCATGGAAGAAAGTGTGTGCTGTTCTCCTCCATAAGGCTTCATTTTTAAAGGTAATTGAGTATACTTAATGTCAGATCAAGCATTACCACCACATGCCAGCAAGAATCTCATTTGAGTGGCGGCAAACCCTTGGTAGCTCAGGGTTAGGGAAAATAAAGTCATCTCAGAGGCAGTATGAGGGGGAGCATTTTAATTTTATCCTGTTCATCATTCCCCTTCCATTCCCTAACTCCTCCAACAGGTGCCAGGATTTCTGTGCTAAGAAAAAAAATGATAAGTAATCTCTTCCCTTTTCAAAAATGTTTTAGGTCTGGGGCTAAGTAGTGGGCTTTTCACCCCTTCCCTTCAAGTTTTAAGCAGCCTTCAATGCCCAGATCCAGCCTCATACTCTCAACGAACCTTGTTCAACCACTCTCAGATACATTGGATTATCCCTTATTAGAATTCTAATAATCACAATCTCTACCATACCTATATGGTTCAGTGGTTTTTTTTGTTGTTGTTGTTGTTGTTTGTGGGGCAGTTGGGGTTAAGTGACTTGCCCAGGGTCACACAGCTAGTAAGTGTTAAGTGTCTGAGGCTGGATTTGAACTCAGGTACTCCTGAATCCAGGGCCGGTGCTCTATCCACTGCGCCATCTAGCTGCCCCTGGTTCAGTTTTTATTGGATTTTTAATCCTTTAATATGTGTACAGTCTTATGTTCACAATTAGCCAAAAGCTTTTTGAGCTTATGGACCATGTGTTATACGGTAGCATCTAGAATAGTGCTTGGTGTATGGGAGATCCCATTTGAGAGCCAGTCATCTCCATTATGAGAGGTAACATCATGGTAGTAGATAGGGAACTGACGTTTTCAAATCCTGCCTCTGAAAGAGACTGTCTGGGTTACCTTGGGCACTTTTTACTCCCCCTGGCCCCCCTGTCAATTCCTTTAAGACTGTCTATTGCACCAGAGTAGCTAATCTACATTAGGGGGAGTTTCTTCACTGGACATTACCTGCAGCAATGAAATTGCAGATCTGGACCAAAGGGGAGGAAAAGCATTCTAGAAGAAGAGGTGGGGAAGAGGAAAAGGGGACAAGTATTTGTTAAGTGCCTACTATGTTCCAGGCACTGTTGTAAGTGCTTTATAAATGATCTCATTGGATGAGGAGATGTAAGATTCCCTGAACCTTCAACTTCAAGGTCATAGAATGGTGATCAGGGGAAAATTAGCTTCCCCTGTCTCTTGCCAGCTTTGCTACCCATTTATTATGTGAACCCAAAGATCCCATTTTCAGGGCCTTTTTCCCAAAGCATTTAGGCAACTGTTGTCCTGTATATACATAGGTGTGTGCATGTGTGCGTGTATATGTGGGTGTGTGTGTGTGAAAATAGTTATGCATATGTAATTTAAAAATAAATGTCAGTACTTTTTAAGAAAAATGGATTGCTATTAAGATGTTAAAAATAATATATTTATCCTTATTCTGCTTCATATGTGCTACAAAGCACTTAATAAGCTCTGTAGCATTTATCTTTTTTTAAAAAAAATCTGACATGAGAAAAAGAATAACCCCTAAAATTTTATTTTTTAACACATTACACCTGAATGGAATTACCAGCAGTCTACTCTTTCCATTGAATGTCATTCACCATCTTTTCTGCCCTTTTGTAGATGGAACTATATCTCTGAATCTATTGTTTAGAGAACCCTATGTCAGGTGTCACTTTTCTGGGGTGTGTATGCATAAGAGAGGTTGCAATGTAAAATAAAATTTGAAAACACCCACCTTGTTTTATTCTCATATGTCAAGCAGAAGGTGTCAGGAAAGAAGAACTTTGGAGACATGCGTGCATCCTGCAGGCAGATGTTCCACATTGGTATTCCTGCCTATCCAGATCCTCCCCTGGGCGGGTGTCTGGCAGGCCTCCTCCTCCCCCCTAAAACATTCATTTTAAATAAAGCTGAAGGTGTTCTCTCTCTCCCCCCCCCCCCAAAGAAATTTGCATTCCAGAGCATCCCCATTCAGCTGCTAGCTATCATTCAAATTACTTGCTAGGTGTGCATTACCTGCTAGGTGTGTGTGGGAAGGTAGTTGATACATGTTGGCTACAGGTAAAAGATCAAGTTCTGATGGCTTTAAGACTATTTCTGCAAATTGAACCTAGTTTGCCCCTAAAGGTACAAGAATTATGGGGCCACTAGGCAAGAGACGGGTCTTGGCATAGTTCATTGTAAGCAGATCACTGAAATCCTGGGTGCCATGATAAGAGCCACATTTTCAATCACATTATTATCCAAGACAGCACTATGATGATTGTTATGGCCTGTAGAGGGTAGTGTGACATTTTTGTATGAAAATCAGAGGTTTTTAAGAACCACCGACAAGTGACATGTGATCTGAGGTATGTCATTGAAGGAGATGTCTGAGGACTCTTGCTATCATGTGAGCTCATCAGGGAAGAAAGTAATTGTGTCTTGGCCTCTGTCCTGGGCAGCCTATTCTACATGTGGGTGTGCATCCCACTTGAGGGCAGATCTCCTAGAATCTTAGTCATAGAATGGACATAACAAGTCATCAAAACCAACATTTCACAGATGAAATCATCTCAGAAGTTCAGTGACTCCTGGATGTATGTGTGACAAGGAGACTGTTGAAGTTAGGGACCTTAGAGGCCATCTCATCAAACTAACAGGTGAAAAGGAGTCCCCATCTACAATATCAAATAATGGGTATTATGTCTCCACCGGAAGACCTCCAGTGGAAGGAAACTTACAGCTTTCAAAGACAACCAGGACCATTCTACCCCTGCAGCTCCCTTCACCCATTGGTTAGTTCTTCCTAGAACCTCCATTTTGAGGAAAGGCTTATCTTTTTACTGCCATGCCCTCGTGAATACCATTTCGCCACCTTCACGGCCCCCTCTGCTTTTCATTCTCTTTTGTGTGATTTTTCTGAAGGCAGGGACTGTTTTTCTTTTTTCTCCCATTTTTATTATCAGAGCTTAGCATTGTAATTGTGTGTGCTTACTACATGCTTCTTGATTTCTTAGCTATAATTGTTATATCTAGCCCAGATCTACTGCTTTTCCAATTTTCACTCGTTGCTCTTCATTCTGCCCCATTTCCCTGCCTTTGGGGCCAAGCAGACCAAGTCTAATCCCCCTTCCATATGACAGCCCCTTAGGCACATTAAGATGCCTAGAATACCCACTCTGTCTACTTTGTTCAAGTAAATTTCCCTAATCCCTTTAACCAGCCAATATGGCAAGATAGATTTGAGTGTATGACTTGAAAGTCAGTAAGGCCTGAGTTTGATTCCCACCACACTTAGCAGTATGACCTTGGGCAATTCATTTAAACTTTGCCTCAGTTTCCTCATATATAAAATGGGGATCATGATACCTACTTCCCAGATTCATTGTGAGGATCAAATTAGATCATACGTGTAAAATGCTTTGCAAACTTTAAATGCCATAGAAATGCTAGCTGTTATTAATCATATACACGCACAGCTTCATCTAGCTTTGTACAGAGACCTGTGTATAAAACCCTCACAAATGTACTGATTTAGAAGAAGGGACAAAGGACAGGGAAGATGGAAAAGAGCTGTAGCCATTTGTACTTGCCCAGCAGGAAGGAGAGAATTTAGTGCCACTAAGTGAATTTCTCCTTCCCCTTCCTGTTTTCCAAGGAGTCATGCACTCAATGAGCAGAATACTCCTTTTTTTCATGTAACAACAAAATTGCAGTTTCACAAAGGCAAATACATTAGCAGCACTGCTGGAAAGCCATCAAAAATCATGGCTAAGTTACTATTCCTTGAATATGCCACACTTGAAATATCCCACATGTGTGGGTGCTGTTTCTGACACTTCAAGAGGAGCCAGTAATAGTGGCAAAGCAGAGCAATTGTGACTAGATGACAGTTATTAAAAAGTTTTTACCTGGCCTTGATCTGCATTTTTATCCACAAAACAGAACTGTCCAACAACCTAGAGTGTTTGGGTGGCTGGTTATCTCTTAGTTTCAGAATGTATTGGAAATTTTTTCCGAATGTAATGGAAGTGAAGAAGAATTTTAAGAAGGCTTTTGATGAGGGTGAAAGAGGAGAGTGTAAAAGCTGCCTTGAAGCTTAGCATCAAAGAAACTGAGATCTTGGCAAATGGTTCCATCAGTTCCTGGCAAATAGAGGGAGAAGAAATAGAAGCAATGTTAGATTGTATGTTCTTGGGCTCAATGATACCTGCAGATGGCCGCTTCAGCCATAATGATTACTTTTTGGAAGGAAACCTATGGCAAATCTGGACAGCATACTAAAAAGCAGAGACATCACCTTGCTGAGAAAGGCCCATACAGTCAAAGCTATGGTTTTTTCCATTAGCAGTATATGGATGTGAGAGTTGGACTATAAGAAAAGCTGAGCACTGCAGAATCGACACTTTCAAATTTTGATGGTGGAGAAGACTTTTGAGAGTCCCTTGGAGAGCAAGGAGGTCAAATCAGTCAATACTTAAAGAAATTAATTCAGGCTATTTACTAGAAGGTCAAATACTGAAGCTGACGCTTAAATACTTTGGCCACATAAGAAGATGGGACTCACTGGAAAAAAACCAAAACCCTCTAATGTTGGGAAAGATTGAAGGCAAAAAGAAAAGGGATGGCAGAGGATGAGATGGATAAATAGTGTCATCAAAATAATGAATTTGAACTTGGATAGACTTGGAAAGACAGTGGAGGTTAGAAGGGCCTGGTGTGCTATGGTCCATGGGGTCATGAAGAGTTGGGACACAAATGACTCAACAACAACAACAACAATGGGTTAGGCTAAGAAAATTGTCTCTGTGACTTGATTGGCCCAGGGGCTAAGGCTCAAACTGCCCCTCTTATTGTTGCTTTCTTTGACTGTGTTAAGGGTGATTTCTTGGGCACAAAAGGGCTCAAACTCCCCATGGAGTCCTGCTCTTGAGTCTTGGCTGTTGTCCCAAGATTGCCACTATATCCTGCCTTTCTAAATAGACACTTTCCATATGGGGGCAGGGGGCCCAGTTTAACCAAATTAAATGATGTGGCATCCTTATTGAATGGCCTTTCCATGCTATGGCTAATTAAGCCTTTTAAAAAACAAACAAGGAGCAGCTAGGTAGCACAGTGGATAGAGCACCGGCCCTGGAGTCAGGTGTACCCGAGTTCAAATCCAGCCTCAGACACTTAACACCTACTAGCTGTGTGACCCTGGGCAAGTCACTTAACCCCAATTGCCTCACTAAAAAAACCCACAAAAACAAAACCAAACCAAAACAAAACTGGGTAATGACCTACAAGTGCCTCATTTTATTCCAACACCCAATCTTTGTTAACAGGGTACTACTGACCCATTCATCACAACTATTCAACCCCCTATAAGTTGCACTTAATGTTTGTTTAGTTGAATTGAATTGTTACATTTCAGTGACTACCTGTATAGGTATATGATGATAATATTTGTCAAATAATATTGTAAAATGCTTTGCACAGTGACTGGCACATAGTAGGCACTTAATAAATGCTTATTTCCTTCCTATGGATATAGGTAATAATAATAATTGCTAACATTTACATAGCACTTTAAGGTTTGCAAAGGGCTTTAACTTATTTGAACCTCACAACCACCCAGTGAGGTAGGTGCTATTATTCCCATTTTGCAGATGAAGAAACTGAAGCATACAGAGGTTTTGTTTGTTTTGTTTTGTTTTGAAGGGCAGAATTTGAATTCCAAATCTGGTGCTATATTCACTCTGCCACCTAGATGTTCAAATGCACGTGTTCCAAAGCACACATATACTTGAATACAGGTACACACTGAAATATAACGGAATAATTCAGTTCAACAAACATTAAGTGTCCTATATTCATGGCCGAACTTAGGTTTTGTACAAACTTGTTATTCCTCACACATGCTGCTCCATACCTCATCTTCGTGTCTTTGTAGTGGGTGTCCACTCTGCCTCCTCTACTCTCTAGCTTCCTTCCAGACTAGGCTGTAACTCTACCTTCTGCAGGAGGCTTTTTATGATCCCATTTTATCCTCTTGTCCATCCCCCCCCCCCCAACTGCAAATGCCTTCCATCTAAGCTAATTGTCTTCTTTGTGTGCCTCTATGTTTACACTATCTTCCCCATTAGAATGTAAGCACCTTGAAGGCAGAGATTTAAAAAAATTTCCTTTGTACCCTCAGCACAGTGCTTGGCACATCGCCAGCGCTTAAAAATTGTTCATTGATTGATTGATTATTCAAAGCCACATTTGAGGGGATATTGTAGCCAACATTCCAACAAGAACAATGAAAACTTTATATTTTGTTCATTGTCTTTGCCTAGGAGAAAAATAAAGTTGTTTTCAAATGATCAGCTGTCACCCAAACTTTTATCCTGTATTTATCCTCTAGCTTTCAAAAGCTGACAGGTTTGAGACCACCACTTTGAACTCCCATTAAGGAAAGGCCATCAGCATCATAAAAAGTCCTGTAACTGTCACATGTGACTCAGGAACCCCATGATCATACTTTCGAGGACAGTCAGAGGCAGCACAGGAATCAAATGATATCCAGTGGTGCCATAGATTTTAATTTTTTTTTTTAGTGAGGCAATTGGGGTTAGGTGACTTGCCCAGGGTCACTCAGCTAGTAAGTGTCAAGTATCTGAGGCCAGATTTGAACTCAGGTACTCCTGAATCCAGGGCTGGTGCTTTATCCACTGCGCCACCTAGCTGCCCCCCATCTAGCTGCTATTTTAATAAAATAGCTTTTAAGCAATGATAAGCAGCCAAGTGTTATCAAAATGTCACGAAGAAAGACCTCAGAATTGGAAGGGATCTGTGAGGACATCTAGCCTAATTAATGCCTGAATAAAAATCCTCTCCATCATTTACCCAGCTGGTCATCTTGCGTCTGCATGAAGAAGCAATGCATTTTACTTAATAGGTGTTCCACAATATTTGCCAAATGAATGTATGAAATAGTGCGCTCAAGGGGTATGATGTGACCAGAGTGAATTTCCTTCCTTGAGCTTGTTTTAGAATTTCCTGGAAGTAAGTCATCTTTGGTGAAGCTGGGTGTCATAATGGATAGAGAATGGGGCTTAGCGTCAAGAAGACTCATCTTCCTGAGTTCAAATCCGTCTTCAGACACTTAGTAGCTGTGCTTAATCCTGTTTGCCTCCATTTCCTAATCTGTAAAGTGAGTTGGAGGAAATGGCAAACCACTCCAGTATCTTTGCCAAGAAAACCCCAAATGGGGTCACAAAGAGTTGGGGTCACAACTGAACCACAAGTCATTTCTGGGGTCATGGACTTGCTTGGAGTTCTTTAGTCCTCATTCCTGTAACAGATTTGAATCCTTGATGTGCTCTTGGGAATGGCCTGCCTACCTAGGGTGTTCCATTATAACTAATCCATAAACCCTTTTACTCAATGAGCTTTTCCTGTATACTTTTATTTCTTCATAGCATTCTCCTGTACTCACTCATTCACACCATAATCATCTCCTTTTCACTTTGTAACTCAAAACCTGATTGAAAATAACACTAATACATTAAAAGCATATATTAACAAGAAAATAGCTTCTCTTTGCAGGTTTTTAATGTTCCTTTAGCCTGCCTATCCTCTTACCATTAACTTTTCCATTGTGATCTCTTTAACAAATTAAGAACCATGTGCCTCTCTATCACCAAACATTTAATTGGAAAATGTTGTTGTGTGGCTTTCAATTATGGGGGGCAGCTTTGGTGGTGCAGTGGATAAAGCATTGGCCCTGGATTCAGGAGGACCTGAGTTCAAATCTGGCCTCAGACACTTGACACTTACTGTGTGACCCTGGACAAGTTACTTAACCCTCATTTCCCTGCAAAAACAAACAAAAACCCAAACAAAAAAAGACTGTCAATTGTGGATATTTTCTCCATTCTCTATTACCACGGTTAGCTGAGAGTTAGCTGAGAACTTTCAAGAGGCATACTTATACTGCAGCTTAAAAAAACCCCACAACATAACAAAATCCAAATGAAAACATTTAATTGTTATTCGTCATTGAAAAATATACTCCAGTCAATATGGTAAAAATCAAATGTTTCCAAGTGTGTTGGCTCTATCCTAATTTTATTCATAAGGTCATTGATCTAGTGCTGGAAGGGACTTCAGGTACTGTTTAGTCTAATTCCTTCATTTTATAGATGAGGAAACCACATTTGCCCAAGGTCATACAAGTTTTAGGAATATAGGGTTAGTTAGAACTCAGGTCCCATGGCTCCAAATTCAACAGGAAAGAACAATGTTCTTTTCAGTGTTCTTCGAAATGATGAAATAGCTCGTTCTACCTCAGCAGCTTCCTCTCCTAAGGCAGGACGTCTAGATTTACCCTACTGTACATTTATCAGTCAGTTGCTCATTCAAGCAAGTTTTTGGTGACATCTGCTATGTGCTCAACATGATCAGGTGCTGTGAAGGATACAGTACAATAAAGCACACACTCAGATGCAAGGAGCTCATACTAGAGTTAGGCACTCATGAAAAGAACAAATAATTCAATGATCATTTTTCAAGTCTACCATCCAAAGCACTCTGCTAGGTTTTTGAAATACAGAGACAAAAGCACTTTATTCAGATTGCTCAGGGAAGCTTCCCACCACCTCTCTCTTGGCCAAGGACTCCTTGGTATTACTTGGAAAGGGAGGATAGTGGGAAGAGAAAAAAAAACGGAGAGTTCCCAATATATTCCTTTCCATTATCCCATAGTCTTGTAGTTACCTGGAGAAACAAAAATTAATCAACCAGTGAAAATGTAAGTAAAGTAGTAAGAGATCTCTGACTTTTTATGCTGCAAAGATGTTTATGTTCTTTATATCTTGTAATAAATTGTTTTAAAAATCTAGAGATAGCAAGTCACTCTGAATTGAAAACAGAACTAAAGTCATAATTATGTCTTTTTATTCTGAAAAAGAGAGAACCAGAATGTAGAGAATTATTTTTTTTAAACTACATTCACCTCGATTCATTTCAGTGTCCTTATTCTGATTTTGTCTTGGTAGGAAAAAGTAAGTAGTGTTTGTTATATACTTCCAGTGAGAGAAAAAAAATTATCTGCTGTGATGAAATGTCCTAAGTACCATTTAGATGTATTTAACCTGTCAATGTAATAGAGTGTTAGATGTTTTAAGGGGATGAACCAGTCTGTCAAGTCTGAAGGGATATAGTGAGAAACAACTTGTTTATATTATCCAAATTCTTATTTGTTGAAAACTACATGGGGGAAGAGGGGGAATGCTTGATCACTAATTTGGAAAAAAAGCAAATTCCCCTCTCAAAGAATGCAGGAAGTAGCTGTAACCAGCTTATCTTATATAAATCCTTTCTTCCAAAAAGCTTTATACACATCCTTTCATTATCATTTTCTTTTCACACATCTCTGAGCAATGCATCATCACATTCATTTTACTGGTATGGAAACTGAGGCACGAGGGGACAGCTTTGTCAGTGACAAAGCCTGGACCAGTATGTAAATCTCAGAAGTCCCAGTACTCCACTAATCTCTAATACTGAATTTTTTTCTTAATCAAATTATGATTCAATTAAGAGCCACTGGTAACAACCAGAAGGAAAAAAATGTAAAGGCAAAAGGTAAAATTCATAATTGAGATATGGAAATGTAGGAAAGATCCATGATTCTGTCAGTGGTGGACAATTCTTGGTGTGTAAACTCCTTCCACCAAGAGCAGACCACAATGACTAAATCCTTGCCCATTGTAATAGAGCTAGTTTCAGAGATGGGGTTTGAATTTTAGGAGTGTCCTGATTCCGAGGTATATGGGTTTTCTTCTGTACCATTCTACATTTTGGGGGGGGCTGGGCAATGAGGGTAACATGACTTGCCCAGGGTCACACAGCTAGTAAGTGTCAAGTGTCTGAGGCTGGATTTGAACTCAGGTCTTCTTGAATCCAGGGCCCATGCTTTATCCACTGCACCACCTAGCTGCCCCCTCCATTCCACATTTTAATAATCTTCTCTTATAAACAAGGTAGTTGACAATGTGAAAAGGCAACCTTTCTAAACCAAACTGTGATTCAAGATCACATATCTGTACCTGATCCTTTTTCCTTCTAAAGAGAGGGAATCCTTCCCCCATTGGCCTACTCCCCTTCTACAAAAAAAGCCCAGAATAAATTGGAATAATGGTAACATTTTTTGACAAAATATATAGAATGACTAACACCATCATCTGAGTTGCCTGTTCTCAATCTGGATCCTTAGAGCAGCTGGTTGTCAATTACTCATTACTTTTGTTTCCACATAGGCTAGTGTGAGTTTTCACTGACACAGGTCTAGAGGTATTTGTGTGTCCCCAAACCATTTGCATTATCTTAGCAAACAGTTTGATTGGTATGGATAAAAGTATAATAAAAGGTAAACACAGAGACATATGTCTTAGAAGTAGTAACTTTCTCAGTTCTGATCATAGAACCTGGGAATAACCCTCCTCTTGCTTGATCCTGCTTCAGAATGAAAGAAATGTAAAGTTCAGGTGCTTGATGCCAACATTACAATTCCCCGAGGCACAAGGAAAGAATAGGCTTTGAGTCAGTCAGTCTACACAGCTGGGCACTGAGATTCTTGATCATCGATGATGCCAGTAGAAACCTTGTCACACACTGCTGGCTCTCCATATTGCTCCTTATCAGTTCAGCTGCATGGGGCCTCCCTCACTCTGCTGCTCACACCTGCTAGCTTCTCTGCTAGTGGAATGGGAAGTTTCATTGCTAGGCTCAAAGACAGAGAAACCCTTCCAAAAGTCAACATTGATCCAGGCCTCTGTTTCCTGACTTCCACCTTGAAAGCCTTGTATTCAGAGATGTTCTTGCAACATAAAACCTTTATGAAAATTATTTCAAAATATCTGCTCCCTGAAACTTCTAGGAAACAGACAAATGGGCGGGGGGAACAACCAAGTTCCCTAGATCTGGTCTGTTATAATAGGGATAATTATTAATTTATTCCCAAAACAAACATCAACATTATCAAAAACAATCCATTGAAAATAAATCAGCACTTCTGTAATAACACAAAACTCCAGGGAGGCTGGAGTGTTAGTCGTTTCTCACTCACAGGCTTCCTCAGCTTTGGGCTCATGTTTATGGACCCAGGCTCAGACCTGGGGGACCTTGGATTATGGAGAGAGAGGTCATTCTCTCTGTGTCTCCATCCTACAACCCTAGGGAGAATCACTTCAAGCTTGGGTTTGGCTTGCTTCTTCAAAAAGGGAGTAAAAAGGTGCTTACTCAGTGTAAAATGTAACTCAATGATAACACAGCTGTTTATTTATTCTACACAAAAGAAATGCTGAACACCAAAGACCAGCGTTCCGTGACAAAGACTTGAGCGAGTAGTGACAACAGAGTCAGAAAAAGTTGAATGAACTGTGGGGGGCCCACAGTTAGAGTTTTTTTTACCAGTCTACCTTAGTACAGTACCTAGCACACATTAGGCTTTTAATAAATGTTCATAGAGTTGAATTCCAAGGTCTCTGACAAGGTCTGACATGTGATTAAATTTAAGATAGAGCAAAACGGATTATTCTTCCAAATCTCAGATTGCCCCATCAGAACTAATGTCAGGAACTAATAACGTACATCAACCTCAACACCCAAACAAAGTGTCCTGTCATTAAGTGAACATCTGGGTGATTATTCTGGGAATTTTTTGATGCTATTCTGTTTTCTGTGTAAGTCAAATACTAGTGCCTGTAGTTTCTTGTAGTCTCTGGCAGACTGCCAGTATACACACACACACACACATGTATATGTTTGTATGTATAGGTAGACACACCCATGTATATGTGTATATATATATATATATATGTGTGTGTGTGTATGTATAGGTAGAGACACGTGTGTCTATGTTTAGGTATATGTACACATGTGTTTATGTGTATGTACATATGTTTGTGTATATGCACATGTACATGCACACATGCATACTTTGGAAGGTGCTCTTCCTATTTTCAATAATTGTCTTTTTTCAAGGATTGCCTCCATGATCAGTTCATTTCAGGCTAACAAGTCCTTGGAGGGTGATGCTTAGAACTTCTGGTACTGCTGAATCAGTATTTCCCTTTTGGCTTTGTTCTGCTCTATCTCAACAACCTCCAAAAGATCCAGGCTAAAACTTAGGGCTCCTCCTTTTGTCTGTGAAGCACCTTCTCTGTGAAGACCATTCTTCCTGCTAAGAGTCAGTTCTCAGTAAGGGACTTTGAACCAGTCAAACTCACAAGGCTGCCTCCAGACCTGGGGCTGTTTTCTGCTCATGAAAGGAACACAAAACGGAAGATTCCTCCTAAGTGAAGCCTCAGGTTCACTCTCTGCCAGGTGCTCTTCCATACTGCTGTGGTGGGGAAGGGCTACCCATTTCCACCCCACATGGAAAATCCTAAAGTTACATGAGGTACAAGTTCTGAAGAGAAAAAAAGAAGAGAGTGGATGGACTCGTTCCTTTTAAAGTTTATTGAGTGTGTGGTTCTCCCTGTTTCCATCCTGGGTGGGAGACTCCACCCAACTAGAGAACCTTACAAAGGATTTAATCTAAGGTGAATTCTGGCCCCTTGTGTTCCACTCTGGCAGCTTTGGGCAGGGCCTTAGATCCTTTGTCTAGATTGTCTGAGGCTGGGGGTGGTCTGGGAGCAAGAGTAGAGAGTATATTCCATGAGGGGTCTTTGGCATTTAAGAGTGCCATTGATCCCTTTCATTAATTATCTGCTAGCATGATTAATAGAATAATAAATATATTAATAAATTAATTGAATATTAAATTAATAAAATTATATCTCTTGAACTTTTTGTATGTCACACTAAGTCAGCTTTGATACAGCCTCTTCCCTATCCCTCAATCACCAGGCCAACACTGGGGCATGAGGGGAACTAATGAACCACCCAGGACTTTTCTATCCCAAGTCTGTCATTGTTGAGCCACACATGTCACTGGATGGTTTTCTATGAGATAGCCCCTATATTGTCTCTCCCATTGTAATATGGGCTCTTTGAAGACAGGGATTGTTTTTACCCTTCTCTATATACCCTTAGCACAATGTCTAGTATATAGTAAGTGCTTAAATTTTTGTTTACTGACTGACTGGTACTCCAATGTCCAATCTAACACTCACTATACCTCACATACATAATAAGTTCTTAATAAATATTTGTTGAATGAATGAATGGAATAGAGACAAATTAGTGATAAGAACACTGGATCTTGGTTCAAATAGCCTCTCTTCCACCTGTGATCTTGGGCCAAATCGTTTAACCTCTCTGGGCTGCATGTTCCTCATCAATAATATGAGAGTTAGGGGCAGCTAGGTGGTGCAGTGAATAGAGCACCGACCCTGGAGTCAGGAGGACCTGAGTTAAAATCTGACCTCAGACACTTGACACTTACTAGCTGTGTGACCCTGGGCAAGTCACTTAACCCCAATTGTCTCACCAAAAAAAATAATAATAATATGAGAGTTAAACTAGAACAGTGGTCTCCAAATCCTTCTCCATTTGTGGAAGGAGAACCCTTGATAAATCTGGAGAATAGAATAAGAAATAAAAACTAAAGTTAATTTGAGATCATCATCAGCTGAGAGTTAAACTGAGACTCTAAGGAGACAGTAAAGAAGAAAGGCGTTCAATGATCTTAACATTGGCATCTGTGCCTTTCTGGTGCAGTCTAGCTGAGGAAAAGTTACTCATAAGCATTGCTTGAAGAAACTGGCTGAAAGAGAAGCTACCAGAATTCTAACTATTTCTGTTTAATATTTTTATCAGAGACTTAGATGAAGACCTAAATAACATGCTAATCAAATCTGTGGATGGAACTAGGCTGAAAGGGATGGTTAAAATGTTGTATAACAGAATCAGGAGCCAAAAAAAGATCTCAGGAGACTAGATGCATCATATAAAATTGGCTAAAATTTAATAGGGATAAATATAAAGTCCTGACTTTGGGCTCCAAAAGTCAAACATATAAGTACAGGATGTCAGAGGGATTACCAGGGCTAGGTAGCACAGTGGCTAAAGCACTGGCCCTGGAGTTAGGAGGACCTGAGTTCAAATCTCATCTCAGACACTTACTAGCTCTGACCCTGAGCAAATCACAACCCCAATTGCCTTAAACATCTATGGCCATCTTCAGTCATCCTGATGCTGGATCCATATGGCTCTAGAGAAGAGAGTGAGGTTGGTAACCTTGCATAGCCCTTTCTCACTTAAATCCAATTCAGTGCAAGTCATGACATCACCCTGATGTCATGGTCCTCTTTGTTTTGTTTTGTTTTGTTTTGTTTTTTGGTGAGGCAATTGGGGTTAAGTAACTTGCCTAGGGTCACACAGCTAGTAAGTGTTAAGTGTCTGAGGCCAGATTTGAACTCTGGTACTCCTGACTCCAGGGCCAGCGCTTTAGCCACTCTGCCACCTAGCTGCCCCTCATGGTCCTCTTTGAGAATGAAGGACCACCACCAACAACAATAACTTAAGGGATTACCAGAAATTTTTTCACCAGCAATAATAAGTCAGCGTACAGTGACAGAGAGGACAGTTTGAACTTGGGTAGAGATAGCAAATCATCTCCTCTCCTACCTTGACCTCCATAGCCTAGGAACTGCTTCCCCATCCCCTCCCAGGGCCTGCTTTCCTCCCCTGGGCTCATCTTTCTCTTTAACCCCAATGGGAGTATAGGCTAAAAGGGGACTGAGGACAGTGTTTTCTAGCCTATTTCAAGGAGGAAATACCCCCTCTCTGCACCATATCAGAACCTACCTCAGTCTCCTACTCTAGGATAGAGCTCTGTAGAGTGGTGAAATGTGAATAAAACCAATTCATATAAAAACAAGCTGAGATCATTAGTGGATAATATCTACCTCGATTCCCATTCCTATGTCTCAACTTCTTCCTGGACTACCTGGCCCAGGTCTTCTCACCCAAACATGGAGAATAAATGAAATTTACCAGAATGTTGATCAGCCAGAATATTGTCTTCCCCAAACATACCGGATTATATTTTACTAAACTATCTCTACAACAGAGACTAGCCTTTGGAGACCCAAAGTCAAGAACCCTCTAGTGTTCTTGCCAAAGCCAAGCATATGACTTTTCATGGTAAATGGGAAGGAAAGGGTAGTTTTGAATAGTGTCATGGTTCGTGAAAAGGGCTTCAGCATAAAACCTGACAGTTCAAGGACTGATGCTCTGTGGGGTTGAGTCATTTAGAGCTATTTGGTGTGGAGGGGGAAGGAAGATGCTAATTTGAGGGAGTTTGTGTCAGATTAGTCGGGATCAAGCGATCTAAAAAGGCAGAGTAATTATTGTGTTCTATCTAGCACAGAGTCAGAGTACAGTGTTCAGTTTTGATACTTATATTTATTTATCTATATATTAAGTGGATTAAGTATTTAGAATGTGGGTGAGGCAAAAAGCTATGTATCTTGGAAAATCAGTAGGAAAAAAATGATCATTTTTTGCTTTGTTTTGGGTTTTTTGGAAGAAAGATTGACAGGAGTCACATCTGCCTACTGCTCAACAAAGAGAGAAGGAGTGGGAAGGACTGTCCCCAAATGTTTTCCTAACAAAGCTGAAGAGATAAATCATGTCTTTGAAATTTTACAGAAAAAAATGACGTGGGCGCCTGGAGGAGGGGTGATGGGTGTGCTTTTAGAGCCTGTGACTTTGGTGTCTGCACCTAACAGCTCATTTTTAATACTCCTTCCAACCAAAGATCTCTAAGCATTCCACAGCTTATTTTATTTGCTGCTTTTCAGTGTGGATTAGTCGATGGAGAGTTGGCCTCAAAACCAGGAAGACCTAGATTCAAGTCCCTTCTCTGATCCATACTGGCTCAGTGACCATAGACAAATCACTTAAACCTCTTAGTGCCTTAGGCAAGTCTTATATAAAACTACATAAAATTATGCTGGCCTGTATTGGTAGAGAGAATCTCCTCACCCAGAAGTTCTCTATAACAATGAAACCATAGGTCTCATCTCTATTCCTATGTTGCTTCGCAACCAAGTCACAGCACAAGGCAACTTGTGTCAATTAAATAGACAAAACCAAACCATGGTCTATCTATATAATTGGATTTAAGCATCTACTACGCTGAAGGCACTGGGGACACATAGATAGAATGACTCAGTCTCTATCTTAAAGGGATTTATATTCTACAGAAGGAAGGGGTGTATGATATAAAACAACCAGCATTTGTATGGTGTTTTGAGGTTTGTAAAGTGCTTTTAAAATATTATCTTGTTTTATCCTCTCAACAACCCTGGGAGGTAGGTGCTATTGTTATCCCCATTTTACAGATGAGGAAACTGAGGCAAACAGAGGTTATGTGACTTGCTTAGGGTCACATGTTTAGTGTCTGAGGTCAAATTGGAACTCAGATCTTCCTGACTGTAGATCTAGCTCTCTATCCACTACTTCCTAGATATAAGGGGGAAAGCATTTAGTAAGTGTCTACTCTGTGCTCAGCACCAAGCTAAGTGCTTTACAAAGATTATCTCATTTGATCTTCATAGGATATTATGTGTATATGGATATGTATGATACAATATAGATTCTAATAGGGACAGGTAAAGACTTAAACAAGGTGCTATCCAAAAAAATAATTGGAGAGAGAGAGAGAGAGAGAGACAGACAGACAGACAGACAGACAGACGGTAATCCCATTTTCAATCTTCATCTTTGCTTGGTTTGAACTCCAAGGAACACGATTCTCCATGCAGGGTAAGCTGACCTTCTGCAATCTCCTCATCATGATGCTTAATTTAACTTTGGATATTTAACACCTTCCCAAATTTCTCAGCCTCCTCTCCTCTCTGATTGTAGGGCTGGTACTAAACTCTTTCCAAAGTTCTCCTTTGTAATGGGCTGGATCTGGTCTCTCCACTTGACTCTCTCCTTTTCTTTCTTTCTTTCTTTTTAAAAAATTTTAATTTTCAATTCCAAATTCTCTTCCCTCCTCTAGTCTCTCCCCCATCCTTTGAGAAGACAAGCAATACAATATCCATTTTGCATTTCAAGCATGCAGAATGTATTTCCATATTATCCATGTTGCAGCAACAACAACAGAAAAAGCAAGGAAAAAAAAGTAAAGAGTTTACTTCAATCTATACTTCAGAGTCCATCAGTTTTTCCTCTGGAGGTGGATAGTATTTTTTCGTCATAAGTCTTATGGAATGTTAAAGATTGTTGTTTTGATTAGAGTAGCTAAGTCCTTTACAACTGATCATTGTTATAGTATTATTGTTGCTGTGTGTAATGCTCTCCTGTTTCTGCTCACTTCATTTGTATCAATTCATATAAGTTTTCCCAGGTTTTTCTGAGTCTCTTCCTTTTGGCATTTATTATATAGCACAATAGTATTCCCATCACAACCATATAACACAACTTATTCAGCCACGCCCCACTTGATGGACATTCCTTCAATTTCTAATTCTTAGCCGCCACAAAAAAAGAACTGCTATAAATATTTTTGTACATATGGATTTCCTTTTTCTTTGATCTCTTTGGGTATAGACCTACCAGTAGCATTGCTGGGTCAAAGGATAGGCTGAGCCAATATAATAAAAATTACATTATTACCAAAATTAATTAACATTCAGTGACATACCCTTTCTGTTCTCAAAAGTGTTCTCAATGGCTGAAGCCTTTGACTATATATACCACAGGTTGAAGTCAAGTCTCTCTGTAGCCAAATTTCCAACTGAAGAAGAGTTATTGAATGCCATTAGGCTCTTCTCATGTGGCAAAGATCCTGGTGCTGATTTCATCCTAGCAGAGATCTACAAGGCAGAAGCTGCCTGAAATCTTCTGGATTATGTTGCAAAAAGAGGCTATCCCCCAGGAGATCAAGGATGATTCCATTGCCCATATCCATAAAGGAAAAGGAAACAGTCCTATGACAATTACAGGGGGATCTATCTCTTAGTCGTTGCTGGCAAGATTCTTGACAGAGTCCTCCTTAATCAGCTGATCCTTCACCTAGAAGATGGTTATCTACCTAAGAGACAGTGGCTTCATAAAAGGCCAAGTAATGGTAGATATGTTTTTTGCTGCCCAAGAACTCCAAGAGAAATGCCAAGAGCAGAACAGAGGTCAGTACACAGTGTTCCTCAACCTGACCAAGGCCTTTGATACTGTCAGTCATGAGGGCTTTGGGAAGATCATGGCAAAATGTTGTTGCCTGGAGAATTTTATCAGTATTGTATGCCAGTTTCATTATCTCATGCTTGCATGGGTTATGGATGAAAGACAATGCTCTCATGTTTTCTCATGCTAACCAGTGGAGTGAAGCAGGGCAATGTATGTGCTTGCTCACATGTTTTCTAGCTTTTGAGTTTATTTTTTCCTATGATATTGTTAGACACTTTCAACAGGGATGAAAATGGCATCAAGGTCAGCTACTGCACTGACAATAAACTAACTTGAAAAGGCTACAAGCCAAGACTGAAGTGTTGGTTGTTCATAGATGGTTGTGCACTCAATGCAGAATGAGATGCAACAGAGTATGGATCAATCCTTTGCAGATTGAGCTAATTTGGGACTGACAATTAACATCAAGAAAACAGAGATTCTTCACCAGCCAGCACTGCATGATCTGTACATGGAATCATTGGTTACAATTCGACCCTATCTTGTTATACAGTGTGAGATGTTGGTCTGTGCCTGTTTCTGCCAAACTGCTTTCTCATTTTTCCTGCAGTTTTTCTTTCTTTCTTTTTTTTTAAACATCATCCTTTTATTGGAAGGAAATTTACATCTTATTTAGGTGTCCAATCGGAGGGCTCCAGAAGCACCCTGTTTGATAAATACAAGGAAATAGGAAATAATTTTACATACAAAAGACAAGCACACCTTTTGTGTAGACTGGCTTTCCAATATGCCTGCGCATTGGGTATTTGGCTCAATTCTCTTACCACCACCATGCTCATTGTGAATAAAGATCCTGACCAGAACAAGCCACATAAACCATCTGCCCTCACCCTACCAGCACCCTGGTTACATTGGTGATGTAAAAGGGAGCCGAGGCACCTTGGCTAGAGTATCTATAGTATTTCACTACAAACAACTATATAACTACCAACATCTGGCAGAGCTTGCTGGCTCTCTCGGCCAATTTGCCTACAGTCTTCGGGATCTTTCCGGAGCTGGCCTACATGCTCTGTTACATTTATCTCTAGGAGAACATCCCTGCAGTTTTTCTTGAATAGTGAGTTCTTGCCTCCAAAGCTTGGTCATTTGCTACTCTATATTGTCTACCTAATCTATTTTATTGATCAACCACTCTCTTCATTATCCAGTACTAGATTCGATAATTATTGCTTTGTAGTATAGTTTGAGATCTGATACTACTAGGCTGCCTTTCTTCATTCCCCCCCCCCCCACTGATTCCCTTCATGTCCTTGATCTTTTGATCTTCTAGATGAATTTTGTATTTATTTTTTCCTAGCTCTATAAAATCATTCTTTGGTAGTGTGATTGGTACAACCTTGAATAAGAAAATTTGGGAAGCTAGGTGGCTCGGTGGATAAAGCACTGGCCTTGGATTCAGGAGGACCTGAGTTCAAATCTGGCCTCAGACACTTGACATTTATTAGCTTTGTGACCCTGGGTAAGTCACTTAACCTTCATTGCCCCGCCAAAAAAAAAAATTTTTTTTAATTAAGAAAATTAATTTAGATAGTCTTGTTATTTTTATTATCTTGGCTTGGCCTATCCATTAGCAATTAATATTTCTCCAGTTGTTTAGATCCTTTTTTATTTGTGTGAGTAGTATTTTGTAACTGTGTTTATATTGTTCCTATGTTTGTCTTGGCAGGTAGACTCTCAAGTGTTTTATACAGTCTGAAGATATTTTAAATGAGTTCCTCTATCTTTTCCTGCTGGGTTTTGTTTGTAATATGTAGAAGTGCTGATCATTTGTGTGGGCTCATTTTATATCCTGTAACTTTGTTGAAGTTGTTAATTGTTTCAACTAGTTTTTTAGTTAATTCTCTTGGGTTCTCTAAGCACACCATCTAAGCGTATTATCTGCAAAGGTAATAAGTTTTGTTTGCTTGTTATTCTCTACTTTCCATCTACAGTTCTGCTTGGTTTGAACTCCACAGAATCTGTCTTTCTTTTTAAAATCATTATCCCCAGCTCTTAGCACAGTTCCTGGCACATAGTAAGTGCTTAATAAATGTTTATTGAACTGAATTGAACTCTTAGCTGGAGGCTCAAGGAAGGCTTCATGGCAGGAGAGAGCTGAATGAACCTTGAACAAGTAGGAAACCCGAAAGGGGAGATGAGGATATAAAATATAGGCATGAAGCACAGCCAATGACTATATGTTCAGTTTTGGAGAAAGTTAGTAGTTCAGCTTGGAATATAGAGAGCATGGAAGAGTTAGTCAGTCAATGAGCATTTATTAAGCACTGACTACATACCTGGAACTGGGCTAGAAGTTATGTGAAATAGGTTCAAAAGGCAGGTTGGAATCATATTATAGGGGCCTTGAGTACCAGGCTAAGGAATTTTTCTTTTTTCTCCTAGAGACAATAAGGAGAAACTGAATGTTTTAAATGAAAGAGTACCATTGAAAGACTATTATTTTGGCAGAGGCATAAAGACAGGAAAAGGGAGAGACTAAAAGTGAAAAAACTAATTAGGAGACTATTATCTCTAGGTGAGAAGTGCTGAGAGTCTGAGGTAGGGTGGTGGCTGTATAATGAGAAAGGAGATGGAATGTAAGAGCTGTTGGGGAGGTAGATTCAATAGGAATTAGAATCTGTTTGGATATGGGAAGGATAACTCCAGGGTTCCAGATCTTGGAATGATAGAGAATAGTGATACTATCAACAGAGACAGAGATGGGAATTGTGGGGAGATGGCAGAATAATGTAGGAAACAACTTGGCTCTCTCAAAGTCCTCCACAAATAACTTAAAATGATACTTCAAAGTAAATTTTAGAATGGCAGAGATCATTAAAAATCAAGGTAAAGTAGTTGTCCAGCCTCAGATAACTTGGGAGGATGTTAGGAAAAATCTGACCTCCCAGGACAGTGGTTTGGCCTAATTGAAATGCAGAGACTTCCAGTCAACAAACATTGAGCCCCAGGGAAAGCTGTGTAGGGCAGCCTTACCTTTGGGAGCCTTTACCCCCAGGGAAGGTGGGGGGGGGTTGGGTGGCTGATCAAGAGAAGATTATGGGGGCCCTCCGCTGGTGCTGGATGTGGGTCCAGGCTGTGACTGCCCGTAAAGAGGAGGGAGCACATACCCAGTAAGTATGGTTGCAGATGGGCAGGGTCCTGCTGGTTGTGGTCACTTACAGGGGAGGAGTCCCTGATTTTGGTTCCAGGATAGAGAGGTGAACTGAAGCTTGTAGCTGCTGAAGGGACTACAGGGAATAAGAACATTTTCAGTAACAGGGTTTCTGGGGGCCCTGGTTGGGAGGTTCAAGGATGGGACAGGAGTGCCTGAGGTCACTTGTAGACCAAGGTGTGATCCAGAGCAGTGACCACACCTGACCTTGGATTATAGAACAATGGAAGAAACTAGAGGTCAAAGACTACCAGATAGAGCTCAGAAAACAATAGCATGAAAAACCCAGAACCCAAGAAATTA
Organism: Dromiciops gliroides; assembly: GCF_019393635.1. NCBI lineage: Eukaryota > Metazoa > Chordata > Mammalia > Microbiotheria > Microbiotheriidae > Dromiciops > Dromiciops gliroides. The sequence goes on along the minus strand of NC_057864.1, from coordinate 142,399,200 downwards.
TCTCCCACACCTCAGGAACAAAGCCTGACTCTAATATAAAGTTAACAGTCAAGAAACAGGCTATTAAAATGAGTAAGAAACAGAGGGGAAAGCCAAACAAAATGATGGTGATAGAGATTAGGATTTAAACTCAGAAGATAAACCAACTTCTTATAAAGCTTTAAAGAAAAATGTAAAATGACTACAAGCCCAAAAAGAGTTCTTGGAAAACCTTAAAAAGGACTTTAAAAATTAAATAAGAGGGGGCAGCTAAACGGTGCAGTGGATAAAGCACTGGCCCTGGATTCAGGAGGACCTGAGTTCAAATCTGGCCTCAGACACTTGACACTAGCTGTGTGACCCTGGGCAAGTCATTTAACCCTCATTGCCCCGCCCCCCCCAAATTAAATAAGAGAGTTCAAAGAAAAATTAGGAAAAGAAATGAATCAAGCAAGAGAAGTAAGAAAATTATGAAAACCGTTTGGAAAAAGAGATCCAAAAACTTAAATAACTAAAACTAAAATAACTCCTTAAAAATTAGAATAGTACAAGGGGAAGCAAATGACTTCATAAGACATCCAGAAATAACAAAACAAAATCAAAAGAATGAAAAATAGAAGAGAAGGTGAAGCATTTCATTAGAAAAACAATTGGGGCAGCTAGATGGCGCAGTGGATAGAGCACCGGCCCTGAAGTCAGGAGTACCTGAGTTCAAATCCGGCCTCAGACACTTAACACTTACTAGCTGTGTGACCCTGGGCAAGTCACTTAACCCCAACTGCCTCACTAAAAAAAAAAAAAAGAAAAACAATTGACCTGCAGAACAGATAGATGAGAGATAATATAAGAATTATTGGACTACCTGAAAGTTAAGATCAAAAAAAGAGTCTAGGAACTATACTTCAGGAAATTGTTAAGGAAAATTTGCCTGAAGTTCTTGAACTAAAGGGTAAAATAGAAAGGGAAAAAATCCACCAATCACCACCTGGAAAAGATCCCAAGATGAAAACTCACATTATAGCTAAGTTTCAAAGCTCCCAGGTCAAGAAGAAAATATTACAAGCAACTAGAAAGAAACAGTTTAAATATTGTGGAGTTACAGTCAGGATAACAAAAGATTTAGCAGCTTCTACATTAAAAGACTGATGGGTGTGGAATGCAATATTCCAGAGAGCAAAGGAGCTGGGCTTGCAACCAAGAATAATCCAACTGGCAAAGCCGAGTGTAATTCTGCAAGGGAAAAAATGTATATTTAATGAACTAAAGAACTTTCAAGTATGCTTGAGGAAAAGACCAGAACTGAAGGGAAAATTTGACCTACAATAATACATCACAAAGATTATATATTGTGAGCAAGTAGGATTTAAACCAGGAATGTAGGGCTGGTTCAATATAAGGAAAGCTATTAACAAAGCTGATTATATCAATAACAAAAATCATGTAATTATATCAATAGATTCAGTAAAAGCCTTTGACAACTCATTCCTATTAAAAATACTTGAAAGCATAGGTATAAATGACTTTTTTTCCTTTAAATGATAAGAAAAATCAACCTAAAATCATCAGCAAGCATTATCTGTAATAGGAATAAGCTAGAGGTCTTCCCAATAAGATGAAGAGTGAAACACGGATGCACATTATCATCAATATTATTCAATATTGTACTAGAAATGCTAACAATAGCAATAGAAGAAAAAGAAATTGAAGGAATCAGACTGAACATTGAGGTAATAAAACTGTCTCTTTTTTTTGCAGATGATATGATGGTTTACTTAGAAAATCCTAGAGATTTAACTAAGAAGCTAGTTGAAACAATTAATAATTTTAGCAAAATATCAGAGTACAAAATAAACTCATATAAATCCTAACATTTCTATATGTCACCAACAAAGCCCTGCAAGAAGAGATAGTAAGAGAAAGTTCATTTAAAATAGAACCATAGGCAATATACAATATCTGGGAGTATACCTACCAAGACAAACCCAAGAACTATATGAATGTAATGATAAAACACTTTTCATACAGATAAAGTCAGATTTAAATAACTGGAGAAACATTAATTATTCATGGTGGGCCAAGCCAATATAATGAAAATGACGATTCTACCTCAATTAATCTCCTTATTCAGTGCCACCACAATTAAATTACCAAAAAACCCACAATTTATTGAGCAAGAAAAAGTAATAACAAAATTCATTTAGAAGAACAAAAGGTAAAAAATATCAAAGGAATTTTTTTAATGTAAAGAAAGGAGACCTAGATCTTAAACTGTATTATAAGGTGGTAATTATCAAAACTATCTGGTATTGGCTAAGAAATAGATTGGAGGGTCAGTGGAATAGAATAGATATAAAAACACAGGAGTAAATGGTTATAATAACCTTGTGTTTGATAAATGTAAAGATTTAAGCTTTTGAGATAAAAATTCACTGTTTGGTAAAAAATTTTGGGAAATTTGGAAAGCAATATGGCAGAAACCAGGAAGAGACCAATACCATATACCATTTACCAAGATAAGGTTAAAATGGACATGTGAAATTGACATAAAAGGAGATGTTATAAATAAATTATAAGAGCATGAAATATATTACCTATCAGATTTATGGATAGGAGAAGAATTTATGAATAAGAGAGCATTGTGACATGTAAAATGGATAATTTTGATTATAATAAATTTTAAATGTTTTATATAAATATAACCAATGTAGCCATGATTAGAACGAAAGCAGAAAATTGGAAATAAAATTTTATAAAGTTTCTCAAAGGCCTCATATTTCAAATATATAGTGAACTTATTCAAATTAATAAGAATATGAGTCATTCCCCAGTTGAAAAATTGTCAAAGGATATAAACAGGCAGTTTTTGGAGGAAGAAATTGAAGCTTTAAAAAATGCTTTAAATTCTTATTGATTAAAGGAATGCAAATTAAAACAACTTTGAGACAATTAGGAGACAATAAACCAGCAGAGACCAAGAAGCAACAGTAGGTGTAAAAGCAGAACTGTTTTTGTAATGAACCAAAGCAATGTCCATAATTTAAGAGGTGGGTGGTTTTATAAAACATCCGAGGCAAAATATATATAATCTCCTACTTCAATAATTCTGAGTCTCCTTTGTTGTTTATTGTCTATATAGGGTGTCCTATCTTCTCTGTCTGTACCCTCCCTTGGGGATCTCACCTGCCACTCTGGGTTTACATATCACCTTTATACAAGGCATTAGGAAGCCTTGTTTCAAATGCTGCCTCAGACACTTTACTAGCTATTTGATCAAGGGTAAGTTACTTAGCCTTTAAGGAATTGTCTTCGGCTAAAGTCACATAATAGAAAGCTTGGAATAAATTAATTTCTCTTCCTAGCCCCCTGTACTGTTTACCAGTCTGCTGATCCTGCACAAATGTGGACTACAATGAGGCTGAAACAGTATTTGGCCTCCCTTGTGTTAATTTGGGGAGATTGTTCCTTTTTAGATTAATATCAAGAGTTTGGCTTAATGATTCACACAGGAAAAACTAAGAAAAATAAAAGTGCACTTTTTGTCCAGGCTATACAGTTGAAAGGCCAACCTACAAAGCACATCTTGGACTGATATTGCAAATGGATGGTAAGTTGAACTGGAATGGAGCAGACTGGGTTACCTTTGGGAAACTACACAATTCTCTTAAGGATCCTACAGTTCTTCCTGAGACCAAGGACCATCTTTTTTTTTTAGTACCAGTGCTTTTCCAGAGTTGTATAGCAGTGAGTCATGAACACTTCAGTTTCTGAAGAATAGAAATTAAGGATTACCCAAAGGGCAATGAAGGGGTGTGTGGTGGGTGTGATCAGCCTACAACACAAAATTATTGTTGTTCATCTTTCGTTTTCGAAGAGGACCAATGACATCATGGGCGATGATTTGCACATCAATTGAATTTAAGTGAGGCAGAGTTGCACATAGCTGTCAGCATCACTCTCTCTTCCTGAGGCATCAAAAACCAGTCAGGAAAAAAGTCAGGATAACTGGTAATGGCCGGGGGGATACAGTGAATGACCTTGACATCTTCAGTGCCTGACTAAGCTCTAAACACTCCATAGTACCTACTTCACCCACCCTCATGGATGGCCATTGGAACAAATTGATCTTATCTGCCCATTCTACTAGGGGAAGTCTTCAGATGACTGGGGTAGACATCCGCCTAACTCACCAATAGGTTTGACGTCTGTTGGTTGCCCTCAACCTGGTTTAGTCTTTCCACTGAGACAATTTTACTGGGGTGTGGCCACCATGGATGCTATAGCTTCTTAGAACCACAGTTAGAGTAAGGTGAAGATGGATACCAAAAGTGGATAAGCAGCCTTTAAGGGAGTTGGGCAAGCCCTCACACCAGAGGTGCTAGTCCTCCCTGAATGCCCCATAAGCCCCAACACAGAATTAACAAGGAATTAGGAAGAAGTATTATGAAGGATGTCATCAAGGAAATGTATATGTAAAAATGCATGGCTGATGACCTGGCAAGAACAAAGGATAATTGATAAACATTCTGTATACTCCACAGGCATCCTCTTAATGTCGAGAGAAATTGAGAAAGTTTTATAGCACTTTTTTTTGTTTTGTTTTGTTTTTGTTTCGTTTTTTGGCGGGGCAATGGGGGTTAAGTGACTTGCCCAGGGTCACACAGCTAGTAAGTGTCAAGTGTCCGAGGCCAGATTTGAACTCAGGTACTCCTGAATCCAGGGCCGGTGCTTTATCCACTGCACCTCCTAGCTGCCCCCTTTATAGCACTTTGGATGGACCTCCTGTGGTAAACTTATGGGAGGATACAGAAGAGTTGCCCAGGGTGGATGAGTGGTCATGGATGGGTTGCAGAGCATGCACACCAGTAAGATCCCAGATCTAGCTGAGTACACACATTAGTTCCAGGACTTTTGCTCAGAATATTATTGTGCTGGCACAGTTGTGACAGGAGATAGAACCCAAATACTGCATTTGGAGCCAGAGTCCTGGGTTTGAATCCCTGGTCTGCCACATGCTACTTACTGTCTGTGAAACCTGGGTCAGGTTACTTAATCTCAGCTTCCTCTTCTGTGATATGAGGGGGTTGGACTCAATGATCTGCAGGGTCCTTTATGGTTCTAAATCTGTGATCCTAGGAACTACTCGTCTTTCTTTTGCCCTTTCCCCTTCCCAATTATAGACTTCATGAAGCAAGTATTTTTTGTTTGTTTTTAGAAATCCGTGTGTGTGTGTGTGTGTGTGTGTGGTGGGGGGGAGTGTACTGTTTCTACCTGACAGGTACAGGTTGAAAAGAACCTGCTAGTACAAAATGATTTTAGAACAGCCCAAGGACTTTAACTACTACATTCTTAAGGGAGTATGAGATAAGTAGCTATGGTTGACTTCTAATTGTTATGCTTTGGAGGGGGAGCTCCTTGTTTCATTTCAGTTCTAAGTCCCTTTCAAATGGCTTCTCAGCTTGGAAACAAAGTCATAGATAAACTGGTTCCACACCTCCTTATCTGTAATGACCTTTGGGAACCAAAATGACAGCAATATCTGGTCATAGACGAACAAAGTGAATTTCTAAGTAGTATATGCTGATAAATATCTGCCTTAAATAGTCATTGAACAATCTGATACATATATATATACACATATATATATATATACTCACATATATACATGTATTTATGAGTATATGTATATGTCACATGCACATGCCTACACACATGTATGTATGTATGCATGCATATCTATACACACATATCTATGTATGTATGTATTCAGATAGGAGGCACAGTGGATAGAGCGTCAGGCCTGGAGTCAGTTCATATCTGGCCTCAGACAACTGTGTGACCCTGGGCAAGTCACTTAATCCTGTTTGCCTCAATTTCCTTATCTGTAAAATAAGTTTGAGGAGGAAATGGCAAACTACTCCAGTATCATTGCTAAGAATTCCCCAAACAGGGTCATGACAAGTTGGACATGGCTGAAATGATTGAACAATGACAACAACAACAACAAAATACACACACTTATGTATATGTGTGTGTATGTATATGTACCATGTACTCTTATTATTGTTCTCAATCATTATTCCCATCTCTCTATGTCTATCTCTCTTTCTGTCTGTCTGCCTGCCTATCTCTTTATGTCTCTCTTATGTTTCAGGAAGACCTGAGCTCAAATTCCACCTCTGACATTTATCCACTGTGTGACCCTGAATGAAGTATTTCATTTCTAAGTCCTTCAGACAACTTCCTAGGATTTATCTACTGAGGGAAGGTCCACATACTTTCTTTTTCTTTTTTTCTTTTTCAAATTAAAAAAAATTTTTTTTAAACAGGGCAATGAGGGTTAAGTGACTTGCCCAGGGTCGCACAGCTAGTAAGTGTCAAGTGTCTGAGGCCAAATTTGAACTCACGTCCTCCTGAATCTAGGGCCAGTGCTTTACCCACTGTGCCACCTAGCTGCCCCACATACTTTCTTAATGTGTTCTTTTAGAATTGTTTTCAGGTCATTTGGGAGAAATGGCTTAGGGTTTTTTTTTTTCTTCTTTCCCAGCCATACTGTAATACAAAGGGCAGGGAGCTATATTTCACCTTCTAGAGGAGTGATAGAGTCAGGGACTTGACCTTGGCATTAGGAAGATCTGAGTTAAAATTTTGCTTTAGGTAATTATTAATTCTGTGGCCCTGGGCTAGTCTTAATTTCTCTATGTCTCAGTTTCATCATTTGTAAAACAATAAGATAATAAGGGGGCACTTAGGTGGTGCAGTGGATAGAGTGCTGGACCTGGAGTCAGGAAGAATCAACTTCCTGAGTTCAAATCTGGCCTCAGACACTTACTTGCTGTGATACTCTGGGAAACTGTTTGCCTCAACTGTGTTTGCTTCAATTTCTTCATCTATAAAATGAGCTAGAGAAGAAAATGGTCAACCACTCCAGTATCTTTGCCAAGAATACCCCAAATGGGGTCATGAGGAGTTGGACATGACTGAAGTGACTGAACAACAAGGATAAGACCACAGGGTTGTTGTGGGGAACAAATGAGTTAATCTATGTAAATCACTTTACGAATCTAAAAATGCCATATAAATGCTAGCTATTAGTGTTATTTTTCTATTGAGGGTCACACACAAATAAAGAAAACTTGCAACTAACCTTAACTTCCTCCATGTCTCTCTCTCTCTCAGTAAATATAAAATATCTAACTCATCTACTTTCCTAATTAGCAGGGAAATTAGGGAATTGGATTAAAAGGCCTCTAAGTTCCCTAAATCTGTGATTCTCTGATTCTCTGATACATAATGAAAATATACCTCACTCAGTATTGTGAACAGGTTAGGTTAGAAAGATACACAAGTAGAGAGAAGAGTCAGTTATCAAAATGACCTGCTGCAGATCAAGAGAAAAAGCAGAGGGCATATCATACATCCTTTGGGTATAATGAGGTACCTCTACAGCCAGAATTTGAGTCTGTAAAAGGGTTGCTTCGAGAATCCTCCTCCAAGAGTCTATTTGCTTCTTGTCTTCTCAGCATGTTACCTATGGGAATCCCATCTATGAGGATTAATGGAAGGTGATCAATGGAATAAAGAATTATAGGGGTGGTAGAAAGGGCAAGTTAATATTCCAAATTGATTTTTACTTATATGTGACCCTTGGTTCTATTTTGTTATTTGTTGTAGTATTACTAATGCATCAGTGACCCTCAGTCTGCCTCTGCTTAGCTCTCCCTACTCATCCCCTCACCTTGGCCCAGACCTAAGAACTCTGGGAACATTGTCTCTGTATTTGAGAGAGGGATCCATCTGCAAGTGAATAACAATGGTGGAAAGTCAGAGTACAATTGGATATTCATAGAAGAAGACAATCCTAAAATTAGTCTGAGAAGCATAAGAAAACTTCAGGCCCTATCTTTTACAACCTGAGGAGACTTTACAGCTGAGGGATATGTAGAACAAAATTTGTTCTAGCCCAAGATTTGACCAATTACTGGCACCATTTGCTGGTACCTTGCCATCACCACTCCCAGTGGTTTTCTTGAATTCCCTACCACAGTGGAATTGGAATGGAGCAGGGGATGAGGGGGTGGGGGTTGATGGGAAGTCACAAAGAAGTCTTTTCCTCCCTTCTTTAACATCTTCCCATTCTAATAAAAATATAAGCCCTTGAGCACAGCAACTATTCTGTTTTTGTCTTTGTATACCCAGAACCTAGCACAGTGCCTAGTATATAGTAGACATTTAATAAATGCTTATTCATTGGTTATTTGACTCCCAGCAATACCAACTTCTTTAGTTTAAGAAGAGATTTACAGGGACAGCTAGGTGGCGCAGTGGGTAGAGCACCGGCCCTGGAGTCAGGAGGACCTGAGTTCAAATCTGGCCTCAGACACTTAACTCTTACTAGTTGTGTGACCCTGGGCAAGTCACTTAACCCCAATTGCATCACCAAAAATTTTTTTTAAAAAGAAGAGATTTACTATAAAGTATCTCAGATAAAACTTTTAGGAAGATGGGGGAGGTATAATAACAGAGGACAAGAATTTACAAGGTTAATATTGGTATTAAGCACCAATCACAGGACATTTACACCTCTCTTCTTAGTTCTCTCTTCCCTCCTGCCTAACCTTGATATCAGTCCTGTGGATTTGACTGATCTTGCTATTTTGTCTTCTTAGCCCTCCAGCAACTATTTCTCTACCCCTCCACTGTAGGGGCCTGATTAAGGGTCCTGAGTAAGGGTTTCTTCTTCAGTCTGATCTTCTCGTAGGATTTCTTATCCTAGACCACTAACCCAAGAAGCTGGAGAGGCCCCTCATCCTCACCTCTGTGACTGCCAGTGAGAAAGGCTTTTTACTACCTGGACCACAAAGTTATCTTCTGTTTTGGCATTGTGCAACCTGACCTTTCCTCTTTCACTCCACTCAACTGGACAAAAGTAATTTCCACTACAACATACTTCACAAGGAACCGTCCGGATCTTCAATGAAAGAGATCCCAATATCTCCTGAGGTAGTCCATTCTACTTCTGGGCAGCTTTCATCGTTGGCATGGTTTTTCCTACCATCAATCCTAGATTTGAGTCTTTATAAATTCTGTTCATTGCTCTAGGTTCTGTCCTCTGACACTGAGGAGAAAGTCAATGTCTGATCCAGATGATTTGGGAACATAAGTGGGGATTTAAGTGGGCCCTGGCACTGGCAAAGCCACTGCAGGCAGAGGCATTGGAAGAAACTACTGCAATAAGCTTTATAGAACACATCTACATGAAGAGGTTTAGCAGCTGTTCACCCAGCCCATGAATAGCACCCATCAAGTTCTTAGGGAACATGGAGGAGATGTTCTTAAGGAACACGGGGATAGTTGGGGTCCCACAACCTTCAATTCTAAGAATCCTGTTACCTCTGACACAGGTACAACCAAAAAGAGACTGGGGAATGACCCATAAGGCATTGCCAAGAATAGAGCTGCTATTGGTTTTTCTTGGGTTTTCTGTGCCCAAGACCTTAGCTCACAGCTCACAGCATGGTCTGGAAAACAGGATCCCAGGATAGCCACCTAGAACCACTAGACTGTTCAGAAAGGAAATTGTTTGACTTAGTTATGGCATCATAGATGAAGAAGCAGAAGGGACCTCAGGGGCCATCTAGTTCAATCTCTTTCATTTTACATATGAGGAAAGTGAGGTGACTGAGCCTGGATTTCAACCCTGGATCAAAATCTAGCATACTCTAAGCTGTACTCACCTGTCCTCTATTATATGCATCAAGTTTGTTGATAAGTCCTAGAACTGTCTATGTGCCTTTGTACCAATCTGCTTCAGAAGGAAGGGTCAGAGACAGGATTAGAACCCAGTTTGTCTGATTCTAGAAGCAAGGCTGATTATACCATACTGCACTGCCTCCCTGACTCCCTCCCACCACCCAGATCCAAGATAATTAGTTTTGCAACAGCAGGATAATGGTCCAACCTTTGCAAACATCAGCCAAAAGCCCTGGTCTTTTCTACTTTTAACTGTTAGCTGTAGGCAGCCCCATTGCGGGAGAGAGGTTGGTTCAATGCTCAAGGCTATTGTCAACAACTACTGCCTTTCCACCCCCACAGCTCAGTGCCCTGCCTTTCTTATTGTGGTGATACCTTCCAGCTCCGAGTTTCTTGACTCTATAATTGTCTACCCCTCTTGTCACACTTCACCAGACTAATTTGGGTATTCTTCTCCATGCTGGATTTATATGAAACAAATATTTTCTATGTCTATGTATATCTCAAGCATACGAGATAATTTTGAAAGTACTGCATGTGCATAGTAAATTGGAAGCTGTAGATGCATGTGGCATATGTCTTTTTATAGGATATATTATTATACTTTAGAATTATGTAAGGATCAAATTGGCCACCATTGACAAGGCCTGCCACAGACCCAGGTACCCTGGGCTGGTCTCTGTTAAGGTGTATATAAAACATTGGTTCTCAGTAATATTTTCCGAAGGGGTTTGGTTGCTAAGCTACATGAGGTGGTGATGGGTAGTGAACTCAGATCACTATACCAGTGAAGGCAAGATTCATTCATCCAACTATATCATACATTCATTAAACCACTACTATGTGTGAGGTTATTGTTTCCAAGGAATCCAAATGCATTTTAATAATCCACGAATGCATAGAACATAGGGTCTTGATAGTCTTTACATTTTTCTTTATGTTTCTGGATTGCATGTATGTGGCAGATGGTTGAAAAGCTGGCCAAAGTCCTGCTTGCTTGTGACTGGTGAGATTCTCTGGGTCCTTGTTAATGCATGAGAGTATGGCGTGTGCGAACAGCTTGTAGATATGCAAACGGAGACTGACGGGCTAACAATTGCCAAGATTTTCTAGGTTACCTTTCTTTAGGAGCAAGATGTCCCTCCACAGACAGAGTCCTGCTCTCTGGGTTCTTAAAGATAAGTCAGCAGAATGTAAGGTCTGACAGGCCCTACTAAACTGGACCAATGATGATAACAACAACAATAACAACAACAAACAACAGCCACCTGTCCCAACATGTACTTCTGTGTCAGTGCCAATCTAGCTAGATTAAATAACAGCTAGCATTTATGCAGTGCCTTAAGCTTTGCAGAACACTTTACTCATAATGTTTCATTTGATCCTCACCATAGCCCTGTGAGTCAGGTACTATTATTATCTGTTTTATAGATGTGTAAACTGAGGCTGAAAGAGTTTAAGAAAGTAGCCCAGGGTCACACAGCTAGTGTTTAAGGCTGCATTTGAATTCAAGTTTCCTGACTCCAGGTCAAGCATTCTATTTGCTTTGTCACCTACATACTTCTAGGTCCAAAGAGGTCCTTCACCAGAGGCTTGGCCAATAGATCATGGGTTGTTTTTTCCTCATAGTATCTGATGAAGTCTGTATATGAAGGGGTGAAGAAGTTGTGATCTGTATTTGTAGAGTTAGAAGAAATACAAAGTCCCAAGATAGTTCTCCACATTTTCCATATCTGAGGGACCTTCCTGCTTTGGGGGTAATATGCAAACCTTTGTATTTCTATCATGTTGAGCATGCATTACCTTCTATCTACTCAGTATTTATCTTTCATGTAATTAGTTATTTGCATATTGTTTACCCTGGTGGAATGTAAGACCCTTGAAGGTAGGGATTTTTTTCTTTTCTTAGTATCATCATCCCTATAGGAATTACATTATAAATACTTACTATTTGCCTTCCCAATTTTTGTATTGCCTTAAGAAGCAGTCAAGGGGCAGGCTGCCTTGTGGTGCCCCACCCCTGCTGGCCTTCTTCTGAATCCATCAGGGTATATTTTTAGGCTCTATCGGATATACCTCTGGTCCCACATTTGGGATTTTCCCCACAAGGTCCATAGCTCTTGGAAAAATAGATACCAGCTGCCCTAGGTCAGGACATCCAGCACTTGTGAGTTTTTTTTGTCCTATTTACTGACCCCCTCCAGAACCATGTGATTGATTGAGGGCTTTCCAATTATGTCAATTGCTGTGGGGGCAGACACTGGTTCTCTCTAACCTGATACAATAATGCACTGTGGGTCACAGGGCTGACTAACTGAGTAGTTACCCACCACCTTCCAAAGCCTGCTCTACAGCCCCAAGAAAAAGCTAGGTGCCCAGTTGTTCTGTGGGTCTGAGATCATCCTGAGGAATGGATAGGCAGCCCCTACCTACTCTTCCTTCCTGGTGTCCTCTCAGGTTTACACCCTGGTCATTCTTCCATCTGGGTCCAACTCCCCACAGGCTATCAGCCAGCAGCTGTCCATGTTTGTCTGTGGCCTGGTTTTGGTCCACCACAGTGACACCAAAGTGGCTCACTATAATCCAGGTATACAATGAGAGAGAGAAAAACTCACCCTTAAACACAGACTACATATTAACAGAACACCCTCTTACCTTGACCTCATGCGTGTACTACAGTTGTCAGAGCAGGGTCTGGTGGAACAGCAGGTGATCTGTGTCATCAAACTGAGAGTTCCAAAGTTAAGGTCTGACCCTCATTGCCCTTGGGATAAAATACAAATTCTTCTAGCATTTAAAGGCCTTTATAATCTACCTCCAGCCTATCTTTGCAGGCTGATTCTGCATCACTCCCCCTCACACACTGCACGCTCCAGGCAAATTGGGCAGCTGGATGCTCCAAGTATAGTACAGTCTGTCTCTTACCTAGGCTCTCTCTCTAGCTAGGAATGCTCTCCATTCTCAATTTCATCCTTCGGAACCTCTAGCTCCCATCAATACTCTGCCCAAATGCTACTCCCTTCTTCAAGAAGAGGCTTTCCCTCATTTGTTTAGTTGTTACTATGTCCCTCACCCCCAACATTGCATATTTATTTGCAAATATCCTGTGTGTGTGTGTGTGTGTGTGTGTGTGTCTGTGTCTGTGTGTCTGTCTGTCTGTCTGTATGCTTGTGAACTTGTATCCCTATGTAGAAGGTGAGCTCCTTGGGAACAAGAACTGTATCACCTGCATATTTTTTTTTTTTGGTGGGGCAATGAGGGTTAAGTGACTTGCCCAGGGTCACACAGCTAGTAAGTGTCAAGTGTTTGAGGCTGGACCTGAACTCAGGTCCTCCTGAATCCAGGGCCAGTGCTTTATCCACTATACCACCTAGCTGCCCCCTGCATATATTTTTTTTAAATCCCCAGAGCCTAGAACACAATAAATGCTTAATAAAAGGTTGATAGCTGTTGACCTTTATATAGGAAGAACTATATGTTGTTATTATTATAATATATCCATGACCACCCCACTAAAGTCTTGTTCTGATGCCTCCGAATAGCATGGAGATGACAGCGGGTGCTATGACAACAGAGCACAAACTCTGGAAAGACTTAGAGCACATGGTCTGAACCAGATTATGTCTCTATTGCCCAAGGACCTGCCTCACTGAGTTTGAAGGGCTCATCACCAGAGGGTTGGCTACCAGGGTGATGGATTGTTTCAGACACAACGACTCACAAAAACTGTCTAAAAAAGGATAAAAGGGTTGTGTAGGGACCACCCACACCAACAAAATCACATACCTTTGAAGTATTTATCTCACGTTTCTTCTCCCTTATCTGTCAGTAGCTTGTGTGGAAATATTAATGGTTTAACAGAGGGTAGTAATCTACAATGTTTGTCACTAGTCCAGATTTTATTAGGTGACAGGAAGACTTGCCTCATTCCCCTAGATCAAAGATTCTTAAACTCTTTTGTGTCATGGATTCCTTTGGCAATGTGGTCTTTTCAGAAGAATGTTTTGAATGCATAAAAGAAAACACACAGAATTGCAAAGGAAACCAATTTTATTGAAGTACTGTAATCAAAATATTTTATAAAAACAAATTCATGGACCAGTGAAATCTATCCACAGACCCCCTCTTTGAGAACCCATGGACTCCAAGTTAAGAACTCTTGTCCTAAAATCTTTAGTAACTTTTGTCACAGTCTTTGTCCCATGTCACAAGGGACACATTAGCGTTCCAGAGGCATAATCATGGTGACTATTTGGGACTTGGCTTATAGCCTCTCTGACACCAGGACAGCCCATTCCATAGCCAGCATATTAGGAAGGGAGGAATGGAAGAAAAAAGTGGAATAAGAAGAAAGGAGGTGCTAGAGGAAGATTGTGAGCTCCTTGAGAGCAGGGACTGATTTTTTTTTGTATGTGCAGCACAGAGCCTAGCACATAGTAGGTACTTAATAAATGATAGTTGACTTCTTTTGCAGTTCTAAATCTATGATCCCCAGAATGAGTTATATCTTCATCTATATTCTCTGTCATATATACAGTTATGGCAGCTAGGTGACTCAGTAGATAGGACATTGGGCTTTGTATCAGAAGACTCATCTCCATGAGTTTAAATCCATCTTCAGACACTGACTGGCTGTGTGACCCTAAAGAAGTCGCTTAATCCTGTTTGCATCAGTTTCCTCATCTGTAAAAATAAGCTAGAGAAGTGTGAGATTAAAATTGGATATTAGATCATAAATCTCCCCTACTTAACCTTTCCCTTAATTTATCTCCCAGACTAGTAAATGGAAGAAGCTTCTGGTTTTCTAGTTAGAGCTTTTATTATATGGTAGTCACAAGGTGATGTTGATTAGAAGGATAGGAAAGTAGAAATACAATACAAATCGTCTTAAGTCTAGGCTTAGTCTATATTCCGTATAAAACTCACCAAAACCCAAGGCCACCTTTGGGGAGAGAGACCGAGTCAAGTGCGTGCTGTTAACGGAGAGCTGGGCTGAGTCAAACTCCAGTCAGCGTCTGTCTGTGCAGTGCAACCAGGAGACTAGCAGAGCAGAAAAAAAGGCCCCACTTCCGTTCTCTCCTTGCCTTTTAAGCTTGCACCCCGGAAGTCGAGTGCTCAGCAGGCAATCTGGTGTGCGTAGCTCATGCTGTTGGTCTCCTCCCCAAAAGGGTGGTCCTAAAAAAAAACCTGGCGTCTCTCCATTATCTAACCGACTGTTAAAACTTTTTACCACAGAAGGAAATAGCAAACCACTCCATTATTGTTGCCAAGAAAACCCCAAATGGGGTCATGAAGAGTTGGACATGACTGAAACAACCGTACAACAATATACAGATATCTTTTTGCACTTTCCTTCCAAGATTAAAGGCTCCTAGATTTCGACTTAACTGGTCTCATACATGCTGCTTTAGGACAGTCCAGGCACAGGTGGTATAGGGGAGAGATAAGTGCTGGGCTTCATCAGGAAGACCTGAGCTCAAATCTTGACTCATGTATTTACTGTCTAGTAAGCTATGTGAGCTTGAGCAAGTTACTTAACCTCTCCAAACTTTAGTTTCCTCATCTGTACAATGGGAATCATAGTAGACCCTACCGCACAGGTTTGCTGGGAGGATCAAATAAGATGATCTATGTAAAGCACTTTGCAAGTCTTCAGACTCAGTATAAATGTCAGTCATTATCATAACAACCACAGTCACAGACATTCTGTGTTTCTGTGAAAGGAATAATCAGTTACAAGTCGATGTAATTATTCATTACAAAGTTGATGAGAGTTAAAAATACCTTTATATGGAATTATTTCCATCCCTATTTAGTATGGACATAGGGTAACAGTCTCAGAATTGAAAAGGTATTCAAGAAGGCATTGTCTGATCCAGTTCCATTGGAACTGGAATCTCCTCTGTAACATCTATGAAGCCAAACAGACTCCATTGAAAGACCTACCAGGAAGGGGAATGCTTCCTGGAAGCAGTCTATTCCACTCTTGAAGTTTTCATTTTTAAGATATTTTCCTTTATTTTAGACTGCAATATTTGTGTCTCTGAAATTCCCACCCGGTGTTTCTACAGCAGGTGTGCCCTCTGGCACCATACAGAATAAAACTAATCCCTTTTCCATGGCAGGGCACTTCAAATACTTGAAGACCCACTGCTCTGCTAGCCTTGTTAGTCTTCTCTCCTCCAGGCTAAATATCCTTCATTTCCTTCCTATGCATTTTGGAATAGCACACATTCCTTTTCCCTCATGATTCTTGTCACTGTCCTGTTCATGCTTCTGCCTAAATTTGGAGTCTATGTAGAAATCCGAAATATGAAACAGTGATAGAAACAAAAGATTCAATTATAGTAAACTCTCATTTACTCAGAAGCCAAAGAAATAGAAAGCTCAAATAACATCATTTATTTTTGGTTTTAATTCAACAAACATTTGGGCAATGGTAATTATTTTATTCACAGACGTAATGGTCATAGGGTTGACCCTGAGGTACTGTAAGACCCTGAAGTGTCTTTAGAAGCATTAAAGATTAAATTAAGTTCAGTATAATATTAGTGCATGTGAAAGTACTTTGTAAACTGAAAAGTGCTGTATAAAAAAGAATGCTTGGTAACTGAAACAATGAAAAAGAATGTTGCTCTGTTTCTCTTTTCCTGAAGAATATGTTTTATTTTGTCTTGCAAAGAGGAAGAGTGAACAGTAGCTTTCTAAATTACAAGCACATAAGAGCTGAAACTTCTTACTAGAAATAGAAACTGCCAGGCCAGAGCACTTGGAAAGTTTTGATTCTTTCCCTTTAAACCTCTTACTACATTTCTGTTTTTGTAGAGCAAGATCAGATCCTACAAAAGTAATTTTTCTTCCTTTGTAGAAACTCCTTTATCTGGCATAAAATGCTCACCCATCAAGCCTGCAGCAGATGGCAACTTTTCAACTCTACGCCGATATGATCAACATTAACCATCCATCACATGAAGGATTGGAAGTGATCTCCTTACAAAAACCAAGCAGGCAGCTAGCTATTGATTCTGTGCTCAGCCTGATGGATGAAGGCAAAAGGCAACAAGTGACTGCAGGAAGCATAAACCCAGCTGCCCACTCCCTTTTTTGACAGACCAATCATGAGGCTCATCTACAAAGGACCATTCTGTTTTCTTATCAAAATCATGAAACAGGTGTTAAGGATTAGGAATGAATGGTCTGATACAAGTCAGATATCTGCTGTTATAATTCTTTTTAGATATTTCCTGTAATTTCCATGTTCGCTAAGTGACAACCATCACAACCACCAACCATCACCACCACCACCACCACCAAGTTGGGGCTTTCTACTTCAGAGTTCAGGCAGGTAGATTGTGCAGTGGATAGAATGCCAGGCATGGAGTCAGAAGACTCATTTTCCTGGATTCAAATTTGGTCTTAGACACAACTAGCTGTGTTACCTTGGCCAAGTCACTCAGCCCTGTTTATTTCAGATTCCTCATTTGTATAATGAGATGGAGAAGGAAATAACAAACAATTCCAGTATCTCTGCCAAGAAAACCCCACATTGGGTCATGAAGAGTCAGACACGACTGAAATGAAGGAACAACTGCAATATTTCAGAATGCAACTTTACTGGCCTAGGTTTGGGCTGGATTTTATTACTAGATCAACAAAGCTGTGTGATTTTGGGGAGGTCATTTTCCTCATCTGTAAAACAGCTATAATATTTATACCATCTATTTCATGGTGTCATTGTAGAAAAAAATACTTCATAAACCTTAATGCACTAATATAAGATGTCATCATTATCTTTATTTATTTATTTATTTTTTTAGTGAGGCAATTGGGGTTAAGTGACTTGCCCAGGGTCACACAGCTAGTAAGTGTTAAGTGTCTGAGGTTGGATTTTAACTCAGGTCCTCCTGACTCCAGGGCTGGTACTCTATCCACTGTGCCACCTAGCTGCCCCAGCTGTCATCATAATTAATAAATACTGGCACAAAAGAGATCATTTAGGAAATGCATAAGGAAAAAAGGAGTTGGGCTGGTCAGTTATAAACAAAAAGTGACAGATTACATGTACAGTCAAGTGTTTCACTGGTACCTATAAAATGGTTTTTTTTTAAACTAACAAATCGAAATCTAGAGGAAAGACTATTTAAAAAAAAATTCCAAGCCTGCTACTCTTTTTTTGTTGTTGTTTTGTTTTGGTGGGGCAATAAGGGTTAAGTGACTTGCCCAGGGTCACACAGCTAGTGTCAAATGTCTGAGGTCAGATTTGAACTCGGGTCCTCCTGAATCCAGGGCCAGTGCTTTATCTACTACACCACCTAGCTGCCCTGAAGTCTACTACTCTTAATAATACACTGTACTTTGTTTCCCTCATATTCTTTCCTCTTCTTTTATATAAAAGTCTTCCTTAAACTTCAGTGGAAATAATATAAGTGGAAAGAAGGTTGGATTTGAATTCAGAAGACCAAGGTTTAAATCCTGATTCTGCTACTTCTTTCTTACCTGTGTTACCTGGGCAAGATATTTTGGTGATCTGGTTTCAAGTTGCCTCATCTACAAAATGGGAAAAAAGATATACTTGCGCTACCTGACTCCTGGGACTGTTGGGAGGAACGTGCTTTTTAATTGTTCAAATCCTATAGAAATGTGAGTTATTCCATTGTAGTTGCCCTTTGGATTGTCAGTTTAATGTGCTATATTTCCCATATTTTAAAAAAGGCATTTTAAAAGTAGAAAATTCTTTAACTGAAAGAAAGAAAACCCAAATGGAATAGGGTTTGTTTAGCAGCATCGTTTAGGAGGGGAAGGTGATATTCTTTTCTTTATCATTGACTGACTGGTCTGTCAGCAATAGGATAGGGGGAGAAGTGGAGTTAATTTGGTGTATATGTAGGGATTGGAGGTGGTGAGGGAATAGCGAAGTTGGAGCTTCATTGGGATATTCAGGGGTATTGCCCCATTTGGGCATGGACAGCCCTCCACTGAACTCCAGTTCACATCTAACTCTAGTCAAACACAAATGGAATGTCAGAACTGGTGCTCATCTCCCCAGCAACTTGGGCTATGAATATTCAATATACCTTGCTGTTAAATTGGAGCTCAGGATGCTGCTCAAGACTTTATATGTTGAAAATACAGAGGGGGCAGCTAGGTGGCACAGTGAATAAAGCACTAGCTCTGGATTCAGCAGGACCTGAGTTCAAATGCGACCTCAGACACTTGATACTTACTAGCTGTGTGACCCTGGGCAAGTCACTTAATCCTCATTGCCCCACCAAAAAGAAATAAATAAATAAAAGGAATTATTAAAGGAAGTACTACAGCCATGCTTAACAACATACAGTGATAGTGGAAGAACTACTTTTGTAATGTCATGTCTTGGACTAGTGTTTTTATCCTAGTTTCTCTATGGACTTTCTATGATTGTCTGTTGGTGTCTGTGATAGTGCTTGCCTTGGATTAGAAATTCCTAAAAAACAGTTCTAGCAGTCTTTTTCAGGACATTTTCTGTGATAATTGCAATAGAACTTTATAAATTGAACACACAAAAGTGCTTCTTAAAGGCAGTAATGATGATTTGTGGCAGCGATGTCCAGGGGCTCTCCAGTTAGGAACTCTCATATTCTTGTATTTTTATTCATCTTAATTTAAAGAGTTAAAATCTTTACCACCCTAAAACGTCCCTATCTTTTGTTCCTGAAATTTCATTGTGAGGCATATACCACAAGGAAGCCATCAGCAAAATGAATTACTAAATAAATAAAAAGAAAAGAAAGAAAAAGAAGAAAAAAAACCCCTCATTCACCAAAATATTTATAGCAGTATGTTTTGTAATAGCAGAATACTGGAAACAAAGCAGATGACCATCAGGAATGGCTAAACAAATTATAGTGCATGATCATAATGGAATATTGCTGTGCTGTAAGAAATGACAGACATGATTGTAATAATTGTTAACTTTATATTGTTTGATCTTATAGTTATAATGATAGGACTGATATATGGAGTCACTTACACTAAATGGCCCATAAAGCATGTAGGCAAAGACAGATAAGGTTTGTACTTTTCCATTATCTGCTGGTGTCTGCGATAGTGCTTGTCTTGGATTAGAAATTCCTAAAAGACAGGTCTAGCAGTCTTTTTTGGGACATTTTCTGTGACAATTAACCCTGTCAGGCAGTTAATACTCACAGCTTCTGATTGGATAAAATTCTTGACCTGCTGCAGAGGTCTTGAAAGGCATTCTCCTCCTGCAGTCTTAGATAGTTAGCATAGATCCTTTATCAGCTTCTGGTCTGGATAAAGAACCTTCCCATACTTCCTCACCAAAGCCTGGAATCAATAAGTGACCTCGAGAATTTCATCACATTTAGGTCTGATTGAGAATGCCTCCTGACACATCTGGCACCAATTATCTGTTCTCAACCAAGTCCATTATCAGGAGATATCATTACATTGTCATCTATACCCCAGCTTTTCTACTTATATTTCCTTTCTCCTCCTACTGGGTGAATTTCTTGCATCCTTGAGGATGAACCTCCATTTATATTGTCATATAAAGCTGTGTGTGCATGTGTACGTGTTATGTGCATGCTTTTGTCATTTGCTTACTTGCTGCACCACATAACAACGTTGTTTGTATCAGCTTCCCAAATACCAATTTCCTATAAATTCTTAAACCCAGGTCTTTTCTTTAACCCAAGCCATGAGGCCAAATAAAATAATGATGAATACAGAGAGACATGGCAAGATTTACTTGAACCGATGCAGGGAAAAGTGAGCAGAACCAAGAAAACAATACTCAAAATGACCATGACAATGGAAATGGAAACAATAACCACCACAAAACAATAAAAAATGAATGGGGCAAAATTGCAAAGAAAATACTTGGTCCCCAAGGAGAGATAAACATATAAATACAGATATAGGTATTCTAAATTTAGAAATTTTGTACTAATGAGGTCTCAGAAATAGTTATAGGGATCAGAAGCACAAGGTTATATAATAGTAACTGGGGGTGGTAGAATAGAAAGGAAGAAACTACCAGGTAGGGCCTAGATGTGTCCAAAATGGGGCAATATCCCTTTATGCCCTTGCATGGTTTCAATCATGATAGTACCTAACATTTACACAGCATTTTAGGGTTTATAAAACACTTTACATATGTTATCTTTCTTGAAGTTGGTCTTGCTATTATTCCTATTTTATAGATGAGGAAACCGAGACTGAGAGGTTAAATGACTTGCCCAGGGTCACCCAGATAGCAAGTCTCTGAGGCAGGATTTGAACTAAGGGCTTCCTGATTCCAAGTTCGACACTGTACCACTGAGCTGCCGATAAATAGTATGTAAATAATGAGGTTGTTTTTCAACTTAAAGTATGGAGTTGTTTCTATAATGTAGCAAAGGTGTTCCAACATATAAATCAATTCGTATCTTAATTACTCAATGTTTGTGCAACACTTTGAACATGAAAGGGGCTACATTAAGGTGGTAGCATTTTAGTATTCAACAAACAGCTAGCTCCATCCCGTTACCTAAAAATATTTTCAGTACCTCCTGTCCCCAAACTTGCAAATAAACAGAAATTAGAATAATCAATTTACAGGAAGAAAAAAAAAGAGAGAATTCCCCAAACCCATCCTCCATCCAGAGAGTGTAATGCTGCAGAATGCTGGATGTTTGCTTGAGTTGGTTTAAAAATGAAAGGGAAAAAAAAGATCAGCTGGCACAATGAATAATAGCACAGGAAGTGTCTGGGGTGTGTGAGCTGTTTTACAAAAGGGTCCAACCACCTCACACCTGTTGGTTTAAGGGCAAAAAAATACTTTTCCTTGCATTCATCCTGGAGTTGACTATTTGTGATACTAAAAGGGGCTTCATGATGAACCCTTGTGGCTACCCAGCCCTGGCATGCTGGCAGAAGAATAAAAGAGGAGAAACCATAGGCTGTGAAGGTGAATCAAAAGACCAACAGCCTTCAAAGTGCGGGGAGACAAAAGGACAGAAAGATAGCTTAACACTGTATTTCTGAATGGGATGTTGAATGGATGGAATTCATGGTGTTTTTTCTGTTGACAAATCACAAAGAATGAAGATTTTTTTTTTTGTTTCTCTGCAATGTATGTTTCTCCACCCATTCCCCTGCATAAGGTTCCCTTGCAACCCCTTCCTTTCAGCTTTCTTTTGTGTGTTGTCTTTCCCCCATTAGATTGTAAGCTCCCCGAGGGCAGGAGCTCTTTTTTTAATTTGTATCCATAGTGTTTAGCACAATGCCTGGCACATAGTATGTGTTTAGTAAATGTTTATTGACTAGTAACTACTGTTTTAAAGGAAGCAACAGCAACAGCTGTGTTCCACAACTGGATGCATTGGGGCACAGCTTCTTAGGAAATGAGACTGAGTATTTGGGCATACTCTTAAGCAATGGATATTACAGTGTAATAGTGATGTCTTCTGCATTTATATAATAATAATAATAATCATAGTCCAGTAACTGATGAGGTCAGAGGAAGCACTGTTCTCTCTCTCAAGAGACTAAACTGAAAAATCAATGAACAAGTATTTCCTTCAGTCTCTGGGTTTAGAAAACTCTAAGAACCTGCTGACTGAATTGGAAAGATCCTAGCACAGTTAGAAGTAGTTTGCTTCTAGCCATTGGGCTGGAACCAATGATCATATTTTACATAATTGTAACATCACACAGAGTGGACTTGAATACATGTGACCACTTCACAGGATTATTTGCATTGATGAGAATCTAGTTGTAGTTCCAAAGCAGTATATTTTCAGAAGTATACTACTCATGTAGCTATGGACTATGTTTAAAAGTCCTATCCCAACGCATATTTACACTGTTGAGTTGGTGACTCATGGTTACCATGTCCCCTCAGAAGTTTAGTGGCACCCACAATGATCTGGGAAGTATCTTTTCTGGTTCTACAGAGCAAGAGCCCCAATTGGTGTGCTTCTTACCTTGATTATAAATTGAGAATCAATTTAATCAACCAAACTGCATCAGCCTTTAGAAAAGGGTATTTACTAAGGTTGTAAAGTTGGTACAGGATGTCTGTGACACACTATCCCACAAATATATATGGTCTAGGGGGAAATGGGCTCCTATTTACAGAGCACTTACGGCAAAGTGGTAACTCAAACCCCCAGGTTATTGAAAATCCTTTCCTCTCCTTTGTGAGGTACTGATGAAGTTACCCTTAGGCACAATGTAGCTTCTTTGCTAGGTTCTTTGTAGAGCTGTGAATATGTATCCATTCTGTCCTTAGCTGCTAAAGTAGACCCTACCACATGCTGCATTGTCCCTG
Organism: Dromiciops gliroides; assembly: GCF_019393635.1. NCBI lineage: Eukaryota > Metazoa > Chordata > Mammalia > Microbiotheria > Microbiotheriidae > Dromiciops > Dromiciops gliroides. The sequence continues at coordinate 142,376,156 of NC_057864.1, read as the reverse complement.
GAGGCAATTCTTAGACACCTAGGGGAAAAGGAGAAATCTAGATTTCCTCAGCCTGTCAAAGTCCTTCCAATTCATTCAAAGACATTTCAGACTTAATCTAAAGTGTTTGATTGGTTGGTTGAGGCTGGTTCTCACTTCATTAAAATTTCAGGGCATCTTATCCCTTACTATAAGTGGGGTGGAATGACTTCATTGATTTTCCATCAGCCTTACCTTAAGCAAGGAAGTAATCTTAGCATGAAGATAATAAAATCACACATCTGGAATTAGAAAATACTTTAGATAATGGGCAAGGATCTAGATTTCTTTGGGGGTTCAGACCAAAGGATCTGAAACTGAGAGAAAAATAACAATAATAGAAAACATTTATATGGTGCTTTAAGGTTTGCAGAATACAGATAATCATCTTTATTTTACACATAAGGAAAATGAAGTTAGGAGAGAATAAATGTCTTGTTCAGGGTCATACAACTAACAAATAGCTGATGCTAGATTGGAACTCAGGTCTTCCTGACTCCAATTCCAGCCCTCTATCCATTGTAGCTCTAGCTTCTGCTAGAGAATAATAATAATAACAGTTAACACTTATATTGCATTTACTGTGTGCTAGGTACTATGTTAAGTACTTTACAATCATTATCTTATTTGATCCTCACAACAACCCTGCTATATTCATTTCACAAATCAGGAAACTGAGGAAAACAAGTTTAAGTGACTTGCTCAGGGTTATACAGCTGGTAAGTATCCAAGGCCAGATATAAATTCAGGTCTTCTAGACTTCAGATCTTGTGCTCTATCCATTGTACCACACACCAACGTCAAAGGCATTATTTTCATCCATTGGTTCAAGGGACTGAAACATTTTTATCCACTCCCTTTTCTTTTCTTTATTTTTTTGGCGGGGCAATGAGGGTTAAGTGACTTGCCCAGGGTCACACAGCTAGTGTCAAGTGTCTGAGGTTGGATTTGAACTCAGGTCCTTCTGAATTCAGGGCTGATGCTTTATCCACTGGCCACCTAGCTGCCCCCTCCACTCCCTTTTCTTAAGGTGACAAACCCATGCATGTGGGAACCTAGATTTTAATAAGTAAGGTAAAGCTCTCTTTCTTGCATTTTTTTTTTATCATATTACATTTCCCAACCCTGGTCTCAGGGGGGAAAACTGCTTATAGACTAGATTGTTAGCTCTTGTATAGGGCCTCCCCGAAGCAGAGAGTAGAAGAGGTAGTCAGTGTGCAGTATGTAGCAGGTATGAGAGCAGTACTTATTTCTTACATACAAAAGAGCTGCCAAAAGGCTCACAGTGTGTATTGACAGAAGGACTTAAAATAGGCTTCTTTAATTTAACTTATAACTGCAGTCATGTTCTCAGGGAGGAGGATGGGGGCAGCTGATACTTAAACCTCATCAAAATATAAAGCATTTTTTATGAGTTGGTATTGTTACATTTCATCTCAATTTTGCATTGCCTAAATACCTACTGGTCCATATCTTTTGGTAAAACAGACCAGGCTGGGACCCATCCTCTGGTTAGTGGTCACCTTCTCCAAGTGCATGGGGTAGTTACTGCGAACTTTTCTCTGGGTGGCTAGTTAGCTCTGAGCATCCTTAAACCTCTTGAACTCACAAGGTTGCCTCTAAGCCTGGATATATCTGTCTTGTGATAGATTCTCATTCATTCAGGAAAGAACAAACACAAGGAGGTAGTCCAAATCCCGGCTCACATTTGTTTTAGTAGCATATGAGTGTTAGATGGCATATGCTCACAGTCACATGGTGGCTGAAATCGGGGATAAGTCAACTATCACCCAACCTGTCCATGGAAGTGGCTTAAAATTATTCTGATATGATCTCTATGCAGAAAGGGAAAGAGTCTGAGGGTTGAATCACTCTCTTTTGAATGTCCCCTTCATGCTTATTGGCCAATAAGGGGACTTTCTTGTCATCCCAAAGTACTGAGCTATCACATGGCTGGAAGTAGCCAAGGAAATCATTATTCCCTAAGGGCCCAAACATAACTGCCATGTCCCTGAAGTCCTTAGGAAGTTTCCAGAAGAGTTCTGGGTTCACATTCCCTAGGATGTCCCCCATAGACAATTCAACTCCCTTCTCTTCTTACAACAGGAAACATAAAAATGTGACTCAGTGATGGATGTCTGTGAGTAATCAGACCCCCTTTTGCTACCATCTTTCCTAGGTAGGCTAAGAAGAAAACATTTAATTATATAAAAATGCTTAGTATTCCCCTTTTTTACTTGCCTTTTTACCATCATATATGTATTTACTCCTTATTGACAACAAAGGAAAATTCAGGAGTGGCTTCATTTACCACTGAGCTTTATCACTCTCTTGGCTGATGGATACCATACTGACTTCTCTAACGCTTTTTCTGCTACTTATGTGGCTCTCTCTGTGACAAGCAAGTCACTGGTAATCAAAGTGTCCTATTAATGTTGCTGTTGTTGTTGAGTCACGTTGTGACCCCATTTGGGGTTTTCTTGGCAAAGATACTGGAGTGGTTTGCCAGTTTTTTCTCTAGCTCATTTGACAGCTCATCAGAAACTGAGGAAAACAGAGTTAAGCGACTTCCCCAGGGTCACATAGCTAGTAAGTGTCTGAGGACGGATTTGAACGCTCTATCCACTGTACCACTTAGCTGCCCAGTGATACACTGAGCTTAATGAATGCATTTGTGCAGTAAATGACATATAATATATAGTTCTCAATTGAATATAGAGGGTTTTGATTGACTGGGAAAATGCTATCATGTCTTCCTGATACTATCCAGGCAGGGGTGTGTGTATGACTGCGGGGGAGGGAGTGAGGGGAGGCAGTATTAGAGTATCTTCCTGGCATTATGGCTAGAGTTGGAATAACTACCCAAAAGTAAATAGTGAATATGGTTCTTAGGCTATGGCCACAAGTCTGAACCTATATGTTTCCCATACATATGGACCACACAGAATAGATTTAGCATGTGATTCCATCCATTTGTGCTTTCAGTTTGAAAAAACAAAATTCCCCATTATCAAACAAAGGATAACAGTTATTCAGTAAGGACAAGGCTTTTGATTTCTTAGGTTTAGGGAATTCCTGGATGAAGAAACTCTTACCAATACATATCAGCACCTTCTCTGCAACTTATTCTTAGAAAGTTCCTGAAATAACACTAGAGGTTAAGTAGCTTGTCTAAGATCATGCAGCCAGTATGTATCAGTGGTTAGACTTTAATGGTAATATTAATATAAGCAATACAACATTTAGAGTAAGATTTTTCTTTAATGGAAAAACATTATTGTAAGAAAAACAAAACCAGGGCATGGTATCAAATTGAGTCTAGAGGGCAAGATGTAATTTCTGTAAAAAGATGCTCCTTATTTCCAAGACTAGCTCCCATCCACACAATGAGGTAAACGCTAGATGTGTTACAGAATGCAAGACTGGACAGTCTTAGCTCTGACAACTTCATACATATCAGTGGGGTAACAATTACTATGTGTAGAGCAAAACTTAAAGAAATTAAATCATCTAGGTACAATCAATACCTTCTCACTAACATTCTCCTGTTAATCCTTTTTCTTTACCCTGTTTTAAGGGAAATCTTTATTTCTGATACTATTCTCTCACTTTTGGGTATGCTGGCCGCCCCTTCCCAGTCTTTGGAGTTAAAGGCATCCAATAATATTTCTGCTACTACAGGGTAACCAAATTTGCGGTTGGTACTAGGAAAGACCTTAGGCCACCTTTCCTAACATTACCAATTCCTGCATTATCTGGATGTATGATCACTTTCCAAGGTTATTGTAAAGGGGATACTTGATTGCATATGCATGAACTAGATGGCCTCTGGGATCTCTTTCCAACTCTTGAGATACTGTGATCTTCCATCCTGTTCAGAAACAGAAAAGAAAACAATCATGACTGTACATACTGAAGTTCCCCTATGACTTTCTCTATGACTGTCATTTTTAATCAGACAATTTTCCCCAGCTAGTTTCTAAGTTTTTCTAATTTAAACTAAGCTCTCCTTCCATTAGATTGCTTAGAATTGAATTTTTTAGTAAACTGTATGATTCTTCCAGATTCATCCAAACCTCCTTCTAAATTTTAAAGGGAACAGACTCCCTTTCTATTACACACTTTCATTTTAAGATGTATTTCAATGGAGCACAATTCTTTTAAAGCACAATTATGTAACAACTACTCTATGTTGTTTTTGTCACTGTCAGAATGGAAGAAGAGAAGGGACACATGTTATCACCTTTGTACAACTAATTCTCTCCCCTTCACCTTAATGTAGAATATATGTCTGGTTCCTGTAAATGAGGTACCAGGAGTAAAGAGAGGAAATAGTATTAGTAAGGGGATGCCAGAAGTAGATGTAGCAGCCTTCAAGTTCTTATATTCAAATTCATGATCTTATTTCTTATCATAAGGGCAGATGGGTAGCACAGAGGATAGAGTACCTGCCATAGAGTCAGGAAGATTTATCTTCCTGAATTCAAATCCAGCCTCAGACCCTGGGCAAGTCACTTAATCCCTTTTGCGTCAGTTTTCTCATCTGTCAAATGAGCTAGAGAAGGAAATGGCAAACCACTCCAGTATCTTTGCCAAGAAAACCCAAATGGGGTCATGAAGAATTGATACAAGTGGGAAAAAATATTCTTATCACTCCCTAGAATAGGCTTTCTGCTCTTGCTGAGTAAATCTTTTTGCTGTCCTGTATATCACTTGTTTGTTCTCTCCTCCATAACTTTACAGAATTCTCCTTCCTCTCTATTTTATCAGTGTGCTTTTCTTTTGCAGCAGCCAAGCTGAAACTCATGGTGCAGAGCCTGAGTCAATGAGTCGATAATGACAAAAATAGGGTTGGGTCCAAGAATGCTTCCTTAGAGAAACCACAAAGTCCTCCCTAAATCCTGAGATTCCTGTCACTTCAGAAAGGATTGACTGAGGAAGAGATAGCACCTTGAGCTGGTTATCATGTCCTCTTCCCCTAAAGAAAAGAGAAACCTCTTTGTTTTTGTTACCTTAAACCTTGAAGTGCTTGGGCAGTTGGTGGTCCTGGTTGCATCCAATCCATAAAGGGTAGTTCTGGGAAGGGGTTTGAGGAACAGGGAACTTCTACACAGTAGCTGTAGCAGAAGATCTCCAGTAAAGAGCAAGGTGTGAACAATAGGAGGAAATGATGCAAAGAGGAAGGGCTGCCTGGGGATTTGCTATAACGAAGGTATACAGAGGTAGATTGCTTTGGAATCTTGCAGAATATTTGGATTAAAGTTGATGGTTTTGCTATGGGAACCTTTTTTCCCTGCATAGGAAGAAATACTTCCAAAAACTGCATGAATGCCTTTATAATACACCTTCCTTGTTCCAATTATTGACAAAATTGTCCAAAGTTGTGACCATTAGGTAATAATTATAATGCCAACCATACTTAAAATCTTGGCTCAAAGCACTTCTTTCAAGTAGCCTTTCCCAGTTAAATTAGTGTCCAACTATGATCACCTTTGATCTGATACAAAGGCCGGCCTCGATTTACAAATGCCTTACTTTCAACTGATCCCAAAATTAAAGTCACTATTTCCCTCACACCCTGCTTCTCTTTGAGGGGCTCTACTTCTATTTTCCTTCTGTGGTGCTTTCCTGACCAAAATGAATTTTTCCACTTCCCTTTTTACAACGCTGCTTGAAATTTCATCAGCTAGATATTCATTTGAGTTAACAAATATTCTCATTTAAGCTCCACCCATTTATGCTTGCCTGCCCTGTGGAACTATTGTTCATATTCTGCCACATTTTACCATATTCTACAAATGGTCCACCCTCTGTGACAGAGACTTTGTTACTTTCTCTTGACATCAAGAGGATACCAGAAGATACCATTCCTTGATCTGACCATGTGACCAATTCATTTTTTCTTCCTGTCAAACAATTCCCTTACTCTTGTTCTTCAGAGTTCCTCACTGGTTATATGTTGTACCCACCCCGCCCACACCTACCATGCCCCTCTCCTTTGTCCTCCATTGTAATACTTACCTTTAGTTCTTCACAAGTAGTGATTTTCAGGGGTTTGCTGCCACCAGTAAAATGGTAAAATAGTCTAAACTCTTGCATCCCTCCTAACATTTATTGGACATTACACTCTGTACTGAGGGAATGGGATTTTTGATGAGATGTGGGGGGAAAAGTGATTTAGAACACAGCACTTTTGGGGAGAAGAAGAGGGAGAGGATGGTGGTAGAACATGCCTAGCTGACTACCAGAGTGAAGGCTTAGTAACTTAAGATACTTAGGGAAGGGAGAGAAGGGTACAGGAGAGGGAGGTAGGGCATGCCAAAGACAAATTGGGAACAATGGCAAATGCACTGATGTGGGCATCTTGGAAATCTGAATTCTAACCCTAGCTCTGCCCCCAACTGTGTATCCTTGACCAAGTCACCAATTCTCTCTAGGATTTAGGTTTTTTTAATTTGTAAAATGAGAAGGTTGGATTAGATGATCCCCATTCCATAGGGTATATTTCAGATTTTTGTCTAGGATCAGCCCTCATCTTTGCATCCCTGATGCCTGGCATATAATAGGAACATAATAAATGCTTTAGTTATATTGAAAAAGTAAGGATATTCTCTTCTTCCTTTCTTAGGGTTATCATGGGCCCTGGTTTCTGGGAGCCAGAACTTGGGTTAATACTAGAGTTTGTCATAGGATTTAGTGCTAGAAGGGACCTTCGATATTATCAAGCTCAACCTCTTCAATTTACAGATGAAGAGGGATTAATGATTTACCCAGAGATGCATAGGTAGGAAGTAGCAGAACCCGAGGTTGAAACTTGGTCTTCTAACTCTAAATCCTTGGCTCTTTCCAGCATACCTTTGATTATATTATGGGTTAAATAGCCTTCTGTGAGCTAGCTTGGAAACCTAAATACTGTATCACGTTGTTTTCATGGGGAAATGTGTTCTGAATTCCATACAGTTGTCCTCTGCATGAATATCTGGAATACAACCAATTCATCAAGATGAAAATGTGTACATATTATGCTATTTAATATCAATGTCCACTTATGAGTAAGATACAAGGATGTTACTTTGTAAATGTAGTTTTTCTTGTTGTACTTTTGTGGTTTCCTTGCTAAAAATGCAGAATCTAAACAGGCAAGGACTGGTTCTTCTATTTGTTTTCATCTTTTCCCTCCCCAGTGCTCTAGGATGGATTTCAGCACACTTGTTGTTTGTCCTTCATTCTCAAACAGGACCATGACATCAGGAGGTGAAGTCATAACTTGTACTGAATTGGATTTAAGTGAGGGAGGGCTATGTAAGGTCACCAACCTTACTCTCTCCTCCAGGGGCATCTGGGTCCAGTGGCAACTGGAGATGACCCCTGATGTTTTTTAAGGAAATTGGAGTTAAGTGACTTGCCCAGAGTCACACAGCTAGTAAGTATATGAGGTGAGATTTGAACTCAGGTCCTCTTGACTCCAGGTCCAGCACTCTATTCACTGTGCCACCTAGCTGCCCCAAGACCAGAGTACTGATGAGAGAAAGGGGAGCCACCCTGGCACATTCATGTCTTTTCCCAGAGCTCCTTTAGGGGGAATAAATCAAAAGTGTCAACAGTGAGAAGGACCTGTCTTATTTTTCAGATCATAACGAGGAGATGAGAAGTTTCCTTGTGGGCAATTTATCCTCTTTTACATGGAAACCACCATTTAAATATTTCCCTAATGGAGTACTCTGGAGAACATATTTGATGATCCTCCTGGGCTTTGCTGCCAACATTCAAATACTTCAACAGCTATCCTGGATGCCAGCAAGCATGTCTAGAGAGGGCTCAGAAGCAGAAGAGAAAAGAAAAATTCTGTTTAAAAAGAGGACACGTGCAAAATCCAGGAATTTTTTCCTTTAAGGGAAGGACCAGCTTCTTGTCATTTTACTGTTTATTTCTGGGAACACTCAAAAATAAAACATTCAGCCTTTGGAGGGAGAATGGGAAAGTTCCAGTGTTGCAATTAACTGCAAAAATGTAAACTGCTCCCCGACCCCATCTCTTAAGTCTCTTACAAACTGAGATTACATTAATAATACATTAGCCAAATCCTCCACAAAGCCTGCATATGGGACAACAAGCAGTGGAAAGAAGAGACCTCGAACAGCACAACATCTTCTATTTAATTGCATAGAGAAGGAGACCAACTTGTTGCTTGTCCTAAAGAGGTAATAATTGAAATATGTTGTTGGGTTTTTTTCCCCAAACAAACCAAAACAAAAATGGCAGAACTATTTTTTACCCGAGAGGTAACTTACTTCTTCTTCCTTGGTCGCTGGACTCTTAGCCTCTCAGCTGTATTTGTATCCATATACCCATGGTATAGGGACACCTCCGTGGTGCAAGGGATAGAACACTGGCCCTGGGGTGAAGAGGACTTGAGTTCAAATCTCACTTCAGACACTAGCTGTGTAACCCTGGCCAAGTCACTTAACTCCAATTCCCTTCAATATCTGGGGCCATCTCCAGTTGTCCTGATGTGTATTTTGCCACTGGACCTGGATAGTTCTAGAGGAGAGAGTGAGGTTGATGACCTTGCACAGCCCTTCTTCACTTTAATCTAATTCAGTGTAAGTCATGACATCACCCTGATGTCATGGTCCTCTTCCAGAATGAAGGACAAACAACAACAAACCATGGTATAACACTATTTTTATGCTGATTCCTAAAAAGAAAAAATAAATGGTTGGCTGAAATTTCATCAATGGAATAAACTGGAGGCACTTAAGATTCAGATGGGCAATTTTATCTGTACCTTATAGTTTTTGAGCACTACCTGAGGGCACTTGAGCGGTTAAGGTTAAGTGACTTGCCCATAACTGTACTCTAATAACATACATCAGAAGAAAGACCTGAACCCATATCTTTTTCACTCCAAGGCCAGCTCTCTGTCTTCTATTATGCTGATTTGTTGTTGGTTAAATAACATTCTCCAAATCAAATCACAGTGCTATGTACCCAGTAAGTACTTTAAAATGTTTGTTGAATCTAATTACCTTCCCCAAACAAAGTACATAGGTCAATGCTTTGCTCACAGACCTGAGCCTGAATCCAATCTCCAAAATTTAGCAACTGTGTAACCACAGACAAGTTGTCAAACTTCTGTAAGTTTCAGTTTCCTCTCTATAAATTGGGACAGTAATGCCTTTGCATAAGTGTCAGCTATTATTACTGATTTTTAAAAAATATAATTAAAATGATCAATTTTACATCATGTAATGCTATCTCTTTTGGTCATAAATGTTTCCCTTCTCCAAAAATCTGACAGGTAAACTATTCTTTGCTCTCCTAATTTGCTTATGGGATCAGATCCCTTTAGGTCTCAGTCATGTTCCATTTTGACTTTATCTTGTTATACGTTGTAAGATGTTGGGCTATATATCTACTTTCTGCCATACTGTTCTCTAGTTTTCCCAGCAGTTTTTGTCAAATAGTGAGTTCTTGTCCCAGAAGGTGGGATCTTTGGGTTTACTACTGTGTCTTGTGTACCTTATGTATTCCACTGACTTACCACTCTACTTCTTAGCCAGTACCAGATTGTTCTGACAATTGCTGCTTTATGATATAGTTTGAGATCTGGTATGACTGGGCCAACTTCTTTCTATTGATCTTTTGTTTTTTCAGATGAATTTTGTTATTATTTTTCTAGCTCTATAAAATAATTTTTGGTAGTTTGATTTATTATTGTTGATTCAATGTTTTTAAAAGTGAGCTATGACATGATTAGTTTATAAGGTGGATGCAGAGCTGTTAACTACAATGGTTGCCCCAGGGTGCCAGATTTAGAGAGTGTTGAAAACATTTGCAGTCTTTCAACAAATAGGAACAGCAGTGCTTGTATCTAGTTTAGTGAGAAGAATTAAATAAAATAGGAAGTTATCAGACTGTGGGCTCCTGGCAAGCTCCTTTTTCATTCTACCTTCCCCACTTCTTTCTCCCTTAGGATGTTCTGTAACCCCACATTCCCTTCCCCCCTAACACATTTCATGCCATTTACTTCAGGTGTAGTTTGAGTTGCTTAACCCAGGAGTAAAAGTTCCTAGTTGCTGCTCTGAGTCTGTTTTAGTCCCATCTCTCAACTCCAGAGTTATAAAGTGTCCTACATATTTGTAAAGTAATTGGAACCTTCAGAGATAGCAAAGAAAAAAGATGAAGTCATAATTATAGTATTGTAGAATAAAGAATCATAAGCTTTTAGAGTTGGAAAGGAGCCCTATTTTTAAAAATTGGAAGAGTTTTAAACTCAAAGATATCATCACTTGTGACTCAGCATATGAAATCTGTCCTAGAGAATGGTATTTTGAAACCTTAAGAATTGCTTTGGGTTATGTTGCTTCCTTTATTTACTAAGCTCAATACAACAAGTTATTTTACAGGGGACCTCAAGCAATATTTAAGTCAGAACTATTGCATTGTATGACTCAGTGCTGGGACTGAACATTTACTATGGGGACATTAATCGTTCCTGAGGGGATGTGTTGGGATTTAAAAGTTTCTTCCCTCTTGGCTTTCTCTTTTCTTTATTGGTGCCCCCTTATTTTTGCTTTGTATCTAATGTATCCAAATCATATCGACACAAGCTAGGTGACCTAAATTCCATAGAAAATGGAAAATTCTAGCTTATCTGCAGGCTCTGAAGCTTGCTGTCTCTTTGGAGATGGTAGAAATTGACCTTTAACTCTTTTCATACTCTGAAGTTGGACTTTAATTCAAAGTTTCATAGGACTGAATGTTTTTCTCCTTCCGGACTATTCTATATGAGTCTGAGATTATTTTGTATAAGGCTAAAATTTGTCCACCTAAAACGATGCAGCTTTCTGCCTTATCTTCCTCATTTCCCATATCATTTTTAGTTTGAAGGGCCTTCTAATCTGGCTCGGTTTCTTTCCTGACACTTCTGGGTCTGACCAGGCTATATGTGAGGATGGGGATAAGAATGGGGTTGGGGTGGAATACTCCTCATCTAGGACAATGGCATCCCCAGCCTATAACCTGAAATGTATCAACCTCAAGAAAATGTAAGGAATATTTTGTAATTTGTCCCCCCTCCAACCTTCATCCCCTCTGAATTCAAGAGATACAAATGAAGTATGAAGTGCATACAGTGTTATCGGCCAAATAACAGGTGGCCTCTGTTTCTCCCAAGGACAGATTCTCATCTGTCTGAGATGAATTAGTGAGGTCTGGACAGAGGGATGGATGAAATGACTTCATGATATTACTTCCTGCCTGATGCTTCTGTGATAATGTAGCAGCACACATACTTTCTCTCTGTCTCTCTGCATCTGTCTTTCTCTGTGTCTCTGTCTCTGTCTCTGTCTCTGTCTCTCTCTCTCTCTCTCTCACACACACACACACACACACACCACATACTTTTAAAAAAGGTTTTGAATCATTTCTCTACCCTTGTCAGACACTGTTCTGAAAAATTACCTAGGGACTAAATGTGTAGGCTTATTTTTAAGGTAGTAAAATCTGGATGCTCAATATAATAGCTCTAGGGTTTTATAGGACAGAGAGTGGAATGGAGTATTTCCAAAGATAAAGGTCAGGTAATTTAAGAGGTTATTCTGTAGAGGCAATAGTGTATGTAGGCACAAAACCAGTGCATGTCAGAATCAGTGCATGTTAATGTTATTTAAAAAATTGAGGCCATGGGCTAATGATAGCTTAAAGTCATCTACAAATTAAAGGATACATATTGGACTAACACCCAAGGCCATGGAGTATGAGGAGACCCTTCCTCCTCCAATGTGTCACTGTCCATCAGGAACGTATATGACCCTTGTGACTTATAGTATTGTGGTGGATAGGTACCCTAAGAAGGGTAACACCCTTAGGGGTGCAAAGGAAGCCAGAGGTGGTTCCTTCATCTTGGTGCTTTGTACCAAGTCTCTTCAAACACCCTATTGTGTTTCATTGTTTGGTTCTTAGCACCTGTTTTAGGTCTTTATCTTGCTGTTGCTCTTTTTAGCTCAGCTGTTATTCCTCACAGTTTGTCTCTCCTTAACAGATGGTTCTAGTTGACCTCCTCTCTAGGGACCAGCTCTCCAGCAGATAGCACCTGTTTTAGTTACCATAGAGCCTCAGTTGACAGTATTATAGGTCTTTTATACCTACCTCCAAGGCATTGAATGCTTCTAGCCCATTTAAACCTTATGTTTATACCTCATTTTTGACACAAAGGCTCTCTTCAAATGACTATGGGGATATATTTCCTTCTTGGGCTCTTAAAGCATGTCTGTTTTCCACTTGGGGTAGGCTCATGATGAGTCCATGATCTCCTTCTCCTCCTGGTATTGGTACCCTCTGCTTCATGCTTATATCAGCACTTTCCACGGAAACTTTTGGGGTTTAGGGAAGCATTCCCCATACCTTTCCATTTGTATTTTAATCTTCTGTCTTTCTTCAAGGTGGTAGGGAAGGTTTATGCAAATTATCCCAGGCTGCTTCTTCAAAGATCTACAAAAGGGAAGGAGAAAGAGCAGAACTCATGACTTTGGGGGGGGCGCTCCCAGCCAAGTGCCTGTGACTCAGGAGGAGAGGTAAAATTCTACCATTTGTTTGGGGGTGAGGGTCTGGCCCTGTGTTTTTATCCATATGGGTAGCCTCCAACTGAGTGAACTACTTGTGGCAATTTAGAGTAGCAACTATTCTATAACATTGTTTTAGAGAGTTTCCTGGGGATACAGGTAGGTTTAATAACTACCCAGCGTCATGCAACCAGCGTATTTTAGAAGCAGTACTTGAACCCAAGTCTTGCCTGGTACCAGCCTTCTTATAAACCCACCTTCTGAAGCAGAGGTGGTCAAAAGAAAAGGAATTTTTCTCCGAGACAGGAAAGACATTAGGAGGTACAATTGGGTCCACAAGAATTGTGTCGAGGTCACTGGTAGTTTCCATGTCAGAGTTTGAAGTAAGTTGTACATAGGACAGATTTGATTCAGTCTTAGTTTGGTTGGGTCCTCAAGCTTATGAAAAGAGCTGTATTCACTGGAAGGTTTCATGTTGCCATGTGAAACTAATAGGTAGGATCCTGTGGCTTTTGTTGTTGCTGTTGTTGTTCTCAGCAAGACTGACTGTGATAGCAAGAATTGATGACAGGGTTAGGGGATAGCTGAATCATTATGGGATTGTCCCGTGGTACAGAATTTCTCCCAGAGAAGCAAACCTCAGACTCTATTATAATTACGGAACACAGAGCTAACCCTGGGAAAATTTGTGAAGAGAAGCTTGTTTCTGGTACCCTCCACTTGGCTTCTCTCTCTTTTTGGCATGAATGTTGTTATTTCTCCTTGTTTTCAAAGAGGATTAATGACATCAGAATCTTAATAGTAAAATAGTGGATAAGGGGTGATATCTTGACTCAGTTGTGAATTGAATTTAAGTGAGTGCAGTATTTAAGTTGTACAAAGTCATCAACCTCACTGTGTCTTCCAGAGTCATTGAAGTCCACGACCTTCCCCAAGGTCCCCAGGGTTCCTAGAACCCTTGTCTGCCTCCCTGATGCCATATCGAGGCCACAAAAGTGGTCCATTCTCCCAACCTTCCCTTATATCCTTCCAATTGCCACATTCCAGCCAGTTGTCAGGGAAAAAAGAGAATAAGCATTTATATTGCACCTACTATGTTCCAGGCACTGAGTAAATACTTTACAAGTATTTCATTCCGTCTTCACAACACCTTGGGAGGAAAGTGATATTGTTATTATCCCCATTTCATACTTTGTGAAACTGGGACAAATAGAAATAAAGAGGCATGTCCATGGTCACACAGCTAGTAAGTATCTGAGTCTGGATTTGAACTCAGGTCTTCCTGATTGTGGGACTAACATTCTATTCAATGTGTTACTTAACTGCTTCAACTTTTCCTCAAGGAAGAAAATATCTGATAAACTCGCCCAGATTGCAGTGTTAAGGACTGTTTTGTTGGCCATTCTCAGAGGTATTTCCTTTTTAGGAGAGGATAATTTAGGACCAGCAAAGCCTTAGTCCAAAGGCATACATCTCTGATGGTAGAAGGTCGGAACTGGGACAGGTGGGAGGATTCTTTGGAACAAGTAGTTTGACTTGGTCTCCCTCAAGTCACACAAGCTAGAGACAATATCCAGTACAGAGTACATGAAAGGATGGCCAGCAGGTGAAGGCTTCATCCTTGATTTCCCTCTAGGGCCCAAGGGCATGAACCAAAATGATTTCCCTATTTTTAATATAGAAAGTATAGGAAAAACATGGAAAATATATAGAAATATATAAGCATTAAAATTTTTTTCTTCTAATATCGCAACTGTTCCAATTTTGTCTAGAGTCTTTAGCCTCAGTCTTGCCAACTGTTGAGTATTATAGTAAGACTATAATCCAGCTCAAAGGGGAAAAAAAGAAGTTAAAAAAAATACACTGCAATGGAGCATGGCCCTTGAAATTGTTGCTATTTTCTTATGGCTGGGAAACAGATCTTTGCTCCAAATGTGGCACTAGGAAAGAGATAAATTACTTGCTGGGTTTTCATGGCAAGGAAAGGAGGGAAAATGGAATTTTAAGTCATCTGTCAAAGAGACTTGCTACCACCTTGGATCAAAATGAAAAATAAGGTAATTCGGAGATTCATTCCTAGAGTCTGGTGTGAATAGCCTGCAGGGAACAAAAAGCAGAGCCCATCAGGTGCCAGATTCCATCAGGGAAGGGGACCATAGACTCCAAACATCCATAAAGAGAATTAGCTTCTGAAAATGATAAATCTGACTGGTCCTCCTGGGGTTTAGAAAGGACTAGCCATTTTGCAGGATCACAGAATCCTGGAATCAGAAGGGCCCTCAAGAGGCCATTTGGACCAACCTGTACCTGAACAAGAATCCTTTCTATAATGTTCCTTGGATAAATAAGTTCATTCAGCCCATGCTGGGATACTTTCTTTTTCTTTCTTTCTTTTTTTTTTTTTTCGGGGCAATGAGGGTTAAATGACTTGCCCAGGGTCACACAGCTAGTAAGTGTCAAGTGTCTGAGATTGGATTTGAACTCAGGTCCTCCTGACTCCAGGGCTGGTGCTTTATCCACTGCACCACCCAGCTACCCCTGCTGGGATACTTTCAATGAAGATCAACCAGCTACCTCCCAAGATAGCCCCTTTCTACTTCTGAACCCTTTGCCTTGTTTTTCATTTCCCTAGGGCTTATTTGTCTTCAGACTTATACTAGCTGTGCAACCCTGGGCAACTTATTGAGACTGTTTGCCTTGGTTTCTTTATCTGTAAAATGAGATGGAGAAAGAAATGGCAAACAACTCCAGTGACTTTGCCAAGAAAACCCCAAATGGGGTCATGAAGAGTCCAACAAGATTGAAACAACTGAACAACAACGACAAAAGAACTTGTCTGATTTCTAAGGTCCCCTACAGATCTAGAGTCAATGATTTTATCTCTTATTGACTTATAATCCTTCCTTTTTCCTTGTGCATTTGTGTTTTCTTCCCATGTCTTTGAGTAAGCTCAATAAGGTAAAGGACGAGCTTTTCAGCTTCTTTTGTATTCATTGGCTTCCTACACAATACACATTCAGTGGATATTATGCAGCCGATCTATAAGGATTTTATGGTTTTATGTTTCTACCAAATGCTTGTTGATCATAGGGGCAAATAAAGGAAGAAACCAAGCTCTCTTCTAAGATGATAGGGCTTTTCTTGATGAATACTAATTTTAAAAATAATCATAAAGAACACTACAAGACATAAAGAAAAATGCTTTATTTCTCAACCTGAATAAGGAACTTGGAGGCAGGGAGACCTGGCTTCAAATCCCATGTCAGACAGACACTTCCTGTAGGACTTTGGACAAGTCTCTTGCCTACTCTGGGTCTCCGTTTCTTCATCTGTAAAATAAAGAACTTGCATTGGATATCCTCTAAGGTCACTTTTGGCTCTAAGTTTCTGTTTCTATGGTCCTCTATGTACAAGAATAGCAAATATGGCCTAGTCAATGTTACCAGTAATATGCCAAAGATAGGAACGTGCAGATTTAACATGGACGCCATTGGGTATTTTTCCATTTAGTTATTATGGGTTCATTCTGGGGCCAGGCTATCAACTAACAGACTCAACAGCTCAACTGTCACCTCTATATGGACACTTTCCAAACCAATGCCTCTATCTCTGACCTTTCATCTACATGCCAGTCAAATATTTCCAAATGCTGAGGAGACACCCCACTTGGAAGACCTATCACCAACTCGAATTCAACAAATCCTAAACTCACTTCATCATCTTTTCTGGAAGACCATATCCCTGTCTCAACTTTTCTACTTCTATAATTCAGTCAGATTAGAAATATTAGAATCATCTTCTACTTATCTCTCTCCATCTTCCCTATAGCCAGCTGGTCACCGATTTCTGTCATTTCCTCCTTTACAATTTCTCGGATTCACCCCCTTTCTCTCTGTTTCTCAGTCATTGCCCTTATCACCCTGTGACTGGATTATTGCAGCATTCCTTACTGACTTCCCTCATTCTGGTCTCTCCCTCCTCAATCTATTATACACGCCATTGTCAGAATTACTTTTATTCTTTGGCGATTCCATGATTTCATTGCTGTGGGCACTCCCACTGCAGAATATAGGTGGTACAGGGGATTAATTGCCAGACTTAGAGACAGAAAGATCTAAGTTCAAATCCTTCCTCACACAGTTACTAGCTGTGTGGCCCTGGACAGGTCACTTAGCCTCTGTCAGCCTCAGTTTTCTCATCTGTAAAATGGCAATAATAACAGCACTCATTTCACAGGGTTATTGTAAGTAGGATCATAGGTTTAGAGCTGGAAGTGAGATAATATATCCAGGACATTTAGCAAAATTTAAAGCAACATATTAATATCAGCTGGCATTATAAACCCAATTATAATCCCTCCACACCTTTATATCTCATATACTTTGTTCCATGTTTTTCATAAATCTGTATAACATGTTGCATATCTTTCTATGGTTCTTTTGATACCTTTTTGCTACCCATCTAGTATGTGGGCTTTGATTTTCATTATGTAACTGGCCCCCTGCTTTTCTGGTCATACCTACCCATGATAATGTCTTTTATGAACAAACTAAACCCCAAGTAAATTAAAAACCACTAAATTCCTGGAGAACAGATAATGAAACATACCTCCTTTCTCACACAGAGGTAGGAGACTACTGGGGCAGAATGTAGTCAGATGTAGTCACTACATTTGGACACTTTTGCTTATTGTTTTTCTTTGTTATAAGAGAGTGTTAAATCTTGAGCAGGGGACGAAGAGGAGGAGTATTTCCAGAAACAATGTTGATATAAAAATAAAAGGCAGTTCTGAGGGAAATGAAATAAAGTGGAGACATTTGCTACACAAGTAAACTGTTTGACTAAGAATTTGGCAAAGGATATCAATGGACTTATCTGGGGAGCCATGTTGCCTGATGAAAAAGTGGAAAAGTGTCAAACTTCTACACATGCAACCAGAAAGATCTGTTGCTCTTCCAGTGTTTTATTCATTTGTAAGGAATGTTGGGTTATTTTAAATTTAAGGCCTCTGCTGGTCAGGAGGGAAAGGCAAGGCACAAAAAAGAAGACCAAAAAAAAAAAAAGACACCATAAGAGTGTCCTAAATCTGAATTGAGACCTAAGGTTGACCTGGATTGTTACAGGCTTGGAACAAAATAGGAGGGCAAAGCAAAACCCTTTGTAAAACCAGAAAAAGTCTGAGGAAGAAATCCCAGTTCAAGCATCAAGTTCATAAAGGTCCAAAGTTTCAGAAGGTAGCCCTGGCTAAAGGATTATCTAGCAGAGAGCCCCAGAGCTCATACAACTCAAGGTGAAACTCTTAATAGAGCAATAAGAGCATCTCTGGTTCTGGACACTAAAATAAACCAGCCATGTAATGTTCCAGGGTTTGACATGAATTAAAAATCCTTCTTTTGCAGGATGTTGACCAATACATATAATGTGAACATAAAACTTGCTAATTTACACCTTTCTTATCATCAACACTTGGCATATAATTGAGTGACTGTCAACTATAGTTTCATAGGTCATAGTTTAAACATATATGGGAAATACCTTGCTAGAGGAGAACTTTCAAAATTGCATTTTGATCTTTAGTCAAAACCTTCAATATTTAGATGTTTTTTAAAAAATCAGTAAAGAACAAACAGTATAATTTTATATTCTCTATATCTCTCAGTTTTGTGACTCTAGAGTTGGGGTATGATATAGAACATCACCTACAAAAGTCCATTGGTTCCTTTCTCACATTTCTTTATGCATAAACCATTCTTACAAGGAAAGTAATCTACAGATGAAAAAGCAGGCTTTTGGGGCAATAATTATGGTCTTCTTGGTCACATTTTTGGGAAAGGTATAAAAATACAGGCTATGACTCTTTCCATTATTTTGGATCCTTCCATTCTTTGAGATAACTGGAGAATTATCTGAGTGCCTTTAACAGTCTGTCACCCCCTAGGACAATTTCATCTGTATGTATTTGGTAAGACTGAAGGGGTTTCTCCACCTTTGTTCCATGTGTTGTTACCATTTCCTTGCAAAGAAATTCAAAGTCTGAGATAGGAAAGTCCAAAGGAGTAGTTTCACTATCACTGTTGTTGAGAATAGATTCCACTCAATTCAATTTAACATGTTTTTATTAAATGCCTACTATGTTCAAGGCACTGTGCTAGGTGCTTAATAAACAAGCCACTTAATGAAAACTTGGTAAATAAATAATAAACAAAACAATATTGTATCACTGAGAATACAAAAGGAGAGGAAAGGAGAAGGGGAAAGAGGAGAGAACAGAGGAGAGGAGAGGAAAGGAGCAGAGAAGAGAACAGAAGAGAGGAGAAAAGAGGAAAAGAAATGGTCCCTGCCCTCAAGGAGGGAGGGTGCAGCAACACATACCCAGATAAATAAATACCAGATAATTCCAAGAGAGAGAAAGCACTAACAACTGGGGAATCAGGAAGAGTTTCCTATAGGAAATGGAAACTCAGATTGGTCCTGAAAGAAGCTAATGATGTAGAAGGGAGCTAAATTAGAACTAAAGACTCAGAAGTGCTTTCCAGGTACAGAGAACAGATTGTGCCCAGACCTGGAAATAGGAAATGGGTTGTCAAGCTCAGAGGACAACTAGGAGGCCAATTTAAATGGAACATAGAATGAGTGAAATGCAATAACATGAAATAAATACGGAAAAGTAGGAGGGAGCCAGACTGTAGAGTGTTAAATTCTAGGTTGAAGAATTTTTATTTTATCCAAGAGGCAACAGGACCTGTAAAGTACCATGATATTGTCAACAGATGTGTTGTTGTTGTTGTTGTTTTGGGGAGAGTGTCTTTTGTCTTTGATGCTATTGTAATAAACAGGTTAAGTTAAATCTCACCTTCTGTCTTAGGTAGTTACTTGATGGGAAATGTATAGGCTTTAGAAGATGGTCTGATCATTTGATTAAAGTAGATCACTTGAGGAAGATTTCATTGGTGAATATAAATATTTTGGTATATGGTATGGGTATAGAGTTCCCCTCCTTCAGCAAAAAGTAAGCTTCTTGAGGGCAGGGACCCTCTCCCTTCCTCCTCTCACCTCCCCTCTTTTTGCCTCTCCTTTCCTTGCCTTTTATATTCTCAGTGATGGCATACTGCCTTATTTGGTTTTTATTTACCAAGTGTTTATTTACCGAGTATCTTATTAAGAGTTTATGGAAATATGTTATATGTGGTGTTTTTATTTGGAAGGTACTTGACACAAATGTGTCTCTAATTGGGCAGTTATAAGGAAGAATGGACACTGGGTGCTGATTAAAAGACATGCCTGCCAAACCTGAATGGTAGGGAGCAGGGACAGCAGTGGCAAAGGGCTTTTTCTTCCTACTCCATCCTCCCCCCATACCCATGGTATCAATCAGCACTAGAGTAGCAGACACCACATTCATAAGGGAGTAGTTGGGAGAATTAAGCAAATTTGAGGTCAGGAACAGAGAGACACATACTCTCCAGACAAACAGACACATAAAGCAGAATGCAAAGCAGGAAGCAGTTTCAAAAAGTGAAACCTTTGGCAGCAGAGAAGAGAGCTGACTATGGATTCAAGAGAAAACTAGTCTTGGCAATTGAGAATCAAATTCAAGGCAAAGGGCAGACCCAGGAAAACCTATTTAGTTTTAGGAGTGTGGACCAATAGGTGAACTTGTGATTGTAATTGCCC
Organism: Dromiciops gliroides; assembly: GCF_019393635.1. Lineage (NCBI taxonomy): Eukaryota > Metazoa > Chordata > Mammalia > Microbiotheria > Microbiotheriidae > Dromiciops > Dromiciops gliroides. Next base: position 142,355,898 of record NC_057864.1, on the reverse strand, counting down.
TCCAGGGAACCCAAACCTGTGAGTGCCAAGTTGGGGAGGTAGAACAAGATTAGACCATGTCAGAGTGTTTCTCCCTTTTTATATTCATTGATTTGCACAGCTACTGGGGACACTTCTATTGGCATGTTGCATGCTGGAGAAAGAGTCTGAAAGCTGTAAGCTTCCTTGCATACTACCACATTGCTGTTTACACTATGTGTTCATTAGGTGACATTAATGTTTCACACAGTCACTGTGTTTGATCTGGGCATAGCTAGTAGATTATGCCACCTGGGATCATATTTAGGATTTGAATCTGGTTTTCTGAAGTGTGTGTGTGTGTGTGTGTGTGTTGGGGGGGTGAATGTGGGGAGGAAAATAAAAGAAATCTTTCTGAGTTCTAAAAACTGCTCAAGCAGTAATAGCTACTACTGAATACTTCGAGGGCAGCTTGCCCCAAGTCAAGATTGTCTATGCTTTTAAGTGAATCTTCTCTAGTAACTGCTTTTCAGGGTTACTGAAATGGCTAAGACAGGGCTTGTCATTCTCCTCTGAGAATTTCTCACTGTGAGAGGATGGCTACTGACACTCTGCCAATACATATGTTTGTCTATGTCTGCAATCCCTTGTTGCTTCTTGAAACAGATCAACTCTCATCACTGAGCTCCTAGCAGAAGATGCATTGGCTCACCTAGTTTTCTGTGACATTCCCAATGAGCAGAGCAATGTCTTCGCTGCGTCATTACACATTTACCAGGAAGGTATCTCAATGCTGACTTATTTGACAAGAGAAGGAGATGGAAGAGATATCCAAGAACTAATAACTCCAGGCACCAGAAATGGAGCTATTCTCCTTCTCTATAACTCTGACTCAGGCAATTAAGCTCACAGATGGCAACATAAAGCAGTACCCTTCTGCAATCTTTCTTAAATCTTATTCTAGAACAAATAGAGTTATTGCAAAGGAAACCGGTATAAACATCTTGCCTTCAGTGATGATAATGCAAATGTCTAAATGGCCTGACCTACTTTTTGGAATGTCTCTATTGGTAGGAATAATTCTTGTTTGGCTATGGAGTCATAGAATCCCACAACTTCTGAACTGAAAGGAGTGTTAGAGGCTATATCAATCTTCAACCCATTGGAGGACTCTTCAATAAGGTTGTCCAGCTTTTGCTTAGACACTTCCAGTGGTAGGGACCTCATTCCTTAGCAAAGTAATATCTTCCATGTTCATATGGTTCTAGTTACTAGAACTTTCTTTTTCATATTGAGCTGAAATCTGCCTCTTTGTAACTTCTATTGAGTGGTTTTGTTTCTACCATCTGGAGTGATACAGAACATATCCAATCTGTCTTCCACAAGGAGTTGAAGGCAATGATATCTTCTCTAGAATGAACACATTCAAGTCCTTCACATGGCATACTTTTGAGACCCTTTATGACTTGGTTCTTTACCACCTGATTCATAGCAGTCCTTTCCACCCCATTCCCTACTATCATGTTAAGGGATCTTAATATACATGATGATCCTTCTAAACTCCTAATAAGAATAGCTACCATGTATATTTAGTGCACTTTATATGACAGACACTGTGCTAAGTAACTTTACAAATATCACAACGACCCTGGGATGCAGGTGCTGTCAGTATCCCCATTTTACAGATGAGGAAACCAAGGTAAACAGAAGCTAAGTGACTTGCCCAGGGTCACACAGCTTACAAGTGTCCGAGGTCAGATTTGAACTCAGGTCTGCCCTGACTCTAGGCCCAGTGCTCTGTGCCACCCTGATCTACCCACAAAGATTCTAATGTTATAGTTCTTTAATTTATTCAACTCCAATGCCCTTTAGATTCACCCTACTCCAACCACTCAGGACCATGGCTAGTTGTTGTTGCTACTGCTGCTGCTGCTGCTGCTGCTGCTGCTGAGGAGTTATGTCTGACTCTTTGTGACACCATTTGGGGTTTACTTGGCAAAGATACTGGAAGTTTGACATTTCCTTCTCCAACTCCTTTTACAGTTAAGGAATGGAGGCAAATAGGATTAAGTGACTTGCTCAGGGTCACACAGCCAGTAAGTGTCTGAGGCCAAATTCGAACTCAGGAAGCTGAGTCTTCCAAACTCCAGGTCTGGTACTCTCTCCACTGTGTCACCTACCTGCATCTTGGCAATTCATTAGCCTTTTCTATCATATAGAACTGTGCTACCCTAAGATTTTGAATTCTACTTTTATCACAAACTCCTCTTCTTCCAATGCTCCTCTTTCATTGTTACTAAATGTATCCCTTCTCCTCATAGTGACCAATATCCACCTCATTTGTCACCTTATTTTCTTAGATCATCACCCACACTAAGACTTGCCTACAAGAGTTCCATCTCTTTCCCAGTACTTCCTTCTACTGTAGGGTATTGGCACCATACTTTCAAACATGAGTCTACCTTCATAAGCAGGGAAGATCAGGGGCAGCTAGGTGGCGCAGTGGATAGAGCACCGGCCCTGGAGTCAGGAGTACCTGAGTTCAAATCCGGCCTCAGACACTTAACACTAGCTGTGTGACCCTAAGCAAGTCACTTAACACCCAATTGCCTCACCAAAAAACCCCCAAAAAACCAAAACAAAAAACAGGGAAGATCCCAGCTTCACTTCACTTCATTCTCTCTCTAGACCCTTCTTTTTCCTCAATTCCAATCTTGACAACCTGGAGAAACCTCTGCACTGATAACCTTCTCCTGATTAGTGACTCTTCCCAAGACCACTCTTTAGGAAAGACCCATGCCTTGCCTCACTTCACTCTTACCTTTTCTCTCTAATTTTTTTTCTCTTCTTTATATACTACCTTGCCCTTCCCTTTGAGGATAGAAATTGTCTTGTTGGTTTCTATTTGCTTCTCCAGGCCTCGTACATATTAAATACTTAATAAATCTTCTCTCTCCTATTTAATTTTATTTGGACTCTCATTTCTATATGGCAATCGCTTTACTTCAAATTCAAGTCAACAAACATTAATCAAGCAACTGCTGCATTTAAGAGGTGACATAAGACAGAGAACGAGTTTCAGAATTGGGAAGTTCAAGTGCCACCAGTGACACAACCTGGCCGTATCACCCTGAGCAATTCACTTAACCTCTCAGGGCCCTAGGCAAGTCCCTAAGACTATAAAATCCCAGAGAAGGTGCTGATCTACATTTGTAGAGGAAGGTCTTTACCAGGAGCATCAGTGAATTTCATACACCAATGAAATCACAAGTCTGGCTAAAGAAAGTATGTGTAATGCCCTGTTGTAAATACTGAGGAATGACTCAAGAAAGGGATTTATACTCTACTGTGTGTATATGTAAAGGTGGTAGAGAGGAAATCATCTACACAGATTAGGGAATAGAAAATATATACAAGGGATAGCTAGGTGGCACAGTGGATGGAGCACTGGCCCTGGAGTCAGGAGTACCTGAGCTCAAATCCTACCTCAGATGCTTAACACTTACTAGCTGTGTGACCTTGGGCAAGTCACTTAACCCCAAATGCCTCATTAATATATATATATATATATATATATATATATATATATATATATATATATATATATACATACATACACACAAAAGAAATCTAAGACTGAGTCAGAAATCTCATGACTGATAAGATAGCAGAATAGTTGAAAAAAGTGTGTGACAAATTTAGAATACTTAAAGCAGAATCCTCAAGATAAAAAGATATATCTCTGTGAGAAAAAAGCCTGATGAAATAACGCTGGACCACTCAAATACTTAGAGCTTACTTTTATCAACCCCATACCCAGGTTACATCACTCACTGGGCACAGCCAACACCAACAATCTCTAGTCTTGTGCTGCACAATTCAGCCGTGGGGACACTTTACAGTTTTTCCTAAATCAGTGACTCAGTCTGAACCATTCACATGCCATAGAAGATAGCAGCACAGTGTTGACTAGAGGGGAATCTCTGGGACTTCTGTGTCAGAGGGAAGCGGGACTAGAAACCCATTCATTCACCCACCCCCACCCCTCCAACCATCTGATACTAAGAATCTAGCCTCAGGGATCTGTGGTAGTGGTGGAAGTTGAAGAAAGGAAGAAAGGGAGGGAGGGAAGAAAGGAGGGAATGAAGGAAGGATATAAGGATTTATTAAGCTCCTAATATTTGTCAAGTAATGTGCTAAGCAATTTATAATTATTATCTCATCAGATTCTCACAACAACCCTGGGTGTGTGTATGTGTGAGAAAAATGATTATTTCTCTCTTTTAATAACCAATTATTAAAATTGGGGAGAACCAAGTTTTTTGTTTTTTGTTTTTTTTCCTCCTGTGCTATTTCCTTATCCACTTTCTCAAGTACTGGATTTATGGAAGATAGGATTATCATTCTCCTCATTCTGAATATTGATACTCCACCCAACTAGACCAGCCCTCTAATCTAAGGTTTTCATTGTAATATTCATTCTCTTATTAAGGTAGCTATGTGGTACAGTGGATAGCACTGGGCCTGGAGTCAAGAGGGCCTGCTTTCAAATCTCACCTCAGACATTTACACTTAATCCCAATTGCCTTAAACATCCAGGGCCATTTCCAGTTCTCCTGATGTATATCTTTTTAAAAAAATATCATAAAAGTACTTTATTATTTTCTAGTTACATGTAGAGATAGTTTTCAACATTTGTTTTCCTAAGATTTCTGGTTTCAAATTTTTCTTCCTCTCTGCCCTCCCTCCCTCCTTCCCAAGACAGAAAGCAATCTGATATAGGTTATATATGTACAATCACATTAAACATATTTCTGCATTAGTCATGCTGTGAAAGAAGAATCAGAACAAAAGGGGAAAACCTCAAAAAAGAAAACCAAAAAAAGTAGAAATAGTATGGTTCAATATGTATCTAGATTCCACAATTCTTTTTTTCTGGATTTGGAGAGCATTTTCCATCATGAGTCCTTTGGAACTATCTTGGACCATTGTATTGCTGAGAAGAGTCAAGTCTATCACAGTTGATTAACACACAATGTTGTTGATACTGTGTACAATGTTTCCTGGTTCTGCTCATCTCACTCAACCTGATATATATCTTGCCACTGGACCCACATGACTGTGGAGGAGAGAGTGAGGTTGGTGACTTTGCACAGCCCTCCCTCACTTGAATCTAATTCAGTGCAAGTCATGGCATCACTCTGATGTCATCATGATCCTTTTCCAGAATGAAGGAAAAACAGAAACAACATTCTTTCATTACTTGTTAACCAATCAGAGTTGATAGCCATCCTCTGGAACACCTACTTTTCCAAGGCCATTTAAGTCTTGAGCCTGCCATGAGAGTGTCACTGACCTCTTTTATTAAAATGTTAGCATTATTAATAAAATGACTACCCAGAAATTATATCTCTTGAACTTTTTAAACATCACAGGGGTAAGTGCTATTATTATCCTTATTTTACAATTGAGGAAACCGAGGCAGGCAGAAGTTAAGTGATTTGCCCAGGGTCACACAGCTAAAAAGTATCAGAGGGCTCAAAGAAGGTGGAGGGAAGTCAGAGACAAGCAATTAGGAATGTGGTGGGGTTTTTTTAAGTTGAAAGACATAAACTTCAAGGGAAAAAAAAAAAAGATGGGTATAAGCCTAGCTCCTGACCCATAAACAGTGAAACTCATAAAGACAAAAGGAAAAATAAATAAATATTCAAAAATGCCATAATACATTGAATGAATAAAATACTATAAAGGAAAATGAACCAAAAATTCCCAATAAAAATGAAAATTCTTTGGACTCACTAGAGCATATGAAATTCCAGAATAGTTAAAAAGAGAAATAAAACTTTTAAAAAAAGATATCAAGATAGGAAGTAGGTAGATTATTATGGTTTTCACATCAGAATTAGCAAAGACAAAAATGGTATAAAGAAGCTAGAACACATGATAGAGACTCTGAAAAAGAAAATCATAGGTATTTCCAAAATAAAAAAAATAGAAGAAAATGCAGCAGAATACATATCAAAGATAGTAGCTAGGAAAGAATACATGAATTTTTTATGAACCAAATGGACTGGATATTCAGAGATAAATCTTGTTTTCCAGAAGAAAACGATAAATAAACCTGTAAGAAATAATACCAGAAACTCACATAGAATCTTTGAGTAAATCCCACCCTTAAAACTCCAAGATTTTGAATTGCATGTTTCTCTAGGTGGTGAAAGGGCAGAGTCAAAAGTGGGAGGTGGGGACAGAAAAATAAATGAAAAGGAAAAGATGAATTAATAATTTAAGTAAATTTAAGGACCTTTGGGTTGGACAGGAAAACTGAAGCAATGAGAGGAGGCTGTGGTAATAGATTAGCTTCAAAGTAGAGTAAGGAAAATGAGTTGTAGGAATAAAGTGCTGTCTTTAAAGAGGAAAAAGGTAAAAATCAAAATGCAAGAAAGAAATGGAGGAAAAAACAAAGATAACTTTATATGTGAATAGACAAAACAATCTGATAAAATGAAAGAGAATAGTGGAATGACTTGAGAAAATAAAACCCAACCATTTCCTGCTTATCCAGAGTGAAGATGAGAGGCTAGAACAAAATTTACTTTGCATCACATGATCCCTACTCTATCCCCAAATTAGGAACTTTTGTCATACTATAGACAAATCAAAAAGAAAAATTTATAATGTTGAGAAATAAACAGGGAAATTACCTTCTCTTTAAAGGAACCATAGACAATTAAAAATATATATATTTATTAATAGATATTATATATGAATATAATAATGCAACAATTGCTGGCAATTTAATGTTCTCTCAAAGCTAGATAAGTTTCACAGAAAATTTTTTTAAAAAGGAAAAATGTGTACCTGGGCAAGCTGTTGGAAAATTTTAAATTGAAAGATTTATATTGTCTTTTTTCACTGGGACACTAAAGAGAATACATATTTCTTAGTATTACATGGTATTAAAAAAATAGACCATGTACTAGGGATCAGGGAAATTATAAATAAATATGAAAAGACAGGAATATTTTCTTTATATATGTTAATGTGATGAAAATTGTAGTTACTACAGGGAAGACAAGCAAAAGACACGAGCTTTAAAAGACACTTAATAATGATAGTCTGATTAATAATTGTGTTAAAGAAAAAATGTGAAAGAGAGAGATAATGATGAGACCACATACCACAGTGCTCGGAGGAAATATATTTCTGAAAATAATAAGTTAACAAAGAGAAAAAAAGAGAGGAATTATGAACTGAATATACAATTTAAAAACTAAAGAATTAATAAATTAAACTCCAAGTATAAAAAAAGAAATCTCAAATATTGTTGGAGAAATTAATAAAATTGAATACAAAAGGATTATAAAATGATAAAACTAAATAAAATCAGCAAACTTTCAACTAATCTCATTAAAAAATTGAAATCCCAGTATAAAAATAAACATAAGTAATTTCAAAGGAATTGGGATAGCATTAAACATTTGGGGGATCAGAAATAGACTCATTTAGGAAGGAGATAGCTCTACAGCTATGTCTTGAAGGGAGCAAGGCTTCTCAAGGGCTATAGGGTAGAGATTGAATATTCCAAGCACAGGGGACAGAAGTAGGGAATGTAATGTCATGAATGTGGAATAGCAAATAGGCCACTTAGACTGGAACATAGAATGTGTGAAGGAGATAATGGGAAATCTGTCTGGGAAGATAAGTTGGAGCCAGCTTGTGAAGGGTTTTAAATACCACCCAGAGAAGTTTGTATTTTATTCTACAGGCAACTGTGAAACTCATAAAAACACAATTGGGAGCCACTAAAAATCTTTCCTCCTTTTTTCCTTTTTAAAAAATTAATAACCATTTATTTTCTCTCTCTCTTCCACCTGCCTTCCCTCCAAGATCCACACATTGAGAAAGAAAAAAACAACACCTTTGTAACAAATATATATAGTCAAAGGGAAGAGTTAAGGCAAACCTGAGGTTGTGAAATGGGGTATCTGTAAGGATGGTGGTGGAAAGTTAGGAAGAGGATGTGTTTTGGGGAAAAAGAAATTATTTTTCATCTCTACTTTCCATTACATTACCAGGAGTCACTTCTCCCTAGAGTAGCCCCAATTCTTTCTGTATTGCTCCCTTCCTCTGGCCTGGACACATGCTCAGCTTTCCCTAAACAAAAAAATAAACAAACCTTGTTTTCCTCTGAGGCAATCACTCTCTCTCTCTCTTCCCTTTGAAGGCCAAACTTCTTAAAGAGATAATTTCTATTTTTACCTGTATGACCTTTCCACTGACTCATTAATCAGTCTTTTGAATCTGGCTTCTGTCCCTACCACTTTAATGAAATTTCTTTCTCCAAGTTTGCTAATGACCTCTTTATTGCCAAATCCAATAGACTAATCCAATTAACCTTAATTCTCTTTGACAGTCTCTGCATTATTTGGTGGTATTGATGCTTTCTTGATACTTTATCATTTTTGAGCTTACCAAGACACTGGGCTCTTATGGTTCTATTCTTAACACTCCGACCACACTTTCTATGTCTTCTTTGCTAGTTCTTCGTCTTTCTCCCTTTGAGTAATGGGTATCACCCAAGGTTTTGTCCTTGAATCTTCTTTTTTTTTTTTTAATCTCTATATTCTTTCTTGTGGTAATGTAACTACTTTCACAGCTATAGTGATAATTTCTATGGGGCTAGCACCCAGTCAGTCAAATAAACATTTACTATGTACCTGCAATATGTCAGATACTGTGCTAACTGTTGGGGACATACCCACAGTTAGTGGTGGTCATATGGATTATGATCCAGCAAAAGGCATTGAAGAGGACTGGTGAAACAGGTAGGGGGGACAGCCAGGAGAGGGCAGTGTCACAAAAACTTAGACAGGGAAGAATATTCAACAGTAGAAGGTGGTCAACAGCATCAAATGCTGCAGTGAGTTCAATAAGAGTGAAGATTGAGAAAATACCATGTGATTTTGTAATTAAGAGATCATTGATAACTTTGGAGAGCTGTTTCAGTTGAGCAATTAGGTAGGAAGACAGATTACAGAGAGTTTAGAATAGTGAGAGAAGAGGAAGCAGAGACACCAAGAGTAAATGCCTTTTTTTCAAAGGATTTAGCAGAGAAGACAGACAGGATCATAGTTTGTAGGGATGGCAGAATCTAGTGAATTGCTTTTTCTTTGTTTTTTAAGATGAAACTAGAGATTATAGGGAGAGAGAGACAGACAGACAGACAGACACAGAGAGAGACAGAGAGACACAGACACACAGAGACAGCCACACAGACAGAGAGACAGAGGGAGATAAAGAGAGAAGATGATAGTTGGGATAGTCTACTGCTGGAAAAGATGTATGGGGATGGAAACAAGGATGTATCTAGAAAGGTTGTACATGGGGTTAGAAGATAATCTATCAGAATCTGGAGTAAAGAAAGAAATGCTGGGAGTTGAAATTGAGCTATGAGATGAAGAAGAAAGGTTATGAAATGAAGAAGGGGGAAAGAGAGAACTTGGAGTAATGGTCTTGATTTCTGTATAGTTTGAGGCAATAGCTTCAGCAGGGAGAAATGAGGAGAGATGTTGTGGTGACTTGAGAAGAGAAAAGAAGGCTTGGAACACACATTGTGGTGGGTGAGAGAGAATAAACTGGGGGCAAGAATAAAAGGATTGCCCTCAAATTTGCATCTTCAGCCCCAGGTTCTCTTTAGAGTTCCAAACCCATATTTCCAGTTCTGTCTACTGTGGATAGTTTTCCTAGATTCCCCATTGTCATTTCCAACTCAATGTCATCTTTAGCCAATTTCCCTATTTCTGTTAATGGTAATACATTATCCTGGCTCCAAAATCTCAGAGTCATCCTTGATTCTTCCCTCTGCATCACACTCCTTATACCATTAATTGCCAAATCCTATAGATTCCATTACTTCAATAGTTCTAGGATCAGTTTCCACCTGCTTATTTCTTTTTTTTTTTTTTTGTCCAAATCCTGGGCTCTTCCTCCAACATTCATGTGACCTCCCTGATAACATTTCTCACCTTACTCAAAGGTTTGGCCACTTATATACTTGAGTATTTGACAATAAACTAATAAAAGCATATAGTATAGTATAGTAAATCATATTTGGGACTTGGCACTGTCACAAGACAGTTTTAGGAAATTAGGAGCTCTGCTTTCTAACAATAAATACAAAGCTCTGTCTCAGAGAAGGATTTTATAATCCTTGGGTTAGAAGAGAATTTACAGATTATGTGCTCTAATTCCCTAGTTTTACAGATGAGGAAACTGAGGCCCAGAGAAATTAGGTGATCTGTCCAAGAACATATCTTATAACAAGTACTTTTTCTCTCAATTCATTCCTCCAGGTCAAAAAGGTTTTTTGGGGTCAAGATTACAAAGCATCATCACTAAAGAATTAAGGCAAAGAGTGACAATATAAAATAAGGTATAACATTTAAAATAATGAAAATAAATTATTTTAAATGTGTTTAAATAATTAAAATAAATATCCATTTACTCAACAAGCATATCTTAAGTATCCACCCATGCTAAGTACTGAGAATACAGAGGGGGAAAAATGAATCAACATCTACCCAGAGGGAGCTTCTATTCTATTTAAGAGAAATTTAATGAGGCAAAATGTTCCTTTCCAGCTCACGAGCCCAGGAGTATTCACAGAAGCTGCCTATCTTGGGACTTGGGATCAATCTGGATCACTGCCATGGCCCAGGTCTCTAGCAGTCTCATTTGGCCACTTCTTTCTCTGACCAAAGCAATGACCCTAGCCACCCTTGTCACTTCATGGAACTCCAGCATCTCAAACCTGAAGTCAATTGGGCTTTTCCACATGGCATTCAGATCAGGCTCCAATGGCAGCTGACAATTGCTGTGTTAAACCCCTCCCTCCTTCCCCTTCCCATGGGTCTTAAGAAGAGAAAGGAGGACAGAGGAAGGAAAAGAAAGGCATTCAATGCTGGATACCAGCTTAGGGGCCTTGTTTTCTATATCCTATAGTGTGGTTTCTGGTCTATTTCAAGGACTGATAATGGGTTGGGGATTGGTAAAAACAAAAACAGAACAGTCTGCTAGTTTCTATCTTTTTTCTCCTTCTCCTCCTCCTTCTTTTCTTCTTCATTCTCCTCCTCCTCCTCCCCAGTCTAGGGCCAGGGGAAACAGATAACCTCGAGATAAGAAGACAATGCTTGGGAATAGACTACACTCAACAGGGTGTATTCCTCTGTAAAGGAAAGGAGACAGGAAATGGTAAGTAGACCCATTTGGTTCTACATGAAGGATAGTAATATGCAATAATGAAGGAGAGGGAAGGGAATAAGCATTTATATGATGCCAGGCACTGCACTAGGTGCTTTCCAAATATTATCTCATCTGATCCTCACAACAACCCTACAATATTTTTCTCCATTTTACAGGTGAGGAAATTGAGGCAAAAAGAGTTTAAATGACTCGCCTATGGTCACACAGTTAGTAAGTGTCTGAGGCTGGATTTGAACTCAGGCCTTCTTGACTCCTGGCTCAGTTGTCTATCCAAGGCACCACCTAGCTGCCTCATTAATGAAACAAAGGAAGGAAGGGAAAAAGTTAAGAAGGAAAAGAAAAGAAAAAATGTAAGCATTTACTCTGTGTCAAGCACTCTGTACAAAAATACAAAAGTAAAGACCATCCCTGCCCTCAGGCTACATTTTAGTCAGGGGAAGTGACCATGTAGATGTGAGGGGTCCAGGTAGGGGGATTTTGGAAATTTATGGGACACTAAAAATAACTAATTGGGAGATTGATTGGTCCCTTTGCAGAAACAGTGCAAGTATTGTTTTGGTTATGGTGGCAGAGCTGGAAGGAGGAGGGGAGGACAGGGTGGAAGTTATGCATATAGTGGTAAAGCAGTTGAGAGGTGGATGGAGAGCAAAGTGAGGCATGGCTAGGCCTTTATGAACAATGGGCCAAGTGAGGCACTCGCCAGTCAGGACTGGGAGAGGGGGAAGGAGGGAGGAAAGTGGTTTAGGCTGGTTCTCCCAGAACTGAAAGGGTGAAGACCTCCAGACTTTTCCTAGAAGTTAGGACTAGATTGTGAAAGAATTTAAAAACCTAACAGAGTAGTTTATCTTTTATCCTAGAGGCAGGAGGATGCCACCAGAGCTTTTTGAATAAGGTAGTGAGATGATCAGACCTGAGCTGTAAGAATATTCATTTGGCAGGCCGTGTGGAGGATGAATTGGAGAGGGGGACACTAGGTCAAGACCACTGAAGAAGCTATGAAGTACAGACAAAGGGTGGCTATTTGAGTGGAGAGAAGGGTTAGGTTCTGGAAGGGGAATTTCCAAAACTTGGCCTGGGTCATGTGACCAACAAGATATTGGCCCAGACATTTCCTCTAGTGATTTCCCAAATTTCTCCCAAAATAGGAATTATGAGCAACTGATAAAGCAATTGAGCTGTTGCTATAGTTTAAAATACCAAGAACCCTAACAAGGTGAGACCCAATGAGCTAACCACAGAGAAGGCTAATGCCTAATTTGTTCTGTCAGTACTTCCTCCCCAACCAGCCATCCCATTCTGACAGGGCTGCACAAATGACTAACTGGCTAACACCCCAACCCAGCTCTGTCCTGCCTCCCTGCCACTTGGAAATCTAAAAGCCAGAGAAGTCTGCTCTGCTTGGAGCAGCATCATGGCTTTGCTCTGCCCTGCAAAGGTATTCAGCTAGAGAACTGAGGAGCAGAAGGAAAAGTCAGGGGGAAGTCAGTGAGTGTGTGTGTGTGTGTGTGTATGTGTGTAAGTAAGTATGTTGGGGGTGGGGCTTGAAAGAAAGGGGACTAGAATCCAAATGAGATCAAGTCTGCCTCTTCCTCTCTCCCACCAAGACTTACTTGGGTCAGAGACTGGAGAGTCAGAAAGTGAGAAAAAGAAGAATATAAGGGATAAAATACTTAAATTACCAAATATCTTAGAAGAAACACAAAACTTAGAAACCCGTTGGGTATGAGAGCTTTCTCTTCATTTTGCTTGCTTTGGGCATGCCACATCCTCCTACTCTGTTTCATCATTTGTAACAAGGGTATAATTTATTCTAACTGCTTCAGAGGTTTGTTCTGAGGATCAAATGAAGTCATGCCCATAGAAAGGCCTTGTAATGGTTAGATAACCTCTTTGGAAAAGGAAGAGTAGCCCCTGTCCCCCAAAGATAGGAGGAAACTGTTTAATGGAATTTTGCCAAGGGAAATATTCAACCAGGCATGCTATCTTCCTAGTGCCCAAAGACCTCTTAGCCACATGGACATTCCTTCTTCCTGTTTTCCTGGGGTTGCATGACATACACTCAGTGGGCTTCTCCCTGCCATCTGACAAGCTGCTTGAGAACACAGGGGAAGCCTGACAAGTCAAGACTGCAAGGTCATTGTGAGTGGCACACTAGCACAGATGGCACCTCTTATGCAGGAAAAGTGAGTGAATTCCAGGAACCACACCCCCTCCTCCCCAGTTTAGAATCCTTGAGAAGAAGGCTTTCCCAAGAAACATGCATCACAAATACACAAGGACCCCTTATCCTGCATGAACAGAAAGGGGATTAGGGGATGGCAGAAGAATATAGTATGTTTGCCAATTGCACTCTCTGGACTCATGTACAAACAGAAAAAGTATCTTTCTCCCCACTTCAACAGATGCAGCCTCCCCATGGAAGGAGCTGAGAGAAATGATTATTAAATAACCAATTATTGGAGAGATCCAGGTTTTTTTCCCCCTTCCTAGATCCTCATTCTCTACTAGGCCAGACCAACATCTGATGGATGAGATCGCCCAAATCTCTGGGGTATACATACTGTTGTTAAAAAATCTAAATGTGGGTTCTAATCTGTCCCCCCCAGTTTTGGGGGAAAACTGGCTAAAATCACTGATAAATTCTGTTAAAGGCTAAAATTCTAGCTAGTCTGTCTAAAATATCTAATGAGTGGTCGCCAATAAATTATAAGATTTAGCAAGAGTTAAGCATTTATTAAGGAGAATAAGAATTTGGTAAAGAGAGAAGGAAAGGCCTAGATTCGTCTATCTATTAAAGGGAGAGCGCATTTCTAGCTGCCTTCTCCACCAGAGTCCACAGGAAAAAGACCATGAGTGCGCCAGGCTCCCCCTTCTTCCTCCCACAAGCAAACGTCACTTCCTGATGCCAAAGAAAAGACGCATGGTCTTGCCCTCAAAGACCTTCACCTCATGGGCGGAGCTCTTCTACAGTAAGTCTCCAGCAGGTGGCGTCATTCCAATCGTTACAATTCACCAAGAGTTTAGGCTTTTAAGGGTTTATTAAAAGATATGATAGTAAAGAGAGAGAAAGATTGAGAACAGATTTCTTTTCTTTTCTTCTTTTTTTTTTTTTCCAAACAAGAAAGTTTTGGGGATTTATTGTACAGGTGCACTACACTAAGCCACAACGAACAATCAGTCATTAATGATAGGAGTCCCACAGCACAAAATCAAGAAGTAGGTAGGTGGAATCTGCATTAAGAGGTGGCATGTCCTTTTGTCATGGAAGTGTCAAATGGTGGTCAGAGTCCTTCGTCAGATGGTAGAGCTAGCAGCATATTGCTTCGTAGGGAGATGAAGTTTATAGATGATTTCTGCCTTCCCGAGAATTTCACCAAGGGTCATTCCATCTCTGCTCCTGTGTCCTTAGTGCTCAGTATGGTCTGATTACTTGGACCTATGCCTCATCTTTCTCCTCTTGCATTTCAGCCTACGCATTTGCTTCTTCCTCCACTTGGCTCTCATGGCACAGCGGAAAATGACAAGATGGCACTAAGAAGAAGAGACATATTTCTTATAGCATGGAAATCCTAGCCTTCCTAACCTCCCACGTGAAGTCCTGCCACCAAGCCAATATCTAGAACCCAAAAGAGGAAGAAGCCCTCTGCCAGAGTTGGCTTCCTACTTTGTGTCCTCCTCTCAGAAATGGGAGGCTCCTCAAGTTGATTGGCTGGTAGCTTTGATAGACAGTATCCACAAGCAAACGTCACTTCCTGACGCCAAGGAACTGACCACATGGCTTGCCCTCAGATGCCTTCTCTTCATGGCGGAGCTTTCCTACAGTAATTCTCCAGCAGGTACTCCAATCATTACAATAATTTTCTATCCTGAGTATGAGTTTTTGTCTCACCTAACTAAAAAACTTTACAGATTTAAACTAAGGTGAATTCTGGCCCGCTCCTGGGTTTGGGCAGGGAGGTAGATCCTTTGTCTAGATTGTCTGAGGCTGGGGTTGGTCTGGGAGCAAGAATGATCAGAGTCAAGTCTTCTAGTCCCTCATTAGAATAGGCCTACCTCATCATAATATTCATTCTTCTCATTAATTGTTGACCAATCAGAGTTGGTTGCCACACTAAGGAACACCCACTCTTCCTAGGGCATATAAGTAGTGAGTGGGTTCCATGAAGAATCTTTGGCATTCAAGAGTCCCACTGACTCCTTTTATTAATCACTGCTAGCATGATTAATAAAGTGATTAATTACTCAGAAACTCTATCTCAAACGTTTATACATCACAGAGCCAAAGACGGAATTTTTTACGAGCCATCTAGGATCCTCTTGTATCCAAATGCAATCCAAAGGGACCATGACCCCTTGTAAAGCAGTCAATTAAATTGCAAGCAGTAGGCTAGAAGTGGGATTGGGCCAGTCTAGAATAGCAAATACTATTAATAAATACTAGCTGGTGGGGAGCTTCCATCTGAGTCACAGGCCCTTGGGAGAGGACATCTAGAAGGGGGATAACTCTTGATAGGGGCCACCTTACCATCTCCTCAATTCCACTTCTGTACCTTGAGAGCTCCCTAGACCCAACTGAATGACTTGGGTCCCACTCTCTCCTCCTTTCAACCCCACCAGTCCCATAATTGAAAATTCTTTGGAAAGCCAAGGGAAGTTGGATTCATTTTGTATTTTTGAAGTAAAAGCAGACCCTTGATTTGAATACTGTGGCCCCTACTGTTCTGTTTCTGCCAGGTTAGAAAGAATCCTTCCCAAAACACTTCAGTGGCAAGCTGAAGCCAGCTCAACCCAAGTGTTTCTGGACATAAAGCTAAGAAACAGCATAGACTTTTCCCTTTAGGAATTCACAGTCCCAACATCATACGTGACTCAGCTTTCATTAGGCACCTACTATGGGCCGAACAATGTGCTAGCACTGGGGTTACAAAGCCAAAAAAATATGAAACTGTCCCTGCTTTCAAGAAGTTGAAGAGATGAAGGTGGCAATAGGGCTTTAAACAAAAGCTTCACGTTTTTCAGATGTTTGTAGGATTTTCTTTATCTGCTGGTTTCTCTTTTTATCACTGATGTCTCTTGGGGGAAGTGGAGCTCATGAAGGAAGCGGCCAGAGATAATACAGGAAGAAAGGTTTAGGATTTGTAAGTTGCTTTGAGTTTACAAGAGGAAAAGGATCTAGAGGCATGTAAATTCAACGTGTCATTTTCTTCCCCATTATTACTTTGTGGAGAGACATTTAAAGCTGTGTCCATGAGTAGGAAATTAATAGGTTTCTGCTCTCACAATAGGAACTGTAGAACAGCCCTGAGGGGGCAGGCAGAGGGACCTGGGTTAAGGCAGTGATGATTTTCTCATCAGGAAGAAGCAAGCTGGGTCTGAGAAGTGAGGGGGCAGGCACTTGGTTCAGGGGAATTAAAATGATAAATGGGTTTTTAGCTGAGTTTAATGAGACTGTTGTAAAGGTTGGCCTTAGATCTGGGCTAACTTAGCATCTTAAGAAAAGGATTTGGAAAAGAGGGTAGATAACCGGGTAAATATAGAAGGCACTAAATTCAGAGATGTCACCAAGACTAGTAAGATCAAAGAGATGATACATAAAGATTTGGAGTGTTTAGGAATCACTGGGCAGGAATAAGCAATAGGAAAGGGGAGAATAATCAGAAAAATATTCAAACTGTAAAGTCTGTCAGGAAAGCAGCAATAAGTGTAAGAGACTTGGACAAGAATGTGAACAAAGTAGGCAGGTTGCACAGTCTTGTAACATGTGGTTGAGTGGAAAGAAAGCTGTCTGAAGTCAGGAGACATAGGCTCAAATTATCTTTCTGTCCCTACCTGTTTGATCTTGAAGAAAGTTACCTAACTTCATTAAGTCTCAGTTTCCTCTTCTGTAAAATGAGGTACTTGAACTAGATGGGTCTTTAAGGGTCTTTAAGGTCCCTTCCACATCTAAGATAGTCATCTAAGAGACTTAATAATAATAGCTCACAAAATAATTTGCTTTCCCAAAATAGGCTGCTTTATCGGAATTTTTTACCCTGACATAGTTCAGAGTCAGGAAGACTCACCTTCCTCAAGGATTTACAACCAAGAAGTAAAGATGATAGTTGAGTATATGATATAAAATCTTAGTTTTATGAGGTTTCAACATTCCGACATGCACATTGGTAACAGTAACCTGGGAATCTTGAAGTGTGCATATATGTGTTGTGTAGGAGTTATTTCTTTCTCTTGACCTCTTTGTATTTTGGGATTTCATTTCCCTCACTCTGGCTCTCCATATCTAGCCTTGATGCCATACTTTGTCATTTCAGTGACTCACTAGTCAGTTACCTTATACTCTCTCTGATCTTCCACCATTCTCAACCCCTTAATCATCAACCCTGGATAAACTCACTATCCAGATCTCTGGAGAAATTAAAGAAATTGAGTTGACTGTACCCATTACATAGTCATGCCCATTACCTTAGCAAGGTATTCACTGATGTTTCACAATTCCCATGCACTTTTTTTCTTTGTTTTTGGTAGGGCTATGAGGGTTAAGTGACTTGCCCAAGGTCACACAGCTAGTAAGTGTCAAGTGTCTGAGGCCAGATTTGAACTCAGGTTCTCCTGAATCCAGGGCCAGATGCTCTATCCATTGTGCCATCCAGCTGCCCCCTGCCCATGCACTTTTTTTTTAGTGAGGCAATTGGGGTTAAGTGACTTGCCCAGGGTCACACAGCTAGTAAGTGTTAAGTGTCTGAGGCCGGATTTGAACTCAGGTACTCCTGACTCCAGGACCGGTGCTCTATCCACTGTGCCACTTAGCTGCCCCCTGCCCATGCACTTTTAACAACTCTAACTCATTCCCCACAGCTACTATTCCTAGACTTTTCTTCTCAATTTAAAGCTCCAATGCCCTCTTTCCCTCCCTTTCAGAGCTTTCAATACATTTCCCTACTTTACTGAGGATATTGAGATCCTGTGAAGGGAGTTCCCTCTCCTCTCCACCTCCAATCCTTGACATTCCTAAGTAATATTGCCCATCCTCTTTCCCCTGAAATTGCAAAGGAAAGTGCATTCTTACTTCTTGTAAAAGATAAACCCTCTACTTATGCCCTCAATCCCATCCTTTCTAGTGTCCCTCATATAGGACAGATGATTGCTCTAGCAATAGATAGGCACACTTCACAGCTCCCAGGGATTTTGTGAGGATTAAATGAGATAATATTGGTAAAGTGTTTAGGACAGTGCTCAGCACATAGTAGGTATGCAGTAAATGCTTGTTTGCTTCCTTTTTCCTTCTTTCATTCATTTGTTCATTCCTTTCCTTCATTCCTTTTTTCCTTCCTTCCCTCTTCTAGCAATTTTACACCTCTCTTATGTACTTTCAATATTCATCCTGTCCCCTGTATTTTTCCTATATGCCTACAAACATCCTTGGGACTCCCTCAATCCTAAAAAAGCTTTCCCTCCACCCTTCTACCCCCTTGAACTACCAACCCATTCTCTTTTCCCTTTCATGGTCAAATTTCTTGAAAAGTCTTTGCCTGATGTCTCCACTTTCTCACCTCCCACTCTTTCCTCAGCCTCTTACAATCTGGCTTCCTGGCTTTTTATCTTTCCCTCTAATCCTCCTCTTCCTTCTGATTTCATTATATTTGTCAGTGGTATCACCATTCATCTAGTTTCCTATCACTTCCCTTTCCAACAATTTTTATATTTAATCATTTATATTTTGAAACATCTCTTCTGTTTATTCCCTTTCTTATCTGTTTCTATTTCCACTATCCCAGTATAGGCCCTCACCACTGCCACCACACACCTGGAGAATTCGAGTAGGATCCTGACAGGTCTTCCCACTTTCATTCACTCCTAAATCCAATCGATCCTCCTTACCACTGCCAAACTTATTTTCATTATTCATAGACTAATCCCCCAACTGCTAGTACCTCCTTCCCAAACTATTTTGTATTTGTATTTATCAACTTTATATTTATGCTGTATTATATATATCTATATACATATATACATATATATACACACATATATGTATATGTATATATGTGCTGTCTTCTTCATTGTAATATAAATTACTTTACAGTAGGGATTGTTTCATTCTTTGTATTTGTATCATTAGCATCTAGCACATAGTTGGTCCTTAATCACCAACTTTGCTTAATCAATACTTTGATCCTATCACTCTACCGAAAAATCTTATGTGGTTCCCTATTGGCCACAAGACAATTTCAAACTACTTTGCCTGAAATTTGAGACTCTCCAAAAACTCAAACAAGCCTTCTAAACCCCTGCTCTTACTGTATTTGCTTTCCTTGTTTCCTATTCCTGAAATGTCTTTATTTGTCCTCCTTACCTGCTTGATTCCCTATTTTTCCTTTAAAATCCAATTCAAATGCCACTTCTTCCATGAAACCTTCCCTGTTTTCTCCAGTTTATAATGAGCTACTGCCCAAAGGATCTCACATAGCACTTTGTTTGAACCTCTCATGTGCTCCTAGCCCATAATATTTTGTATTTTACTGGACTATATGCTCCATGTGGACAGGGACCATATATTTTCTAAGCTTTTCCCCTCCCATAGAGACCTGACACAATGTTCTACATACAGAAGGCACCAAATATGGTTGTTGAGTTGAATTGAAGTACATTGGATAGCGAGTGATAGCATCCCACAGTTCAGTGGAATGCCAAGAAGTCTGGGAGTCCTTTTCTTCTATTCAAGCTGCATAGGATACTATTTTAATTTTTTTCTTTCTTGAGGTTTTCCCCTTTTGTTTTGATTCTTCTTTCATAACATGACTAATGCAGAAATATATTTGATTGCTTGCTGTCTTGGGGAAGGGGAGGGAAGTTTGTAACCCAAAAATCCTATAAAAAACAAATATTGAAAACTATCTTTACATGTAACTGGAAAAATACTATTAAGATTGGGGAAAAAAAGCTGCATGGGAAAGGTAATGTTTTGTTGTATGGCACCCTTGTTAGTTTAGAGCAGGAGTTCTTAGTCTTTTTTGTGTCAATGGACCTCTTTGGTAGTCTGGGGAAGCTGATGGACCCCTTCTCAGAATAATATTTTAAATGTTAAAATAAAATACATAGAATTAAAATAAAGCCAATATACTAAAATATTATCAAAATACAACAAAAAAAATTTGCAGTCCTCTCCTTCACAAGTCCATGAAAACCAGGCTAAGAATCCCCCACTTTAACATGTATGAAATGAGGTATAGTGAAATGAGCAGAACCAAGAGAACTTTGTGTACAGAGAAGCAATATTGTTTGATGAAGAACTGTGAATGACTTGACTTTTCTCAACAATACAACGATCTAAGACAATACCAAAGGACTATTGATGAAACATACCATCTACCTCCAAACAAGGAACTGATATTGATGGAAAAGACTGAAACATGCTATTTTTCATTTTCTTTCACTTTTTTCTTTTAATCAAGTTTTCTTGTACAAAATGACATATGGTAGTGTTCATCATACATGTATAACCCATATCTGATTGCTTGCTGCCTCAGGGAGGGAGGAGGGGAGAGAGGGAAGGAGGGATAAAAATTGGAACCCCAAACTATAAATCAAAATGTTTATCACATTTAAATAAGAAAAAGAACCCCCCACTTTAGAGAGAGGGCATCACAGTGGAGGATCTCAGAGAAAATCAAAGTAATGATGAGGGAAGAGAAAAGGCTTGGAATGCAAAAAGTTGAAAAGCGAGAAGCATGGATCATTTAGCTAAGTGATGTGTAATTAGCAGGGGTGTGATCAGTCCACAGATCTTGGAAAGATCTAAACAGCTGAGAAAGAAGTAATTATTCAGTGTGTCATTAGTAGGAGTAAGGTGAGGGCATGAAGGACAGTGAAATTGAGGTTAAGTAGCAAGCAGGCAGCCAGCCTTTGGAAACTGTTGTGTTGCTAGAGAAGTGTACAGTTTATCATGTTGGGGGCACTTAAGACTCCTGTGAAAGGAAACACTAGAAGGAGGTCCAGTAATAACCCTGTCCTTGTCAACAGATGACCAGGATGGCTGGGTTTCTGCCACCTTCACATTTCTCTGATTCTTCTCCACAGGCCCTGGATTGACTAAGTGTTGATGGCTGCAGTCCATGTATCAGCCTCCCCCTCCTGTCTTGTTGCAGATCTTCCCTGATTAGCTCATCCAAATCTTGGTTCCTATTCTGGTTCATACTACTCACTGCCGTGTGTAGTATGGAAAGGTTTATTTCACCTGACCAATCCAATTTTATCCTTCCTGTCTTGATATATTCCAGGAAGTAAAGAGGGCCTCTCAAGATGGAGCATGGGACATGACTCAGCTGGTTGTTTTATAAAACAGCTGAGGAGAGTGCTTTTGTATATGGAGATTTTTGTACTCCTACCAGGTAAATGATAATCAAAACTCCTAAATCATGGAATGGGGTTGGGGGCAGAGATGCACACATTCACAGAGCTTCTAGAAAACATTATTGGGTTCACTGGCATCTTTATTATTCCTGAGGTATGGCAAGAAAGCAAGAGTTAGGGGATCATGTTCTCACTTGGGACTGAAGTAATTAAAAAATGAAAGGGATGTTTGAAAGGAAATAGCCAGCCAGGTCATATGCTATTAAATATCACACACTTGGGCTATGCTGGAAGGACTAAGAATCTCTAGTATTATAGATCATAGGACTTAGAGCTGAAAAGGACCTTTGAGATTCTCTAGCCTGGTCCTTTTATTTTACAGATGAGAAAACAGAAAATTTGATTCATAACTCCCCAACTAATCTGCTCAAGGTCGCAGTGAAAGTCAAATAAAAGAGCTGGGAGTCAGCTCCAGATACTCACGTTTATCTCTCATCACTAGAAAATGTTCCCACCCTATAATAAAAGGAAAAGAGGAATCTGAGCAATCTAACAAATAAGTGGCATTGAGACTGAAGATGAGGTGCATTTTTATCTCAACAAAATGAAACCTTTAAATCCATCATTAATTTTTTCTTTTTGAAGGCAAATCATTTTTATGAGTTTGTGATTTAAAGTGATGCAGGATAAAAGCAGCTATCCTTCAGAGGAAAAAAAAAATCTTGTTTCTCAGAACCAGATATCTGGAGGAAAGAACAAAAAAATATATAATCTCTGACCTGTTTGTTCACATTTGTTTGATGCCATAGAGAAGAGAAGCAATAATTCTGCTGACCTCTGCCCTGGTGCAACCATATCTGGACTATTGTGTTCGGTTTTGGATCCCAGATTTTAGGAGTGGATATTCCTAAATGTCCAACGACATAGGAATGGACACAGGACATAGGAATTGACAAACTGGAACACATCTAGAGGGCATGTTGACCAGCGTGGTAGAAGGATGAGAAACCATGCCATACAAAGATTCATTGAAGGAAATGGGGGTATTTAACTTGCAGAAAATTCAGGGAAGGGCTGTCTCATGGAAGATGGATTAGAATTATTCTGCTAGGGAAGAACTAGAGGCAATGGGGGAAAACTGCAGAAAGGTAAATTCAGGCTCAGTATAAGCAAAATCTTTTCTAACAATTAGAGCAATCCCAAATTAGAATAGGTTGCTTGAGAAATGAGTTGATTCTCCCTTTTTTTTGTTGTTGTTGTTGTTTGTTTTTTGGTGAGGCAATTGGGGTTAAGTGCCTTGCCCAGGGTCACACAGCTAGTAAGTGTAAGTGTCTGAGGCTGGATTTGAACTCAGGTCCTCCTGAATCCAGGGCTGGTGCTCTGTCCAGTGCTCCACCTAGCTGCCCCTGAGTTCATTCTCTTTTGCTAGATTTCTTCAAGCAGAGGCTAGACTTATTAGGTAAGTGATAGAGGGGATTCCTGTTTGAGCATGTATCAGGCTAGATGATGTCAGAGGTCCCTCTCAACTTTGAGAGGCTGTGATTCTGCCAAGGCTCTGTTGTTGGCTCAGGTGAGAATGGATATATTTTTCAAAATCCTCATTGATTTAAAGTTAATCAGCACCCTGGGAGTTCATGGATAATAGGTTTAACACTAGAAGGGACCTTAGAAGTCCTGGAGTCCAACCCTCTCATTTTTCCAAAGGAGGAAACTGAAGCACAGAGGTTATGTAACTTAATAATAATGGTCATATTATTAGCAAGTGCCTAGAGTAGGATTTGAACCCAGGCTCTTCTGACTTCCACATACAGAACCCTATTTATATTTACCAGTTTTCAAATAGGTAATTCACAAACACATTTATAGCGTAATTAATGCTTACTCAAGAAAGCCTTGAAGTGAAGCTTTAAATCCTTCCTCAGATACTTTTACTGGCTGTATGACCCTGGGCAAGTCACATAATCTTTCAGACCTCTGTTTCCTCATCTGTAAAATGTGGATAAAAACAGCACATACCGGGGCAGCTAGGTGGCGCAGTGGATAGAGCACCGGCCCTGGAGTCAGGAGTACCTGAGTTCAAATCCGGCCTCAGACACTTAACATTTACTAGCTGTGTGACCCTGGGCAAGTCACTTAACCCCAATTGCCTCACTAAAAAAACAAAAAAACAACCCAGCACATGCCTCACAAAATTGTTGTGAGGATCAAGTAAGTTAACATATGAAAAGTGCTTTGCAAACCTTAAAAGTGCTGATTAAATGCTAACAATTATTCTTCACAAAAGTAGAAAGTAGAGTCTAACTATCCTAGACCAAAATCAAGAAGTGAAACAAATAGATTATGAGATCCAGGCCCAAGTTTTACCAAAATAATGAAAGTTAAACTATGTTTGGACCATATTATCTAAAGAACAGCCTAAATTCTCTATCTCCTTTGTTTCAGTGGAAACCAAACTGTAGTGAGCTGAGGGAAACTTAGCAGAATGTAATATTAAATCAGTGACATGACTAAATGGAGTTTTACTTTATCTCCATTTGAAATGGGACTTTAGATTTAAAACCCAGGGCTGCTAATGTTCCATTGCTTCACCAGGACAATGTGTTCATTACACTTTATTGGTAAGCAATACTACATAATCTTTCCACCCTCTTCTCTGCCCCTCATTGAAAATATGCTCTCCATGAAGCCAACATGGCTGTCTTACCCTCTGTTTGACAAATTATAACATCACAGTTCCAGAAGACATTTAGTACAAACTCCTTATTTTACAGAAGATGAAACAGAGGCACTGGAAAGTGAAATAACTTGCAGGAGGTCACACAGGCTGTGGGGTGGGATTTGAGTCTAGGTTATCTGACTCTGGAGTGAATGCTCTTTTCATCATACTGTACTGTCCCAGCTCACACATTCCCTACTGTCTTTGAGAGTCCTTAAAGCCCCCCCCACCCCTGGAATTATTCTGCAGTTAACCTGGTGCCATTTTGTTAAATGTTCTCGTTTTAGAGCTGGAAGGAACCTTTGAAGTCATCTAGTTCTCATTTTTATGAATGAGGAAACTGAGACCCAGAGAGAAGTGCTTTGCCCAGGGTCACACAGGTGAGATTCAAACTCATCTATAGGCTCACTGAAAACATCCTTGGCAAAATTCCAGTCACAGACAGAACAATGGGAATAATTTGCACTTCACTCTCCTTTCACAAGATTTTGGTCACTTCTTCTAGATCTTTATCTTTTGAAAGCTTTTTGTATTATAAAACTTGGAGAAGATGATTAGTTGGTGAAGTGATATCTTTTAAAGTATACATTAAGAATGGTGCATAGATGTTCCTTACTTTAAACATCTTCCCATTCAGCTTTGATGTCAGGATGCCAATAAATATCTTAACATAAGAAGATGTTAAGAATGATTTATCATCTTCAGCCATAGTCTTCTATTTGATATCCTCATACCTGACATCTCTTGCCTAGAGGACATTAAGATATATCTTTGTAAAACCACCACCAAGACCACTACCAACCACCACCATCAACCAACCAGTAACAACCAACCAACAACAACAACCATGTAAATAGCACTTACTATGAGCCAGGCACCATACTAACAATTTTACAGTTATTATTATCCTTACAACAACCCTAGAAGGTGGTTGCTATTATTATACCTATTTTACAGGTAAGGAAATTGAGGCAAATGGAGGTTGAATGACTTGGCCAGGGTCACACAGCCAGTAAGTATTTGAGGCCACACTTGAACTCAGGTCTTCCTGACTTTAGGCCTGGAAATCTATCAACTGTTCTACCTAGCTGCCTCAAAGATTTTTTTCATCTATTAGTTCAGTATGATTTTGGGATTCCAGTTTGAAACTTTTAGTCTCTTTGGGGGAGTCCACAAGATGAAGGAGATATTTTTATATATATATATATATATATATATATATATATATGTGTGTGTGTGTGCGTACACATACATACATGTAATATGTGTGTATGTATATATACACATACATGTTATATATAGGTGTGTGTGTGCGTGTAACCATATAAGTTGATGTCATTCATATACACCAGTAATTGATAAAATGTTTTTAATTTGATACCCTTTTTAATTTGGAAACCATACTTAGTTACCTTCAAGAGAGATGATGTTGATTGTGGGCTAGGCAGAATTATAATGAATTTAAACCATATCTTTGAAAAATGCCATATCTTCCATCATCTTATTCTTGACATTTTCATGTTGTTGGTATATTTTAAATAGAGAATGATTTTTCTGGTGGAAATAAAACACTGTAGGGTTTTTTTTTTACCACACTTGGGTCTATTTTTTATATTTGCAGTAACTGAGTCAAAGGCTTTGCAATAATCAACAAAAGAAGGATAAATGTTATAGTGCTTTGTGGTAGCTAATGCAATAATTATGAATTTTTAAATTGTTCTTTATGCTATAGAATGTTTTGTTCCTCAGCTAATATATTATTTCTGTCATTTCATATTTTTGTACTGATATAAGCTCCAAATGGCTTACCTAAAATATGTAAATAAGTAACTGGCTTCTATTTGTAGTAGTTGACTGTCTTCCTTTTTTGTTAGTAGATACAAGGTGCTTTCTGAAACCTGGAATTTAAATATATCTCAAAGGATCAAGCTGCCCCATTGAATGCATCTCGTTTTTCCAGGTAAAACAACAAGTTTTATTTTTCATTATTTAAAAAGTATTTAGAATACTAAGGAACATTAGTGCCAAAGATATAGGGAAGTCATAAAGTATGAAGTAGAAATAGCCAATCCATATAGAGTTTCAAGTGTCCAAAAATTGCATCAATTGATGTACCTGGAATCAGTTTTGCATCTTAGAGGAAGCAATGAAGTGCTTTGTTAGTAGATTACGTGCCCCTGAGAGGCATCTGAAACAATAAATTTTCCAGTTTTATTTAGAAGTTAGAATTTATCAGCTGCCTCTTATATAAGTGTTTCATTATTTATTAGTTAGTGCTAAAGCTGTATTCTCATGGTACTGGACTCATTGTGACTATGTTAACAACCAGACATTTTCTGCATCTTCCTTCTTTGTGGCTTCTCTCTAGCATCTGATTCTCTACTTCTTTAGTCTCTGTAGTAAAGTTTTGGGTTCAGGTTGACTTGCTTATTTTATTCTTCTTGCTGCCCTGGCACCTTGTACCACCTTGACGGTTTCACTTTTGCTTTCAGTTGCTGATTGAGAGAATCTACAATTCTGGGATACTTTTGTTTTCTGGATTCCTTTCTCAATGGGACTCTGGACCCTAGCTTGAATTCTAGCTCTGCCACTTACTACTCTGTTACTTTGGGCAATTCACTTCAACTCTCTGGACCTCAGTTTATGAGAAGAATGGACTAGATGATCTACATGGTCCCTTCAAAGATCTAAATTATGATCCTGTGATCCTACGTTTTCTCCATTAAGAACAACTATGGACCCTATATTACATTAGTCTAGTATAGTAAAGACCATGCTATACTAGAACAAGTTTCTAATTCTAGAAGATAAATTAGGATTTAAAGCCATATGGGCATTTTACAACCCTTACTTCTTTCTCATTGATCTGTGTTTTCATTTTTAACTTTTTGGGGAGGTAATTAGGGTTAAGTGACTTGCCCAGGGTCACACAGTTAGTGTTGGAGGTCAGACTTGAACTCACGTTTTCCTCACTCCAGGGCTGGTGGGTACTCTATCCATTGTGTCATTGAGCTGCCCCTTCCTCATTGGTTTGGGGGGAAAACAAGCATTCATAGGGTCATAGATTTAGAGCTTAGAGGGACTTCAGAGATCATCTAGCTCAGGGCTTCTTAAACTTTTCCCACTCGTGACCCTTTTTCTCCTGAGAAATTTTTATGTGACCCTGGGTATACAGGCATATAAAATAGGTATTCATAACCTTTTACTATTGCCAAAATTTTCACAACCCCCACATTCAGTTACCCAACCCTATATGAGGTTGCAACCCATACTTTAAGAAGCTTTGGTCTAACTTAATCCTCTCCTTTTATAGGTGAGGATGTGACTTTGTGCAACACTGCACAGCAGAGTCAAAATTTGAATCAGGTCCCCTTGATTCCACATCCAAAATGTTTGGCACTGCATCACTCTGAATCAGGAAAGTAAAAGAGAGGGCCTGATTGGATGGATCACTCTTTAAAAATAATCTATTCTTTCCACTCTGACAAAGTTAGGGAAATGAACCTTCTGTTGACTAATTTCTGTGAGCATGTGTGACAGTGTTCAAATCCCTTTTAATTTTCTCCTAGGAATAGGCTGTGTTTGAGCAGAGTGTGCAGCTAAGAGATCAACTAAAATGATGGTTCAGGACAATAGCAGCTGGCTTTTCTGATAGACATACTTGGTTTCTCACTATTCTCCTTTGAAATATATACAGAGTTTTGGGTATGCTAAGAGGTTTTCTCTGTGTGTTCCTAGGTGCTTCCTTAAAGCCACCACCTTCATTTTGCCTGGTTTAGGTCATTTAGATTAAGCTAACTGAAGTCAGCCAAGAATTGAGGCTGACAGGAAGTTGTACAGCTGAATTGTCTTTTGTCGTTTTTTAATTCCACATGGGCAGTGCCCAAATCCTTCAAACATCTGTACTTTCTGTCTGCTCCTCAGCTGAGAAATACTGTACTCTATAGTCTTGTGCTGCAGTGTTTTGTACACACAAGGCAAGTCAGTGGAAAAATTCTGCTCATTGTCATCAGGAGCCCTCCAACTCACTCTTCCACTTGGGCTTTCTAAACAGTACCCACTGCACCATATAAACAGAGTGATATGATGCTCCAACCAGTAGGGGAAAATCTATGATGACTGAAACCATAGCTCTGTGTGTGTTTGTGTGTATGTATATGTATATGTATATGTATATATTTTATGTACATATGCATATATATACATATACACATTTAAAATATACATTTATTATATATTTATAATATACTTATATAGAATATAATTTTGTATGTTATTTATATTTATTTTATAATATAATTTATCTATGTATATATAGTCAATATTCCTTCAATCTGCCTTTCATTCCTATAAAAAGTTTCAACAGTACCAGAGGACACATATGCAGAGGGATAAAATTTATCAGAGGCAATGACCAAGCTCCTGCTCATCAGCCTTAGCTTCTTAATTATTAACTCATAATCTATAATATAACTAAAAGCTCATATAACATAAACTCATAATATAAGCTCATTATTGGTCTCTTAAGCATAGAGCTGGAAGTGACCTTAGGGGACTTCTAGTTCTACCTCATCAGTTTACATATAGCCCTTCTCTCCAGAATTATTGCCATGGAGACTTGGTGGGATTCTGGGTAATGCATACATGGGTGGGCACACAGACATTCATCCCAGTATGTTTTATCCAATCCTACTGTTTCCAAGACAACAATTAGGGATTGAGGAGGGCTATATAAAGATGAAGAAACTGATGCTCAGGGTGGTTAGCCCAGAGTAGTTGCCCAAGGTCATACAGGGAGTAGGCAGGATTTGAATGTAGGTTCTCTGACTTCATATCTGTTACTCTTTCCACTATGCAGCATGGTTTCTCATCTACCATTCTTCCTGTTCTCTTAGAGTATGGTGCATCCATGGCAAGACTTCTCTCCCAGAATTTATGTGAGAATTAGGAACAGATTTAGTCTGGCCACAAAAATGAAGTTGATGACCATACTAATAGGGAGAGAGAGGAGAACCCATTAGGCAAAAACCAAAGATTGGGAGGATGAATCCTGCCATTGTTGGGAGTCAGAATGGGAGAATGGGAATCCCATTTTGCTTTTGTCTTCATGTGGCTGGCACCTAGTGCAGTGCCTGGCACATAGTAAGTGCTCAGGAAATTCTTTCTGAATTGAGTTGGAAGGTGTTTAGGCCTGGGTCTGAGGTGGGTGAGTCTAAGGTCCAGACAAAAGGATTTTTCCTTCCCAGGGACCGAGAATGCTAAAGGCAATAATTCAGGCATTGGTCCGAAGAATAAGAATGAGAGTGGACTGGGAAGGAGAGTTGAAGACAATGATAAAAACCTGGCTTCTTTGTGATGCAGCGCCAAGCTCAGCTGAATCAGGGAGACTGTGCACCTGTAGTTTAGCTGATTCATATAGAGCACATGCTGTGTTTGCTAGTAAAATGGCATGTTTTAAACAGAAGACAGAAAGAAGGCCAGAACACAAGATGAATAGAAGAGCATGGTACAGTCTTGGAACAGTAGCATCAGGAGCACTAAGATGTAGAATGAACTGAGACTGGTGAGAAGAATGGAGGATAACAAATAAGTGGGGAGGGGTATTGAAGTTCTTTTGGTCAAAAAAGCAGTATTCAAGAAGGAAAAGAACATTTGCTTGGGGTGGGTGGGATAACTAACAACAGAGAAAAGGAAGAATGGCTCAATTTTCATCTTCAGTTTTCTTTACCAAGGAAAATAATCTTTGCACTGGAAATGGTAAAAAAAATGACTAATAGCTAGTTGATGTTCAAAATAAGTAAGGAGGTGATAAGAGAGGACTTAGTTGTCCTGAGGGCATTAAAATCACATGGCCCAGATGAATTATATCCTCTAGTGCTGAAAGGACTGGAAGGTGTGATTGCTGAGTCAATTGTCAGTGATATTTGAAAGATCATGGAAAATGGAAGAGGCACTACAATAACAGAGGACAAATGTTATTCCAATTCTGAGAGAGACAGAGACAGAGAAACAGAGGGAGAGACAGAGAGAGAGAGAGAGACAAAGACAGACAGACACAGAGAGAGAGAGAGAGAGAGAGAGAGAGAGAGAGAAAGAAAAGAGAGTAGAGATCCTGCAAACTATAGGCCAATGTGCTTGACTTAGATTCCTAGGAAAATTCTAGGACAGATCATTAAAGAGATGGTTGTCGAACATTTAGAAAAGGAGGTAATAATTTCAAACATCCAGCATGGCTTCATTGAGAACAGGTCATGCTCTACTAACTTTATTTCCTTATGTGACAGGATTAATAGCCTAGTAGATGAAAGGAATACTGTGGATATAAATTACCTAGTTTTTAGCAAAGCTTTTGATAAAGACTTGTGGAAAAGATGGAGATCTGGATTAGATGATGATAATACAGTTGAATGGATTCAGAATTGGTTGGATGGCTGAACTCAAAGAGTAGTCTTTAATGACTCAATGTCAACATAGTAGGCAGTCACCGGTGGAGTGACCCAGGGATCTGTACTTGACCCCGTGCTGTTTAACACTTTGGCAATGACTTGGATAAAAGCATAGGCAACATGCTAGCCAAATTTGCAGATGTCCCAAAGCTGGTGGGGGTAGCTAATGCACTGGATGACAGTGAATATTCAAAAGCTCTTGACAGGCTAGAACATTGGGCTGAATCTAACAAGAAATTCAAAAGGGATAAATGTAAAGTTTTGTACTTGGACACAAAAAGTCAACCTCACATATACAACATGGAAGAGGCAGAGTGAGATAGCAGTTCTGAAAAAGATCTGGATGTTTGTTTGAGCTGTAAGCTCAATATGAATCATCCACATGGTATGGCAGCCCAAAAAGCTAAATTGAACTTGGACTGCATTAAGAGTGGCATATTTTGGGGCAGCTAGGTGGTGCAGTGGATAAAGCACTGGCCTTGGATTCAGGTTCAAATCCAGCCTCAGACACTTCACACTAGCTGTGTGACCCTGGGCAAGTCACTTAACCCTCATTGCCCCGAAAAAAAACAAAAACAAAAACACAAAACACAAACAAAAACAAAAAGAGTGGCATATTTTTCAGGGGTAGAAAGGCAATGGTCTCATTGTATGTACTCTTCCCTGGTCAAGACCTTTTCTAGGGTTCAGTTCTAGGAGCCATGGTTTAAGAAGGACATTAATAAGCTGTTGAGTATATAAAGGAGGGTAACCAGGATGATGAAGGGCCTTGAGTCAATGTCATATATGGATTGTTTGAAGGAACTGGAGACATTTGGCTTGGAGAGGAGGAGACTGGAGGAGCCTTCATATATTTGAGGTTCTGTCAAGTGTCAGAGGAATTAGAGTTGTTCTATTGGCCCCCATAGGGAAAACCTAGTAACGGGTTGTTGTCAGAAGAAGTTTCCTAACAGTTAGAGATGTCCCAAAGTGAAATAGATTGCCCTAAGAGGTTGTGGGTTGCCCCTCCTTTGAGATCTTCAAGCATAGGTGAGATGACTGCTTGGGTATGTTACAGTGGAGATTCCTTTCATATATGGGCTTTTAAGGCCTTTCCAATGTTCAAATCTGTGTGTAAGTTGCTAAGTGTATTATGTAGGAGTAAACATAGTGAGAAAAGAGTAACAGAGGAATAATAATAATAATAATAATAATAGTTAGAAATTATATAGTTTTAAAGGCTTATGAAGTGTTTTACATATATTATCTCATTTAATCCTCACAACAATTAGGAAATAATTGCTATTATTATCCCCATTTTACAGATGAGGAAACTGAGACAGAAAGAGGTTAAGTGACTTACTCAGGGTCACACAGCAAGTAAGTGTCTGAGACCATGTTTGAACTCTGGTGTTCCTGAAAGCAGGTCCAACACACTGCAGGATCTGGTTCCCATTTATGTAATGCATTAAGATTTACAAGCTGCAGGGGCAGCTAGGTGGTGCAGTGGATAAAGCACCAGCCCTGGATTCAGGAGGACCTGAGTTCAAATCTGGCCTCACACACTTGACACTTACTAGCTGTGTGACCCTAGGCAAGTCACTTAACCCTCATTGCCCCTCAAAAAAAAAAAAAGATTTACAAGCTGCTTTCACAATGACATTGTAGGGTAGGTAGTTCAAGTATCATTTTTCTCCATCATTCAGATGAAGAAACTGAGGCTAGAGAGCTAGAGACAAATTAATTTGCCCAAGGCCACTCAAGTGAGGAAATGGCCCAGCCAAGATTTAGAACCTGGGTCTTCTGACTCTAAGCTCCATGTTCTTTCCATTTCGTCAAATTGTCTTCCAAGAAAGAGAGGAATGACTTTGGCTTTGGCAGCATGGACTTTGTATGAGAAACTCCTATCTTTTGAGTGATAGGGTGGAAAGTTACCCAAAGGGTAACAGAAACATCCAGAGACTCTTCTGTTTGTTTGGCCTTGTACTAAATTTTATCATAAAACTCCCAGTTGCAGTTTTTATTAAATTCAGGTAAAAGAACCTATGGCTCACGAATAGCCCTTGCTTAGCTTGGTAGCTGTTTTGTCACGGAAAAAAAAATTACTGTAGAAGGTAGTGGTTGGTTTAGAGTATTGGATTTTCATTAAAATAACATTTGCAACACATTTCAGAATTTCAGTAGATATCATTACCTAATCCTGAGGCCATGGGGTCTCAGAGGGGTCCTAGAGCCCTTTTGGTAAAGATGGGAGGGATATCAACATTTGCTTCAACTCAGTTGTTGGCGTATGTTTCTTGCATTTGGTCCATTTCAGTCTACCTGCCGCTTCCCCTGGCCATGTCATTTGTTTCCAGTTCCTCCCACAAGCTCCTTTCTGGTTTTGCCTTGTCCTGCCTGACAGCTGCTGTTTCAGAGCAGGCTACAATTCTGTGAGCAATGAGATGATCTTTGCAGGTGGCTGGTATGCAGGATTTTAAGCTTGCCAAGTGCTTTGGAATGAGGCTAAATATATATGTGGGTGCATGTGTGCATGTGTGATTATTCTTTATGATTATGAACAGCAAGGAAAATGTGACAAGGCAATACGGACTGTTGATGATTTCTGGAGCCTTATCATTATCAAATAATATTTATTAAGCTTCCACCATATGCCTCATGCTGAGGGCTCATTAGTTCTCACAGGATTAAGTCTGCTTTTCCATTTTTTTTTACCCTTTGTGCCTCATCATGTCATTTTGCAGGTTTGTTGTTGCTACATGATTTTTCTTTGGTTCTTGCCTGTACCATACTTCACCTAGGAATTTTATATTAGCTTCTGTACTAGATTTATGAGTCAAAGTCACAAAGGAAAGACAAACCATGCAATCAAGACAGTGTCTTTTAGCACCAAAGCAAGAGCAGGAGAGTGAATTATTTGACACAGGGGAAACAGTCGGTGTGAAATGGCTCTCAGATGGAAACCATGCCCTTCCACCAGCGGGGGAAATAGAAACAAACAAGGTATTCTAAATTTGAAAGAGATGTCCAAGAGGCTCCTCCCAAGTTTGATTCAACAGACATTGATTAAGTTCCTGCTATATGTAAGACACTACATAAGGTTCTTGGGATGAAAAGAAAAAAAAATTGTCTATGAAATTGTACCTGCTCTCAAGGAGCTCTATTCTACTGGCGGAATGTAACATATACAGAGATAAATACAGGGTAGGAGAGAGATACCTGCGGTCTCACTGGTATGAGGAACTCCCAAATCCTCTACCAATACAGGTTGGCACATTCCCTGCATCCTGGAGTCCTAGAAAACTCCCAAGAGGTTAGAAGATTTGTTCAGGGTCACACATCTAGTATGTGTCAGGGTCAGGCCTTACACCTGGGTTTCCTGGCTTCCCAGTTGGCTCTTGACCCACCATGCCATGGTACCTTTCAAATATAGCCTGATATACACATGGATACATACACACATAGATACACACACACATACATGCAAAGAAGTTTCAAGGGATGGATAGCCTTGACAACTGGAGGGATAAGAAAAGTCCTCAGGCAGGATGTGGCATTTGAGGTGGCTTTGAAGGAAACCAAAGATTTTGAAAGCAAAAGTTAAGGAGTGAGTGCATCTCAGGGATGAGGAACTAAACGTTTGTGTCAAAGTATGGAAAAAAGGAGTAGAATATTCCATACTGTGATTACACAACTGAAATAGATCATATGGGATAGAGAGAAATAGATGGGGGTGGCTTTAAATGCCAGGTTGAGAATTATCTGGGGGTTGTCTAACTAGAGGTAGAGTTTATTTAGCAACAGTTGTGATTTTTAGACCTCTCAGAGTTTCTGATCTGAGGAAATTTGGGGGAAGTCAACAGTGCTCTATGATCTAACATTCAATCACTCTTTCTTTCTTTGCCCTCATTTTGCTCCATCCACAATGTCAGAAAAGACACACCAGATTAACTAGAATTTTAGAAAGAGCCCCTCTAAGCTTAGCCACACCAGAGAAGCCACATGCTACCATTGGTGACACAGGACTCTGATGGTCAAGGGAGCATTACAAACAAGAAGGCAATCAGTGTGAGTCTTTTCTTCAGGTATATGAGAGGCAACCAAGTGAAATGTGTGTTTCATACTAGGGAGATGCTGAGTTTCAGTGCAATGACATCCCAAGTTCATAGGCTCATCGGTTCTTGGCGATCCTCTAGTCCAACCCCCTCATTTTAAAGAGGAGGAAAAGTGAGGCTATTTTTAATTCTGGAAGGCATTCTAAAGACCCAATCTCACATTTTACAGATGAAGAAACTGAAGCCCAGAGAACTGAAGTCACTTGTTTAGGGTCACACAGCTAAGCTAGTGACAGCTCTTTAGGAATAAAAGCCATGCCTGCTGGCTCTAGGTCCCCAGCTTTCCTCACTAAGACATGCTGCTTCTAAGTCCTGCCCCTGTGACTGCGAAAATGTGAGGAACTTTCTGCATTGCAGGAATAATGCTAAACAGCCAAGTCTCTTTTGGTACCTTTTCCTGGATCTGCTATCAGAGTTGGATGACCTCCACAGAGCAGGCTGGGCTCATATCCACCATGGTAGACATTCTGGGAAGAGCAGGCACCTTCGACACTCACACTGGCCCTTCCATAAATGTAGCACAGGTTATTGCACAAGCAAGCAGAGTGTCAGATTTAAGGATATACAGTATACATAGTGGAAATTACACTCAATGAGGTTTTAGGGTTAGGATCCTAACCCTGGCTTTGCCACTACTTGGCTGCATGACTTTAGACAAGGTATGTTTGTAAAATCTGTTTCAGGGCGAATTCCTCAATTTCCACTTCTATTAGCATAAAGGATCTGCAGAGGGCATCTGTCTACTACCGCTCAGGGATAAGGGAGTTAGATTTCTAGTATTGCCACTCCCAAGCACCCCAAAGTATGCTTCCTACTGCTTATAAGAAAGACAATTGACTTACAGAAAGGGTATTTGCCAAGCATGTATACCAAGAACAATTATTAAAGCAATACTTTCTCCAAACTGGGGAAATTGCACACACAAGGTCCCTGGTAAGAGTGGGCTCAAACTTAGAGTAAAGTAATAGTGAAGCATGCATGTGGGGACCACATGGCAAAGGGGTAATTCAGCTCCTGGCTACTAGATGGCCTTTTCTTCTTTAATGGAGACCCTAGGAACTTCTTTTTAGATATAGCGCTCTGCTGAGTTCTGAGGGCTGGTATCCTTGTAGCATTTGGAATCTTTCTTTTCCTGGCTGTGTCTATTTTGTCCTAAGTATGTCTCTCTTCCCCCTAATGTAGATTCTGGTGTCAGCCCCTGCTGTTCTGGGGATATTGCTAATGGCACTGAGTGGACACTGATACCCTCACTGATGAGATCTCCATGATTTACAAGGTTGTACCTGGTCAAGCATTCCTCCCTGCCCCTCCCTGCCTCCCTACCTTTGAATGATTTCTTCCCAGGAATCCTTCACCATTGGATTCTACCACAATTCAACTGACTGGCCCTGACCTAGTTCTATGGGGCCAATGCTAACCAATCCAAAGCTATTTCCTGTGTGGTGTTCAGTGTGAGAATGCTCCCATAGTCCTTTATATTGATTAAGAACTTATTCGTGTGCTCGCTTCGGCAGCACATATACTAAAATTGGAACGATACAGAGAAGATTAGCATGGCCCCTGCGCAAGGATGACACGCAAATTCGTGAAGCGTTCCATATTTTTCACTTGATGCTCACATCCGTCTGTGGGATTTAGAAAATGGCAAACAGATGAAGGCTATCGATGCAGGCCCTGTGGATGCCTGGTCCTTGGCTTTCTCACCCGATTCCCAGTTTTTGGCTACAGGAAGCCATGTGGGGAAAGTAAACATTTTTGGTGTGGAGAGTGGGAAAAAGGAGTACTCTTTGGATACAAGAGGGAAATTCATCCTCAGCATCGCCTACAGTCCTGATGGGAAATATCTGGCCAGTGGCGCCATAGATGGAATCATTAATATTTTTGATATTGCAACTGGAAAACTTCTGCATACGCTTGAAGGCCATGCAATGCCCATCCGCTCTTTGACCTTCTCCCCAGACTCTCAGCTCCTTGTCACGGCTTCAGATGACGGCTACATTAAGATTTATGATGTACAGCATGCAAATTTGGCGGGTACACTGAGTGGCCACGCATCCTGGGTGTTAAATGTTGCGTTCTGTCCTGATGATATTCACTTCGTATCTAGCTCATCAGACAAAAGCGTCAAAGTTTGGGACGCTGGGACGAGAACTTGTGTCCACACCTTTTTTGACCACCAGGACCAGGTCTGGGGAGTGAAATACAATGCAAATGGCTCCAAAATTGTGTCGGTTGGAGATGACCAAGAGATTCATATCTATGACTGTCCAACTTAAGCCCCCTCCAGACCGGCCATTACAGTTCTCACACCGGTCCTTGGGGTTGATGCGTTCGCCTTGACCTTTACACTCAAGACACACAGTTTGAATCTGCTGGACCATCCCTGGCCCAATCTGCTGGATGTGAATTTGCATTCCTCTCCCTTTGCAGATGGGGCATTTTTCAACGGATCCCTTTTTCCCACCAATTCCTAGGGAAGCAAAACAAAAATGCAATTTATGATCTTCTCAGAGTCAATCGGAGCAAGAACTCTGAAAGCTCTGGGCAGTGGCCACATGTTTAAGTTTTGGCTGTTCCTTAGAAAACATGACATAAAGACTGAAATGGAAGACTCAAGTCAAAGAAACATCTCTACCTAAAATAGCTACCAAGTTGAATCGAATATTTTGTTTTGGTCTGACACATCCTGAAGACCACCTGAAAATTAAGGAGTTTTTTGCTGTTGTTCAGTCATTTTTCAGTCATGTGCAACTCTTCGTGACTTTTTGTGGGGGGTATCTTGGCAGAGATAGTGGAATGATTTGCCATTTCCTTCTCTAGCTCATTTTTTACATGAGGAATTGATACCAATGGGATTAAGTGACTTGCCCAGGGTCACACAGCCAATAAGACTGAATCCAGAGTTGAACTCCAGAAGATGTCTTTCTAACTCCAGACCCCAAATTCAATCTGCTAGTTACA
This sequence comes from Dromiciops gliroides, assembly GCF_019393635.1. Classification (NCBI taxonomy): domain Eukaryota; kingdom Metazoa; phylum Chordata; class Mammalia; order Microbiotheria; family Microbiotheriidae; genus Dromiciops; species Dromiciops gliroides. The sequence goes on along the minus strand of NC_057864.1, from coordinate 142,318,111 downwards.
AAAGTTTTCTTGCTTTTTTAAAATGTGTACTAATAAATGCATAGACTTTGAAGGGGATGCAGGTATTCAATTTATACTTTGTGAGAAACTGTATATAATAATGAAAAGAGGGGTGTGTAGGTATGTGTGACTGAGTGTGTTGTATTTCACTTTATTACTTTACAGTGTCTGTATATTTGACTCTAAAGTCGGGGAAGTATTCTTCTCCGCACCCCTCCCCCCAGCCTCAATTCATTACCTTCACATTTTTCACAAATTACATTTTTCTGGAGTGCTAGTTTCCTTGTGACTCCATTATATATGTCTTCAAGCGACACAGACAACTGATGCACGACATTCTTGCCTTCCAAGAAAAAGTACACAAATATGAGGACAAAAGCATTAGGAAACCTCATCGTTCGGGCTAAAACAGGACAATGCTGCTTCTATCTCATCTAGTGTTTCTCTTTGGCCAGCAGGAGAATAAGCTCAAAAGAGTTTTTCCACCTCTATATCTCTGTGAATGAGGCTCTTCTGGTCACTTAAAAGTCACCTCTTTTAATCTGAAAGTCCTGCACCTTCATTATTTAGCTAAAAATAAAACTATTTTCTAAGTTAAATTTTCTTAAAACAAATCTGAGTGAGGCAGAGAAAGGTCACCTTGTACTGAATATAAAATAAAGCAACATAAACAGAAAAAAAAAAAAAAAGAACTTATTCGTGCCTGTTTTACTTTTGATTGATTGAATTGAAATGTCTGGGCCTTCTGTGTTTTATTTTGTTTGCCTATTTTTTTAATTTTTTGTGAGGCAATTGGGGTTAAGTGACTTGCCCAGGGTCACACAGCTAGTAAGTGTCAAGTGTCTGAGGTCGGATTTGAACTCAGGTCCTCCTGAATCCAAGGCCAGTGCTCTATCCACTGCGCCACCTAGCTGCCCCTGTGTTTTATTAAAGTGAAGCCGACCTTTATTCTTACATGTCATCTCTCTGGGTCATCCCTTCAGAGAGGGCTTTGGACAAAATGATCTCTGAGGTCCCTTCCATCTCTAACTTAGAGAGGCTTAAAGAGATAGTAAGCAAGCTCAGCTCATACTCCACCTTCTCCAAAGAGAAACATTTCCCAATCTCCCCAGCTGCTAGTGCCTTCACCCTTTAAATTACTCTGTCAATCAGTCATAAATAATAAACACCCACAATAAACATTTATTAAGTTTCTCCCATGTGCCAGGCACTGTGCCAAGATGGAGGATACAAGGAGAAGTAAAAGATGGTCCCTGACCTTAAGGACCTCATAATATAATGTGAGCACAATCTAATGGGAGACATTTACTCTGTATATATTTTTGTATATATGTGTCCATGTCGTTCCCCTTGATCAAATGTAAGTTTCTTTTAAGGCAGGGTCTGTTTCAATGTTGTCTTTACATCCCACCCCCACCCCAGTTCCTAGCACAGTGTCTGACACATTATAGGTATTTAATACAATTGATTGCCTGATTGATTGAGTGCTAGACTTGAAATCAGGAAAACTTGGGTTTGAATCTTGCTTCTTATAATTAGTATTGTGGCAAAGTACCTAAGCTCTCAAAACCTCAGTTTCTTCATCTGTAGAATGGGGATATTAATTACCTATATTATCTACCTCAGAGCACTACCATCAAGCTCAACTGAGAAAGTCTATAAATGATGTTTCCAAATTTAAAGTGATGTTTAAAGCCAGCAGTCACTATTATTATACTTTTATTAAATTCTGTCAGGTATCAGACCACCTCCATGGCTGACTGATTCTGCTTTTCTCACTGCGGAGTTCTTGCATGCCATTCTGCTCTATATCCTAAAGCCACTGTGCAATTTTAGATTTTCTGATAACCAATGAATGTCCATCAAAGGCCTGTTATTGTCTTGCTGTATCAGGTGGTGTGGAGGATACAGAAATGTGTAAGACATGGTCCCTGCTGTCTTCCAGAAGTTTACAGTATAATTGGAGAAATAAGTCAAAGATAGAACAAAAATAGCTAGGTGGCACAGTAGGAATGGGGCTGGGCTTGGAGTCAGAAAGACCTAGCTGTGTGACCCTGGATAAGTCAATTAGCCTCTCTCAGCCTCAGTTTCTTCATCAGTAAAACGAGGAGGTTAAATTCAAAGGTCTCTTCCAGCAATAGATCTAGGAATCACCGGGTTGTAGTGAGAATCCAATGAGATCACATATATAAAGTACTTTGCAGACCTTAAAGCACTTTATAAATGCCAGCCATTATTATTGTTACTGTGATTATTATGGAATCAAGAACTTATGCATACACTTTAAAGACTGAAAAATGCCCCATAATTTTAGAGAAGTAAGGAAACAATGTGGGTTCGAGGATTAAGAGCTGTAAGCTAGGTGATGCAGTGGATAAAGTACTGGCCCTGGAATCAGGAGGACCTGAGTTCAAATCCGGCCTCAGACACTTGACACTTTCTAGCTGTGTGACCCTGGGCAAGTCACTTAACACCTTATTGCCTCACCAAAAATAAAATAGCAGGAAGGGACCTATAGAATTTCTAGTCCATCCCTTTCATTTTACAGATACAGAAACTGAGAGCTGGTGAGGGAAATGACTTGGTCAAAGTCACAAAGATGATAAATAACAGAGATAGGTTTTGGACCCAGACCTTAGCACAGTGCCTAGCACCTAGTAAACACTTAGTAAATTCTATAGATTGATTAACTTCAAATTCAGTGTTTTTTTTTAATTAAACCAGACAGGCAGAACTTAAATTTGGCCTTGACATTCCTACCTCCTCATTTGGTAGGCTCCCTATAATATATAGGACTTCATGAAGGACAATATTTTGAGATAATTCCTCAATTTTTCTTCTATCCCTGTAGGATGCCTTCCCTTCACAATAAGTTTGGGTTATTTTCACCCCTGCGAGGTATTATTAAAGATTCGATGCATTCTGTGCAACAAACATTTATTAAGTATTACTACATGCAAGGTGCTGTGCTTTGAACTCATGCATTAGATAGAAACATATACTGTTAATGTTTTAAGGCAATTGAATTTTTTTACATTGGGTTATTTTCCTTTTGAAAATGTAAAGTTGTTAAAAATTAAATTATCTGGAATGGACAACTTAAGAACAGAGCAACTGCCAGACAGAAGTCTGAAGGTAAAATACTACAGAAATTCTAGCTAATGAGAAACACCTGTGATCTATCCTATGGGAGCCCCTTGATGTGTTTCTATTCTCTTGCATCCCTTTCTTTCTGGCCACAGAAGTTTAGAGAACCCTGATCATTCCTTCCTCGAATGGAAGGCAAAAAATTGTCAACAGCAGCATCAAGAATGTCTTGCTTCTCATGTGGCAGGTGCTTTTAATGTCATTGTTGGAGGGCCTGAAACACCCACTGTAACTCCACTCCTACTCACACCCGGTGACAGGAATTGTGCTCAAAAGCTTTTGACAAAGCTGATGAATTTAGAAACAGCTTCTTGTCACCCTGTGTCTGAGGCAACACTGATGAAAATGTGCTTCTCGATGCAGCTTTGAATAGGTCCTTTCTTGTTGGTCTTCCAGATTTCTCCACCATGCCTAAGAATGGCAGATATTTCCTGTTATGACCACATTTCTCCTCTCCCAGGTCACTGGATTTCTCTCTCAGGAGGCTAAGGACTTTGACCACTGAGTTATATGAATGTAATGGAATTGAATTTTTTAGGCACAGATCTGGATTTTCCAACTTTTCTCATCCTGACTTGGAAGGAGGCAAGGGTATGCTATTAGACACAGGGACTAGGATTTCCTCATTGTAGGCAAACCCAACTCCTTCCCTTGACTTCATAAGAGCTCAAGAGGATTACTGACTCTCTGACTATTCATAATAATAAAGGTAGGTGGTGCAGTGGATAGATCACTGGGCCTGGAGTCAGGAGGCTCTGAGTTCAAATTTAACCTCAGATACTTACTAGGTATATAACCCTGAGAAAGTCACTTAACCTCTTTTAACTCAGTTTCTCCACTATAAAATGGGGATGATAATAACACCTATCTCCAGGGTCATTGTGAGGATCAAATAAGATACTACTTATAAAGTGATTAGCACAATGCCTGGTACAGAGTAGATGTCTAATAAAAACTTTTCCTTCCTTCCTTCCTTCCTTCCTTCCCTCCTTCCTTCCTTCCTTCCTTCCTTCCTTCCTTCCTTCCTTCCTTCCTTCCTTCCTTCCTTCCTTCCTTCCTTCCTTCCTTCCTTCCCTCCTTCCTTCCCTCCCTCCCTCCTTCCTTCCCTCCCTCCCTCCTTCCTTTCTTCCTTCCCTCCTTCCTTCCTTCCTTCCTTCCTTCCTTCCTTCCTTCCTTCCTTCCTTCCTTCCTTCCTTCCTTCCTTCCTTCCTTCCTTCCTTCCTTCCTTCCTTCCTTCCTTCCTTCCCTCCTTCCTTCCCTCCCTCCCTCCTTCCTTCCCTCCTTCCCTCCTTCCTTTCTTCCTTCCTTCCTTCCTTCCTTCCTTCCTTCCTTCCTTCCTTCCTTCCTTCCCTCCTTCCTTCCCTCCCTCCCTCCTTCCTTTCTTCCTTCCCTCCTTCCTTCCTTCCTTCCTTCCTTCCTTCCTTCCTTCCTTCCTTCCTTCCTTCCTTCCTTCCTTCCTTCCTTCCTTCCTTCCTTCCTTCCTTCCTTCCTTCCCTCCTTCATTCCCTCCCTCCCTCCTTCCTTCCCTCCTTCCTTCCCTCCTTCCTTTCTTCCTTCCTTCCTTCCTTCCTTCCTTCCTTCCTTCCTTCCTTCCTTCCTTCCTTCCTTCCTTCCTTCCTTCCTTCCTTCCTTCCTTCCTTCCATAGAAAAGAAAAAAAATGTTAGTGAAAAAATGCAGTGGAGAATGAGTTGAGAATCTTAAGTTCTTGTAGCAACTCAGGCAAATCTCTTCACCTCTATGGACCTCAATTTCCTCATCTATAAGAGGTGACTGGACTAGATAATCTCTCAGGCCCCTTGCAGATCTATGATTCTATGTCTCTCTGTAATGTATCAGGTAATTTCTTCTATAACTCTAACCAAGAAATGTGAAGTTCTATTCACTGCATATGGCTCAGGAAAGACAGCACCTATGTACTCACTTTCATGATTAATTTTCAGCGTTTGTGGGCAGTTATTCTATCTCATGTGTTCTCCACACCGATTTGAGAAGCAGCGTACTTAATTCTTTTTAGCAGATGGGACACTGTGTTGAGGTATCTATTGGCAGGTTTGTAATAGAAGCCTAAGGGTCACTCTGGGAAGGTTTTCCCCAATACCTGTCACCCCATTGGGGCTCCAAGGTAGAGGAGGGATGGGTAGAGGAGGCTGCACAGATGGATGGGGATGGTCCTCTAGATCAGGCAAGAGCCCCTCCTCAGTAGGAGTGGCATATCATGATAGCTAACAGGGGAAAGGTGCAACTCATACTGGTTCAGGGGCTTTCCCAGGGTGGAAAGAACATTGGGTCTCAGTTTTAGTTCTCCCTCTATTACTAATACTTTGTGTGTCCTTGAACAATAGTAACCACTTACATGTAGTCTACAAAACACTCTATGTACGCTTGATCCTCAACAACCTTGTGAGGTAGTTAGTAGAAATGTGATTATCCTTTCATACTCAGCTCAAACCTTACCTTCTGTAAGAAGCCTTTCCTGGTCTCATTCAAAGTGACTGCCTTCCTTCTGAGATTTCCTCCAATTTACTTTGTTTTTTTTTTGTTTGTCTTTGGTTTTGTTTTGATTTTTTCTTTTTGTGGGGCAATGTCGGTTAAGTGACTTGCCCAGGGTCACACAGCTAGTAAGTGTTAAGTGTCTGAGGCTGGATTTGAACTCAGGTACTCCTGAATCCAGGGCTGGTGTTTTTTCCACTGCACCACCTAGCTGCCCCCCCTCCAATTTATTTTGTGTGTCTATCTGTATATCTCTGCCCGTCTGTCTGTCTAGATCTTGTATACACATAGTTGTTAGCAATATTGCTTCGCACACTAGAATGTGAGCAGAGGTCATATTTGTACTTTTCTTTGTAAACTCGGTGATTGGCACAGTGCCTGGCACATAGTAAGCATTTAATAATGCTTAGTGACTTATCCCCATTTCATAGATGGAGAAGCTGAGGACGACAGACTCTCTCAAGGTTGAACATCCAGTAAGCTGGGAAGCAGGGTGTAAAGCCCAGATTGTATAATGCTTAGTCCAGTGTTCTGTCCACTGTGCTTAACCTCTGTGAGTCTCAGTTTCCTCATCTCTGCGGTGAGAAAGGTGGAAGAGGTTATCTCTAAGGACCCTTCCAGCTGACATTCTCTAGTTCTAAAGGCATGTAGTGACGCACTTGAACTTGGTTCTGCTATTTTCACTGAGTCAATGCTGCCTCTTTCCAGAAGTCTAGGAAGTATGGCCAGGTTTAGTTTTGACCTTTCCAAACAGTAAATAAAAGATAAGGATATATGTCAGCATTCACTATCAGAGATCTGGTTTTTTCCTTCTACTGATGTCCATGGCACTTGTGACACTTATGCAGATATACTTAGCACAGGGAAGTGATAAAAATTAAAGGAACAGAAGTATAATATTATGCTTTTATATATATACATATATATTATATTTAGCACAAGGAAGAGAAAAAATTAAAGGAATGGAAGTATAATAATGATGTAGCATACTATATAACATAATGTCATATTATTCACATTAAAGGGACAGAATATAATAAAATAATATAGTATTATATAATATATAACATGATATCATATAATATTATAATATTTCTGTTCCTTTTTTTCCTCTCTTCCCTGTGTTAACTGTGTTAAGTGTCACAAGTGCCATGGATTATCAATAGTGGGAGCAAAATAGATCTCATATGTCATATAATAAATAATAAAACAAATATAATAAAATCCTTCTTGATGGGTAGCTTTTGGGTCAATGGCCTGATAATAAACTTTTGTTCCTTCACCTTCCTCTTCAGGTTCTTTGAGGTCCTTGTGTCTATGATTGAATGACATAGCTCAGAAAAAGCTGATCTTTGGAGAAAATAGTATGATAATATGGTCAAGTAGAAGTAGTTAGCAAAATGGGCCCTTTATGATATCCTAATGACTTGTAAGTTAACAAAGATATTTGTTGACTTCTTTCAAACAATGACATCTAAAGAAGAAATAGAATACAAGCCCAAGTACTTTTGGAACGTTTCAGAATCCTATTGTTTTATAGGTTGTTTAGGGTTTTTAAAAATTGTGTCCAATTCTTCATGATCTTATTAGGAGTTTTCTTGGCAAAGATACTAGAGAAGTTTGCCATTTCCTTCTCCAGCTCATTTTATAGATGAGAAACTGAGGCAAATGGGATTTAAAATGACTTCTGCAGGGTCACACAGCTAGTGTCTGTGGCTAGATTTGAATGAAGGTCCTCCTGACTGCAGGTCTGGTGATCTATCCACCGTGCCACCTACCTGCCCTATTTGTCTTCTGTAGTGTCTTGCAAAATGATTTTAAAAGATTAGCACCCTACATTTATACATTGCAAAGGGGTTTCTTATACATTATCTAAAGTGACCCTTCCAGTGGCAGTTATTGCTCCACTTTAAAGATGGAGAAACTCAAGGTCCATAAAGTTGGATGATGATTCAAGATCAGAAGGTTAGTAACTAATAGAACTGGGATCCAACCTTTGGCACACAAGTGTGAACCTCTTTCCTCAACTCCTTGGGTTCTTAATCTTTTTGAGTATATGTGTCAAGGACCTCTTTGGCAGTATAAGGAAGTTTATGGACCCTTTCCCAGAATTGTGTTTTTAAATGCATAAAATAAAATTCATAGCATTACAAAGAAAATCAATTAAATTGAAATAAAGATGTAATTTTTTTCCCATCCAAGTTAACATATCTCCAGAAATCTATGGACAAACTCCTTGGCAGTCTGTGGACTCTTTTTTCTCTCTCTCTCTCCCTCTCTTTAAAATAATAATCATTTTTATTTAAACTTTTGTGTTCCAAATTTTATCCCTCCTTCCATTTCTTCCCTTCCCTTACCTGAGGCAGTAAGCAGATATAGATTATACATATGCAATTATGTAAAACATTACTATAAGTCATTTTGTATAAGAAAACTTGAATAAAAGAAAAAATGAAAGAAAGTGAAAAATAACATGCTGCAGTCTGTGTTCAGTCAATATTAGTTCTTTCTTTGGAGGTGGGTAGTCTGTTTCATCATTAGTCCTTTGGAATTGTCTTGGATCATTGTATTGCTGAGAATAATTAAGTCATTCACAGTTCGTCAAACAATATTGCTGTCTCTGTGCACAATATTCTCTTGGTTCTGCTTACTTCACTCTACATCAGTTCATACAACAGGGATTTCCAGGCTTTTCTGAAATCATCCTTATGCTGCCTCTCTTGGTGAAGCCATTTATTTGGGTTAGACAAGAGATCCCATTTGGCTATGTTCTTACTTCTTTATACCTTCCTCTTTCTTTGCTTGAGCTCAAAAATTAGTTTCCATTTTATTTAACAAAAATATTTTACACTTTAGTTTTGAAAGAAAAGGTAAACAGAGCTATAGTCTTTCCATTTCCCTGATCTGGTTTCTTGGGTAGCCAACACTTTTTTTCTGACTTACTGACTTTGGCTCAGGTGACCCCTTTTTAGCTTTTTGTTTGTTTTTCCTGATCTTGAGGCATACTTTGCAGCAGCTTCCTCTTGCTAGCATCGAGGATACACTGGAGTTCAAATCTGGTCTCAGACAATTACTATGTGTGACCCTGGGCAAATTATTTAACCTCTTTCATTCTCATTTTCCACAGTTGTGAAATAAAGAGGTTAGACTCGATGACCTCTAAAGAAAGTCCTTTCAGGTTTGAAATCTATGATCCTTGCTATATGATATATCTTCATTTAATATAAATTTTCACTCTTAAAGTGGGACCTTTGATTATTAATGTACAGTTTTGTTCTGTGACATGCTATTACTTTTCTCATTTAGTTAGCACAGCCTTAGGTCTCATTAAGAGAGACATAACGTCAGAATAAAGAGGTGAGAATCCCACTGTGCTTCAGCATTCTCAGACTACGTCTGGAATACTGTTTTCAGTTCGAGGTGCCACATTTTTGGAAGGACATTGATAAACTAGAGAGCTTACAGAGGAGGGCATCCAGGATGACGAAAAGCTTCCAAATCAAGTAGTGTGAGGAAATGAAGGAACAGGGGTTGTTTGGCTTGGCTTACTGGAGGAGAAGATACTGTGTTCAAGTATCTGAAGGGCAGTCTTGTGGAGGAGGGATTAGATTTGTTTTATTTGAATGCAGAGGGCAGAGAACCAGGAACAATTGAAGTGGGGAGAGGGTGAGGAAGATAGGATTTGTAAGGAGGCATATCTAGGCTTGATATCAGGAAATAGTTCCTAAGGATTAAAGTCGTCCAAAAGTTGTAAAGGTTGCCTTAGGAAGTGATAGGTTATTTCTCATTGGAAGTCTTCAGATTTAAAGTTGAATGACCACTAGTTGGGCATATTGTGGAGGAGATTTTTTTCCCCAGGAATGGGTCTGGACTAAGAGCTCACAGAAATCCCTTCCAACTTTGGTATTCTGTGTGCTTTTTTTGGAAGCTTGTATTTTTGTCTTAGTTCTCACAAATGTTATTTTTAGAAACAAAAAAGACATTTAAAGATTAAATTTTTAAAGGTCCCTTCTAATTAGTGAAGAGTGAGTAATTTAGGAAGAGGAATATCCTTCTTGTCCCTTCTCTTTGAAAATTTTCAGTTGGGAATTTGCTGATTCTTCAATAAAGAAAGTAAAATGTACTCCACTTATGGGTTATAAGCATTTATTCCATATTCTTGGCTTTATTTCTAAAAGTGAGTAGCAAGTGATGGAATTTTTAGTACTGAAAGGGATCACAAAGGTCAGAGGAAAAGGTCTGGTCTATCCAGTTCCTGAATCCATAAACATTCAATCAAAACAGAATTCTTTGAAGTAATTTTGATTTTAGGTAGTACTTTCATCCAGGATCTCCTTTGATATTCACAACAACCCTGTGAAGCCGACCATTATAAGTATCATCATTTCTATTTTATAGGTGAGGAAGCAGAAATCTCCTCAGCAAATAATATAATTAGAAAATGGCAATGGTCAAACTTGACTCCAGAGGGACTGTTTTTCCATCTACCTACCACAGTGTCTCTGTCTCTGTCTGTCCGTCTGTCTGTCTGTCTGTCTCTGTCTCTCAGTCTCTCTCTGTCTCTGTCTGTCTCTGTCTGTCTGTCTGTCTGTCTGTCTGTGTCTCTGTCTGTCTTTGTCTCTGTCTGTCTCTTTCTCTGTCTCTGTCTGTCTCTGTCTCTCTGTCTCTCTCGGTCTCTCTGTCTCTGTCTCTCTGTCTCTGTCTCTGTCTCTTTCTCTGAGCTCCTTCCCTTTGAACCATTCAGAAAGTCCTGAGAGTGAGGGCAGCTATTGCACTCTATGTGGATGTGTTAGGGCCCAAATTAAGCTCCATGAGTTTCCTCCTCTGATCCTTAAAATAATCTCCCCTCTCAATACCACTTCTTCCACTAGCCCAATCTGATACTGGAATCATATCATAATCTTGAGATTTCATCCCCTCATTTTTGAGGGGGGTTGGGTGGAAAAGGTCAGGGAGGTGCCAAGAGTTGGCAAGGGGTAAGTAGGTCAGAATTTGAAGATCACACAATCAGAGAATGTGAGAATTGGAGGTGCCTCAGAGTCAAGATCCAAAGCCAGGTCTTCTGCTTTTAGTTTCAGGGCTCTTTCCATTCTGCAAGATTCATTACTCTTTCCCTAGTTTGTGAATTGTGTGAATAATGTCCTCTGATACCAACTTCACATAATTTAGTAGAACCATAGCAGAGCAGGAAGCAATCTTACATTTTATACTTTTGCTCTATTCTCTGAACATATTTGCAGATGAAATTACTATGGACAGAGGATTTGGTCTTATGATTATAGAATCTCCTTCCTTAGGAGGACAAAAAGAACAAAGACTGTGCTGTACATGTCAATTCACTAAAGGGTTTGGTTAAGCCCTTACAGTATGCAAGGCACCAGTGACTTGGTATGACACTCAGTGCAAAGCTATATAAGACATGGTCCCTGCTTTCACAGGTTTTATAATCTATCCACGGAGATAAGACATATACACAAATAACCATGGTACAAATTAGAGAATGATTAATAAAAGAAAGGTACAAAGTGCTCTCTGTAGGAATATGATGGAGGGAGATATTACTTTTGGTTTGAAGTTGGGTGATCAGATTTTTAATAGCAGTAAGGTAAGCTGAGTATCTTTAAGGGAATTGGGCAAATTGATGTATTATCTTTTCCAAGTATTATCAGCAGCAACTTAGCTAGCCTAAATGAGTCAGTATACCTCCACTCAAAGGACTGTGGCTTCATGGATTGGGAAATTGGTGAAGCTGGTGTTCAACCCCTGCCTTGGGCATTTACTAGTTTGTGACTTTGAACAAATCCCTTCCTGCCCCTTTGCCTCAATTTCATCATCTCTCATACTTTAGGAAGATAGATTTAATGGCTTCTCAAGGTCCTTCTAGCTCTAACTCTATGATTGAGAGAATTTCAGACGTCTTGAAAGCTGGTGAGGGAGAATATTTTCAGAGCCTCTCAAACCATACCCTAGAGAGCAGCTTCCTATTTCTTCCTATGATGAGGCTCTGTCTCCCAAATGAGGTAACACATTTTACAATGCTAACAGGGAATATGTCTATTCAAGGTGCTGTCTACCAAGGGCCCATATGTACCACAGGCAATGTGAGAATGGAGATAAATGAGCTATTCGTAGAAAGGCTGGTCCCCCCGTGTAGCTCCTTACAGGAACATTCAAAGACAAAAGAATGACAGTGTCAGAAAGCTAAATGACCCAAGAAGACTATGTGGCTGCAGTCTATGTTGCTACTGTGTGGGAGGGTGCCAAGTTAGATACCAAATAACCACCACTATCAGTACCAGGTTTCACATATGTGGACAAATCTTTGTAGTTCTTATTGTTGCCAGGGACAAAGATTGTGCTCCAGTTGGGCCCACCACCTGATGCCAGCCTAAATCCAGGAGGAGAGAGGGAGGCTCGGGGGTGGGGCACAGATGATCCTTCTGCCTACACCAGGCACTCTTAGCCAATGGAGCCGCTCAGATGGAAGCATGCATTTATTAAACTGCCTATCTTATTCTTGAATCCTAATTTCTTTGTAGATTATAATTGTTCTTTTCCCCTTCTGGACAATCAAAACTACACCCAGTCTTTTAATAAATGCTGTAGTAGTCTTACACTTAAAAGGGTTAATTGTTTTCATAATTTTTATAAATACAGATGAATGTCTCCAATATTTGCCAAATATTATGAACACAGTCTTGAAGTGGCAAGTCAGTATATAAGGTAGGAAACTGCCTAAGGTTCAGTATACAGGAGGAACAACAAGGTAACTTTTCAGTATTGCTTTGTGTGAATGTACTGTACTAATTTATTTTTTTTTATTTATTTATTTTTAGTGAGGCAATTGGGTTAAGTGACTTGCCCAGGGTCACACAGCTAGTAAGTGTTAAGTGTCTGAGGCCGGATTTGAACTCAGGTACTCCTGACTCCAGGGCCGCTGTTCTATCCACTGCGCCATCTAGCTGCCCCTACTGTACTAATTTTTAATGCCAGAAAATTCCACTCTACGTGGCACAGGCATTTATTTTGTGATAAGCCAGGCTGTACATGTGACAATGAAGGCTTATGACTCCACTGGACAGTAACCCTCAAGGGGCACAATTTTCAAATCTCGCCCAGGGCATATGAATGCCATTTCCCAACTCTGGTAATCCTTGAATTTTGTATCCTTGCTACTAAGGTACGAAATATGCATGAGAACAGATTTTTAATAATCTAGCTGTACTGATTTTTGTAATCAAGAGCTCCTGAGCTGCTTGCTTGCTGCAAAAGCCCATGTTTTCATCAATATAAATATTTTCTGAGTGATGTCCTATGAGCATGAATAATGGAATGCTACAAATCCTAGAAAATTAAAATTGAAGGTGACCCAAAGGGCAATGGAAAGATGTATGGTGACTATAGTAAGCTGTCTCATATTACCAGCAATGGCTTACATGTTATAAGTGCCCTAAAAGACAAGGATGAGTACAATCAGAAAAGGAGGTGAGTTGGTTTAATATAAAGAATTAGAGATTGTAGATGGTCAGCTGTAATACTACTGCAGGATCCCCTCTGGGGTATTCCCCCAACTTATACTCATAGGTTGGGCCCTCAGAAGGCAGCTGCTTAGGGTACCTTAGATCTGCACCTCTTTAAACTATAGCCTACAAGCCTCCCTCTAGTGTGCTTCTCCTTAACAGTCAATCAATCAGTAGACACAATTTAATTCAAGCAAAGGCATTTCCTAAAATGACAAAGTAAAACTAGCTATAAGACATTGCCCATATAGTGCAGGACACACACTCTAATACACAAGTATCTAAGTGTCTGTGGGAAGAGTGAGCACAGAGTACAGTGGTAATGAGGTAGACATGAAGAGAACTCATGTGGCCAAGGCAACTTGTGCCTCTGATACTGCAGGGCTTTGTGGAATCTCTAAACTGCTCCCCATTGGGTACAGTCTCTCTTCTGGGTGGCTAACTCATCTGGGCTTACTAGGTCAGTTCTTCAACTCTCAACTGCCAAGGCCAGTTTCTCTCTTTAATCCACAGTTGACTTTCTTCTGGGCTACTGGAAGATAGCTTCTGGAAGCTATCCCTTGCATCAAGCACTGCTTCTATTTCTTGGTCTTTCTGGAGAGGTTGTGTCCCAAATGGGGTCATGAAGAGTTGGACATACCTGGAAAATGACTGAATTACAACAACTGGCTGATAGAACAGGAAGTAGATTTTCCCTCAACCTAGCTCCTTAGAGAAGGAAGATTTTCCCTAGCTCCTGTGTAAACTAACTTGTGCCAGTGAGTTAAGCATTATAAAGGTCCTCAGGGTTTATCCAATTTATGCCTTAACTAGTTGCCCCTTCACGTTCAGTCAAGGAAAACTCCTCTACACTCTCCAAAGGGATGATAGGATTTTTCCCCTTTAATTCCATCAACTGCCCGCTGTAATTATATCAAGTTTTTCACACTTTATGACTGGCCTTTAACAGAGTTTGTTGTTTGTTAAAGTATTAATACCTTACCACCTCTGTTATCTATCCAGCATTTCCTACAATCACATCAACTGGGGTGAGTTGGCATCAATTGGTCAGAGACCAACTACCCCATTACATCATTACTTTCAAGATTTTAAAGAAGAAGGAGAAACCTACCAGGACATAAGAAAATTGTCTGTGCAAAATGAGAAGTAGTACAGTTTTGTGGGGGAAAAAAAAGCCTTGAATTTCTAGATGAGTACCTAGGTTCAAATCTGGGTTCTGTTATTTATGAACTGGTTGGCTTTAGACAAGCCATTTCATCCTTATTTTCAGTTTCCTAATTCAAATGATCAGTTTTTACTAAGTGACCTTTAATGTCCCTTCCATATCTCAATCTATGCTCCTATGATTAATGGAAAGATATGGATAAGAATATCACATAATGAGAAAGCCTGGAGCATTTGGCATCTGTATCAGAAGGAACAACTGCATCATTCAGATCACAGATCCATCTAAATAGCTAAGTAAGTTTGATTCATAGGCTTTTGGAAAACATTCTGCTTTTAATCGCAAAAGCAATTGAAGCATTGTAGAAGAGATCTGCCAATCTTATAAGGAGGTATTGAATCTTTGGTTTTTGGTAGATAGTGAGCTCTGTATTAAACTAGAAGTTGTTTTCATAATAGTAATTTCCATATAAGGTTTAAAGGAGCCATCAGTTCAGTGGTTCAGTGAATAGAGAGCAGGGCCTGTAGTGTGTGTGGAAGACTGAGTTGAAATCCAGCCTCAGACACTTAGTAGTTGTGTTACCCTGAGCAAGTCACTTAACCTTTGTCTACCTCGGTTTCTTCAACTGTAACTGTACCTGGAGAGGATACTCCAGCTACTCCTCATGGGGTAGATACAACACGGGATGCAGCAGTTACTGGTTATAAGTGACTTAGGAACTGTGGTTCCCATATTGGACTGCACAGCCACACTGTGGCCTGTGGCTCTTCAAGGTGCTGATCCATGGTCGTCCGAGACTGGTGGAGGCCTACTACTACTACTACTATATAATATGAGCATAATAACAGCACCTACCCTCCAGGCTTGTTTTGAGGATCAAATGAGTTAATATTTGTAAAGAGCTTAGCATAAAGTAGATACTTAATAAATGCTGATTCCCTTCCCTTTCCTGCCCCCCCCCTCCCCCCCCAGAGCTAATATCTCCCTATAAATTGAACAAGGATGGGGCAGCTAGGTGGCGCAGTGGATAAAGCACCAGACCTGGATTCAGGAGTACCTGAGTTCAAATCCGGCCTCAGACACTTGACACTTACTAGCTGTGTGTCCCTGGACAAGTCACTTAACCCCCATTGCCTGCCCCGCCCCCCCCCCCCCAAATTGAACAAGGCCTTGCACTAAATAGATCAAATAGCAAAGATAGCAACTTCCCTGTCCACAACCCTGGCTCATCATCAGAGGCCAGCATTGGCTTTTATACAAACAGGGCTCAAGCTAGTCTGGGAAAGTCGTCTATCCTTCAGTATTGGTTGATCTGATGGTAGTTGGGAAGTTAGTTAGGATATAGTTGAGTAAGGCGAATTTTCATCTTCCTCTGTGCAGTTGTACCTCTTCCCCACTGAGTTGCTCTAAATCTTTTCAAAGGCAGTGAGGGATCACATCTTCATTGGTAAATTCAAGTGGATAATTGAGACAATTATCCCTATAATAAAAGCAATAGCTAGCATCCATATAGCACTTTACACTTTGCAAAGCACTTACTATATATTATTGGATCCTCACAAACACTCTATAAAATAGCTGCTATTTTTATTTCCATTTTGCTGATGGGGAAACTGAGTCTGAGAGTGATTAAGCCACTTGCACAGGGTCATGCAGGTAACGTGTCTGAAGCAAGACAAGTCAAGCTTTCCTTACTGCAAGTCCTATACTCTATCTGCTATTCAATTCCTGCCACATTCACCTTTGTGTTTAAGATGCAAATGACCTGAGTAGGTCAGATAGTATGTTAATGTCCCATCAGACTTCATCCCATCATAAGCTCCCTCATCTTCCTCATCTTCCCCACTTCACATCTCAAAACCTCTCTATAGCTTCACTCAGAGCCCTTCCATAGCTTCACTCACAATCTCCCCTTTTTCCTTAGTCTCAGAGTAAGAGGTGCCCTTTTTCTTCTGAGGCCATCTCTTTTAATAGTGCCCCTGTTAGCTTGGCAAAGAAGGCTGAACAGCTGAGCTATGCACATAGGAAGGCAGATGCTATAGCCAAAGACTGTACCAGATTCTCCTTCATACTGGGATTTCCCGCAGCTGTCAATCACAGGTAGGGAGAAGTTGAGCTTAGACTGATGGGATTTGCCAAACTAGCCATTGTCATTCTGCTTATGCAGAAAAATGTCATTGATGAGAAAGCAGCATCATTGACTAGAGATCAGCAAGGAAAGGGAGGTGAAGTATATCATAAGAACTTAAAGGCATTTAAAGGTTCAGACTCTTTATTTCTCTCTTAACTGGGGAGACTTCTTGGCATGTTTATAAGCAGCAGGGAAGGGGCCATTAGAAAGGGAAAGACTGAAGATAAGAGGATGGGAAGGAATTCTAGTACCCGTGTTCTACTTGTGATAATAGTAAAAGAATTGACTTTGGAAGAAAAAGAGCCACCTCTTATCCTGGTCTAGGGAAAAAGAGGAGATTGTGAGTGAAGATATAGAGGGGCTTTGTGATGTGGGGCAGGGAAGATGGGGGACCTTGTGATGGGATGTTGACTGAGGGGACAGCAACATTTTGTTGACATTCCAAAGACCAGTGGTAGAGGGGGAAGGAGGGAAGCATTTGTTAAGCACCTACTATGTGCTAGCAGTGTGCTAAGCACTTTGCAAATATCTTGTTTGAGGTAATATTTTTAAAGTATGAGGGCTGGGGTAGAGGTTAAGAGAAAGAATGTGAGCCTGTTACTGAACTCTGAGAATGGAGGAAATACACGCAGGTTGGTGGATTGGAGAGATGTGTATTTATACTGTTCAGATATAACACACGTGAGAACAGTAAAATGAAAGGATTAGATTAGCTGGCCTTAGAGGTCTCTTTCAGTCAGCTCTGGAGCAAGGATGCTCTGGTCAGCTGACTCATGATGAAGCTCTGCTCCGAATTCAGCAAAGAATTGTTTATCTGAAGGCACTCAGTGAGCTCACTACTCTACTCTCATTCCCCCTCACCCATTCTATAGAAGGGAGCACCTATCAGTTCGCACTGGGATGTTGTTGTTCAGTTGTTTCAGTTGTTTTTGACTCTTCGTTACTTCATTTGGGGTTTTCTTGGCAATGATACTGGAGTGGTTTGCCATTTCCTTCTCCAACTCATTTTATAAGTGAGGAAACTGAGGCAAATAGAATGAAGTGACTTGTCCAGGGTCACACAGCTATAGGTGTCTGAAGATAGAAGGTAGAAAAAGGGAAGCAGCACACATTGTAGATAGGTTCCTTCTGGAGATGGTCATGGGCATGACTTGTGGGGAACCTGGAAATGAAAGGATTAGTAAGGATTCTTGGCAGACAGGACAAGCAGGCTTGGAAATTTCACAAGGAACAGCAGCTGGGTAATGACTCAATAATAGAGGGAAAAGGTAAAGTCCAGAGATACAAGCAGTTTCTAAATCAAAGCAGAGAGACATTCTCCAGTCAGATAGTAGCTGGTCAGAGGCAAATTTAGGATTGGCAAGGATCTATATGTGTAAGCATCTTTCAATGACTTTGCAATAGTCCTAGCTGGTCCTCTCTCTGATTTATCAAGGGGCAACTCTCTGCCCTGGCTCTTGATAGGTATTTGAGACCCAACACTAAGGGTATGATTCAACAGAATAGTGAGGTCACAGACTAGATATATACCCCAAGAAGAAACTGTGTAGCTTAGCCATTAGAGCTCATTTGAAAGTCTAGGATAGGCAGACTAGCCTGTTTTCTACACCACTTCTTGGTTTATCACCAAACAATGTTATATCTGGAGAACTTCAATCTGTTGAACCATTTAGCTATTGATAGCTTTTCTTTTTCTTTCCTGAAATAAAAGTGGGTGATGCTTTAAATTACATTTCCTCCCACCCCCTTGTAAGACTGACTCCATTTCTAAATTGATTTTGAGTTCTATTTGATTCTCAATTTTTATTCCATGGGAATGTTTGAAGTTTTATGGGGAGGATAAAAGATGAATAGTAGGGAGAATTTCAAGTTCGATAAGTAAACAAAAAGTCAGCGGAGCAAATCCAAATTCTAATTTTATTTCTACTACTTACTGGTCATGCGAATTTGGACACATTACTTGATCTCTCTGAACTTCAGTTTCCTCAGCTGTACAAAGAGAATAATTGTCCTGTTTGCCTTACAGAGTTATTAGAAAGGTTAAAAAAGAAAATGAATAGGAAGTCTGTTGAAAGATGAAAGATGATAAACACATGTGAGAGGAGTTATTATCTGTACTTAGGTAGAGGCAGTATGGTAGAAAGGATGGAATGCTGGACTCGAGTCAGGACGGCCTGGATTCAAATCATGCCTTTGACACTTAACTAGCTGTATAACTTTAGGTAAGGCATTTCTTCTCCAAATACATATTTAATATACATGAAATCCTTAGTGAGGCAGCATAGTGCAGTGGAAAGAATACAGGATTTGATATCAGAAGATTTGAGTTCAAATTCTGTGTTTGTCACTTGTGACCCGTGTGACCTTAGGTCAATCTCTGTAACCTTTCTGAGATTCAGTTTCCTCATCTGTAAAATAAGGGAATTAGATTGTTGCTGTTTAGATGTGTTTGACTCTTTGTGACCCCATTTAGGGTTTTCTTGGCAAAGATGCTGTAGTGATTTACCATTTCCTTCTCCAGCTCACTTTTTATAGATGAAGAAACTGAGGCAAAAAGGGTTAAGTGACTTCCTCAGGGTCACAAAGCTAGGAAGTGTCTGGGGCTGAATTTGAACTCTGGAAGATAAGCCTTCCTGACTCCAGATCCTGGCATTCTATTCATTGCACCACCTAGCTGCCCAGAATCAGATTAGATTACCTCTAAGGTCTCTTCATGTTTTAATCTATGATCCTTTGATCTACCAAGATGGCTTCTAATCTTTCTTAGTAGGAGGAATTCTTACACCAGAAATATAAATTATTGTTGAATTAAGAGATCCTTATTTTCCTGTACAGTATTTCCATCTGCTTTTATATTGTCTCTTGGACGGATGGCTGGTCAGAATCAATGATGTTTGTTGAATTCCCTTGCTTGGGGAAGGGTAGTAGGAAAGTAGTAGCATAATTGAAGGTTAGGAAAAATGGTGCAACTGTCCAGAACCAGGCAGACAAATCAATGATCTGTGAAGAGAGAATGGAAAGAGCGAGAGCCAGAGTCAGAAGCAGGGTCAAAATCAGAAATCTGCAAAAAGTTCTGAGAGAGGAACTTGGCAAGGAGGCAATGTTTAGGTTTCAAGTGGCAGGAGTTTTGTGCTGGCTGATATTATCTATCAAGATAGATAAAGCATGGGTTGGTTCAGTGTGTCTCATGCAAAAGCTGCACAATCAAATTGGAGTTTTAACACATTCATTGGCTGACCCAACTCTCCAGACTCACTCAGATGCCCATCAACTAGAGAGCACCCCAAGCTACAGCTACCTCTGTTATCCAACATAGAGTGTATGAAGAATTAGCACTTTGAAATCTCTCTTTTTTAATGCTAAGAAATCCTAAAAGTAATTTAACAATTATTATTTATGCAAATTATGAAAAAGCTGCTTAGATGGTTTTGTATGTATTTAAGAATTATATAATTCGGTAATTATTGTCATGAATGTTACCATTTAATGTGTAGCACCTTATATTCATTAATCATTTTATAATTATTAGTTTGCCATTTTTCTAAGGAGCACAAGATACTTTTTCTTATTTATCTTCAAAAACATCCCAGTGAGCAAAATCCTGTAGATAAAAAGATTTAATTATAACAATGTCTTAACTGCTTTATCATCAGAAGAAATAAAAATATTTTTAGCAACTTTTTGTGCTACATATATTTTTTCAAGTTATAACTCTAATACATCTTGGTTTCTTACCTGTTCTACATTTTAAAGTAAACTTAAAAGCTAAACAACACACTTTTATAGATTTCTCCCTCATTTTCAAGACTTGAAATTGTCAGCTTTTCCTCAAGAAATGATTCTTGACCTACTTGAGTCTGGGGTGCCCATAGTGACCTTTCCAAAGCATTATGACCTGGGAGAAATGAGAAAGAGGCCTTAGTACCAATTCAACCATAGTGTTCCTGATTTAACTCTATCACCCAATAACCAGCAGGGGTTGTGACTCATTGCTCAAAAATTACCTTCTAAAGGATTAAACAGCTGAGCAGGAAATAGAGTTTAAATAAAAGTGGTACCACATCCTGGGCTTGAATTGAGATGAGGGGGCAGGGACAGTTTTTAGTGGTCCTAAAACATCATGGGACAGCATTTGTTCTCCCATTCTCTAATAAGATTGCTTTTAGTTTTGGAAACTCAAATATGTAGATAATTAATAATAGTTTTGATGTTTGCACTCCCATAAATTACACACACACACATAAAGATATATCTTGAATATATAGTAAGGCAATGTTAACCCCACTTATATCAACTATCCAGACAGTGAAAATGGAGATGGGTTATATATCACTCTTATATCCACGTAGGTGGATGCTAGCAACAGCAAAACAAGAAGCTTCAGTAGTTTCTCTGGTCCTTTCTCTACTAGATTCAACAAAAGCTTTGCTCAGAGAGAAGAGAAGGATGTAGAACCTCAGTGTCCACTGGGCTGCTTCTGTCCAGCAATGGAAAGTTCAGTATTTTTACTCATTTGAATATCTTTTAAATTTCCAGATTAGCAAAAGTCACTAATAATTTTACTCCAAAGTTTCCTTTTAATCATCTCCACAACTAGCTTGTGGCTCAACAAATTATATAATGTGAATGGAATAGAATATTGTTGCATAGTAAGAAATAGAATATATGAAGAAGTAAGAGAAGGATGGAAAGATTTGTTTGAACTGATGCAGAATGAAGTAAACAGATTCAAGAGAAAAATAGACACAATAACCATGATAAAGTAAATAAAAACAACACTAACAGCTAAACTCCAAGTACCTACAATGATCAATCTCGGTCCTAGAGATTGGATGATGAAGCACACTTCCCTCTGAATAGAGAGGGGAATTCAGAATGCTGCCAACACTGCCAATGTGGTCAGACACAGCCATTTTGCTGATTAATTTTACTTGGTTATTTAGCTTTGTTATAAGAAAGTATTCAGCAGGATCAGGGAATGGTGGGGATTGATTGTATTGAAAAGAAAAAAGCATCAGTAAAAAATTTTTTGAAAGTAAGTATGGCAGAAGAAAAATTGTTAAGATGTAATGAAATGCAACACTAATCAATATGAGAAAGTTTTAGCTTGTGGGTAAATTATAGTACAGCACTTACTTTGGACTCACTCTCCCAACTCACATTTATACTAGCACATTAGGTCCTTAGAATTGAGGTACTTCTTCCCTTAGGACTTGAGGGGCAATCCTTAGGAGCTAAGGAATCCTCAAATACTGTCACTTATAAGCCCCTATGCAATGTGTCTCTCTCCATTTGACTAGTTAACACCTTCCCAATGTTAATTAAACAATTAACGCCAATTAGCTGGTACAAAGGAATATCTACTCCAAAGTATAAAAATATTCCGGGGCGGCTAGGTGGCGCAGAGGATAAAGCACTGGCCCTGGATTCAGGAGTACCTGAGTTCAAATCCGGCCTCAGACACTTGACACTTACTAGCTGTGTGACCCTGGACAAGTCACTTAACCCCCATTGCCCCGCAAAAAAAAAATATATTCCCCCAAATTGGGAACTCACTCTCCTCTCTACACACCTCAGTCTCTAGGGAGAATAGAGTCAGACTTAAAGCGTGTGCTACAAAACTTTTAAACACCATCAATTCTACTTTTGGTTGTGGTGTGGTTCCTTCCTTTGCTTTCTGGACACAATATTAATTCACTGATGGGATGACTCATTCAAATTCACTCCTTAGGGCTGGCTCCTCACCTGACCTGGCTACTGTTGCTACTGGCTCTAGTTGTTGACAGGATCTTTGATGGCTCTTCTGACTTTTAGAAGCTCATAAGATGATAACCTGGTTTGTTCTTTCTTATACTCATCTGCCTAAGATCAGGAAAAAAGAAAGACAACAGAGACAGAAGAAACGGGCATCATGCATTCATGGACACATGTTGGGGAGGTGGGAAAGAAGTTCTGAGATTCTTCTGCTTAGATATTCAATGCAGTTCTTGCCTCATTTGTCACCAGGTCAGAGAGAAAGATGAAGAAGAGAAGGGAGAAGAGAAGAGGAGGGGAGAAGAGAGGAGAGAGAGAGAAAAAGAGAGAGAGGAACTATTTGAGCTTTTGTAGTTATACTCATTTTACTTTAGTAAACAATTAAAGCCTTTTAAATTTTTAACAAAATTAACAGAAAATACCTATGATTCCTTGTAAGTGGGAAGGGAAAGAGCTCTTCCATCATGAATTTCTGGAAGCTGGCTCCCCGAAGCCTCCAAGGGCATATGCACCACATAGAGAATATTGCATATGCACTATTGACTGGATCTTCATTGGCCCATCTACCACTAAAATACCAATAGAAACTTAACTTGATGTAGCCAATGATAAGGGGGCTCTTATTCGATGAGAAATCTATGAGGTGATACAATAAAGCTGCAAATAAAAATTGGTTGCATATAGAGTGAATGTGGCCACAGAAAGGGCATTCTTTACATGTAAGCAGCATGGAAATCTCTTCGAGATAGAATAGTCTAAACTTGCGGCATCTACTCTTTGAGGATCATGACTCAACCTCCTGCAACTTGGCTCTGTACCTACCTCGACTCAAAATGTTCTCTCAAAGGTCACTAATGACTTGCTTTTTCATCACTGGGTCTAATGACTTCTCCATTCTAGTCCTCCTTAATTACCTTTTTAACATAGGATTGTAGGAAGGTTCCTTGGATTCAGTCCAACACCTTCATTTTATCCATAAGGAAACTGAGGCCCAAGGTCACAAGGGTAATTCAGCAGCAATCTGGATTTCAAAACAACTCCAAATTAAGTGTTCTTTCCACTGAGCCATCCTGTATGCAAAAGAGCAGTCAGAGGCTGCTCTTTCTGTAACATTTGAAATGATTACCAATTCAATCCTCATTGATACAAAGGTCTGTCAACTTTATCTTTGTAACATCTCTGCTAATCACCTTCTTCTCCCCTCTGCCACTGCCACTACCCTGGTACAGGTCCCACCATCTCACACCTGGACTATTACAATAACCTGCTCGTTGGTCTGCCTACTCTGTGTCTCCTCCCTTCAGTAGTACATCCTCAACTAGCTGTCAAAGTGATCTTTATAAAAGCTCATGTTACCTTTCTAATGAATTCTAGTGGCTCCCTGTCACTTCCAGGATCAAATATAAAGTCCTCTGTTTGATATTCAAAGCCTTTCAGTCACTTAACCCTCATTACCCTTCAAAAAAACCCAAAAAACTATAACCAAAACCAAAACAAAAGGGGGCAGCTAGGTGGTGCAGTGGATAAAGCACTGGCCCTGGATTCAGGAGTACCTGAGTTCAAATCCGGCCTCAGACACTTGACACTTACTAGCTGTGTGACCTTGGGCAAGTCACTTAACCATCATTGCCCTCCAAAAAAAAAACATAACCCAAAACAAAGCCTTTCATAATCTGCCCCCGCCCTTTCCAGGCTTCTTAAACCACATATCCAGGGAAATTGTTCAGTTGTTTTTCAGTCATGCCCAACTCTATGAGCCCATTTGGGGTTTTCTTGGCAAAGATACTGTAATGGTTTGCTATTTCCTTCTCTTTTTCATTTTACAGGTGAGAAAACTGAGGCAAATAGGGTGAAGTGACTTGCTCAGAGTCATATAGCTAGTGTCTGAGGTTACATTTGAACTCGGGTCCTCTGATTCCAGATCCTGCCCTCCATCTACTGTGCTATCTAGCTGCCCCCAGGGAAACCGTCCTCCTTGCTATTCCACAAATGGGAAATTCCATCTCCTGACTCTGGGCATTTTTACTGCCTTCTCCCATGCTTACAATTCTCTACCTCCTAGTTTCCATGGCTTCTTTCAAGTCCTAACTAAAACCCTGTCTTCTATAAGAGGCCTTTCCTCATCCCCCTTAATTCTAGCACCTTCCTTTTGCTGATAATTTCCAATTTATCCCATATATAGCTTGTTTTTGTTGTTGTTTTTTTTTTTTTAAGTGAGGCAATTGGGGTTAAGTGACTTGCCCAGGGTCACACAGCTAGTAAGTGTTAAGTGTCTGAGGCTGAATTTGAACTCAGGTCCTCCTGACTCCAGGGCCGGTGCTCTATCCACTGCGCCACCTAGTTGCCCCCCATATATAGCTTGTTAGTGTATAGTTGTTTGCATGTTTGTTGTCTGCATTAGACTATGAGGGCAGGGACTGGCTTTTGCTTTTCTTTGTATCCCCCATGCTTAGCACAGTGACTAGCATTTAGTAAGTACTTACTAAATATTTAGTGACTGACTGACTCACTGATTCCCTTAGCTTCTCTGACTCCACTCTCTTTTGGTTTTCCTGTCTCTTTGACCTCTCACTCTCCACCTGTTTTATGAACCCCTCTTCCTCTTCAAGTAGATATTTCCTTAAGCTATGCCCTCAACTTTCTTTTCTTTCTATGGTCTTAGTCACATCCCCAGCTCCTACAGCTTCAAATACCACTTTATAAATCAGTGCTTTCCCAAATTTTTGGTCTCTGGATCCTTTTACACTCTTAAAAATTAGTGAAGATCTGGGGACTGCTAGGTGGTGCAGTGGATAAAGCACCGGCCCTGGATTGAAGAGGACCTGAGGTCAAATCTGGCCTCAGACACTTTAATGCTTACTAGCTGTGTGACCCTGGGCAAGTCACTTGACCCTCATTGCCCCGAAAAAAAAATGAAAATTAGTGAGGATCTCTCTCACCAAGAGCTTTTGTTTCTGTGGGTTATATATATCAATATTTGTCTATGCAGATTTATATCTCTATCAATATTTTAGAAATTAAAATGTTTTAGTATTATTATGAAAATAGTTCTGACTATTCGGAGTCCCCTGAAAAAGGCTCAGAGATTCCTCAGAGATTCCTCAATGCCACACCATTGTCATAGATAATAAATATAGGTCTGGAGAGGATCATTTAGATAATAGATTAAATCCTTTCACTTCACAAAGGAGGAAAATGAAGCCCAGAAAAGTTGTAGCTCGCTAAAGATCACAAATGTAAGACGTTATGAAGGCAGAATTGAAATACAGGTCCTCGGACTTGCTCTTTCTATTCTAGACATTGCCTTGTTATTTTATGACTCTCAAATTTATATCCCTAGCCAAACTCTGTCTGGAAAGATGCTTCTTCCATTTAGATATCTTGCAGACAACTCAAGCTATTGAATTCATTATCTTCTCCCGCCCCCCCCAAATACACTCCTCCTGATTTCTCTATTTCTGTTAATAGCACCATTTCCCTAGTCACCCGTGCTCAAAATCTGAGTCATCTTTGACTCCTACCTCTCCTTCTGGCCCCACATCCGATGAGTTTTCAAGTCCCAAGAGCTTGGCAATATCTTTTGGCATCTACTCCCTCCTTTCTATTCCCACTGACATCATTCTCAGGACCACATTGGTTTCCTTTGACTTTTGTACCTGGTCTCTCTACTTCCAGTCTTGTTCCTCTCCAATTAATATTGCACAAACAGGATCATCTTTCTAATTCAAAGGTACGAACACAGAAATTAATCATAAGCTGAATTTAAATAAAATTTTAAGATTTACTAAGCCCTTTTTTCACCATGACCTCATAAAGTAGGTTGTCCAAGTACTTGCTTTATGGATAAGAGAACTGAGTCTTAGAGGTAAAGTGACTTGCCCATGATCATGCAGCTAGTAAATGTTGGAGCCAGGACTTGAACCTATCTATAAATTCCAGATCTTGCTTTTTCCACTACACTAAGACATCTCCCAGTTTTGGTAGAGGTCACCATTAATTACCCTCTTGCCAAACCCAGTGGGATTTTATCCTCATACTCTTTGATCTCTTCATTGCATTCTCCCCTATTACATATGCTGCCCTTGAAACTCTCCTAGTTTGATTGCTAAATGTACCACCATAATCATTCTCAAATATGACACATGAGGAATGGGGGGGGGGGCGGAGAATGAACATAGAAGGTATGAACCAGGGATGTGACTTTTCTTTGCTGACCCTAAAGAAAAAACTCATACCCTGGTTGGTGCAATGCTTACCTGTACTTTATAGCAGGACCACTGAACACAAGACCCACCCCATCACTAGAGAAATATTCTCAAGGCAAAAGAAACAGCAGAGAAAGACATTTAGGAACAACCAATCTCTCTCCCCGCCCTGCCCCCGCCCCCAACTTTTCCAAACCTGCTGTTTTGGTATAAGAAGGTCCCACATGGCTTCTTCCACTTCTAAATAGTATATGATTCTACAAAAGCAGTGTTTTAAATATCACCAGTAAGATCCCTGCTTTTCCCTATCTAAATATTCCACCTGAAGAAAGCTCCAATGTGTATATATGAATGTTGCTGAGATGGGAGCAGCTGTTAGATTCCCAAGAGTCCATGGCCACAGCTAAGTCCCTTTCTATGACCCAGCTGCTCTGCCTTCCCACTGTGCTCTCATTTTCTCCCTTGGCTTGTGACAGGACATGATCTTCTTTCCAACCATATCTTCTCTGTTTTTTCTTCCTCTTCCTGACCTAACTGGGGACATTCTCAACACTAAATTCTTAGTGCGCTTCCTCTCTCTCTCTCTCTCTCTCTCTCTCTCTCTCTCTCTCTCTCTCTCTCTCTCTCTCTCTCCCTCCCCTTCCCTTCCTCCCTCCCCCCCTCTTCCCCCCCTTCTTCCCTCAGTGTGTGTTAATCTCCCTCTCCCTGTAGCTCTATGTTCAGCTGTTTTTTAGTCATGTCCAGCTCTTCAGGACCTCACTGGGGGTCTTCTTGGCAAAGATACTGGAATGGTTTGCCATTTCCTCCTCCAGCTCATTTTTTTTTTTAAGTGAGGCAATTGGGGTTAAGTGACTTGCCCAGGGTCACACAGCTAGTAAGTGTTAAGTGTCTGAGGTCAGATTTGAACTCAGGTACTCCTGACTCCAGGGCTGGTGCTCTATCCACTGCGCCATCTAGCTGCCCCCTCCTCCAGCTCATTTTATAGATGAGGAACTGAGGCAAATAGGGTTAAGTGACTTGCCCAGGTTCACGCAGCTAGTAAGTGTCTGAGGCCAGATTTGAACTCAGGAAAATGAGTCTTCCTGACTCCAGGCCCAGTACAAACACATGCGCACGCGCACACACGCACACACACACACACACACACAATCATTCTTTTCCTTCCTATTCCCAGTTGCTGTCCATGTTCTTTTGATTTTTTCCCCCTCAAGATATCTCATATTTAACCCCCTCTCCATCGCCTTTGCTTCCTCTACTGTCCTAGCAAAGGCCTTCTTCACTTTCCGCCTGGATCAGTACACTAGCTACCTACCTCTCGGGTCTAAATGTGGCTCCATTGTCTCAGTGCATCCTGGACCTTGATCCCAGTTTTACTTAGTTTTAAACACCAATTTCATTATGTTATTTCCCTGCTCAAAACCTTTGATGATTTCTGTTCCATACTGCACTACGTCCAACCTTCTCTGCCTGGTTTTTGTTGTCCTCAATCACCTGAACCTATTCCATATTATTTCCAAAACCTTTTAACATGGCTTATTCTCTAGTCCTTGACTTCCTTAGGACCTCATGAACATGCAGTGCTAAACTCTGTCTCTGAATCTTTGCTTCTTTCCTTGAATATGCCTGCATATTCAAGTCTTGCCTACCTTTCCAGGCCTAGTTCAATTCCTACTTCCTCCACAAAGCCTTTCCTGACTAGAACTTTACTCTCACAGTCTCCTAGTTTAGCATTTTTTCTATTAATTATTTCTACATAATTTTATTAATTAATCTAATTAATTTTCTATTAATTTCTATTATTTTTCTATTCTATTTCTATTCGTTCTATTATAATGTTAATGCTTGTTCTAGAATATTGCAGAGATTTACAATCCAACTCTATACAGTTGGAGGATATTTTATCTTTTGCTCTTTAGTGTGTGGGTTTTTTTTTTTTTGACCAAGCAATGGAACTACTATGTTCAATTAAGGAAAAACAGAATTACAAGTGACCACAAAACATTAAGTAAAACCACTTTGTTTTATTAGTGTTCATTAATTCAAAAAACATTTATTAAAGCACCTTCAGTGTGTCAGTGTGTCATAGATTATTGTAGATATAGAGAAATATCTCTTAGGAATCAATAAAACCAATCATATTTTTAAAAAGCGGTAGTGGCCATCACTTTATGCTACTACCAATTTCCATGCTGCCCTTTTAAAAAAAATTGCTAAAAGAAAGTATTTTCTGTGGTACTTATTTAAGAACACATACTTCATTGTTAACATATCCTAATTTCTTAACATGATGGTTTAATAATTAAGGTGATATGAGTAGGCTTTATTTTATAATACCTATCCTCTTTTTAGCTTATCAGGAATATTTTTAAACACTTGCAGAGTCATACTATTCCATACTTAGCTTTGTGTGTATATAAATAGAGCACTGACTTTAAAATATTTTTAATTGGGTGACTAATCCAACAGAAGGGTAAAATCGTATCTCATTCACCCAAGGTGACTTCAGCTGCATTCTAGAAAATGGCAATCAAGGACACCAAAACATAACCCTATTCATTCCAGATGGAGAGATTAGATCTATGAACTCTACAAACCTAATGCCTACTTGTGGCCATTGGGCCAAAAGACTAAAGGCAGAACTTTGAAGTCACTAGTGAAGTTATTTTATTTACTTCATGTATGATCTCCCTAATTAAACTATAAGTTCTTTCAGGTCATAATTGCCTCTTCCATTAGCCTACTTCCAGGCAACATGGAGAAAACTTTACCCTGCCTCAAAACATGACTATCCACACTAATACAGCCAATGTCCATCGACAACTTGTATACCTATTTTCCAAGTATAGCACTCCAAATAACCTTTATATTTTGTATGCCAACTAAGAATGATGCCATACAAGCCATTATTGTTATAAATCAAATATGTTTTTCCAGACACTCTACATTGGTTATTGAATTCTAGTACCCTTAGTAATTCATCATTCATTCAATAGTCAACAAAGAGCTATTAAGCACCTAGTGTTTACAAAATATTGTACTAACCTTGTCCTCATAGGACAGGGTCTAGTCGAATTACACACCAATGTAGATAATTGTGATAGAAAATATCACATGATATGTTCACTAGAATTCAAAAAGGATTCCATGGACATTTTAAGGAGCAAGGGGAAGGTCTCTAAGGTCTTTAAAGGATACCACATTTATTCTATTCAATAAATATATGTTAAGCATTTACTCTATATAAGGCATTGTGTGAAATACAAAAATATTGCATGGTCCCTGATTTTAAGGAGTCCACTAGGGGAAATGAGAAAAGAACCCAAATTACTACAGTACAGTTAAAGTATTGTAAAAGCCATGAGGGGTCATAGGAGTGAGGCTAAATGGTGTACTGGATAGAGCACTGGCCCTGAAGTTTGAAGGACCTGAGTTCAAATATCACTTCAGACACTAGTTATGTAACTCTGGGCAAGTCACTTAACCCTGATCACCTCAAACATCCAGGGTCATCTCCAGTCATCCTGATCTTGCCACTAGACACAGATGTCTCTGGAGGAGACAGATAGTACAGCCCTCCCTCTCTCAAATCCAATTCACTGCAAGTCATGACATTAACTTGATATCCTGGTCCTCTTTGAGAAAGGACAAACAACAACAAGTTGGGTGGTAAAAGGGGGAATCATGGCAGGCTTCATGAAGGAGATGAGGAAGAAAGGAAGGAAACGAGAATTTATTAAGTGTCTCCTATATGCAGTTTTCAAATATTATCTCATTTAATCCTCAGAACTCTGGGATGTAGAAGTTATTATTATCCCCATTTTATAGATGAGGAAACTGAATAAAGGCAAAAAGCTAGAAAATCGGGCATGTATACAGGAAGCAGTAAAAAATTCATTTGGGTTGGAGTGGAGGTTATGCATAGAGGAGAAACATAGAAAAGACTTGAAAGTTCAGTTGGACCCAGATTGTGGAATATCTTGAATAGTGTATGTTTAAACTTTGTTTGTTTAAAACTTTGAAAGTCAGCAGTGGGGAACCTAAATAATTATGCCATAGTACTTAACCTTCTGAAATTGCATCTATCCTTTTTGTTTTTATTTTTTTTTTTCCGGGGCAATGAGGGTTAAGTGACTTGCCTAGGGTCACACAGCTAGTGTCAAGTGTCTGAGGTCAGATTTGAACTCAAATCCTCCTGAATCCAGGGCCAGCACTTTATCCACTGCACCACCTAGCTGCCTCCAAATTGCATCTATCCTTGAAGTCAAAAGAAAAAACTGACTTTCTTTTGCTGAATTGGATCAATGGAGATAGCCAATGTAGATTAATCAGTCCAGTTTTTGCTCACTATCAGATTTTTTGGTCTGAATTAATGGAATATTTTCTCCAAATCTGCTTTACTTTGTTTAGTCAAGGTCTAATGGATTCATTTACATAATAAGCATTTAAAGGCACTTGACCCATAATGAACTTCCAAATGAAAAGCCTTTTAACCCAGTGCAAACAAAACTTTTCTTTCTGGTACTCTCTTGTAAGGCCAATATCCTTGACTCGTCATTCCTTTTCCATGAAAAAGAAACTTTAGATTTTCTCTAACCATATGATGATTATTCAGGCAGGGATCATTGCCTTCTCTGTGACATCAGCTGAAATTGTTGGCCATGTCTTGGTGGTATGAGAGCCAGCATATCACACAGAGGCCCTGTTTCACCTACCAATAACTGATGCTATTCCTTCTGTTCCTTTCCTCCTGCCCACTCCCTCTCCCTCCCATGACTCTCTGGTTGCCAGAGTAACCATAAAAATATTCCTCCACATGCTCTAGGAACAAAATGTCAGTGCACTTTACTATTGTTTTAATTTAAAAATTAAAGTGTGGAAATACCTGCAGCCTGAAGGAAATTCCCTTTTTGGCAGACGGGCCCTTTTGGAAATGAGAAATACCAAAACAGCCAGACAACTTGAGGAGTATCCATAATGCAGTTTCTTAAAACCACCAGGACACATTTATTTGAATTTATTTCAAGAGGAAAAGAAGTGTGTCATAAACTTCGAGGGCAAAAATTAGGAAGCCACCATATCTGTTATTTAATAAATCTTGGAACAAAAGTTTTTTCTAGGAAATGATCAATTCACGGGGTCTGCTATAAATCCAAAAATTGCAAAACATTTATGACAGAGGTTGATATTTCACCAATCTCTGATTAGTCAGTCAATGGGTATATCTATTGAGAACCCAATAACTATACCATGGTAAAATGGCACTTAATATTAAAGATGATAAAAATATTATAAAATTAGGCCTGTTTTTTTCTACTTTTTTTTTTTTTGGTGAGGCAATTGGGGTTAAGTGACTTGCCCAGGGTCACACAGCTAGTAATTGTTAAGTGTCTGAGACCGGATTTGAACTCAGGTCCTTCTGAATCCAGGGCCGGTGCTCTATCCACTACGCCACCTAGCTGCCCTTTTCTACTTTTGTAAAATTTATCTGCACTATTTCCAGATAACTTATCAATAGGAAAATAAGAAACTCAGAATATCGGAAACTTTGTTTTGGATATTTTGGAAGAGTAAGTCATTTAATGTGGTGGCCAAAGTGCTGAGTTAAAGAAATTCCTGGGGTTTCCCTGTTATAAAATTAGTAATGATGATATGAGGAGACCAGGAATTTTGTGCCCATCAAAATACCCAACAATGATTAGTGATTTTGTTGCAGGAAGGCATTCATGATGAAGGCAGAAATATGGAATATATATTTATGTGCATGCCAACCTGAAACATTATGGGAAGTAAGTGGAGATACTTTACTCCAACTCCTAGTTTTGTGGAAGAGAGCCACCAATCTGTGATTATAGACTGACAATCAAGGATTTGACAGGAGTTAAAAGGAATCTACTAACTCTGGTAGATGGTTTACTAGGGCCAGCAGCCCTTTTCTCCATCTCATTTTGCAGATGAGGAAGTAACGCAGACAGGGTTAAGCAACTTGCCTGGGTCAAAAAGCTAATTAAGTGTTTGAGGCTGAATTTAAACTCATGAAGATAAGTTTTCCTGATTCCAAGCCCAGTGCTCTATCCACTATACCACGCAGCTGCCCATATGGAGTTGTTATCATGAAATAATGAAACCTCTTTTCATCCAGACAAATGATTTATTTAGCAAGGCATATAGTTGCGGAAATAAATTGGGTTCAAGGCTCTTGGTAGCCTAGAAGCTTAATTTCTACCTAGTATACAATTTGAAAAGAGTGAAAAACAGGAAAAACAAATTATGAGTCTTGAGACATCTGGTTTCTTATTGGTGGAGAATATTGATGTGGACTTTAATGAATACTAATCCACAAAATATCTTGAATCCAGGGTTACTTTCTTTTCTTTTTTTTTTAGTGAGGCAATTGGGGTTAAGTGACTTGCCCAGGGTCACACAGCTAGTAAGTGTTAAGTGTCTGAGGCCAGATTTGAACTCAGGTCCTCCTGACTCCAGGGCTGGTGTGCTATCCACTGTGCCACCTAGCTGCCCCCAGGATCACTTTCTACACCACATGTGATAATACTTTGTGAGTTGGATAGTTTAAATATTATGATTCCCATTTTACAAACGAAGAAATTTAGGTTAAAGAGGTTAAGGTCACTCATCTAGTAAATAGCAAAGCTAGGAGCTCTTTGAGGTCAGGGACTGTCTTTTACCTCTTTTTGTATCTCCAGCACGTAGCACAGTATCTGGCTCATAGTAGGTGCTTAACAAATGTTTATGGACAGATTGACTTGAATCCAGGATTTCTGACTCCAAGTTCAGTGCTAATTCTACTGTGCTATACTATGGTGTTCTGTAGTCATGGATTCACACATGTTCATGCAAATCTTGCCATTTCTATCTCCACAACATCTCTCCCATACAACCCCTTCTCTCTACTCCACAGCTAGCACCCTGGTTTAGATACGGATTACCTCTCCATTAAATTATTGCAGCAGCTTACCAAATTTGTCTCCCTGCCTCGTCTCTCCGCATTCCAGTCTATCTTCCATACTATGGCCAAAATGGATTTCCTTATAATCAGATCTGACCATATCGCTCAACTCAGTAAACTCCTGTGGCTCCCTATTGCCTTTAAGGTCAGATATAAAACTCCTCTTTTTAGTTTTTGAAGCTTTTCTAAACTGCTCAATATATTTTTCAAGTGCCATTGGACATTCCTTTCCTTCCTGCAGTCTGTACTCCAGTCAGATTGGTCTTTTCTCTGTCCTTCACACTCTATACTGTATCTTCTATCTCTGGATCTTGTACTGGCTGTTTCCCCAAGCCTGGAATTCATTCCTTCTTTACCTTTACCTCAGAGAATCCCTCTCTTCCTTCAAGATTTATCTCAAATAACACCCTTTACATGATCCCAATTTCTAGTGCTTTCCTTCCCAAACTATCTTGTATTTAGCTACTTTGCATTTAGTTGTATCTATTCTTTTAATTTTTAAAAATTTTTATTCTGTATACATATATATATATTCTGTGTCTATATATTTTCTATATATAGTCATATGTATATCTATATATAATATATTCTGTATATAATAAATAACAATATATGTTGTATATAACATATAATCATTTATATGGTACCACATATGTGTGTATATATGTATGTTCATATGTATATGCAATTCTCTCCTCATATATAGTCTCTCCCATTAGACTATAAGCTCCTCATGAGGGGGGATTGTTTCATTCTTTGTTTTTTAATTCTCTGTAAGAAGCACAATGGTTAGTACTTAAAATATTCTTTGATTCATTGATATTTTATTATTATTATTATTATTTTTTTAAGTGAAGCAATTGGGGTTAAGTGACTTGCCCGGGGTCACACAGCTAGTAAGTGTTAAGTGTCTGAGGCCAGATTTGAACTCAGGTACTCCTGACTCCAGGGTCTATCCACTGTGCCACCTAGCTGCCCCAATTCATTGATATTTTAATAGTGTTTAGAGCTAGATGGGACCTTTAAGATGACTGAATCTAATATACCCATTTTGTAGATTAAGAAAGTAAGGACAAGGGGCAGCTAGGTGGCGCAGTGGATAAAGCACTGGCCCTGGATTCAGGAGGACCTGAGTTCAAATCCAGCCTCAGACCCTTGACACTTACTAGCTGTGTGATCCTGGGCAAGTCACTTAACCCCCATTGCCCTGCAAAAAAAAAAAAAATTAAAAAAAAAAAAAGAAAGTGAGGACAAAAGAGGTTAATAGCAAGTAGCTGAGGGAACATTCAAACCCATGTGCTTTGGCTAGGTATTAGATTGTAGAGATAACAGGGGTTTAAAGTGAATATTCATATGCCAGAGTTTGTGGTGAAATACAGCTGCCCACAGTTATAAGGGACTATTTAAGAGGCATTGGCTTTGGGATGTGTCACTGATGTTAGCATTAGGCAATGTCAGATAAACTGACCCTGGGATATTTGAAAAGAGGTTAATGTATGGACTGATGTTAGGAGAGTTAGTGCTGGGATTTAGAGTATGAAAGACCCAGAGAGTATTTGAGGGAAGTGGAATTTCTTTGTGAGAGCTGGTGGGCTTGTCAAAGAGAGTCAGAGTTGTTGTTTTTTTAATAATATTTTAATCCCCCCCCCATTACATGTTAAAGTAATTTTTAAAAACTTTTTTAAAAAAAGTTTTGAGTTCTAGATTCTAGAGCAGTGTTGGTGATTTGTGTAACGGAATAAATGTATGTTAAGCCTGCAGTTTGCAGGGTCTTGTTTTTTTAATTAAAAAAAAAGTTTTAATTTTTTTTGCAGTTTGTAGGTGTGTAAGAGTTCAGGCATTATCAAAAGTTTTGGGAGTTTTTTGACTGTTTTTTCTCGCAACCTAGCTAACGTGGGAATGTTTTCCATGACTACTCATGTATAACTTATTTTGAAATGCTCAAGTTCTAGTGGGTGGGGGGTGGGAATGGAGGAGGAAGAGAAGTTGGACCACAATTTAAAAAAAATTTGATGTTAAAATTTGTTTTTACATATATTTTGGAAAATAAAATTCTATTCAATAGAAAAAAAAAGAGTTCAGGGGTGGGCAGCATTTTAGATTTTAGTGTCTCCCCTTTGCCTCTACTCCCAGTATTATTAGTGTAAACTGAGTGCCTCTATCTTTAGATCCATGGGGTTCAATGTGGGGGTATTTTGGAGAATAATTTACTACTTCTGTCTTATTTGTCCCCATCTAATTTCCTGGGAACTTCCAGGATCAACTAAATTTAGTTTGCACTGTACTCACAAGGACCAAGCTTGGAAATAGAAAAATATTTCATCTAGACTGAAATAAATAATAAAACAGGGAAATAATTTCGCATACATCCTGTGTGTTTACAATCTATTCTCTTTCCCACTTAAGTATCTGGAGAGCAAGCTCCTCCTTAACTCATTCTCCAAAAGAATAGAATAGACGAAAAGGAAGTGGGACCATTTTATATTAAATATATATATATATATGAACTTGAGGAAAGAAACACAATGGAAAGCATTTGGGTCAGAATTAATGTGATATACTACAGATCACTTGGATGAAAGGAGGAATCAGATAAGGAGCTTGGGAAACTGATCACCAATCTGTCACAGGAGCATGCCATTGTAGTGATGGGGGACTCCAATTGCTAAGCTTGATAAATGCTTTTTAAACAACAACAACAACAACAACTGACCAAAATCAAAGCTACTTAAAAACATGTGGTCTTCCTTAATGACAATGTAATACTTCAAAATTTAAAGGAAACAATAGAAGCAATTGCTATTCAGTCTCTAAAGCTATTCTGGGTCCGATTCAAGAAGAACTAGTTGATTAATAAGACATGGTAAAAACCTTGGGGGACACAGGACCATTCTGCCAGTGAATTCATTATAGAGAACAAGAGGTTACAAGGGAACATTTAGAAATGCATATTAGCTTTTTGAGAGGGAATTTCAAAGGTTGAAAAAAAAAAGAATAGGTAGGATCTAATGATCTGAGATTTTTAAGGGTTGGAAAGCCCTCAAGAATGAAAGACACAGGCAGGAATGATTCCAGTGAAGAATTAAAAGCAGTGGGGGCGGCTAGGTGAGGAAGTGGATAAAGCACCGGCCCTGGATTCAGGAGTACCTGAGTTCAAATCCAGCCTCAGACACTTGACACTTACTAGCTGTGTGACCCTGGGCAAATCACTTAACCCCCATTGCCCCGCTCAAAAAAAAAAAAGAATTAAAAGCAGGGGGGCTCAAAGGGACTGATTTGTGCGCATGGGAACTTACTTGGCAAACTTGGAATTGAAAGAGACCTATATAGAAAGAATCAAAGACAGGAAACTAAGAATGGATATAGGAAACTGGCACAGACCATTAAAAATTGTGTCAGGAGTACTACAGTTGTCTATGAATGCTAAGGACAACAAAAGGGCAGATAGGTGGTATAGTTGATATGGTGCTAGACTTAGAATCAGGAGGGCTTAATCTTCATGAGTTCAAATTTGGGTAAGTCAGTTAACCCTGTTTACTTCAGTGTCCTGGAAATGGCCAACTACTCCAGCATCTGCCTCGAACCCCCCCCCCCAAAACCAAAACCAAAACCCAACAACAAGCCCTCAAATATAGTCATGAAGAGTCAGACATTATTGGACAACAATGATTTTTTTTTTTTTAAAGCCATGCTGGAGGTAAGAGGAGGATCAATAAAGAATACCACTGATATTCAGAATATGTGGGATGAGGATAATTGACAATGGCCAGATTATGTAATTCTAACTATGTTTCTATCTTCTCTTCAAGGAGAGTGATCTTTGGACTGGGAAGGCTAGCACAACAATATTTAGCAGGGAGTAGAAACCCCCAAATAAATGAGGAGGCAGTTCAGCAGCATCTAATTGCCTTCAGTAAGTTCAGATGATCAGGCATGGATGAACTACATGCTAGAATAATCAAAGAATTGGAAGATGCGATTCCTGAGCCACTGTGGTGATCTTTGAAAGATGTTCAGTTAACGAACATTTATTAAGTGCCTGCTATGTGCATGGTACTGTGCTAAGTGCTGGGCATAAGAAGGCAAAATGTTGGAGGATAGACCAGGTGGTGTTACAGAGCAAATGTTGTTCCAATGTTTTTAAAAGAGCAGAAGGTGCAGGCTTCATACTCTATTGTGGGAAAATTCCAGAACATGATATTAATGGTATAATTTATAAGCACTTAGAAAAAAAAAGGAGCAATTACAGAAAGCCTGGCTTCTTCAAGAACAGGTCATGCCAAACTATTTTTTTTAAAGTTTTACTAACTAGACTGGTAGATAGGCATAATGTATTTAGATTTCAGCAAAACATTTGACAGTTTCTCATGCTTGTGGACAATATGGAAGGATGTGGGCTAGACAAAAGTATGGTTAGATGTATTTGAAACTGGTTGAATATCTGGAAGCAAAGAATAGTCAATAAGAATTAAATGTCAGATTGGAAAGAAATCTCTATTGGAGTGTCCCAGGGGATCAGTGCTTGGCTTTGAATTGTCGATCATTTTTATCAATGCCTTAGATAAATCCAAGAAAGATATGCTTATTAAATTTGCAAATGAGACAAATCTGAGAGGCACAAGGAAAATATAAGGACAGTGATTGGTCTCAATAGGCTAAAATGGTGGACCAGTTCAAATAAGATGAAATCTGATAAAACTAAAAATATTGGGTCCTAAATGTCAACTTCACAAATTTAGAATAGGGCAGATGTGGCTAGATAACAGTTTCTGTGAAAAAAATCTGAGGGTATAAATGGATCACAAGCTCAAAATGAATCAAAAGTGTGACATGTCAATGCTCTCTTAGGCACAACATAGACTAAGAGGTATATTAAGGTGCAGTACAAGAAGATGATAGTTCTAATACATAGTGCTAGTAAGTACTATCAGCACCCTATTCACCCTGCCCTAATTATGTATGGCAGGTTCTGTATTCAGGATCCTAACCACTCTGACTGCTTTCTTCTAGAAGGATCAGGAATATAGAGGCAGATCAGTTACCCAGTCCACAGAGTATCTGAATTGGAGTCAGAAAGATGAATCCAGATCCTTCCTCAAATAGTTGGTTATGTGATCCTAAGCAGATCACTTAACTTGCCTCAGTTACCTCATTTGTAAAATGGAAAGACTATAATAAGAATCAAATGAGATAATGTCTACAAAGCTCTTTGCTAATCTTTTTTCCCCTTTGTGTGGGGCAATGAGGGTTAAGTGACTTGCCCAAGGTTGCACACCTAGTGTCAAGTGTCTGAGACCTGATTTGAACTCAGGTCCTTCTGAATCCAGAGCCCATGTTTTATCCACTGTGCCACCTAGCTGCCCCTTTGCTAAGCCTAAAGTACTATATAAATACTACTTTGTTGCAGGACAACTGATAGAAAGGTGACTTTGCACTTATAGCAGCAATTGAGGCAAAAGTTTA
The DNA here is from genome assembly GCF_019393635.1 of Dromiciops gliroides. Classification (NCBI taxonomy): domain Eukaryota; kingdom Metazoa; phylum Chordata; class Mammalia; order Microbiotheria; family Microbiotheriidae; genus Dromiciops; species Dromiciops gliroides. The sequence continues at coordinate 142,279,271 of NC_057864.1, read as the reverse complement.
AATAGCTAAAGATTTTTTTTTCCTGTTCTGTATGTTATAGAAACAGTTGGGTGGATAATTACAATTTTTGTTGTTGCTGTTGTTGTTAGTAGTTTTTTTGTTAGTTGCTTTTCAGTGAATTATTTGTATGAAGTGCCTAACAGCCTCCAATGACATTTGTCAGCCCAAATGAACAGGGCTGAGTTGGGCTGGTCTTCAGGGATTGACTGAGGAGTATTATTATAGTGGAGTCTCCAATTTTAGGGTGGGACTTAGTTACAAGAATGCTACTACAAAACAGCAGTAGTCAGAGGGACTCACTTGGGCTCTGTTTGCATTGACATTTTTACATAGTTACTAGAGTTGCTCAGTGTCTCTCTGCTGTTCTTCCTGAAAACTACCTGTTTCCAATACCCTTTTAAAAAAACCTTTTAGAAGCTCTTTTTTGGATGGACTTCTGCTCTTCTCCCACACTAGTCCCTTTCTGACACCAGTGATTCACTCACTCACTCTTCACCCCTTCTCCCACATACCACCTCACCACAAATTCAAACGAAATCCAGCAAAGCTCTTCTTGGAGCATATTTTTTCATATGTAGACATGCTCCTCTACACATTTATCTTTTCTACCAGGCACCTCACACATTTTCGTATCTGCTACTAATGCTTGGGAACCCATATTGGTCAAATTATGGGGAGAGAGATAATGAGGAAGAGGAAATATTCAGGAACCCCCCCCCACAAATACAAATTACAAAGTCTAAATACCAAAAAGGCTGGGGAGACACTAAAGTAGAAACAATAATAGAGTACATTTCTGTCCTTCAGGTTATAAAGCTTTCCTCATAATAACCCTGTGAGGTGGTACAAATAGTATTATTTCCCATAGGCAGGGTAGCCTATAAGTCTGGAAGACTTACTAAGATATAGGGTGCCCCAAAAGTTTTAGTGCAGCAAACTGCACTAAAATTTTGGGGGTACCCTGTATAAACAGGAATTTGGAACAAATGGAGAGAGTGTGATGCCTCAGATTCACCTAAGTTTTTTGTTCTTGCCTTCTCCATTAACTTTCATTTCCATGGAAGAGGAAAGGACCTTTGGGCATTGAGAAAAACATGAGTTCTCAGGCCCAAATATCCTTTGCTGGTCTGTTGAAAAGCAAATTAGTGGGGCAGGTAGGTGGTGCAGTGGATAAAACATCAACCCTGGATTCAGGAGGACCTGAGTTCAAATCCAGCCTCAGACACTTGACCTTACTAACTGTGTGACCCTGGGCAAGTCACTTAACCCTTATTACCCTGCAAAAAATAAAATAGATTTTTAAAAAGCAGATTAGAAAAATGATTTTGAAAGGGTGCTGATTGGTTATAAGGAATTACCAGAAGCAAAAAGGGAATTTCTAAGTCTAAGTCTGATAAAATAGGGAGAGAGATATTACTTCTGATGAATAGAAGAAAGGAGATTTAAAGATAGGCCAAATGCTTATAGAATATACTAAGTTGTCTGACTAGTCTGTGTTCCAAAAACATGACCTGTGGAAGAAAAGACTCCTGGAGAGAAAAATCATCTATAGCTAAGACCCTGGGAACTGAAAGATTCCTCTCTTAATGGAGGACTAGGCAATTTTCCATAGCTGGAAGATTAAATGTGGAAGCGATAGTCTCCTTTATTAAAACTGATGATGCTTAAGCCTCTGGGTTTTAAACTAAAAGAAAGACAAAAGAGCCCACTCTTCTTTGTATGGGCAAGAGGGAGCACCTGGCTGAGAACTCCAGTTAAAGCCAAAAGCTAGAGGCAGAGAGAAGTTCCACAACCCTTTGTCTAGTAGGGCAATGCAGTAACAATGAGATCAGCAGAACATGGCCTGAGAGAGACAAAATACCCTACAAGATATGTCATATGAATAGAGCAGTAGCAATAGGAGCAGGAAATGACATCACCCTCCAAAATTAGCATCCTTGTAGTACCAGAGGCATGAATAACCTTTCACATATATGCCCTGACCATACTTCTCATTGATTTCCATTTATGAGCCCTGGCCTCACAAAGTCCTAATACGTATGCACCCTGTCCTTGAAGTCTAAATGTGTTCACTTCTTCCTCTGATGATATTGATATTTTGGGGAGAGTTTTCTCTAGACTTATTAAGAAAGTATCTAATTGCTACTTTAAAAAAATCACTATCCAATATTTCATTAAATTCTTTTGCTTTGAACTAATTCTGTTCTCTAAAAAATCAGTAAAAGGGGCTCATCTGAGTGGATGTGTATATGCATCCAATTCACATCATACTTTGCACATGGGATAGCTTTTCTGTGGAATTCAAGTGAAAAAAGGGAGATGCCCTAGGTGCCAAAAGCAGGTAAGGGCTACCTTTTCCACATGTTAAGGCAATCTCATTTCATGTCTCCTCCAAATATTGCCCTTTTTGTCATCCCCACTTTATCACTTCTTTTCTTTTCTTTTTGTTGAGGCAGTTGGGGTTAAGTGACTTGCCCAGGGTCACACAGCTAGTAAGCGTTAAGTGTCTGAAGCCAGGTTTGAACTCAGGTCCTCCTGACTCCAGGGCCGGTGCTCTATCCACTGTACCACCTAGCTGCCCCTATCACTTATTTTCAACTTCTCCCTGTCTACTGGCTCCTTTCCTACTGTCTATAAATATGCCCCTGTCCCTCCCCATCCTCCAAAAACCTTGACTCAATCCTTACATCCCCACTTTCATTTTATTTCTCTTCTGGCCCTTTTTGGCTAAACCCCTCAAAAAGGTTGTCCTGTAATAGGTATCTCTACTTTTCCTCCTGGGCTCATCATTCTACTGAAACTATTCTCTCCAGTTTCCAATGATCTTTTTAAAAATTTTATTTTATTTTATTTTAAATGTTTTTTTATCTAATGATCTTTTAATTGCCAGATCCAATAGCCTTTTCCCAATACTCAATCTCCTTGGCCTCTCTGTAGGCTTTGATATTGTTGATCACACTCTTCTCTTCCTTCTAGGTTTTTGGGGTGCTACTCTCCTGGTTCACCTCCTACCTTTCTAACTACTCCTTTTCTGTCTCCTTTGCTTAATCTTTATCCAGATTACACCTTCCCACCTTGGGTATCTCACAGGGTTCTGTCTTCTCTTTCCCCTCTAGTTTACTTCATTTTACTATCTCATCAGCTCCCAAGGATTTTATTACCATCCCTATGCTGATGATTCTCAAATTTACCCATGCTGCCCTAGCCTCTCTGGGGTTCTCCAATCTCACATCTTTAACTGTCTTTCACACATCTCAAACTGGATTTCAGTAAATATCTTAAACTCAACATGTCCAAAATGGAGTTCATTATCTTTTCTCTCTAAACTAGGCAAAATCATCCTTCCAGGCCCTCAGACAAATTAGGTGTCATTCTTGACTCCTCATTGTTCTCTCCTACCATGTCCAATCTGTTGCCAAGGCCTGTTGATTTCACCTTTGTAACATTCCTCTTATATACTCTTCTCTCCTCTGATGCTGCTACCACTTTAGCTTGGATCCTCTTTACCTCATGACTGGATGATTGCAATAGCCTGCTGCTGGTGGATCTGCCTGTCTCAAGTCTCTCTCCACTCCAATCCATCCTCTATTCATCTACCCAAAGTGATTTTTCTTAATCATAGATCCCACCATATCACTTTCCTACTCAATATACAAATTCTCATGGCTCCCTGTTGGCTCCAGGATCAAATATGAAATCCTACCTGATATCCAAGGCTTTTCATACCTACCTCCCAACCCCTTACACTTTTCTAGTCTTTTTTTTTTTTTTTTGGGGTGAGGCAATTGGGGTTAAGTGACTTGCCCAGGGTCACACAGCTAGTAAGTGTCAAGTGTCTGAGGCCGGATTTGAACTCAGGTCCTCCTGACTCCAGGGCCAGTGCTAGTGCTTTATCCATTGCGCCACCTAGCTGTGCCCCCCTTTCTAGTCTTCTTATACCATACTCTCTGCACACACTGTGACATTGATCTCTTGGCTGTTCCATGAATAAGAAATTAGTTTTCCACTCTGGGCATTTTCTTTGGCTGTCTCCCATCTCTGGCAGGCTCTCCCTCCTCATTTTCCCATGCTGGCTTCCCTGGCTGCCTCTAAGTCCCAACTAAAATCCCATCTTCTACAATAAGCTTTTCCTAAGCCCTCTTAATTCTAGTACATTCCCTCTTTTAATTATTTCCTATTTATCTCTAGTTTGTTTGTACATTTTGTGATGTTTAAAATCTAATTGCTATGATTAAAATCTAATGAGTGGTCACCTAAAATTAGAAGCTCATAGCACCAGTCTTTGGGGCATTAAACATTTATTAAAGTATTTAGAAGTTAGCAAAAGAGAGCAGAAGAACATGTGTAGATCAGAAGGAGAGAGCCTAGCTCCCTGGACCTGCTGGTTCTACCACAACCTCCAACCAAAAAGAAAGATCCCCTGTTCCTCTCCAGTGGAAGCTCCCTGCGGGACTGCCTGGGCATGGTCCCCACACACAGCTCCAAGCTAATTGGCAGGTAGCATTGATTGACGTGACTTACAGGCAGTTCTATGAATAGATGTAACTTCTGGATGCTAGTCACATGCTTTCTCCTCAGGGGGGCATTGCCCTGATTCTCACAATGTCTTTCTCAACAGTGGAGTGGTACTCTGATTCTCACACTCTCCCCTGTTCTTCATGAAGAAACATCTTTTCCTTACATGAAGCAATAACATTACAGATATTTATGACTAACAAAATAAAGGGAATGAAAAGAGAGAAAAGGAAATTGAGCGACACATTAACAAAGGCTAAAGGGGGCAAACCCCTTTAGTAAGTGGACATTATAAACAGTGTATGCAATGGGGAAAAGGAAAACAGGAAAATGTCCTTTTAAGTCTTTGGAAGTCTTTTCTCAGATGATTCTTGGGATGTCCTCTGGGTGTAGTTGTGGAAAGTCTTTCAGGTGTCGATGCTGACGATCAAGACTAACAAGTCTCAGGTGTGATTATAAAGTCCCTCAGGTGTTTCAGAAACTGGTAATCAGCTGGAAAGTTTCCTACAAAATTGATCTTAACACAACTTTAAATAGCTTTGCCAATAACCAAATCAAACAATGAGAATTCTCAAAAACATGTCTAAGGAAATTCATAAATTTTTAGAGATTTTACAATTATTGTCTAGTTGTCATGCATGAAACATATAATAAAAACAAAAATTTAAATATTCTCTGAAACTTAATATTACTATAATTTGTTTGCTTACTGTCTAATCCAATCAAATCGAATAAACATTTATTAAGTGCCTACTGTGTACCAGGCTCTGAGTCAAGCCTTGGGGACACAATTATTAAAAAGAAAAATAGTCCTTGCCCTCAAGGAGTTTACAATCTAATAGGAGGAGACAGCACACAAAAGGAGGCTGGAAAGAGGGAGAGAAGGGGAGACATTTGGGGCTATCTTGTTCTCTGGGGCTGACACTAGTCAGAGAAGCAGCTATAGAGTGGAGTGGATGAAAAAAGTCCAGTTTCTGCCCGATTTGATTGTAAGCTCCTTGAAGGCAGAGAATCTACAAGGGCTTTTGCCTATTTTTGTATCTCTAGTGCTTAACACAGTGCTTGAAGATTCAAGAGGTTATACGATGGATCTGGGACATAGCATGAATATTAGAACAAGACCACAAAGAATCTGGAGGGGCAAAGGAAGATTTTGAAATTGGGCATAAACTTGGTTAGTAAAGCTTCCATGTGCATGTGTCCAAGGGAACTAACAGATTTGGAACTGATGGACTTTGTTGTTATTCAATCATGTCCAGTTCTTTCTTTCTTTCTTTCTTTCTTTCTTTCTTTCTTTCTTTCTTTCTTTCTTTCTTTCTTTCTTTCTTTCTTTCTTTCTTTCTTTCTTTCTTTCTTTCTTTCTTTCTTTCTTTCTTTCTTTTTTGGGGGGGGGGCAATGAGGGTTAAGTGACTTGCCCAGGGTCACACAGCTAGTAAGTGTCAAGTATCTGAGGCCAGATTTGAACTCAGGTCCTCCTGAATCCAGGGTCAGTGCTTTATCCACTGCACCACCTAGCTGCCCCCATGTCCAGTTCTTTCTGACAGCATGGACCATAGCACACCTGGCTTTTCCTTCCTCCACTGTCTTTAGAAGTCTATATATTTGACTGTATGGACCTTTGTCAGCAAGGTCATATTTCTGCCTTTTAGTATGCTGTCCAAATTTGCCATGGCTCTCCTTCCAAAGAGAAAGTGTATTTTAATTTCATGGCTGCAGTCACCATCTGCAGTGATCTTTGAGCCCAAGAATATCAAATCTGGTACTGCTTCCATTTCTTCTCTCTCTATTTGCCAGGAAGTGATGGGACCAGTTGCCAAGATCTTGTTTTTTTTCCTGACGTTAAGCTTCAAGTCAGCTTTTACATTCTCCTCTTTCTCAGTACCCATTATTTCTCTAGATCACGGCTTCTTAAACTTTTTCCATTCGCAACCCCTTTTTGCCCAAGAAATTTTTACAAGACCCCAGGTATATAGGTATATAAAATAGGTATATGTCACCTTTTACTGTTGCCAAATTTTTCACGACCCCCACCCCATATGGGGTCATGACCCCCAGTTGAAGCTTTGCTCTAGAGCAAGTGGTATCAAATTCAAAAAGAAACAGTCCCCTGAACCTTACATGAGGATCCCCGCAGACCACATACTGACTTAGAAAATTAGAAATTATAACTATGTATGTTGTATTTTTTATTTATTTTGTTAATTAGTTCCCAATTATATTTTAGTCTGGTTTGGGCCAGATCGTTTTGGGCTACATGCAACCTATGGAGCATGTTGTCCCTCCTCCCTCACCATCTAGAGGGTCCTCTTTAAGTCCACTGTGTGGTCTTGGTAATAGATGCACACCTCCTCTAATGACCTGGGTAGTTTCTTCACAGAATACATGTCTCCACTGTATGAAAAGCTCTGCTGGGCCTGTTCCTCATAGGGTATAGTGTCATGGTTGATCAAGTCAGTCTGCTTCTGGGCTTAGTCAAGCAGGTTGCTCAGCTGTTTCATTGGCTCCTCACCAAGCAATGTTGATGCCTGGCTGGACTAGGGGGATTGTTTGGCCAATGGGCAAACCTGCACTTGGCCTGCTCCTGAAAGGTTGCTCCATCTGTGGTTGGCCCAAGAGAGCTGAGCAGGCCTCTATGTCACTGAGCAATTACTGCTATACTAGACCTGACCAGCTGCTCTGTCACTGGGAAGCTGCTGCAGGGCTGGCCTGGGCAGGGCAGGATTCTCTGCTATGGAAGGCTGCTGCTTGCATGGGCTGAATGGTTCACTTTGCTCCTGCTGCTGAACTCGTCTCTGAGTGTGACGTCTGTGCTTGGTAGGTCTACTCACTGGATGCCCTGAGCTTATTCTTGGATGAGCAGCTGTAGCCTGTCACCCCCTTCAGACACTGGCTTGGCTAGATGGTACTCTAGCCCTGTCAGTTAGAGAGCTGCTCTTTTGGTTGAGGCAATGGCACTTTTACCCTAGGATCAGCAGAAACCTCTCCTCTCCGAGTCCCTTAGAGCCTCAGCTCTGATATTTGTCATCTGTGGACACTAGGTGAGAGAATTCTAGCCTGTCCTGTTTGAACCTTCCTGGTTCAAAGTCAGTTCCCTTGATAAGGTGCATCACTGGGGCTTTTGGTGACTAGTCCCAATTCACTGAGTTATACTTCCCAGACTCCTTTTGGACACACACACACACACACACACACACACATACATATATATTATGTGTATATATATACACACACATATATATGTATACGCATACACACATACAAATATATATATTATGTATGTATGTGTATATATATACACATACACATACACATACACATACACATACACATACACATACACATACACATACACATACACATACACATACACATACACACAGTTGAGTGGCTAGGAACAAAAGTAGGTAGGTATACAGCCTGTGCCCTAGAGGTAAGCCATTGTCTTTGTAGGCCTTTTGATATGCAATTGAGCTATTTAAGCCTCAAGACTCATCCTAAAATAAGGAATGTTGGAAGACCTTCCCCTTTATATTTCTTTTTTTCCCTAAGTTTTTAAAGTAAGCTTTAATCTGTAGAGTTCAGCAGTTCTCTCTCTGAAGGTAAATAGCATTTTTCATCATGGTTTCTTTGGAATCATCTTGGATCATTGTCTGGATCAGAGTAGCTAAGTCTTTCACGTTTGATCATCATGACAATTTTGCTGTTAATGTGCACAATATTCTCCTACACTTCACTTACTTTAGTTCATATAAGTCTTCTGAAGATTTTCTGAAACTGTCCTGCTTATTTCTTTTTAAGAAAAAGTTATAAAAGTATTTTATTATTTTCCAGTTACATGTAGAGATAGTTTTCAACATTTGTTTTTATAAGATTTCAATTTTCAAATTTTTCTCCCTCCCTCTCCCCCCTCCCCTGGACAGTAGGTAATCTGATATAGGTTTTATATATATATATATATATATATATATATAACATTAAACATATTTCTGCATTAGTCATGTTATAAGAAAAGAATCAGAGCAATAAGGAAAAACCTCAAAATAGAAAAACAACAGCACCCAAAACAAAAGAAATGGTATGGTTCAATCAGCATCCATATTCCACAGTTCTTTTTTTTTCTGGATTTGGAGAGCATTTTCCATTATGAGTCCTTTGGAACTATCTTGTACCATTGTATTGCTGAGAAGAATCAAGTCTCTCTATCACAGTTGATCAGCACATAATGTTGATGATACTGTGTACAATGTTCTCCTGGTTCTGCTCATCTCACTCATCATCAATCAGTTCATGCAAGTCCTTCCAGGTTTCTCTGAAATTGGCCTGCTCATCCTTTTTTTTGGGGGGGGGGGCAGGGTACTGAGGATTAAGTGACTTGCCCAGGGTCACACAGCTAGTTAAGTGTCAAGTGTCTGAGGCTGGATTTGAACTCAGGTCCTCCTGAATCCAAGGCCAGTGCTTTATCCACTGCGCCACCTAGCTGCCCCCTGCTCATCCTTTCTTACAGCACAATAGAATTCCATTACATTCATATGCTACAACTTGTTCAGCCATTCCCCAATTGATGGGCATCCCCTCAATTTCCAATTCCTTGCCACCACAAAAAGAGCATCTACAAATATTTTTGTACATGTGGGTCCTTTTCCCTTTTTTATGATCTCTTTGGGAAAAAGACCCAATACTGGTATTGCTGAGTCAAAGGGTATGTACAGCGTTATAGCCCTTTGGGCGTAATTCCAAATTGCTCTCCAGAATGGTTGGATCAGTTCACAGTTCCACCAACAATGCATTAGTGTTCCAATTTTTCCACAACTTCTCCAACATTTATTATTTTCTTTTTTTTGTCATATTAGCCAATTTGATAGGTGTCAGGTGGTACCTCAGAGTTGTTTTAATCTGCATTTCTCTAATCAATAGTGATTTAGAGCATTTTTAATATGATAATTGATAGCTTTGATTTTTTTCATCAGAAAACTGCCTATTCATATCATTTTACTATTTCTCAATTGGGGAATGACTTGGACTCTTATAAATTTTATTTCATTCCCGATATATTTTAGAAATGGGGCCTTTATCAGAAGTCCTGGCTATAAAAATTTTTTCCCAGCTTTCTGCCTCCCTTCTAATTTTGGATGCATTGCTTCTGTTTGTACAAAACCTTTTAAATTTAATGTAATCAAAATCATCCATTTTGCATTTCATAATATTCTCTATCTCTTGTTTGGTCATAAACTGTTCTCCTTTCCAAAGATCTGAAAGGTAAACTATTTCTTCCTCTCCTATTTTACCTATGGTATCACCTTTTATGTCTAAATCATGTACCCATTTTGACCTTATTTTAGTATAAAGTGGTTGGTCTGTGCCTAATTTCTGCCATACTATCTTCCAGTTTTCCCAGAAGTTTTTGTCAAATACTGAGTTCCTATCCCAGAAGCTGGAGTCTTTGGGTTTATCAAACCGTACATTACTAAAGTCATTTACTACTGTGTCTCCTGTGCCTAGCCTATGCCATTGATCCTCCACTCTATTTCTTAGCCAAATAGTTTTGATGACTGTCACTTTATAGTAGAGCTTCAGATTTGGTACAGCTAACCCATCTTCCTCTGCATTTTTTTTCATTAGTTCCCTTGATATTCATGACTTTTTGTTTTTCCAGATGAATTTTGTTATTATTTTTTCTAGCTCTATAAAATACTTTTAGGTAGTTTGATTGGTATGGCACTGAATATGTAAATTAATTTAGGTAGAATTGTCATTTTTATTATATTAGCTTGGCCTATCCATGAGCAATTGATATTTTTCTAGTTATTTAGATCTGATTTGATTTGTGTGAAAAGTGTTTTGTAATTATGTTCATAGAGTTCCTGGGTTTGTCTTGGCAAGTAGACTCCCAAGTATTTTATATTATCTACTGTTACTTTAAATGGAATTTCTCTTTCTATCTCTTGCTGATGGACTTTGTTGGTCATGTATAGAAATGCTGATGATTTATGTGGATTTATTTTATATCCTGCTACTTTGCTAAAGTTGTTAATTGTTTCAAGTAATTTTTTAGTTGATTCTCTAGGATTTTCTAAGTATACCATCATATCATCTGCAAAGAGTGATAGTTTTGTTTCCTCCTTGCCTATTCTAATTCCTTTACTTCATTTTTCTTTTCTGATTGCTAAAGCTAACATTTCCAGTACAATATTAAATAATAGAGGTGATAATGGACATCCCTGTTTCACCCCTGATCTTATTGGGAAGGCCTCTAAATTATCTCCATTACATATAATGCTTGCTGATGGTTTTAGGTAGATACTGCTTATTATTTTAAGGAAAGCTCCATCTATTCCTAAGCTCTCTAGTGTTTTTATTAGGAATGGGTGCTGTATTTTGTCAAAAGATTTCTCTGCATCTACTGAGATAATCATATGATTTTGGTTAGTTTTCTTATTGATGTAGTTGATTATATTAATGGTTTTCCTAATGTTGAACCAGCCCTGCATTCCTGGTATAAATCCCACCTGGTCATAATGTATTATCCTGGTGATCACTTGCTGTAATCTCCTTGCTAATATCTTACTTAAGATTTTTGCATCAATATTCATTAGGGAAATTGGTCTACAATTTTCTTTCTCTGTTTTTACTCTGCCTGGTCTTGGAATCAACACCATATTTGTGTCATAAAAGGAATTTGATAGAACTCCTTCACCTATTTTTACAAATAACTTGTATAATATTGGAATTAATTGTTCTTTAAATGTTTGGTAGAATTCACTTGTAAACCCATCTGGTCCTGAAGATTTTTTCTTAGGAAGTTCATTAATGGCTTGTCCAATTTCTTTTTATAATATGGGCTTATTTAAAGATTTTATTTCCTCTTCAGTTAACCTGGGCAGTTTGTATTTTTGTAACTAATTATCCATTTCATTTAGATTGCCAATTTTATTGGCTTACAGTTGGGCAAAATAGTTCCTAATTATTGCTTTATTTTCCAGTTCATTTGTGGTAAAATCACTCCTTTCTTTTTTTATACTGGTAATTTGGTTTTATTCTTTCTTTTTTAAAATCAAATTAACCAATAGTTTATCTATTTTCTTGTTTTTTTCATAAAACCAGCTCTTAGTTTTATTGATTAATTCTATAATTTTCTTGCTTTCAATTTTATTAATGTCTCCTTTAATTTTCAGGATTTCTAGTTTAGTATTTAATTGGGCATTTTTAATTTGTTCTTTTTCTAGCTTTTAATGTTGCATGCCCAATTCATTGATCTCCCCTTTCTCTTTTTTATTGATGTAAGCAGTTAGAGATATAAAATTTCCTCTAAGCACTGCTTTGGCTGCATCCCATAGATTTTGGTATGTTGTCTCATTATTGTCATTCTCTTCGATGAAGTTATTGATTGTTTCTATGATTTGTTGTTTGACCCACTAATTCTTTAGATTGAAATTATTTAGTTTCCAATTAATTTTCAGTCTACCTTTCTATGGCTCCTTATTACATGTAATTTTTATTGCCTCATGATCTGAGGATGTATTTACTATTTCTGCCTTTCTACATTTGACTATGATGTTTTTGTGCCCTAATATGTGGTCAAAATATGAGCCATGTACTGCTGAGAAAAAGGTATATTCCTTTCTAACCCCATTCAATTTTCTCCAGACATCTATCATGTCTAATTTTTCTAACATTCTATTCACTAGATTTATCTAATTCTGAGAGGGGAAGATTCAGATACCCCACTAGTATAGTTTTGCTGTTTCCTCTTGTAACTCATTTAACTTCTCCTCTAAGAATTTGGATGCCCCCTTTATATTTTAATGTCTGAATTTGTACCACTTATAACTCTTTATGACCTTTTGTTTTGGTTAAACTTAGTAATAACAGGTAGTATTTAAATAGTGCTTTAAGGTTTACAAAGCATTTTACATCTATTATCTTATTTGATCTTCACCTCAACAGGGGATATAGGCTATCCCTATTTTAGAGCTGAGGAAATTGAGGCAAAAAGAGATTAAGCGATTTGCCCAAGGTCTGTCAGCTAGTAAGTCTCTCAGTTGGATTTAAACATAGGTCTTCTTGTCTCCCGTTGCAGCATCTGCTATGTTACTGAAGCAATTTTATCATGATTTAAACCTTTGCTGTTTGAATATATCCCGTCTCCATGTTATGTTAGTGTAGTTTACTGTTCATTTCATGTTTTCTTGGCAGTGATACTATAGTGGTTTGCTATTTCCTTCTCCAGCTCATTTGACAGATGAGGAAACTGAGGTAAACAGGCTTAAGTGACTTGCCCAGGGTCACACAGATAGTAAATGTCTGAGGCCAGATTTGAATTCAGGGAGATGAGTCTTTCTGACTCCAGGCCCGACACTCTATCCACTGTGCCACCCAGCTGCCCATGTTAGTGTAGTAATAAGCTGGAAATCTAGACCTGAGTTTCACTTTAGAAGTTTCTAGTTCCAAACTGGGAGGGAGGCTTGAATCTGACAAGAAAATAATCATTTAAATACCCCATATGTTGGATCCAACTCTTTAAAACCAATAGTTGAGCAGCACACAAGTTACATGGAGATGGGAATTTAGGTGGTTAAGCAAAAACTGAATAGGGAAAGAAAAAAAAGAGGAGTGCTATAGAAAAATATACAATCTAGAGGAAATTACCATGGATAAAGACTAAGAAATAAGAAAGGTATTTAGGAGTGAAGTCAGGAGAGTCAAAGCAAAAAATGAGATACAGTTTTCAAAGGACACAAGCAATAAAAAATCAAATGTTTCAAGAACAAAAAGTATAAAAATGAAGGCATTTCTTCCTTATTAGGTGGAGACAAAAACCAGAATTATATGATGCCAAAAGAACATAGACTCAATGCATTTTTTCCATCTTATTTTTTAAAAATGCAGGCATTAGTGTCACTGTCAGACCCCCCAAATTATGAGTGCTCAGTGATATCACCACTGGTAAAACCTAATCATAGAGTTGGGGATCCAGGAATAGGTTCACCCGGTATAGTTCAGATCCCCATTGCTAGACTATATGATGCCGTAATTTCATGTCTGCTTGAATTCAATATTATTCCATGCCCTGTATAGAGTTCAGTTTCAACACAACACACAACCTAGAATTACATCATTTTTATAGACATCATATACACACTACCATGGTAATACAAATGGCCAAGCACTGCAGGCACTGCTGACCTATTTCTTCTAGTCCTTACTGATATTTGCACTCCAATGTTCCTTGCTCTCTACCCAATATCCACTGATTTCTCTGAAAACCTTTCTCAGGCCAAATAATAAGATGCAAACTCTCAGTTCCCCAAATAACATCTGGGCTCTGCCTCTGCTTCTATATAAGCAGCTTTTAAGTCTGTATAAGCCTGGCACCTCTAAATATCCCCACAGAAATGTCAGCACAATCAAGCTGCTCCCACAGTGGTGGGAACTACAGAAGGAACTTTCCCTTCAGATGGTAGCACCTACTTGCCTGTCTACCTTCCAGCCTTGCCAAAGTGACTAAATGTCCTTACGGTTATAGAATTTGATTATGGATAGGAATCAAAGCTAGAGGGAGCACACAGGACCCATACCATGCCCACAATGCTCTGGGGTCAGACAACTGGAAAGAGGGACTGAGTTGAGCATGAAGAGATTTGGGAAAGGCTCTCTGCTAGAGAAAACTGTGCATATTTTCTCTCCAGCATTTGGGCTGTGATACCCAGGCATGCATGCGCCCGTATGTAACAAACATGCAAATTAAATGAGTGCCCCTGAAATGCCAGTTGGGGAGGCAGAATGATCTAGTGCAAAAAGCACTGGTTTGGAGTCACAGGATCTATGATTTCCCAGCTAGTCCTGCTGAAGAATAAAAGAACCTGACCTATAACCAGGCAGCCTCCTACTGAAGGATTAGTTTCAGTGCTTTTGTAGAGATAGGATTGATACTCTGTCCTACCCTATTTGAAAGTTCAGGAGGGTAAAGATTCTAGCCCCATCCACAAAGTCCTAATCTACAAACTGAAATTGTAGACAAGAACAAGCCGAAAATAAACTACTCACTACAATGAAAAAAACAACACTGGGTTTCAAATATTCGAAGATAAAATCACACGGGAAACAAATAAGTTTGAAAGCACCATAAATATAATATCGGGGTGGGGGGAGAGTAGATGAGCTACAAAGACTCTAAGAATGAATAGAAGAAATGAAGGAAAACTTGAAACAAGATACTAACAAATAGATCTCGTCAATTTGGGTATTCTCTTCAAGGATGCAAACCCCATCCATGTCTGCTCATCCTGTGCAACATTTGTCCATGTTCTCCCAAATGTTCACCACAGTGAGTCTACCCAATGTGCTGGAGCTCTTTATAACTTTTTTTCTGACATGGGAAAGAATACCAGTAAAGCATTCTGACTACCTACCTATTATTCCCTGTTCTTATCACATGAGCAACCCATTTTCTCTTCCTATCTTCCAATTTCTTGATGGATTTCTTTAGTTCTGCTCTTCAGAATTCTTCACAGCTGGCTCACAGCCAACATGCAGCTCTCTGTTACCCTTTGTGTGACTCTCATATCTCTAGTTCTTCAGAGACAATGGTGCTCCATATCTTGCTACCATATAACAACACTGCTAAAATGTTAGCATTGAAAAGATAGGGCTTTGCTTTCATGGGAATCTTGGGAGCAGTAAAAGAGCTTTGTAATTTTCTGAAGGGAATCTAGACATTTTTCCCCTTTTAATTTTGGATCCAACTCATTGTGCATCTGTATTGTCTGTCCCAGATATACATGTTGTTGGACAAAAAATGAAACATGAAAAAAATACTCAGAAAAAAATTAACAATTGAATAGAATGTGGAAATAGGAAATCTGAAAAAATAGAATTGAACAAACAACGCAGTGATTCAGTGATGCAACAAGAAATGTTCAAACAAGATCAAAAGACAGAAAAATTAGAAGAACAAATGAAATATCTACTACCAAAAGCAACTGACCTGGAAAATAGTGAGGGGAGATAATTTAATAATTACTGGATTCCCCCCAAACTATGACCAAACAAAAATCCTGGATACTATATTTCCCCAAATCACAAAACTTCAGAGCTACCAGAGCCAGAGGGCAAAGTGAAAATAGAAAGAGTGAATTTTCCCCTCTTCAGTGAAAGCCTATGTTGAATACAACCAGAAATGTCATAATCAAAATTCAGAGTTCTCGGGACAAAGAAAAAAGTACTATAAGAAGCCAAAAAGAAAGATCAAATATTAAAGAACCATTGTCAATATCACACAAAAAGGAATAGCAACTACTTTAAAGGACAGGAAATTTTGTAATATGACATACCAAAAAAACAAAAGCAAAAAGCTTCCTACTAATAATAAAATCCTGCAAAATTAAATATAATTCTGTAGGAAGACAAAAAAGAACCTTTAAAAGACTAAAGGATTTCAAGCATTCTTTTTTTTTTTTTTTGCAGGCAATGGGTGTTAAATGACTTGCCCAGGGTCACACAGCTAGTAAGTGTCAAGTGTCTGAGGCCAGATTTGAACTCAGATACTCCTGAATCCAGGGCCAGTGCTTTAACCACTGCGCCATCTAGCTGCCCCCAAACTTCAAGCATTCTTACGAGAAAACCAGGCTTGGGTAGGGTCTTTGAAATGCAGACATGGGAAACAAGAGATACCTCCTTGAATCTGGAGGGGCCAGATTGTAATCATGTGTTTACATACTAATAGAGGGGAAGGAGTTCCTTGTGCCTTCAAAACTACTAAGAGAAATAGACTGAAAAACAATAATTTGGGGGAAACTTAGTTAATCCCTTCCAGCTATAGATAACATTTTTAAAAGATTAATGAAATTAAAGATTTGAATGGAATTTTAGAAACATTAGATATAATAGGCCTCTGATGACTACTGATTAGGAATGATAAAGAGTAGGCATTTTCTAAGATTTGAATGGCACCTTACAAAAACTGACAATGTATTAGGCCACAAAAAACTTGTAAATATAATTCAGAAAGGCAGAAATATAAACATATCCTTTACTGACTACAGTGTAATAAAAACATATGCAGGGGCAGTTAGGTGGCACAGTGAATAGAGTACCGGCCCTGGAGTCAGGAGTACCTGAGTTCAAATCCGGCTTCAGACACTTAATATTTAGTAGCTGTGTGACCCTGGGCAAGTCACTTAACCCCAATTTCCTAACTAAAAAACAAACAACAACAACAACAAAAACATATGCAGTGAGTTACTTGAAGAAAAAATTCTGACTGAAATGAAGATTAAACAATATTATCCCTCAAATATCTGAATCAAAGAAAAAATCATAGAAAAAATAATTTTATCAAGGGGAATGGCCATGAGACAACATGCTGAAACTCGATATACAGTTAAATTAGTCCTTAGGGGAAAATTTATATCTCATTAGCAAAAGAAAGCAAGAAACCAATGAATTGCTTTTATTCAACTAAACAAAAACTATAAAGGCAACACATGAAAAACCTAAAGAAACATAGAAATTCTGAAAATAAAAGAAGAAATAAAATTGAGAAAAAATGACAACTAGGGGTTGATTTTTTAAAAAATGACTAATAAAATACACAAGTCATTAGCTAATTTGCTTTTTTTAGATAAAAGAAGAAAACCAAAATACACCAATGCACTGTCAGTGAAGCTACGGATTTGTTTAATAATTTCTGAAAGCAATTTGGAATTATATATAAAACATCTCTAATCTGTGCATGTTATTAATGCTATTACTAGATGTATCTCAAGGAGGTTAAAAACAGAGGAAAAGTATCCATTCGTGCATAATATTGATAGCAAATCTTTTTGTTTGTTTTGCAGCAAAAAATTGGGAACAACATAGGTTTCCATCAATTGAAGATGAACTGAACATGTGAATATGAATGGAATGGAATTTTATTATGCCAAAAGAAATGAAGAGGGCAGCTAGGTGGCGCAGTGAATAGAGCACCAGCCCTGGAGTCAGGAGTTCTGTTTCTGTTTCTGGTTCTGTTTATTTCTATGCTTGGGTTCATGCAAGTCTTTTCATATTTCTCTGGATCTAGAATAGTCTTCATTTCTTTCTTTCTTTCTTTCTTTCTTTCTTTCTTTCTTTCTTTCTTTCTTTCTTTCTTTCTTTCTTTCTTTCTTTCTTTCTTTCTTTCTTTCTTTCTTTCTTTCTTTCTTTCTTTTTTAGTGAGGCAGTTGGGGTTAAGTGACTTGCCCAGTGTCACACAGCTAGTAAGTGTTAAGTGTCTGAGGCCTGATTTGAACTCAGGTCCTCCTGACTCCAGGGCCAGTCCTCTATCCTCTGTGCCACCTAGCTGCCCTAGCTTTAGTCTTAAAGGGACGCCTGAACCAGATTAAAATGTAATTGGGAAAAATAAATAAAAATAGAACATAGATAATGTTAATTTATGGCTTTCTGAGTCAATATGCGGCTTACAGAAATCTTTTTCTATTTGAGTTTGACATCACTGAATTCTAGTCCAATCCTCTTATTTTATGGACACAGAATCTGAAACCCAGAGAAATGTAATGACTTGGTCACACAAGTAGTAAATGACAAATCTAGGATTTGGGCTCAAGTTGTGTCCTGAAAACGACAATCATATTCCAATTATTCTGTAAGAGACATTTACAAAGGATGCAGTCACACAGGGCCAAGTGAGTCCAAGGCTATGGTGATCCTCATAAAAGTGAAAGTGAAATTTGTTTGGAGAAATATCTCCTCTCTGAGTTTATGTGGTAGGTAATGCTGCCAAAATATATTTACCACAGTGCAGAAATTCTAGAGGTAAAAACCTAGGTCTTATTATTATGTTCAAGTATAGATTCAGGGCATTGTTAAGTGACTTGCCCAGGGTCATACAGCTAGTGTCTAAGGCCAGATTTGAACTCAGGAAGATGAGCTCCTGACTCTAGGCCTGGTGCTCTATCTACTGTGCCAGCTAGCTGTCCATGATTATGGGCAGGGACACTATACTAGTCCTTATAAAGCCAGTGTCCATGAAGTTTTGGAAGGCTCTTGAAAATCATAGTCAAGACCAGTACTGCCTTTTCTTGGATGTGGGAAGAAAAGCTACAGTTAAAGTATGGTAGCAATGGTCTAGGATTTAGGACAAAAGAAAGAAGAGCTAGGATTAAACAGGAAGGATGTAAGGAGATAGCCTAGATTCCTGCAGGTACCAGATGAAGCCCAGGAGATCTAAAAACATAGTATAGCAGGAAACAAGTGAATATTAGGTATAGAATGGTCTGTTGTTGAGGACAGGTGAAGGCAGGGAGAAATAGGCAGGTACCATAAATACAGAGACATGAGCTGAGATTAGGCCTAGGGAAAACATGAAAGGACAGAGAACAGATGAATGCCCAAAAGTCAAAGGCTAAATAAATAAATCAAGGAAGAGCAAGTGAGCAGAAGGCAAGTGAGCATTTAGCCCTCAGTCATTTAGGTCCCTAGGTTCTGATGAGCTACAACTCAAAGTACAGAAAGAACTAATGAACTCAGTCTCAGAGTCACTGTTGGCGATTATTGAAAAGTCATGAAGAATGACAAAAATACCACATGCCTGGAGATAGAAAAACATCATGATTTCCAAAAAGGAAAGAAAGTGTATTGACTAGTGAACTTTAATTTCTGGCAAAGTTCTAGAAAATATTATGAGTAAAAGAAAGAATGAATGAATAAGTGTTTATCAAATGCTCTATTTGCCAAGTATGATACCAAATATTGGGAATACAAAAAGAAAAAGTGAGACTCACTTCTCCCAAGAAGTTCAAATTCTAATTAGAGGGGAAAAATAGAAAAATTCAGCAGTAGGATGGATGGAAAGATTCAGGAGTCCCAAGGGGGTGGCAGCCGGGCAGATGGCAGTACTAGGGTCTGGAGCGGATAAAGGCAAGACAGATAATAAGTCATGGGGGTCCTCTACTGCATTAGAAAGAAGAGAATTAGTGATTCTCATCTCATTCAAGCAGAATAAGCAGGCAAGGGGCTTAGATTGTTTTGGTAAACAAGATCTGGTGCTCGGGGAGGGAGCAAAGTTAAGGCAGGGAGGGTACCATTGGATTATAGATCTTCCCTCTAGTTCAATGACCAGGATAAGTCTTGAGAAACCCTGGGCCAGGAGAAAAAAGTAAAAGCTAGGAAAAGGGGGAAAGGACAGTCCTTGGGATGATTTGTGAATACTTTGAAGTGGTGACACTAGGACAAGTATAGACTCAACAGAACCTCATTTTCTATTATTGGTTGATAGAGAAGGAGAATACTGTAGTCTTATATTGCCTGATTTTCAGCAAAATATTTGACAAATGGAAGGACAATATAAATGGTGACAGACCATTTCACCCAGTATTATAATCATAGCCAACCCAAAGTCTAATGACATCTTGATTGAAAAGATGGAGAAATATGGGCCAGATAATAGTACAATAGGTAGAATCAGAGTTGGTCCAATGACCAAACTAAAATAGTAATCAACATCAGCCTAGAGGGAGTCCCAGGGACCTTTGTTCTGTTCAAAATTTCTCTCAGTGACTTAGATGAAGGCATTTCCACCTGAATTTATCAAAATATTGGATTACACAGAGTCAGGAGGGAGAGCTAATAAGCCAAATGATGTTGAGGAGCCAAAAGGATTTCAACTTGTTGCAATGTTAAATTAAGTGTAATAAAATGAAATTCAATAAATGTAAATATAAATTGCTATACTTAGATTCAAAATAAAAATCTAGAATCCAAAATTCCAAACTTTTCATAAGAATAGGACTGAGGAGGAATGACTACACAACATTTTATATGAGAAAGTTCCCAAATGATAGTGGGATATGACATTCCCCAAAGATCATTTAGTTTGCATTAATAGAAATATTCAGAAAATAAGTTTTACATGATTGCACATGCATAACCCCTGTCAGATTGCTTACCATCTGAGGAAGGGGGAAGGGGAAGGAGTGAGAGATTTTGGAATCACAGTCTTACAGGCCTAAAAAAAAATTTTTAAAGGAATGTTAAAATTGTTTTTACGTGTAATGGGGGCGAGGGGATAAAATATTATTTTTAAAAAGAAGGGGCCAGAATGAAGAAAAGTGTCATTCCACTCTGCTCTACCCTGATTAGACCATCTCTGAAGCATAATATTCAATTAGGAGGGTGACAAAGAAGGTAAAAAGACTAGAGACACTAGCATCCAAGGGTCAGTTGAAGAGAGTGTGGATGTTTAGATTGGCAAAGAGATGACTTAGGAATGACATGATAGCTATTTTCTTTCTTTCTTTTTTCTTTTTTTGGTGAGGCAATTGGGGTTAAGTGACTTGCCCAGGGTCACACAGCTAGTAAGTATTAAGTGTCTGAGGCCGGATTTGAACTCAGGTCCTCCTGACTCCAGGGCCAGTGCTTTATTCACTGCGCCACCTAACTGCCCCTTGATAGCTATTTTCAAGTATTTCAAGGATTGTGGAAGAACTAGAAACAATGACTAGAAACTGTAAATAGGCAAGTTTTAGCTCCAAGTCAGGAAAACCATCTATTATTACTGCTTAAATTGGAAGGCGCTACCTCAGGAGGTAGCCAGTTCTCTGTTACTGAACTTTTTCCAATGGAGATTGGAGGACCCCTCAGTGGAGATATTGTACTATAGAGACAGAGAGGGGATTCCTTTTTAGCTGCAGGTTGGACTACATGAGCTCTGAGTTCCTCTCCACCTCCAAGTGTGTTATTTAAATTATTGGGTGACTAGGCTGGGTTTTCTAGAATATTACTAAATTATATATTAATGGCTATTATACCAGTTTTGGCAGTAAGCATTTATTATTAATTAATATCACATATTATTAAACTATTGACCATGTGTCTCCCTGACTTCCCCACTAGTCACAGTCTTACAGGCCTAAACAATTACATACCCAGAATATTGAGCCAAGAGGGCAAGGAGAGGGCATGTGGAGAGTAAAAGTGAGTCCAGGGAGGAAGAGAGCAAGCCCCTCATGGCCTAGTCTTGTAAGGTCTAAAATTCTACCTGTGATGTCTAAAATCTAATGAGGGGTCACCTTAAATTAGAAGCTTTAGCGAGAGTTTAGCCTTTTAAGTATTTATTAAAATGTATTAGAAGTTAGTGAAGAGAGCAAGAGAGGAAAACCTTAGTTTGGATCTATTCAGTATAGCCAGAGAGAAAAACTTGCCCTTTCCCTAACAGCCCACGTGAAGTTCTCCCTATTCTGCTTCCCCTGCTGCCAAGCCAAAGTCTGGAAAAAAAAGACCTGCTTCTCAGTGGCTTCTCCCAGAACCCCATCTCTGACACCAGAAACAGGGCTGTCCTCACACACAACTCCAAGGTAATTGGTTGGTAGCACTGATTAACACAATTAACAGGCGGTAACTTCTGTATGCCAATCTGACCTTCCTGGACGCTAAGTCACATGATTTCTCCTCAGGGCAGAGCTGCCCTGGTTCCCACAATGTCTTTCTCAGCAAGGGTAGTGCTCCAATTCTCACAGTCTTTTTAATAAACTCAGGTCACCATACATTGATCTAAGCTAATTGGTTAGCATCATTCAGCTCCATTGATTGACATGACTTGGGGGATGGTCCAGAGATCAAATACCAACCATCTAGGTATGCTTGTTCCCCTAACTAATCAAAAGAATCAATCTGAATTCCTTGCGTTAAAGTGCCCAGTCAGGTTTCTGGTATGAGGGGGAGAGAGCAGCAAAAACAAATGTCTGGGGGGGCAGCTAGATGGCGCAGTGGTTAAAGCACCGGCCCTGGATTCAGGAGGACCTGAGTTCAAATCTGGCCTCAGACACATAACACTTACTAGTTGTGTGACCCTGGACAAGTCACTTAACCCCCATTGCCCTGCAAAAAACAAAAACAAAAACAAAAAACAAATGTCTGGGTTGCTCCTAGAAATCTATTATTAATAATTATTTTCTCACACAAGGGTCTAAGTTTGCTAACAGGAGCTGTGCTAAGTAATCAGGTTTGACACTAGATTCTAGATCAGAGACTGTTTGCTTCATGTCCTGGTTTTATGTTCCCTCCTATGTGGAGGTGAGCAAAGAAGTTGTAGTTGTATGTTGGTGTATCCTGGAGCTCAAGATCATTTGCATAAGACTCTTTTCATTGGTCACAGTACAGCGCCGGGCCTGGAGTCTTCCTGATTTAAAATCTGGACTCCTTATTGGTGGAAAATGAATACTTGATACTTCATGCCTGATGAGACGGGCAGAGTTGCTGAGAACTTAGGTGAGGAGTAATATGACTGCTTTGAATTTAGGTTTAGCTTCAAGAGAAGACACACAAGGTTCAAAGTTTTCTTTAGGGAGAGGTCCCTGGAGGGAGAGAAAGACTCTGGTCAATATATAGAGAAATCAGCACTATGATCATGTCCCTGTGTAGCTTACCACAGTATAGCCTGGGGAATATTTCTTTGGATGAGATCAGGGACTTTTTCTCTTTATTGAGCTATCTCACTCCCAGTAGGAGAGCTCATGTGCTCTGTGTATTGTCTGGTATGTTTTCATCTGTATAACAATATATAATCAGTATAACCAAGTAGGATAATTGCAGGTTAAGATTGTAGAACTCTGAATAGAAAAGCATTAGAAAATGTCAGACCAATATCACCTTTAGGAACTTCAATTTGATAATGATAGGAATTTCAAAGAAAATCAGAAAGAAGAATGCATTGCAAAAGTCAACGTAAAGTTTTCCTGGGGTTTTATGCCTCCATAATTATTCTGCAATTATATGAAGTTACATTTTTTCCCCATTTAGTAAGCCTCTTGGAGATAAAATAATCACATCAAACAATACAGTCTTCTCTAACTTTACCAGTTAAAAATTTTAATACATTATAGGATTTCACAGCAATATGATATGTGCTGGGAAAAGTTACTAGGGCAGAAATGATAATACCTGACATGAGTATAGCACTTTAAGGTTTGCAAAATGCTTTGTATGCATTGTTTATGTAATTAGGGATGAGAAGGACTGGCCAATAAAGGTCCAGTTCTTACACCATGCTCCAGATTTGCCCTCTTTGGTGTGTCTGCTGTAGCCCTCAAGAGGTAATTGCTAAAATTTCAATAGCTTTTACACCTTGGAAATCAGCAAATGCTATAAATTGGTGCGTGAGTTACTGCTTTGTTAATTATCTAGACTTCAGAAAGTGATGGAGAAAGTGTTAATAATTCAAATTAAATGTGTGTCATGTGGTACTTATTATTGTGTGTGTGAGGTGATCGTTAAACATGTACTAGCACACATCTCAGATATTCCCTCCCTGTTTCCAATTCAACACATGGAATTTTAGGGAGCTAGTTTTTGGCCATGAATGACTGAAGGATTGGTGCACTGTGATGATGAAAGATTTTCTAATTGGCTGTGGAGTGAGGAAAACAAATGCAGGAGGTTCTGACCCAGAACTGAGTTTTCTTTTGAAGGGATTAACACTGGTCTCTTTAAAATCCCCATTTGATAGTTCACAGCAGTCTTCGTCTCATTTAGTTCCAGGAAGAAAAAAAAATCTGAGAAATCAGTGAATTGTCCCTCTTTACATGAACTCAGTTCTAGTTCAGCATCCCTTAATCATTAATCATTCATGGTTGGTAACCAGGCAGGGAATATCTATGCAAGTTTTGTTGAACACACCAAGATGAGTTCTAAGGACTTGGTTCTCATTGGTTAGTCAGTACATGCATTACATCTATTCTGAATCTAACAACAACTTTGTGAGGTAGGTGCCATAGGTGTTATCATCACTATTTTACAAATGAGGAAACTGAGCCTCAAGTAACTTGCCAAGGATCACAGTAACTAGTGAGTTGTTAGAAACAGGATTTGAACGTAGTTCTTCTTGACTCCAATTTTAGCACTATCTACTATAGCACACTCTTTCCATGGAATACTAAAACACAGAAAAAGTTGACCCACATTATTATATTCAATAAGGCTGCTGAGAAACATTAAAAGATGATACATGTACTCTTGAGAGCCAGCAACACAATGTCTCATGGACTTGTGATATTGCTTTTGGTTAACAATAGAGAACTCACTTTGGAGCCATTAAGATCTGGCTTCATATCCTGTTTCTGACATATATTGACTATGTGACATAATCTCTGTGTTCTAGGGAATTCTTTTTTTTAAATAGTATTTTATTTTTTCCAATTACACATAAAGACAATTTTTAACATTCATTTTTAAAATTTTTGAATTCCAAATTTTGTCCCTCCTTCTCTTTCTTTCCCCCTCCCTAAAAAGGTAAGAATTTTAAATAGGTTATATATGTACAGTCATGTAAAGCATATTAGAAAATTATTTAAGATAATATATAGCAGAAAAGATGCTGACCTGCATTGATAGAGGGAGTTTTCTCATCTAGAAGTTCTCCAGTACTAATAAAACCACAAGTCTAGTCCCTATCCCTGTGTAATTTTACTAGTTTGTAATTTGCTAATAGGAAGCTTGAGGTTCAGTGAACTCAAATGTGTCAGTAAATTTCAAACTCAGGGTGAGGGGCTCTTTTGATGTAGATTTTTTTTCATTGTAATAAACATTTTTATTTATAGTTTTGAGTTTCAATTTTTATCCCTTTCTCTTTCTCCCCTCTCCCCTCCCCGAGGTGGCAAGCAATCAGATATGGGTTATACATGTGTGATTATGTAAAACGTTACCATATTAGTCATTTTGTACAAGAAAACTTGAATTGAAGAAAAAAGAGTGAAAAATAGCATGCTTCAAGTCTGTGTTCCATCAATATCAGTTCTTTCTTTGGAGGTAGATAATAATAATCCTTTTGGATTGTCCTGGATCACTACATTGTTGAGAAAATCAAGTCATTCACAGTTCTTCATTGAACAATATTGCTGTCACTGTGTGCAACATTCTCTTGGTTCTGCTCACTTCACTGTACATCAGTTCATACAAGTCTTTCCAGGCCTTTCTGAAATCACCCTGCTTGTCATTTCTTATAGCACCTTAATATTCCATCACCATTCTATACCACAGTTTGTAATAGCCATTCCCCAGTTGATTTCCAATTCTTATTTTGCAGTAGTTTGAAGAATTGCTCCCAACAAAAAGACATACCTTGACATTAATGAGAATTTATTTAAGGTCTAGAGGTACTAGAATTCCAAGTCTAGTTCTGTGTGCCAATTTTTTTTTTAAAAAAGAATTTAGTTGGTAAAATAGCGAGCAACCTTTGAGTAATGGAGGCTAGAACTAATTATGAAAAAGGGAATATGGGGGTATGGTTGGGGGGTCACAGATCTGCAGCTGAGATCCTCTACTGGATAAAATTCTTACACTGTGAGTATGGGATGATGCAGTTGTGACACAACGTCAGCTCTGCCCCCACCTTCTGAGAATTCCCTCCTTCCTTTAAGATTCAGCCATTAAAAAAAAAAAGTCACTTCAACCTTGTATAGGAGTAAAAGCAAAACAATTTAATTTGTGAAGTGATGGTAATATCAGCAGTAACAGGCACAATAAATCTCAATTTTCACCCCCTCTAAGGTGAAGGAAGTTCATGGCCCAAACCTCCTGTTTTCTAGCACCACAGAAGTGAGGATAATTTTAGTCACTCAGTCACTCACAGAATTTCCTAGGGAAGGTGGCAATCACAAACTGGGGTGTGTGGGGAGGGATTCCTAAACCAAATGATCTCTGAAACTCTGGAGTACCATTATCAAGAGAGTGGTGGGAATGATCTTTGATCTGTGTCTTAGATAAGACTGCTCATGTAACATAATTGGAATATTATTTTTTAATCACATATTAATTTCATTTAAAGGTAGACTGCTAAATATTGGAATGGGGAAAAACCCCAGCTTTGCTACCTTGTGACCTTGAGCAAATTACTTCATCTCTAAGCCTTCATTTTCTCCTTTGTAAAAATGAGGGGGTTGAATTAGATGATCTCTAAGGACCTGACCAGCCTCACATCTGTATCTGGTGATCCTGTAAAGGTCTATAAAATTGCCTTTTTCTGGAGATTATACAATTGGAGAGCAATACATCTTCCTGGAAGAGCAAGGAATGGGCTAGATGCAAAATTCTTGAGATCTTTCCAGGCCTAATTTTATAGCAAGCTGGTGCTACTTGCAGGAGATTTACCAGAAGCCATAACTTTCTTGATTTATAGAGTATTAATCGAGAGAAGGTTTTTTTTTTAATTATTTCTCCAAATATTTAACCTGACATTTTCTTAAGTGACTAGAGCACATACCAGGAAGAAAAGCTTAATTTTCTATTGGTTATATACAACATCTGGATGTTTAGTAACTTGCAATTCTGAATGGAAAGTCTTCAAATCTGGCTTGATTTTTTTCCCTTCCTCAAGGACATCTACAATTCTGCCAAATGAACAATTTGCCACTTCAGCTGTTTTTGAATTAGATGACTACAGAAAAGGCAAATAGCAATTTTTTAATAATAGGAAATTTTTCTTTTACACCCTCAGAATTTAAAATTGACTAAGAAAAAAAAAACAACCCAAACCTCCCCTCCTTGGACTGAATCAAAAATGGCAACATCTAATCCATTTTGTATTGTTATTATCAGTAACCTGAAATTGAAGCATATTATATTATTATAAAGTGAAAATTCAAATGAAGTAATATTAAGATTTAAGGTTTCAGTGGAGGAAGGTAATATCATATGTTATTTATTAGAAATAAAGATAACAGTTTATAAAATTTCCGTTTATGAAAGTTTGACATTAGTAAAATAGTTTTATCCAGCAAAACTCCTGAGAATTGGACCTTTGTGCTTGTGGAAAAGTGGTTTTGTAGATTCTTTTTGTTGTTATTTTTCTAGCTCTATGAAATGATTTTTTTGGTAGTTTGGCATGGCATTGAATAAATAAATTAATTTAGGTAGAATTTGGCATTTTTATTTGGCCTACCATGAGCAATTTATATTTTTCCATTTTTTAGATCTGATTTTATTTGTGCATAGTTCCTGGGGTTTGCCTTAGCAGGTAGACTCCCAAGCATTTTATACTGTCCACAGTTATTTTAAATGGAATTTCTCTTTCTATTTCTTGCTGCTGGACTTTGTTGGTCATGTAGATTCTTTTCAACTTAATTTGTTGTAAAAAGAAGTATACTGATGTGGGAATCAGTATTTTCTAGGTCTGGTTTCCAGCTGGGTTCCGAATAAAGCAAGAGAGTCAGGTTATATAATTTGGAAGGTATTTTCCAGATCTTAAAAAAAGGGTCTTATTCTCTTTTCAATAACACATTTTTAAGATTTAAAAAATGATTTCCTTATAATAACCCTATGAAATAGGTGATACTATTGTTATTATTCTTATTTTAGTAATGAGGAAAACTGAGATGTAGAGAAGTTAAGTGAATTGCCTAGGATTATGTTGCTGATAAGTGACTATAAGCAAGATTTACATTCAGGTCTCCAAAGTTGGAGGCCAGCACTTTTTCTAATACACCCATATTTCAGAACCATCTTAAAAATGTTTCTATAGTGAAGCAAAAACTAAACTTTTACTGAAGCCAAAAATGTGAACTTTTAAAATTCAAGTTGTTTTAAAAATGTATTCTTTGCCTCAAACGAAATGTTATTTAAGGTTGAGATTATTTCTTATTTTATCACCTTTATAACCATAGAAAAAACTGAATTTACTACACCTGTTTGCAAGGGAGAACTGTGAAATGGTAAAAATTGACTTTTGGTAACAGTTTCTTGAAGTTTATCCCTATTCTCCCCTTTACTGTTCCTCTTGGATTCAAGATTGGATTCATTAGCTCTGTCCCTACCCACTGAAAGGCAGCTAGGTGGTACAATGGATACAGCACCAGGATCTGGAGTTAGGAAGACTCATCTTCCAGAGCTCAAATCCAGTTTCAGACACTTAATAGCTGTGTGACCCTGAGGAAGTCACTTAACTCTGCCTCACTTTCCTCATCTGCAAAATGAGCTGAAGGACAGGGGCAGCTAGGTGGCACAGTGGATAGAGCACTGGCCCTGGATTCAGGAGGACCTGAGTTCAAATCCATCCTCAGACACTTGACACTAGCTGTGTGACCCTGGGCAAGTCACTTAACCCCAATTGCCTCAAAAAAAAAAAAAAGAGCTGAAGGAAATGGCACACTACTCTAGTATCTTTGCCAAGAAAATCCCAAATGGGGTCACAAAGAGTCAGATATGACTGAAAAGTTACTGAACATACCCACTGAAAATTCCTTCTTACTCTTAGATTACTCTTAGATTCAGGCATTTAAAAAACAACAGGGGCAGCTGGGTAGCCCAGTGGATAAAGCAACAGCCCTGGATTCAGGAGGACCTGAGTTCATATCTGGCCTCAGACACTTGATACTTACCAGCTGTGTGACCTTGGGCAAGTCATTTAACCCTCATTGCCCCACAAAAACAAAACGAAACAAAACACACACACACACACACACACACACACACACACACAGAAACCAACCAAACAAAAAAAACCCCAAAACACTGGTCACCTCTTAGGGCAATAAAATACTTACTACCCTGGTCTCCAATGCATGAAGACCAACTATGTTACATTTTCCCCTTTCCCCTAGGGTTCTCCAGTATCTTTAAAGGCAATTGGGAGAGCATTCTGGAGAACAATTTGGAACTTTGCCCAAAGGGCTACAAAACTGTGCATACCCTTTGGTCCAGCAATACCCCTGCTAGGTCGGTAGCCCAAAGACATAAAAAAGGGAAAAGGACCTATTTATACAAAAATACTTCTAGAAGCTCTTTTTGTGGTGGTTAAGAATTGGAGATCAAAGAGATGCCCATCAACTGGGGGATGGCTCAACAAACTGTGGTATATGATTATTTTTTGTTGTTGTTTGTTTTTTGGATTTTGCAGGGCAATGAGGGTTAAGTGACTTGCCCAAGGTCACACAGCTAGTAAGTGTCAAGTGTCTGAGGCTGGATTTGAACTCAGGGTCTTCTGAATCCAGGGCTGGTGCTTTATCTCCTGTGCTACCCAGCTGTCCCCGTTTTTTGTTTGTTTGTTTTTTTTCGTATGGTGTATGATTATGATGGAATATTAATGTGCTATAAGAAATGACAATCAGGATGATTTTAGAAAAACCTGGAAAGACTTACATGAACTGATGTAAAGTGAAGTGAGCAAAAGCAGGATAATGTTAAACACAGTAACAGCAATACCATATGATGAATTGTAAATGACTTAGCTTTTCTCAGCAATACAAATGATCCAAGACAATCCCAAAGGACTAGTGATGAAGCATACTATCCACCTCCAAAGAAAGAACTGATATTGATTGAACACAGACTAAAATATGCTTTTTAAAAAATCTTTCTTTCATTCTTTTTCTTACATTTGAGTCTTCTTGTACAAAATGACTAATATGAAGATGTTTTATATGATTGCACATGTATACCTATATCTGATTGATATCTCAGGGAGGGGGGACAAAAGGGAGGGAAGAAGGGGTAGAATTTGGAACTCAAAACTTAAAAAACCCCAAATGTTAAGAAAATGGTTTTAACATGTAATTGGGGGGAAATAAAATTTTAAAAACTTAATTTTTTTACAAAAGGTAATTGACAGAGAGTCTAAGCTCTCTGTCAATGGCTCCAGCCCCAACTGATGGTGTTCCCTCAAGTGTATGAGGGTTCCCTATGTCCCAGTTCTATTTAATTCAGTAAAAGCTGAACTTTTACTAAGCAATATTTACTTCAAAAGGTATAATAGCACGTATGTCAAATAGCTCTTAGTTCCTATAGATACACTAGCAGTTCCAAGTCCAAACCACCCTTCTCCCTACTTGAGCTCTAGCCTCATGCACCCTTGGCTTCTTTGGCCTTTGCTGCCGGACTCCAAGGTCATCATGTTTCTAACCCTCAATTTGGTGGGAATTATTTCCAGTACCTAAAACTGAGAAGGACAAATTGACACAGACAGAAGCAAACACTACACTGTCCCTGCCCATTTCATGGACCCTAAATAAAAGATGGGGGAAGGGGGAGGAAGGATCGCCATTCCTAGTTCAGTACATGGTGCCCATACTGTGGGTGAACTGTGACATTCACCTAAGAGAATGACTGTCTCAGTCTGGCTAGTTTTAAAGAACCAGGCTGTTCTATCTGTGAAGCCAAATGAGGCTATTACATGGGGCACCTAGGTGTCTCAGTGGATAGAATTCTGGGCCTGCAGTCAGGGAGACTTGGATTCAAATTTGGCCTCAGACACTTATTAGTTGTGGTACCTTGAGCAAGTCTCTTAATCCTGCTTGCCTCAGTTTCCTCATCTGTAAAATGAGCTAGAGAAGGAAAATGGCAAATGGCTCTAATATTTTTACCAAGAAAACCCCAAATGAACTCATGAAGAGTCAAACATGACTGAGAAGCAACTAAAGAACATTACCACCCACATTAGTAGTGGGGACACTGGGTAGCATAGTATTTCCATGTTAGGTGATCTGGCCATGTGTAAGTCCCAGGAGAAGCTAACACTATAGTAATAAAGAAAAACACTTTAATTTGAGAAATGATGGTAGTATCTGTAATAAGCAGGCGCAAGAAATCTCAGTTCTCACCTCCTACCTCCCAGGATGAAGGAAATTCATTGGCTTCACATAAACCTCCTGTTTCCTAGTGCCACAAAAGTGAGGATAATCTTAGTTACTCACAGAATTTCCTAAGGAAGCTGGCAACCACAAACTAGAGGGTGTATAGCTAGGATCTCTGAAACTCTGGGGCAGCATCCAAGGGACCTCCTAAATACCCTTCTCCCTTGCCGCTCCCAGCGCAAACTACATCCCTGGTCTCATAGCACCTAGGAAAGAATAAAAAGATTCTCAGTATTTGTAAACAAAATTTGAGTAAGAAGCTTCTTCCTGTTTTGTAGAGGCAGCTGATGTCACAGTAGACAGAGCATTGAACCTGGGGTCAGGGAAACCCAAGTTCAAATCTGGCCACAAACACATGCTAGCTGTGTGGCCCATGGCAAATCACTTTAACCTCTCTTTGCCTCAGTTTCCTCAACTGTAAAATGGGGAAAATAATAGCACCTGCCTCCCAGGGTTGTTGTAAAGATCAAATGAGATGATAATTATAAGGTACTTTGCACAGTGCCTGGCACAGAGTGTGCACTATATAAATGTTAGCCATTATTTTTATTACCTCCCGGGATTGTTGTGGGGGTCAGATGAGAAAATAATTGTAAAAAGTGCAGAGCAGGGGGCAGCTAGATGGTGCAGTAGATAAAGCATCTGCCCTGGATTCAGGAGGACCTGAGTTCAAATCCAGCCTCAGACATTTGACACTTACTAGCTGTGTGACCCTGGGCAAGTCAATTAACCCTCATTGCCCCCCCCCCAAAAAAAAGTGCATAGCAAAACGCCTGGTACCTAGTAGGCACTTAAAGATGCTTCTCTTCCCTCCCTTCCCTTAAGTCTGGTTTGACTCCTCCCCTTGGTTTCTCCTAAGCTTTCCACGTTCTGTCACTCTGTAACGTCAGCATCCCACAAATCAAATGTAATACAGTGCAGGGTACACCCTAAGGGCCGAGATACCGCTGGCTGTACTTGAAGAATTAACACCCATAACTTCCAAGGCCTCATTCAAACGTTAACTTCCTCCTTTTAAAACCAAACCAAAGCAAATGAAGTCCTAATGCTTAGCAACATCTGTTTCTTTTGTAGCACTGGGTAGATAAGTAGGCGAGAATAAAAAACACACACTTAGTGTAGATATTCAGGGTAAGAATCTCTGAACTTCTACATACTTTCTCTACTTTGCTCATCACTTCTACTGCTTCCCCACAATAAAACTGGATGCTAGCCCTAGACCCTCTCTGGACTTTGAAAAAACAGCATTGGTCTTGTCTTCCTTAGTTCTAGTCCTCCACAACAGTCCCTTGACATTTTAGTCATGCCAACTCCCTCCCCCACTTTGTAGCTCCCCTTTATGGATTGCCTTCCTCCATTAGCATGAAAATTCCTTTAGTCAGGGATATTAGCCACCATAGGCCCATTCTAATACTCCTGTATCATAACTGGATGGTGATGGTTCTTTTCCTGTTAAGTATAAGGCCTGAGCCGTTGAATGGATTGCTTGACCCTCTTGAGATTAGGATTGTAAATTGCTTTATGAATAAAAAGTGCTAAATACATGTGAGCTATTGTTATTTTTAAATAAACATTACATACCTTTCTTTCACTTTCATCTGAAATCTTATTGGAAAAAAATATATGTATATATATGATATATGATGAATATTATATGCACTCTAGAATGTGAGTTGAGTGCCCATGATGTAGTAAAAACTGACAGTACTAATTTTTACATCCATTATTGCTATATAGGAGTTGAGAGGAATTTAGAACCTAGTTGCTAATGAATATTTTGAATGGCAAAAATTGGTCAATCAATGAACATTGATTTAGCTCTTACTATGTGCCAAGCACTGTACTAAACATTGGGAATACAGAAATGGGCAAAATATAGTCTCTGCCCTCAAGGAGCTCACAATCTAATGCAAGAGAGAACAAGCAAACAAATATGTACAAACAAGCTAGAAGTAGGATAAATAGGAAATAAAAGAGAGAAGGCACTAGCATTAAGAGGTGTGGGGAAAGCCTTCCTGTCAGAAAATGGGATTTTAGTTGGGACTTAAAAGAAGCCAGAGAAACTTGTAGGCAGAGATGATGAGAAAGAACATTCCAGGGGGCAGCTAGGTGGTGCAGTAGATAAAGCACCAGCCCTAGATTCAGGAGTACCTGAGTTCAAATCCAGCCTCAGACACTTGACTAGCTGTGTGACCCTGGGCAAGTCACTTAACCCCCATTGCCCTGCAAAAATAAATAAATAAATAAATAAAAATTTAAAAAATAAAAAAAAGAAAGAAAGAGCATTCCAGGCATTAGGGACAATCAAAGAAAATGTACAGAACCAAGAGATAGTGTCTTCTTCCTGAAACAGTCAAGAGGCCTGTGTCACTGGATCAAAGAATACATGGTGGAAAGTAAGGTATAAGAAGGTAGGTAGGGTGCTAGGTTATAGAGTGTTGTGAATGCCAGAGGATTTTGTATTTGATCTTGGGGGTGATAGGAAGCCACTGGATTGGGGAGAGATTTGAGGCAGGCAGACTCACCAATAGGCTATTGCAATCATTCAAGTGTTAGGTGATAAGGGCATGCACCAGAGTGATGGCAGTCAGAAGAGAGAAGGGATCATATAGAAGAAATGTTGCGAAGGTAAAATCAATGGGCCAGACTTGGCAACAGATTGGAAATGGGTGTGGGGTTGGGAGGAATCAAGGATGACATCTAGGTTTTAAGCTTGAGGGAATAAGAGGATGGTGTTGCCCTCTACAATAACAGAGAACTTAGGAGGAGATGGGGAGGGGACGGTTTAGGGGGAAAGAGAATGAGTTCTGTTTTGGACATGCTGTGTTTAAGATGCCTATTGGACATCCATTTTGAGATCTGAAAGACAGTTGGATATGCAAGTTTAGAGGTCAGCTGAGAGGTTGGGGCAATATCAATAGATCTGAGAACTGTCAGCATAGAGTTGGTAAATAAATCCATGGAAACCGATGAGATCACCAAATGAAGTAGTATAGAGGGAGAAGAAATAGAACCCTGTGGGATACTTAAAGTTAGAGAGTGTGATCTGAATAAGGATCAAGCAAAAGAGACTGAAAAAAAGTGGCCTGATAGGTTGGAGGAGGATGTAGAGAATGTTGTTCTGAAAACTTAGAGAGAAGAGAGTGTCAAGGAGAAGAGGGTGATCAACAGTGTCAAAAACTGCAGAGAGGTCAAGAAGAATGAAGATTGGATTTCTTGATTAAGAGATGATCGATAGGGGCAGCTAGGTTGTGCAGTGGATAGAGCACCGGCCCTGGATTCAGGAGTACCTGAGTTCAAATCTGGCTTCAGACACTTGACACTTACTAGCTGTGTGACCCTGGGCAAGTTACTTAACCCCCATTTCCCTGCAAAAAAAAGAGATGATCGATAACTTTGGAGAGAGCAGTTTCACTGGGATAATGATGTTGATAGCCTGATTTTAAGGAGTTAAGATTAGAGTGAGAGGAGAGAAAGTGGATGTGCCTATTGTAGATGGCCTTTTCAAGTTTAGGGACAAAGGGCAGAAGAGGTATAGGATGATAGTGGATTTTTCAAAGATGAGGTAGAAATGGGCATGTTTGTAGGCAGAAGGAAATGAGTCAGTAGACAGGGAGAGACTGAAAATAAAGTGGAGGTAACAGGGAATCAACTGTTGGATGAAAAGGGATGAAATGTGATCACTTGTCCAGGTAAAGGGATTAGTGTTAGCAAGGAGAAAGGCCATCTTTTGTGTGAGACAAGGATGAAGGAGGAGATAGTGACAGAAATCATATAAGTAATATAAATGAGGAAGAGGAAAGAAGAGGGAGCACATGGAGCCTCATTTTTTCTGTAAAACATGAAATAAAGTTCTCAGATGAGAAAGAAGAGGGGAAGGGGAGCTATGGAAGATTTAAGAAGGGATGAGGGGCAGCTAGATGGCACAGTGGATAGAGCACCGGCCCTGGAGTCAGGAGGACCTGAGTTCAAATCCGGCCTCAGACACTTGACACTTACTAGCTGTGTGACCCTGGGCAAGTCATTTAACCCCAATTGCCTCACCAAAAAAAAAGAAGAAGAAGAAGGGATGAGCCATAGCCACTCCAGAGCCCCTGTGAAGAGTGGGACAGTGAATTGATATGGAAGGTATGATAAAATTGCCTAGCAGCAATAAGGGCCCAATTGAAGTTATGTAACATAAATCTGTTGTGGACTGAGTCAGAATGGTTGTGTGATTTGTTAACATTTGTTTAGTAGGACATGTATAGGGGTAAAGGCTGTGGATGGTGGGAATGATCCAGGGGCTGAGGCTTGGTAGGATGCAATAGGTGAAATGATAAGGAGGCTAGGGGCTTGAGAAAAGAGGACAGTACAGAGCTGAATTGGTTCACCAAGGAGTCAGGATATGGAAAAGAGGAGAGAGTGGCAAATGAAGGAGAGATGGCTTAGGAGAGAACTGAGGGGTGAAGGGATTGGAGGTCATGGTGTGGGCAAAGAGAGTTTGATAAAGGAAGCCAGAATAAGAGGTGAAAAGTTGATAGATTATGTTAGGATAAGGGGCTTTCAGAAAATTATAACATGAAGGCGATGCATTTGTGGAGGATGGCAAGATCAAGGGTATGATCATTTTTGTTTGTGGCTGAGGTGAGGTGGAAGAGCAGGTCTTAGTAAGTGAGTAGATTCAGGACCTTAGTTGTTAGAATATTTGAGGGAGAGTCAAGATGTCTGTTGAAGTCCCCAAATATAAGGGCAGAAGTTGAGGAAGAGAGAAAAATTGTGAGCCATATACTGAAATTATTGAGGAAGAGAGTAGTGACCTGGAGGGCTATAGACAACAGCTACCAGGATTTTAATCGTGTGGTAGATATGAATTGTATGAACCTCAAAAGAAGAGAAGTTACCAAGTGATAGAGGTAGGAAGAGAACCTGAAAGTGGCAGTGGGGAGCAAGGAATATTCCATCTCTTCCATTTTGGCCAACAAGCCAAGGGGATTGAGTGAGGGAGCAGTCAGAACTAGAAAGAATTGCCAGGGGTGGCTGTATCTTGGAAGGAATCAAATTTCAGTGATAGCCAGAAAATAGGAGTGGAGGAGAAAAGGGTTTAGGATGAAGGGAATTTTGTTGCCAATGGCATAGGGATTCTAGAGAGCATAATGGAAGAAGTGAGTAGCACTATAAAGTGGGAGGGTATAGGGAAATGGGAATAAGGAATAGTGTGCTGGGAGATAGGGAAAGGGACTTGGATGATATACAGGGGTTCAGAATCACTGGGATGTTAGGGTATGATGAGCAGGTATGAGAATATTCATCATCAAGTGAAAGGAACCATTCTTCTTCCCATATGAGCCTGGAGATCAGCCTGCAGATAAGTTTAGAATGATATGAAGGTATATGGTTGGATGGTAAGATAGGAGGCATCGTTTCACTGCTCCTTTTCCCTCCGAATGCTAGAGATTCAGCAGAAAATGATATAGCAGTAAATGTCAGTTGAATCTGCACAGTAGAAGATGGAAATACTGCTCCCCACCAACTTTCCTCTCCCTACAATGGACAGTAGGAGGTAGAAGATCTGAGGTCAAAAGGAAAGTCGCTCTGCTTTGCTCCTGTCATCCTCCATGAAGGTTGGGAGATCAGGATGGCAACAAGGGGTGGAAGCTGCCTTGTGCTGGCACAAATAGAAGTTAGTCTGCCATTCTCTAGCAGTGTTCCAGATGAATCAGGAAATGGAAGTCCCTAGACATAGGAGGAAATCACTTTGGGCCAGATGTAAGTTGGTTCAACCTATCCTCTAGGTACCTTTCCTAAGAGGATATGAGCAGCAGCCAATGAATAGAACATGGTTGCATTTAGTGGTGAAAATTCTAAAAGTAGCAAAGTAACAACATATGTGGGTTGGGTTTTTTATCTACAGAAAACACAGACAAAAATCAAAAAGGATAGGTCATGGAATAGTTGTGATCTATACTGACTGAGGGATCGATCCTCCTTCAATATGGAGGATCCATATCAGTAAAATTATGGATACATCAAGATTTCAAATGTAGCCGTTGATTTTACATTTAAAAATTGTTTTTAGAAAAGAACTCTGGGGGCAGCTAGGTGGCGCAGTGGATAGAGCACCGGCCCTGGAGTCAGGAGTACCTGAGTTCAAATCCAGCCTCAGACACTTAACACTTACTAGCTGTGTGACCCTGGGCAAGGCACTTAACCCCAATTGCCTTACTAAAAAAAAAAAAAGAAAAAAAAAGAAAATAACTCTGAACTTCTGTTTTGTATGAATGTACTTTTTTCATTTGGATGTATTCTTAAGTTTTTCTTCACTTCTTCAATTCATTCATCCACTTTTTAGAGTACCACAATGTAGTTCTTCTTGAAGTCCTCACCTTTTGTTCATATTTTTTATAATTATAATACGAATTATGATCTGTAAGACTTGTAGAGAAAATTCCTAGAACATTTGGTGGAACCCCTCTGTCAGTATAGAATTTGAGGATGCTTATGAAGAAGAGTCACTTAAGATTAGAAGGCCAGAATGATTTGCAGTCTTGTCATCTGAATCTTGGAGTGAGTACTAACTCATTGGAGTGAGTATCAGCAAGATCAAATCACTTAAGTATAGTCTACAAAAGATGTGTTTTATAGTTCTACCTTCCTGAATTTGTTTATAAGTATTTTATTTTCTATTGTGTGAGAAATTTTTGTAATAGTGACATGTGATCCTGAAAAAAAAATTCTCCATGACATTCCCATTCGATAATTGCCATAGGGCTATCATATCTAATTTCATCAACATTATGTTATCTATTGTTCTTCTTATTTAGGTTTCTATTAAATTTTTTAAGTTCTAAAAATATCTTATAGTTATTTTCTTACAATTTAGGAATTTTTTCAATTCCAAGTAGCTTTTCTTTTAAGTACTTAAATACTGTGCCATTCAGCATTCATATTGCTTCACAGTATGTGAATGCTTTTAAGTATAATGTAGTTTCCATGTTTATCCCTTTTGATAGCATCTATTTTTATTGTTGCACTACACAAATTTGTTGTTGCAACTCCTGCTTTTTTTTTTTTACTCAGTCCAAGTGTTATAATATCTGTTCTAGGTCCCTTACTTTAATTCTCTATTTTTCTTAGCTAAGTAATACAGTGGGTAGAATGTTGGGCCAGGAGTCAGAAAGATAAGTTAAAATATGGCCTTAGACTCTTACTAGCTGTGTGACCCATGGGAAGTCACTTAACCTTTGTCTGCCTTGGTTTTCTCACCTGTAAGATGGATATAATAATAACATTTACATCATTGTGAGCATCAAATAAGAGAGCATTTATTAAAACACTTAACATGGAGATAGGTATCTTAGAACCATGCCTCTGGGCCATGCCTTCTCCCCATGAGAGGAAGTCCAAGGATTTCTCTCTTGGTTTCCTTTCCCTTGCCCCTAAATAAACTATTATTTTATTCTAGTTGGATTTGTGTGCAAGAGGGTGTAATTTTTTTAAAGAGGAATTCCTAAGAACCCTTTTCCCAAACCCCCACTCTATTTCCCCATAACATAATTGGCGCCCAACATAGCAGGGTATGGGAAATTCCTCTTTCCTCTTGGCACACAAAACCTGGAGGTAGGAACCTCCCTTTTGGGTTTCTTTTCTCCCTCTCCCACTTGCCTTGACTTCTCATTTTAGTCATGGAGAGGTAGAGGCAGTCAGCTTTAGCACAGGATAGTGATGGGCACCCTGGGTCTCCCTTGGCCAGATGTCTGATGCTTGCTGGGACCCCCAGAATCCATGTTTCTGGTCTGTTCCATCTAGGCTCAAGGATTCAACCTCATGGCAGCTACAGACTGTGCCTATGTGTCTCATCCAACCCTCTTGACCTCACATCTCCTTGCATTCTCCAGAGCAGGCCTTCCCCACTTTTCCCCACTTCCTCACTTCTCCCTTCCCCGCCCCCCCTTGATCTCTTCGACCCCGCTCAGCTTGAAGCAGTTACAAAAGAAGAATCTTCACCCCTTTTCCATATATATATATATATACATATATATATACATATATATATATATAAAAGTGGGGAATGTTATGGGCCTAGTGTACCCCAGAAGTTCTCTGGGATAAATCAAAGAACCTTCTCCTTGAGAAACTAAACAAAAGGACAGATACACCTAACCAGTCTCCCCTACCCCTCAGGGAGATAAGATTGGGTGTGGCTGCTGCCTTTGTGGCTTGAGGAGCAAAGAGATGGCTTGAGAGATCCAGAGCCACCCCTCACCCAACTTCCCCCAGCCACCACCAGTGGGACATGGTCCTCCCCAATAGGGGAACTTTCCACAGTCAGAGATTACCTCAGGACCTCTATAAAAGTATCTACCTGTCTCCTGATCGAGGAGATAGGTATCTCAGAGCCACGCCTCTGGGGCATGCCTTCTCCCCATGAGAAGTCCAAAGATTTCTCTCTTGGTTTCCTTTCCCTAGCCCCTAAATAAACTATTATTTTATTCTTAAAAAAAAACAACAAAAAAACCCCACAACACAATGTCTACCACACAGTGGGTGCTCAGTAAATGTTCTTATCCCTCTTTATATTATAAGTATGTTTCTTATATGCAGAAAATTGTTGGGTTCTATTTTCTAACCTATTCCATAAGTTTCTTCCATTTTATGGGCAAGTTTATGCCATTATTTTTCTTTGTTTTTATTAATAAAGTATTTTATTTTTTTCCCATTACATGTAAAGATAGTTCAACTTTTGTTTATACAAGCTATCCAATTTCAGATTTTTCTCCTTCCCTCTCCTCCCTCCCCCCTCCCCTAGACAGCAGGTAATCTGATATAGGTTACACACACACACACACACACACACACACACACACACACACACACATACACATATATGTATGTGTATATATAAATATATATACACATAATAACATTAAACATATTTCTGAATTAGTCATGTTATAAGAGAAAAATCAGAGCAATGACGAAAAACCACAAAATAGAAAAACAACAGCACCAAAAACAAAAGAAATAGTATGGTTCATTCAGCATCTATACTCCACAGTTCTTTTTTTTTCCTGGATTTGGAGATCCTCTTCTATTATGAGTTCCCTTCTGTACCATTGCATTGGTGAGAAGAATATAGTCCATCACAGTAGATCAACACACAATGTTGATGATACTGTGTACAATGTTCTTCTGGTTCTGCTCCTCTCAGTCATCATCAGCCCACTATGCCATTATTTTTCAAGGTTAAAATTGTTCAGTTTACTTTTCTTAATATTAGCTCCTAATATATTACCTTTAAAAATCTTCAAAGATTATGCACTGTGGAATTATATCAGGAAAGGGGCTATGTTCAATATTGCAAAAGATTAGGAAGTCTGTTGTTGTCACTATTATTTTATAACACAACAACCCAATAAAGTATGTTGTTTTATTATCCTCATTTTACATATGAGGAAACTGAGGCACAGAGAAGTTAAATGACTTGCCCAGGGTTGCACAGCTAGTAAGTATTTAAGGCAGGATTACAGTTCAGGTCCTTTTGACTCCAGGTCCAATGCTAAATCCACTGGATCTCCTAGCTATCATATCTAAATATCTATATCAGTATTGATATCTACATCATCCTTATATCCTATATCAATCTAATATATATTGTTGGATTTTTTTTTTGCCTAAGCCTGTGTTTTCATCTGTGTAAAAAACTCCCAGTGAAGAGTCAGTCAACAAGCATTTAAGTGTTTATAATATATGACACTGTGCTAAGTACTGAGGGTATGAAAGAAGGCAATATATGCATATATTTTTACTAGAAACACCCAAAATAAGTCTTCAACAATAAAAAACACATTCCAGCCCCTCTTGTTGCAGTTTTATGTCAAAAAGAAAGTTCATAACAATAACCATTCACATTTCAATAGAACACTATGGCTTACAAAGTGCTTTCTCAAAACAACATTGGGAAATAAATAGTTCAAATGTTATGCATATTTTAGAGATAAGTCTCAGAGAGAATTAATTCAATTAAACAATCATTTATTAAGGACTTGCTATGTGAAAAGCATAGATTCTAGGGATACAAAACCAAAAAGGAGACAGTCTTTACCCTCAAGGATCTTGCATTCTAGTAAGCACATAAATAAATGCAAAGTAATTGGAGGAAGAGTGAGGCAGCTAGGTGGTGCAGTGGATAGAGCACTGGCCCTGGATTCAGGAGGACCTGAGTTCAAATTTGATCTCAGACACTTGACACTTACTAGCTGTGTGACCCTGGGCAAGTCACTTAACCCTCATTGCCTGCAAAATAAATAAATAAAAATAAAAGTAATTGGAGGAAGGGAATCAGAAGATTTCATGAAGGAGAGAGTACTTGATCTGAATCCTGATGGAAGATGAGAAGAGTTGAAGTGGGACTTCATTTCAGGCCTGGGGGATGATGGTCTGTGCTATGGCATGGATATGGGAGATGAAATGTTGAGTTGGAAAAATAGCATTTCCCTTTGGCTGGAATATGGAGTGCAAAGAGGGGAATACTAAGAAATAAGACTGGAGCCAGATTTTAGAGGATTTTAAATTCTAGGCTAAGAAATTTGCATTTTAAGGCAGAGCTAATAGGGAGTCAATGGAGATTTTTGAACAGGGGACCTGGCATGGTTACACATGTGCCTTAGGAAGACTATT
The DNA here is from genome assembly GCF_019393635.1 of Dromiciops gliroides. NCBI lineage: Eukaryota > Metazoa > Chordata > Mammalia > Microbiotheria > Microbiotheriidae > Dromiciops > Dromiciops gliroides. The sequence goes on along the minus strand of NC_057864.1, from coordinate 142,237,502 downwards.
TTGGTAGCTGGAGAGAGAATAGGTTAGGAAGGGAAGAGACTGAAATGAAAGACTAATTAGAAATCTATTAAAATAGTCCGAGAGAAAGAAATGAATTAGGATGGTAGCCATGTGAATGGAGAGAAGGGGATAGATAGGAGAATAGATGAAAAGCATTTTTAAAAAAGCACTTAATGCCAGTGGACCAATCACTGGGAATACAAATACAAAAGAGAGATAATCTTTGCCCTCAAGGAATTTACATTGTAATATAGGAATGTGCACATCTACTATAGGGAATAGGGGCCAGAGAATGGAGTTTTGGTCTGGGAAGTCACTGATCCATATGGAGCAATGGTAATATTGATTTGATTACTGTACCTGAGTAGCATGGCCAGAAGTAAAGAATAAAGCAGGGTCAGGTTGTCGGGGGCTGGCTATATATGGTGAACCTTTAATTTTTTTAAACAATGCTGCACTTAACAAAAACTAAATACAATAAACATTTCCATTTCTAGCATGAAATGGTTATTATGTACAGTTATTTTTCTCTTCAATATAATACATTCAACATGTAACTTACAAAGCTATTTTACTTGTCTGTGATCCTTTCTGGCCTTCTTTCTCTATTTTTCTGTGCATTAAAAAAAAGATGCTTCAGTGGTCCTCTTTTTTTTTTCTTTTTGCTATGCTGTTCCATTCCCTTCCTTCCACAGTCAATTAAAACAAAACAAAACAAAAATGTCAACAAATATTCATAGGCAAGCAAATCAAAGTCCTACCTTGACAGTTTGCAGCTTGGGTCCATCACCTCTCTGTTAGTCGTTGATGCTTCATCTTCAGTGGTCAGAGTTATTAAGTTCTTGCAAAGTTGTTTTTCTTTATAATGTTGTTATTGTGTAAATTGTTCCCCTGATTCTACTCACTTCACTCTGTATCAGTACATAGAAATCTTCCCAGGTTTCTCTAAAACCTTCATTTTAACATATCCTAGAACACAGTAGTATTCCATTGCATTTATGTACCATAGTTATTTAGTCATTCCCCAATTGGTAGGCAGCCTCTGAATTTCCAATAACAAAAATAACTGTTATAAATATTTTTTGTACCGTTTCTTTGATGTAATACAGTGAACTCAGAGAGCATGTAAGTTCAAACTTCTCTGCACATTTAAGGAATCTTAAACCAGAGAAGTTAAATTACTTGCTCAAGGCTGCACAGGTAGTAACTGGAAAACTCAGGTGTTGAACCCAGATCATCTGGTTTCAAATCCAGCGCTCTTCACAATGTACCTTAGTAGAAATCTAGTTTCAAGGCTCAACATTTTTTTTTTTTTACAACAAAGTAGAAGGATAGCTATCACTTATATTTTTAAAAGGAAAAGGCTCTGGTCTGTAAATGGAGGATTTTTTCCCCCTTATTTAAATTCTTAGCCTTGCTCAGTGCCTCAGTTTTACTGAATGTAATATGGAGATGGTAATTGCTTTCTTGTCACATAGAGGAGATATGTGAATGTTATAGTGTTAGAAAGTACAGGATATAGCTGGAACACGCATCTGTTGCGAAATGGTTTGAGTTCTCAGGAGGAAAATAAAATTACAATAGTCATAATGATTTCCTCTGCAGGCTTCAGCTTTACTTAAAGAGGATTACAGATTATCTTGATAAAAAGGGAGTAAATAGAACACTGTAGATCCAAAGGATGCCCATGGTATAGATTATATTTGAAAAGAGGTAGACATATACTGGACCTTGAGAGTTCTTATTGCATAGAGTGCAGTTGCCTCTAAGGGAAGTTTTAAATTCCATTAGTGGACTTAAATCAGAGATGGTTCTTCTGTGTTTTCTTAAGTAAATTACAGTAGGAGCCTTCTAAGGAAGGGGCAAAAAAAATCCGGTGTGCAGGCTTTTAAGCACACACTGCATTAGTGTCTCTATCAGCAGCCTGACAATCTAGGTAACTCGAGTTCCCTGGGTATGCGGGTGTGTGTGCACACGCGTGTTATATATTCACATACATGTAGTCACCAGTAAGGGGCGCTAGGCCACAGGTTTGGCTTGCAGAGGGAACTGTCTGCAGATTACCTGCAGCAGTGGGGGAGCTGAAGAGCTCCACCCCTCCCACCCCCACCGCATCACTAATCATATCCCTTGTAGCTCCTTGCACTTGAACAGAGGAGCCCGGGCAGACTCGTCAACCTGCTGCCAGCCGGACCCCGGAGAGGAACGAGTAGAGACTGGGGCTGCTTGGGCTGACTCCCCTCTTCCCCCCCCCCCCCCGGACCCCTGGTCCCCTCTCCCTCCATTCTTTCCTCCCTTCCCCCTCTTCCCCTCTGCTCGGTGCGAAGCGGTGTCATCTTCCTTAGCTCGCTGCTCCCCGCCCCCCTTTCCCCTCCTCCCCCGTCTCCTCCTCCTTGTCCTCCTCCTCTTTGCAGGGGGGTTGACTGCCTCACACCGCACCGTACAGCCCGGCTTTCCCCTCCCACTCTCCCTCCCGCTCCCCAACTCTGGGCAGCTGCAGCAGCAGCAGCGGCGGCAACAGCAGCAGCAGCAACAGCAGCAGCAGCAGCAGCAGAAAGAGAGCCACCACCAGGCTTCACCAAGGGACCGGAGCCGGCTCCCCGGCTGAGGAGCGGAGCCATGGCCGATGGGGGCGAGGGCGAGGATGAGATACAGTTCCTGCGAACTGTAAGCATCACACTTTTCATCCTCACCTGGCAGGACCCTGGAGAAGCTTAGTGGGGGAAGGGGATGCCATCAACTAGCGTGGTCTTTGGCTGAGTGAGAGGAGGGGGTGCAGGTGATAGTGTACCCGGTAGGTAGGAATGGAGCAGCTAGTGGCTCGTTAGGATGGGCAAGTGGGGGGGGGGAGGAGGAAGAAGGGCAAAAGAAGAGTAGGAGGGAGTAAGAAGAAATTGGGGGGGGGGAAGAGATGAATAGAGAAAGCTATTGTAAGGATGAGAGAGATGAGAAGCTCACAAGCTCTTTTTCCTTAGAAGCATGAGGATGCTTGTGCCTTACAAGCATGAAGATGATGGATAGGGTACAGGAAGCGTTAGGGGTACCTGTAGGGCTGGGTGGGGGGAAAGAGAGGACACTCTGTTAGCATGCTTTGCATATATATAAGGGGGAAACGTACACCCTGTAGGTAGGGTGGGGGGGAGAGAGAGAGAGAGAGAGAGAGAGAGAGAGAGAGAGAGAGAGAGAGACTGAGACTGAGACTCTTTGCAGGGAATCACTTGTGGTGGCAGGGGGGGTGGGCAGGGAGAAATCTTGCTGGGAATTCCTGCGTATCCCCATTTCTCATGCTTTTCACTTTGACATGCATGCTGTGTGCCGGGAAATAATAAAGAGATTTACGTATTCAGCTTGCATGCGTGAGCAGCCTGAGCTGGGTCAGGTTGGTCTCTCCTGAGCAGGTTTTCCTAAGTGAAGGTGGGGCAGAAGGGTTGGCTGGTTGGCTAAATACCTCCGTGGTGTATTAGACTATTGCTGGAGATTGTGCTCTATCAGTACAGTGACAGTTTAAGATTGTGTATGTGTGTGTGTGTGTGTGTGCATGGTAGCTTTATGAGAGTGTCATTTTTCTAAGTACTGGTTTAAGCAGACAATTGTGAAATGCTGAGTGCGATAAAATATAGAGGGTGGGAGCAGCTGGGTGACTGGAGCATTGGGGTGGCCAGCAGGGAAAGATTTTGGCTCTGTACTCATACCATTTTTTTTTCTCCCTAAGTACCTTTTGGCACTGTTTCTCCCTCTCTGATTTGTTCCGTACACTGCAGATACTTACCAGGCAGAAGGATAGCTCACCCTAAAAACTGGGACTGAAATGCCCTTTGACAGAAAATAAAATAAGTTCTTGCTAAAGGGAAGCTAGTGAATATATATATATATATATATATATATATATATATATATATATATATAAACGCCTTAAGATGTTCTTTTAATACTCGCCTTTGTTTTTTTCCCCTTCTCTTTTTAAAATACAGAATATTTTAACTTAATTTTCAATAAAATCCACTTAGTCTCCAGTGTCTGAGGACTGCAGCCTCTGCTGCTTCTGGGTTACTTCTCTTTCAGCAGTGATATAGAGATTATTCCCCAAGTTACAATTTACCTTCCAATCACAAACTTTAAGGATGAGTGAATTTTGAATTAATTAGATATTAATACTCAGGTATACAAATGATGTTTAAATCTCAAGCAAACTGAAAGGTGAATTTTTGTGCTGCAAGAGTACTGATTTTTCTTCTCCCTTATTTGCTTTACTTTGGGAATATTATCAGTATTTATTTTTGAACATTAGGGGAAAAAAAAAACCTTTGGCAAAAAATAAAATCAAAGATCTACATTAGGAGAAAAGCTATCTAGCATAACAATTCCATATCATGCACCACCAAATATGTTGTTTTCAATTGTCTGGCTACATTGTTGACCAATACACTGTTAAAATGATCTGCGTAAAACATTTTTCATGGAAATATTTTAAGCTTGTTAAGATTACAATAATTTGTTTTTCTTTTTTAAAAAATGAGACTGTTTGAAACTTTCCTCTTCTTATTTTTAAAGTGAACATACAAAGGGGATGGAAAAATATTTTTGTTGAAAAAATACATAGTTACAGCAGAATTTTTTTCTCTTTCTTCGGTTTTAAAATTAAATTCCATAGGGTTAAAATTAACTTGAACATTTTGGAAAGCTTTGTGCAATTATGGGTTTGCTGCAGACTTAAATGTTAAGCTGAGCTCATAGAGGTGGTGTTATCAGAATACTTAATGGGAACAGAGGTAATGGGCTTGCTAATGTGCCTGTGTACATATAAAGTAATGTTAACCCTTTGCCACTTGACAGCTGCCCATCTTTCAAAGTAACACCCTTGATAAGTGGACCTTGTGCTTGTGAAGATCTGGCAAGTCTAGTCTAGATTTTTCTTTTACTAAAACATCCTTAGGATGTTGTGCTGATGATGGATGACCTTGAAGAGGGGAGCAAAATGGAATAGGGAAGTTTTTGTTGGAGGATTAAGATATGAAAGGGGGGAATGTGCTTTTTATCCTTTAAAATTAGAAATTTTATTTTGGAGATTTGCCATGCCATATTCTTTGATAATTACACAGTCTGCTGTTATTACACTATTCAGCTCCACATCTTTGATTTGCAAGAATAGATGGTTCCAAAATGTTTATGAGGTTAGGATGAGAGCCTCATTCTTTAAATTCAATTAGTCTTTTTTTTTCTCCTGGGGCCAGATTCATCATATGTACTCTTCTTCAAGCAAATTGCTTATGTGTGTAACAATCTGCATCACGTAGATAGCATATTCAGTTATACTGTTAAGACTTCCCTTTAGTAATGAAGCTATCCTGTTTGGAAAAGGGAAATTAAACAGTTGACCATTAAAGTCTATGATTGTGAAGAAAACAAGGTATTTTATATTTTTTGACTAGAGGATTGAAACCATCCTCTTGAGGTGATTCAAACCTAAGGGATTTATTTAGATTTGGCAATCCAGGGCATTGAAATTGGTAGCCTTATCCCCACAGAAAGCTATCCTTTATAGAAGGGGTGATGTTTAAGGCAAGTTAGGACTATTGGTTCACATTTTTACTGTTGGTTTCTCAGGTTTTTTCCCTCCACAATTGAAATGGCTTTTAGCATGATATAGCCCTCTGGCATTATTTGCACTCATTGCCCTTCCCTGCATTTTCCTCATTCACTTCAGTGCTTATGAGTTGACTTCTCTTCCTTAGAACTGGTTGGTTAAGGTGAATAATCCCTACCTTCACTGGTTCCTTATTTGTTGTTCAGTCATTTCACTCATGACCAACTCTTCATGCCCCCATTTGGGGTTTCCTTGGCAAAAATACTGGAGTGATTTGACATTTCCTTCTCCAGCTCACTTAACAGATGGGGAAACCAAAGCAAACAGGGTTAAGTGACTTGCCCAGGATCACACAGCTAATGTCTGAGGTGGGATCTGAACTCACAAAGATGAGTCTTCATCACTCCAGGACCAGCACTTTATCCACTGTACCACCTATCTGCTCCAAATGTATATGTATATATTTCTTTTCTTTTCTTTTTTTTTGCGGGTCAATGAGGGTTAAGTGACTTGCCCAAGGGTCACACAGCTAGTGTCAAGTGTCTGAATCTGGATTTGAACTCAGGTCCTCCTGAATCCACGGCCAGTGCTCTATCCACTGTGCCACCTAGCTGCCCCAATATGTATATATTTCTTAATATTTATGTGTACACATACATTGTCTACAATAGTAAATTTCTATTTTAGAAAAAAATTCTTAAAGTGAGCTGGCCTAGACAATTTTGTTAAACGTTATCCAATTTCTGAAAATATTGTTTTCTGTAGTTATTCTACTTCCTAAAATCTTAAATAGAATTCTGTTGACCGTATGCTTATTACATTAAAATGCCACTGGTCAAGAGAGAGCATGGTTTAATGGAAAGAGTCAGTATATCAGGAATTAGAATACCTGGGTTCAAATCTTGTTGCTGGCACTTATGCATGTGGACTGGAGCAATTCACTTCATCTCTTTGGGCTTCAGTTTTCTTATCTAAAGATAAGAGGGTTGGACCATATGACTTCTAAGGTCCCTTCCAGTTCTAAGTCCTAAGAGCTGATTTTTCCATTATCACTTGCTGTTCTTGTCCTTCTTTAGATTGTACAGGCACAGTTTATTTACCCTTGGGGAAGAGTATGTCCTGTATGCAAGAATGGCTTGGTACTAAAAAAAAATTTGGCCTGCATAGGTTTCCCTTGTTTGGTGTGCTGACTCTAAAACCCTTCACAGTGATTATCCCTCTAGGGGGACATAGCCATCTCTATCTCAGATAATGTAAAGCAGATAGTACAGTATATGTGACTTTCTCCTTTAAAGATATTTCACAGAACATATCTAGTTTAACCCTATCGCCAACTCTGTGGGGGCATAGTTTAGCTTTTATTTATCTCTCTGGGCTTTTTTTTTTTTAATAGATGAGGAAATTGAGGTTTAAGGAAGCTAAGTAGTTTCCGGAAGGTCATTCAGCTCATTAGTGACAGAACTGGGACAAGACCCAGGTATCCTGACTCCCATTCCAATTTCTTTCTGGCAGATAAGTGCTCTTCTGCCAATTGTTAAATTCTTTTCAATGAACAAAAATTGATTTTTCTCTCCCCGCCCTCCCAACCACCATTGAAAAAAGAAAAGAAAAACAAAATATTTGTAACAAATATGCATGATCCAGCAAAATAGATTTTTTAAAAATATATTTTTTAGCTAATAAATCCTATGCAAATTGTTAAAAGGTATTTTGATTTTGTATTAATTAATGGACAATCAGCCTGGGCTTCCAAGCTCTGGGTATTTCCAGATGTCAGTGTGCAAAGGGTCTGTTGTGGTAAAGGGATAAGGAGACATTTTGAAGTATCATCTCAAGCCTGATTTGGCTTTAGTCAGTGGTCTAGAGAGCTTAACTCAAAAAGCAATACTTATGTAATATAAATGGAAGTATGAAATTGTGTTTGTGGGGGTAGATGTGATGTGATATAAAATTTTCATTCATTAAAAAAAATCTATGTGTCTATGTATCTATCTATCACACCTGTTGTAGGCTGAATATTAGATCCTACAGTCTTTTAAAAAGAAGTTGAGGGGCAGCTAAATGGTGCAGTGGTTAAAGCATTGGCCCTGGATTCAGGAGTACCTAAGTTCAAATCCGGCCTCAGACACTTGACGCTTACTAGTTGTGTGACCCTGGGCAAGTCACTTAACTCCCATTGCCTTAAAAAAAAAAAGTTGAGATACCCCTTTAAGCACTTCAATTCAGCAAATATTTATTAGTCAAGGAGTCAAGAAACATTTATGTTTGTTTTTTGTGCGGCAATGAGGGTTAAGTGACTTGCCCAGGGTCACACAGCTAGTAAGTGTCAAGTGTCTGAGGTTGAATTTGAACTCAGGTCCCCCTGAATCTAGGGTAGTGCTTTATCCACTGCGCCACCTAGCTTCCCCCTCAAGAAACATTTGTTAAACACCTATTATGTACCAGGTACTCTGCTAAGAATAGAAAGAAAGGTAAATGACAGTTCCTAGTCTCAAGGACCTCACAGTCTAATGGATTGAGTGCCTACTGATTGTAAAGTACTATTTACCTCCATGGAACCTAGGGTCTGATTGAGAAGAAAAGACAGACCACCATGAAGCAAGTAGAGAACAAAGCCAGCGCATAATCCTAGAATGGGGAATGTTGAAACCGGAAGAACCTCAGTGGTCATGTAGTCCAATGAACTTTATTTCTCAAATAAAAAAACTGAATCTTTGAAAGATTCTGTGACCAGTGTTCAAAGTCACATGAATAGATATTGGTAGAGTACATCCCAAACTGTACACAAGGAACTTAGGAAAAACAAAAGGAGAAGGTAATTGGCTGATCCACATTCAGTCCTACTCTAGAAAAAATGTTGAGGCCCATTAGCATAAGTCCTCCAGTTTCCAAACACTCTCTATTTTTTATCTCAATATGTCACTGTCTTTATTTCCATTTTTTTCTTAATTTCGGATAAAGGTTCTTTTCTGCAAATCTAAACCCTCCTTCTATACTAATGGACCCTTCCTACCTCTTTCCTCAGGGCATCCTTTCCTTTTGCCTTCAAGCAGAATGGCTTCTTCCTATTTTAAAGTGCCCTTTACTTGTTGTTGTCCCCACCATAGCTCAACTACCATCCCAGTCCTTATTCTTTTTTCATTCAGATTCCCTGGTCCATTGAGCTACTTCTAGTTTCTGTCACTCTCTTATACTAGAATAGTAATAGCTCATGTTTACATTTCACTTTGCAAGTTCAAATATTATTTCCTAACACACTAGGGTATGCCAGGTAAGTATCATCATCCCCATTTTGCAGATAAGGAAACAGGTTAAATAGAAATTATGACTTGACTTGCTCACTCTCAGTTTATCCTATTCCTCTCTTTTCTTCCTTGTCATTGGTTTCTTCCTTTCTGCATTTAAACATGATCAAGTTTCTATTTTCTAAATTCCACCCCCAACTCCCAAACAATATAAGTATTTAATTTGCCTTAATTAGAAAAATATAATTATATTGACTCTGGGATTCTTAGCTGTTTAGTCAATAAATAAATCTCTAGCAATCCTAGGATGTTATCATATGGATAACAAATGGCTACTGATGCTTGAACCCATATCTTTTGTTTATTTGTTTGTTTTTTGGTGAGGTGATTGGGCTTAAGTGACTTGCCCAGGGTCACAAATCTAGTAAGTATCAAGTGTCTGAGGCAGGATTTGAACTCAGGCCCTCCTAAATCCAGGGCTGGTGGTGCTCTACCCACTGCACCACCTAGCTGCCCCACCCATATCTTTTAATGCCAAGTCCAGGCTCCTTTGCACATTTTGCTTTCCCAATCCACTCTCTTAAAGAACCACAAATTATCTCATCAATGCTAAATCCAATGGCATTTTCTCTGTCCTTATCCTCCCTGAACTCCTTTTCCCTGGGTGCTATAACATATACTTTCCTCATCCACTTCTAATTTGTGTTTCTCTTCCTTCTTTTCGAGTTTTCCTTATTCTTTCCAGTACCTGATTATGGGTGCTCTCTCAAGTTTAGTCATAAGATCATAGCTCTAGAGTTGGACAGGAAGGAACTCTAGAGACTGAGGCTGAGAGAGATGTGAATTTCCCAAGTTCATGTAGATAATAAGTGGCAGAACCAGGATTTGAATCTAGGTGCTTTGACACCAAATTCAATCTTCATTTTCATCATCTTCATCATCTTCTCCTTTTTCTTCTCCTTCTTCTTCTCCTCCTCCTCCTCCCCCTCCTCCTTCTTTTTTTGGCAAGGCAATGAGGGTTAAGTGACTTGCCCAGGGTCACACTTCTAGTAAGTGTCAAGTTTCTGAGGCCAGATTTGAACTCAGGTCCTCCTGAATCAAAGGCCAGTGCTTTATCCACTGCACCACTGAGCTGCCTCTTCCAATCTTCTTTTAAAGTGTAACATGCAGTCTTTCACCCTTTATAATCTCTTAGTGAAAGCATTCTCTCATCTTCAACAATCAGCCTTATGAGAATAACTTTAGAGACTCCATCTCCTATATTTTCAGGTGCTTAAAAGACCTCAAATCAAGGAATCTCAGAGTTGAAAGAGACCATAAGGGCTATTTAGTCCAACCTGTATCTTGTTAAGGGCTAAAATTCTAGCTAGTCTGTCTAAAATATCTAATGAGTGGTCGCCAATAAATTATAAGCTTTAGCAATAGTTAGGCTTTTAAGCATTTATTAAGGAGAATAAGAATTTGGTAAAGAGAGAGAGAAAGGCCTAGATTCCTATCTATTAAAGGGAGAGCACATTTCTAGCTCCCTTCTCTGCCAGAGTCCCCAGGAAAGAGCATCAGAGCGAGCGCCAGTCTCTTCCTTCCTCCTCCCACTAGCCCGGTCACTTCCTGACGCCAAAGAAAAGACTCCTGGTCTTGCCCTCAAAGACCTTTGCTTCATGGGCGGAACTCTTCTACAGTAAGTCTCCAGCAGGTGGCGTTATTCTAATAGTTACAATCTGTATAAGAATCCTCATGTCAATATGCTGAAGTAATTGTACAATCTTCCCACGAAGACCTGAAGTGAAAGATGACCACCTCTGGAAAGACCATTCCAATTTTAGATTACTCTAATTGTTGGGAAACTTTTCTTTACCTTTAACCTACATCTGTTTCCCTATAACTTACACCCATTCCATCACCTTATTCTCAAAATGTTGAAAACTGAGCTCATCATTTCCCGCTGCCCACATACAGCCTATTCTCCATGCCCACTATTTCCATTCTGTCAGTTGTACTTCTGTTTGTATCTCCCCCTCTAGAGACTAAGGGTAGTTGAACAAGGAAATGTTTTCTTTTGTCTGGTTTTTAGAAAGAGGAAATTAGAATATGTTTAAAGATATTGAGGATTAAATCAATAACAAGAAAAAATGAAAATGTTGGAGAGGGGTGTGTTAAATTCAGAGATAGAGAGACCATCTTTTCTTTTGAGAATATAGGATTGGATAAGAGAATGGATGCAAGGTCAGGCATATGATAAGGGAGAGATGAGATTAGGCTAGCAAGACAAGCTCAAGCTAAATGATCTTGGTCTTGGTGAAATATGTCGGTGTTTTCAATTGTTAGTGAGAGAAATTTAGAGTAAAATTTAATGAAGATGAAAGAATCAGAGGATGAATATTAGTGAGCTTCAGTCAGTAGGGCTATTCTGTGGAGGTATTTTACTGTAGTAATTTATATTTGAGAAGTACTCATTAGGACACTGCTATTACCATTGCAGGAGTAGCAAATGAAACAGTTCTACTCAATTAATATCTCTTTCAAAATTCCATCAGTTAATAAATGTGGTCAGTGAACCCAAGTCCTTTCTAAGGAGGAGAATAAGTAAACCCATACCTGGACAAGAAAAATCTAATACAAATAATACTAGGCTCACTGGAAGCTCTCAAGTCAATACCAAAATCCTTAGTAATCTGATTTGCTTATCTTATCTGTATAGTATTTGTCCAGTATGTAATGCTCCTTCCCAGCATCACTTTCTCTTGAGATGAATTAAATCAGTGACCCATGTTGCCTCAGACACTTGTGTGACCCTGGGCAAGTCACTTAACCCTCATTACCCCTCAAAAAACCAAAAAGATTTGAACTCAGGTCCTCCTGAATCCAGGGCCGGTGCTTTATCCACTGCTCCACCTAGCCAGTTTAGAGGAATCTTTATGGAAGAGATGTGTTCAAAATGCCACTTCAGAAAACACTCTGGATTCAGATAAAGAGTAAAAGACACAATGTTTTCTAAGAGTGCTGGAGCAAAAGCTAGTGAGTTTGACCTGTTTTTTGTAAGGGGGTGTTAGCACAAGTAAGAATTAGCTGATCGTAATCCATTGTCACTACAGGAAAAACAACTCTGATTTCTGGAAGTAGTAATGTCTTCCTGTAATCCCTGCTACTGGGGAGGTTGGGGATGGTGGATTGCTTGACCTCAGAAGTTTTGAGCTGCAGCAGGCTAAACTTATTGGGTGTCTTCTTTAAATCTTGCACCAATATAGTGAGCCTCTGGGAGCAGGGAGGGCCGATAACTTGCCAAAGGAGAGGAGAACTGGCCCAAATTGGAAATGGAGCAGGTCAAGGCTTCCATGTTGATTAGTATGTGGTGAGGGCCATGAATGGCTACTGTATTTCTAGCCTAGACAGGAAGGGAGACCCAGTCTGAAAAAAAGGAAAAAAAAAAAAGAAAAGAAGCCAGGATACATAATAATGATAGTAGTTCGGTATATGACAAGGCTCATACTTCTTTATGGTTTGTTTTCAAAGCACCTTTGTCACATCAGTGCCAAAGGGTAGGAAGTACAGGTACCATTTTGCTCCTTTTGCAGATGAGGAAACTGTTACTAAGAGAATTGAATTAATAATGTTTGTAATAATAATAATAACTAGCATGTATATGGCATTTTATATTTTATGAAGTGCTTTATAAATATGATCGATCTAATTTTATCCAAAGCCCCGGAAAGTAGCTGCTACCATCACCCCCTTTTTGCAGATGAGGAAAATAAAGATGAAGTAAGTAGTTCTGACTCCTTTTATTTATACCACACTTATCACTCATGGCCTGCTCAAGGTGGGTCAGCAGCATCTTCTTTATCTATTAAGGATAGCATACCCTTTTCCTTTCTAAATAAACTTCTATACCACACAGCCTGCCTGCCTGGTGTTTTTTTTTTTTAAACAAACCTTTTTCTTTCTTTATATTTGTTATGTTGAGATTTGTAATTGCTTTCTTATTCTCCTGAATTAAACTCTCATTCACTCAATGTGTGTTCTTGTTTAAATGAATTTCTTTCTTATTTGAAATATTACCACAAACCACAAATAAGGGGTTCATATTATAGGAACAAAAAGAGTACCTTTACAGTAAGAAACCTTTTCCTTTGCTTTACAAAAAATGGGAGTAATGCAAAAAATGCGTGTCACACTTCATAGTGGTATACTGCTATCTATTGAAAGTTGGGGTCTTGGGGCAGCTAGGTGGCACAGTGGATAAAGCACTGGCCTTGGACTCAGGAGGACCTGAGTTCAAATCCAGTCTCAGACACTTGACACTTACCTAGCTGTGTGACCCTGAGCAAGTCACTTAACCCTCATTGCCCTGCAAAAAAAAAAAAAATTAGAAAGTTGGGGTCTTTCAATTTCTATAAGGTTTATGGTTCTGAATAAATATCGTGTTCTCATTTCTTTAAGATTTTTATTAGAAGTTTCAACACTAAGATTTGTATCCATATAAAAAACCCCAGCCATAAAAGATAAGAAGATAGGAATATTTCTGCATATTTCCTTCTCCAAAGTCCTATTCAATTAATTTAAACAGTGGAGCCCCTAAAATTGACCTCTGATGCTTCATTGTGACTCAAAGGTGACATTAGGTTCTTGAAGACTGAACTAACAGACTGTAAGCTCTGGCTGCAGGTATTATCAAACTGGAAAGGCTTTGGGTATAGGCCTAGTGACTATTTGTCATCCTAGGAACAGGTCAGATACATTTGGAGAGGTTTATTACCAGGATGGCGACAGGTTGATAAAATATTTTAGTCATAATTAACCATCTAAGGCAATCATGGGTTATAGTCTTTATTAGTGAAGATAAGATGAACACATTGATAAAATTACAGATCCTTGAAGAATTAAACAAGTAGACTGAAATAGAATGGTATCTTATTAATAATAATATTAGCTAACATTTACATAGTTCTTTAAGGTTTGAAAAGCACTTTACAAATATTATTTCATTTTATCCTCACAACAACCTTGGGAGGTAGGTATTATTATTATTATCACCCCCACCCCCATTTTTTTTTTACAGATGAAGAAACTAAGGCACACAGAGGTTAAGTAACTTATCCAGGATCACGCAACTAGTAAATTTCTGGGGATGGATTTGAACTGATGTCTTTCTGAATCTAGACTTAGAGCTCTATTCATTTCACCTTCTATCTCTTTAACTCAAATATTACTACAAATTCTTTTGAATTTTTCAGAAAGGATGAATCAAGTACAATGTGAATGAGTAGGCAAAGAGAAGTACTATTCTAATCTTAGAAGCAGATGAAACAATTGTACCTAGGCATTTTGTATTCCATATCTCTTCCTTCCCAAATAACCATACCAGAATGTTGGTGCCCTTGCAGAGTAACTCAGTCTATGGTATGAGATTTAAATCTATTTCCTAGTCAGGAGGTGATATAATTTTCATTTTAGACATGTAGCACTTTTTATCTGGTTAGGTACTGATTTATAAATTCCATGGCCCATATGTATAACAACTGAATGCCCACATTAGGGATTCAAAAGAACCATAAGATTTTAGAGCTAGAAGGGATCTTAAAGATAAACTTTTTTTAAAAATAATAAATTCACTTAGAATTTCCTCCAAGTTACATGTAAAAACAAATTTTTACATTGATTTTCTAAAACTTTGTGTTCCAAATTCTCTTCCTCCCTCCATCCCTAGGAAATTAAGCAATTCAATATAAGTTATACATGTGCAGTCATGCGAAACATATCCACATTAGTCAGGTTGTGAAAGAAAACAGACAAAATAACTTTAGAAAGAGGATCTAACAAAAAAAATGTTACTTCAATCTGTATTCAGATACCATCAGTTCTTTCTCTGTAGATGGATTGCATTTTTCATAAGTTCTTCTGATAGTATCCTGCTCATCATTTCTTTCACAGTTACTATTGCTAACTGTATTACCCTCCATCCTATTCCCTCCCCTTGATATTTACTCTATTTGATATCTTCTTTTACCCTATCCCTCCTCAAAAATGTTTTCTTTTTACTGCCCTCTCCTCCAATCTGCCCCTCCCTTCCTTCACCTCTCCCCCCTTATCCCCTTCCCCTGCCATTTTCCCATGGGGCAAGATGTATTACTATACCTATGTGAGTGTGTATATTATTCCCTCTTTGAGCTGATTCTGATGAAAGTAAAGCTCACTCACTCCCCCACTCCTTCCCCATCTTCCCTTCCATTCCATAAGCTTTTTCTTGTTTCTTTTATGTGAGCTACTTTACCCCATTCCACCTCCCCCTTTCCCTTTCTTCCAGTGCATTCCTCTCACCCCTTAATTTTATTTTAACGATGTCATCATGAGACATCTAGGTGACTCAGTGGACGAAGCACCAGCCCTGGACCCAGGAGGCCCCGAGCCCAAATCCGGCCCCAGACATAAGGCACCCCACCCTGCCTGCCCCACAAAAAGCGGGGAATAAACAAAAAATAAATTCTTTACAGATATAATCCCTTCATATTCAATTCACACCTGTGCCCTCTGTCTAAATATATTCCTTTCCGCTGCCCTAACACTGAGAAAGTTCTTATGAGTTAGAAGTATTAAAGATGAAGTTTTATGGAATCTTTCTTTCCAGGTAGTATTTTGTTTTGTTTTTAACCCGGGAAATATACTATTTTGCTATACTAATTAACATTCTTTTAAAAGATATTGGATAAACTACAAATTGATTCTATTAAAAAACTATAGTCATGGGGCAGCTAGGTGGCTCAGTGGATAGAGCACCAGCCCTGGATTCAGGAGGACCTGAGTTCAAATCCGGCCTCAGACACTTAACAATTACTAGCTGTGTGACCCTGGGCAAGTCACTTAACCCCAATTGCCTCACAAAAAAACAAAAAACTATAGTCATTCAGGCAGCAAAGAATTATTGAATATATACTGTGTGCTTTGGAGAGGCCCAAAGAAATTTCTTCTCTTGAATTTGTAGTGCAGTTGGAGAGATAATTTACTGTACTATATTGTACTAGATTTGAATGTCTAGAGAATAGTAACAAGTTTACAAAATGTTATTTAAAGCATTTATATACTTAGGGTCAAAATGTAGGGGAGTGACGGAAATGGCATGGAGTTAGGGAAGACTTCTTGGAGGAGATGACTGTGTAGGGACATGGCTGTATTGGGTGGGGTATTCATATTGGGACAATGAGATGCAGGCCTATGTTTGTAGGTAAAGAGAATTGATCCAAGATGTGTTGTTTTAACATAAATTTGGGGGCATTGTTTTTACAAAAATGTGGATGATTAAATACTTTCTAGACCTTGCTAAAATTGATCAAAGATTTCTATAAAAATGATTTTTTTCTGAAACTGATTTTATGATAGTCTTAGAATGGTTGTTGTTTTGTTTTGTTATCAAGAGGTAAAAGGTGGGCATTTACTGAAATTAACTGAAGAACCCTATTCTATGAGCATTTATTGAAAGATTGAGATATTAGAAAAATCCAGTAGGAACATTCAGCAATCTTTGTAGCCCAAGATGCATTTTTATTATCTCTGTTTTCATCTTTCCTTCCCTTGGTCCTGAACATATCCTTCATTATTTGTTTGCTGGAGTTGCCCATGGTTGAGAATTATGTTCAGTTTACAACTGTAAGCTCATAGGCTCTCTGGAATAATGTCAATATAAAATTTCTTCCATGAGGCACAGAACAAATTTTAGAAGCTGTGGGATAAAGAGGAAATATTTCATTTTGACATTTCAGGTAGGTTTTTAAAGTACCTGATTCCTTTTCTTTCTTTTTTTCATGCCAGTGAAGGACTTTATCATTTCCTACATCTAAATTATTATTTTATTATTAGAAAGTCTGGCATTTATTAAAAAGCACCAGATCTGAATGCCTTAAAAAACCCTATCCAATTTAAGCCTTGCTTATTCAGAGGAGGACAAGGGGGGCAGGGCTGGGAAGATTTCTTCTTGAAATAGCAATTAGGGGGCAGCTAGGTGGCGAAGTGGATAGAGCACCGGCCCTGGATTCAGGAGGACTGAGTTCAAATCCGGTCTCAGACAGTTAACACTTACTAGCTGTGTGACCCTGGGCAAGTCACTTAACCCCAATTGCCTCGCCAAAAAAAAAAAAAGAAAAGAAAAGAAATAGCAATTAGGGAGGTAAGTGAAAATTCTGTTACCCTTTCTTTTATCCTTTAGTTTTACTGTTCTTTCTCCACAAAGGAGACCTCATGTGTGTATGTGTTCCTGTGACTGCACTGTGAAAAGTGCATATGCAGTTGGTTTATACAATTTGGATATACATGCACATTGTTTTTACTTATTTTTTTAAAAAAATATATTTTCATTTGCTTCTGGGACCTTTTAGTGATCTACTAAAACTAGACCTCATCAAAGCCTACAATAAATCTTTAGAGGTTCTGAGCCAGGTTTGTTTTAGATCAGGAAAATAAGCAATATGTAAGAAAAATATTAAATCTGAAGATATGAATTGCCCCTGACTGTGAGATGGTGCTAAAGAGATTTCCTTTCCAGCTTAGTTGAGAGCTTCTGTTGTGACTTGGAAAATTAAGCATTTGAGAAGGTCTTTCATTTTCTATTTAATATGTAAGTAAAACTTAGGTACTTTTTTAAAAAAAGGTTAGTTTTATCTTAGTATGAGTTTGATTTTGAGAGTTAAAATCTTTTTGAGAAGGAATTAGCTTTTAAACAAATATGTTTTTCCATTTTCTTGTGGTGATTTGAAGGCTAAATTTAAGGAAAATTAAAATTAATTACACCAGCAATGTTATCATTTTCCCTACATAAGGAACCCCATAATTGCTTTAAGCATATTTATGTTTGTATGTCTTCTCTCCCCCAACTAGAGTCCAAATTCCTTGAAAGAGGGAGCCATCCCTTATTCCTTTATATCTATCCTCCATGTCTTGCCTTTGTGTTCTGTAGAATATAAGTGCCAAGTATCTGGTAGGTATTTAATAAATGTTTATTGATTGACTAGTAATTGATTAATGCATGTTTGTCAAATGGTATCAAACTACATGTATTATCATCATATTTTATTGTCTATTGCCTACGGGCAATAGTAAAACTATTTGGTTGCATATTCACCTCCATAATATGGCCTGGGCCTCTTTCTAGTCATCTAAACCCACCTTGCACTGATGCTAGTAATAACAGCTAACATTCCTATAGTATTGTAAAATTTACAAAGAGCTTCACACCCATAATTTCATTTGATGCTTCCAGCAACCCTTTGAGGTAGGAACTATTTTGATCCCCATTTTGTAGATGAAGAGAACAATGCTCAGAAGTTAAATAATCTCCCCACAATTCCATAGACAGCATCAGAGGCAAAATCTGAACCCACTTCTCTCCTGTCTTTAAGTTTAGTACTCTTCCTACTCTATTACTCCCCAACAGGAAGCCATAGTTTCAACCAAGCCAATCTCATAATTATGCATGCTCACATATTTTCCTCACCAGTAATAGTTTTCTTTTTCTCCTCTGCCTATCCAAATCTATTCTACCAATGTCTGGTTTTACCCCTTTTGAAATGGCATTCAATTGGCAGGAAGGAGAATAGCTTCTCCCTCTTCATCCTACCTTTTGCTTCAGTGTTAGGAAGCACATTCTTTAAAAATTGAAGGGTTTTTTTGAACTTTAAATTCTTCCCTGTAGCAATGTTCACTGTTTTGTTTTTCCCCATTCGTTCCTTAAATACTAATATGCTTATATTCAATTGCTCCTCCTTGGCTTAGAATCAGAGAATTTGAGAAGGGGGAAGCATTTTTGATCATTTAGTCCTATATCTTTATTTTAGAGATGAGGAAATTGGGTCAAATAGTAGTTTGCCCAGGGTAACAGTGCTAGGTAGTGCTACTACAGATGGAACTAGAACCTAAGTGTCCTGACTGGCCTATCTTCTCTATCTTTACATGTCATGAAAGAGAGGCAAGTGTCTGGAGTGGGTGACTCAATATCTAATTTTTTTCAGAAAAGAAATTAGGAGAGATGGATTAAAGACTTTAGGATAATTTCCTTTAGTAAGAGAGAAAGCTAAGGCAGATGAAGTTCAAATACAGAATGTAGTTTTTGTTTTTAATCTTTCCAGAAGACAAAAGGGAAAAGATGCCCATTATATCTGGAGGAAATTATATTTAACCCTTTAGTAACAAAGTCACTAATCATAAGACTTACTAGACCCTGGGAGGGGTATTTATATATTTGGCCAGCTCTAAGGAGAGATTGAAATATAACTTTCTTGGAACAAATGAAGCCCCTCTTTGAAATTGAGACCTGGACTAAGTGTCTCATTGCCCTTCGAATCCATTATTTGTAGAACCTGTCAGTTATATTTAAGGACCCTTTTGTGGCTGGAAGGGCATTACCTCATAGTGAGTGCTTAGTAAATGCTTGTTGGACTGGATTGGGTGGAAATTATCTCTTAGAATTTGTTGGACTTTTAATTTTGTATGTATATTGGGGAGGGGAGGGTAATCATGTTCCCTTAGAAGAAGACCCTAAACCCCAGAAATGAAAAGATTCAGTTGTTAAGCTGAAGAACTTGGCAGTTATGTATCTACATTTTTCTTAAACAGAAAGTCAACTCTGTCCAAAAACTTTATAATAGAAGGCCATACATAGATGAGACTTCAAGCAGCTTTGCTCTGAGCATAAACAGATGCCAAGATGGAATTAAAAAAAATTCCAGAGTCATTACTAAGGCTACACTTTGTGAAAGATATAATTATGTTATAGCTCATTTGTATTTTAACACCTGTTCTTCATGCTTTGGAGTGTGCCTCACATAATGACATTGTATGCTTCTTCCCCTTGATGGTACCACTAGGAAGAAGGCATAATTATGTGCTAATGTTGATCTCAGTAAATATATGTGATGCTTTTAGTCTTTTAATATCATGTTCTTATTTCTTTGAAACCCTCTATTATCAAAAGAGAATAAATCCTACTTCAGGTAAGGGTTAGCTCAGTATACAGGTACTTTTGTTTTTTTAGTTCTACCACATGAACTTCATCGATATCATAAAGAAGAAATAGGTATGAGGATGATTTTCATTTTATGAACATCTTGATGGCTAGGAGCTATGTTAATAATATTACTTAATTATATATGTACATATATATGCATATATAAACCTAATTACATTATAAATATTACCTAATTACTACTATACCTAGTAGTTTTATACTATATTATAGTATATGGTGGCACTTTTCAAACTTTTTGGTCTTAGGACCCCTTTATGCTCTTAAATATTTTGAGGGCCTCAAAAAGCTTTTGTTTATGTGAATTATATCTATTGATACTTAGCACATGCGAAATTATTTATTAAGATATTTATCTTCATGTTATTAAAGGGATAGCTAGGTGACATGGTAGATAGGGCATTGGTCCTAGAGTCAGGAAGACCTTTATTTAAATCTGTCCTCAGACAGTTGACCCTGAGCAATTCACCTAACCCTGTTTGCTAGTTTCCTCATCTGTAAAATATAAAAGGAAATGGCAAACCACTCTAGCATCTTTGCCAAGAAAACCCCAAATGAGGTCATAAAGAGTCAGACATAACTGAAATGACTGGACAAGTGTTAGAAAAATAATTTTGACCTCATAGACCCCCTGGATGGGTCTCAGGGGCTCTTTGTAGTCTCTGGACCACACTTTGAGAAACCACTGGTATATGGCATAGTAGAAAGTATGCTGGACTTGTTCCTCCCTCTTACTATCACGCTGAGCAAGTTATTTAATTAATTTGAGCCTTAGTTTCCTTATTAGTAAAATGGGTGAAATAATGTTGCACTGTCTATCTCTCAGGATTATTGTGAGGAAAGAGTTTTGCAAACATTGAAGTTCCATATAAATGTGAATTATTGTTATTATTGTTGCAACTGAAAGCTCTTTTTCAGTCTACAAAATAAAAATATAGGCCAATTAAGTGTTAGAGCCCCTCAGTTTATTTTAATCGTAACGCTAGTGAATCAAAAGTCATTGCTTCCTAAGATTGTTTATATTTAGCAACTCATGAAATATATCTGAATTTCTTTATTCTCCTGAACTAATACCCACAATACTTTTTTTTTAAAGGGATACAGATTTAGGAACTGGTCTTGTATAATCTCAAAGCTAGCCAAATTATGTTTTATCATGATTTGTATTATCATTTGATAACAAGAAAAGTGCATAATTCCTATTTGGTTAATCGGAAATATGAAAAAAGAGAATGTAGGAAATAATACCTTCCCTGAAACATTTAGGAAGATAAAATTTTAAAAAGATGATTTCTGCTATTGGGGAATAACCTACTGGGGATTGCCAAAAAATGGATGTGTGTCCCCAAATCCATGTCTATCTTTAAGCCTCTCTAGAATTAAATTTCTTGCTTAGCACAGTATAACTTTTATCACCCATAGACATGGGGGTTTTAATCAACCCATATAAAAATATTTAGTCTTTTAATTTGGATGATTTGTTCTTTGGTGAGCCTACTATCAGCCTTCTCCTTCCCTCCCCTGAAGAGTACAGTCATGTGAGAAGATCTTTGCTGTCTTCTGTCTAGAAAGAAAGTTCAGGTCAAATCTATGGGGTATAGAATGATCTGGGCCTGACCCACTTCTGAGGTGAGACCTCCCCCCACCATGTAGAGATGTATAGTCTCCAACCTTCATGCTTGTGGCCCCTATGAATAACCAAGGGAATTTCTAGGGCTGTCATAGAGATGCTCAGCAGAACAGGACTGTTGACACATTTTTATCACTTCATTGAACACTTCTAACAACTCTAGTAGTTAAAGGACATTGTTTAGAAAAGATTGTAGTAAGTAATTCCAGCAGTCGCTTTTTATAAGCATATATATTGTTCATCGGTATAAATAATTTCAAGTATTCTTTGGTCGGTTTTCAAATTTCACTACTTCAAAAACTTTTTGATTTCATGAGGAGTGATTCCTTTACCAATGAAAACTGCATGCCTTAGTAGATGGTTAAAAAAATTGTTGGAAATAAAAATAATCATTAGCTGGGAGCCAGCTTGATGATGAGCTTTAATGTGTTTAGGCTAAATTTCTTAGGACAGATAAAATCTGTAGCCTGTCTTGTAAAGGGACTCCATTGTTATAGTCTGAGAATCCAGGATAACTTCCACTCCTTTGGCACTGGAATAGGCTCGCAGGGGAAGGAGTTTCTGTTTGTTGGGTTTTTAATGGTCATACTCACATTCATCCCTGAGAACCCAGAAAAACAAAGTGTTTACATAGCAAAATTCTGTAGACATATTTTCACAGAAGCATTGCCATATATGAGAGATTTACAAACCTACTGGAGGTAAGAGAGGCCAAGTGAATCTCCTGTTATGCAGATGACCCTGATGGCTCTGGTTGTACCCCATAGTCATTCCTTCCCCACCCCCCACTCCCAGGTTTAAGAGTGCTCAATCATCTTCTCTAATGTTGAATAATTAAATGATCAAAAAACCCAATCCTACTGAAAAAGAATCCATAAAATGAATTGGGGCCAGGAAATCGTAGATTTTTGCCTAAGAGACAAAATGAGTAATGACATACTCTTCTGCCTGTTGTTTATGTCATCAGGAGTCAAGAACTCTACATAATTTAGCAGTGTAACTTCCAAGAAGAGGCCAGATACTGCAGATAAATTTAGCCTATTTTAAGGTTAGATAAATTCAGCCTATTTTTATGGGCAGGAGGAATTTATCACTGAAGTGTTTCTTGATAAGATTCTTCTTAGCCCTAAACTGTAATCCTGGAAGTAGAACCATTTTTCACTTGCTAGGGTGGGAAGAAGAAAGGATCATACAAATTGTAGAAATCTGTGGCTATGTTTTTTATTTAACCACCAAATTGATCACTCCCAAGCAATCATTTTCATTCCTACTATCTGGCTGTGTCTGTGGACAAGCCAAGTCAAGTAAGTCAACAAGCATTTATTAAATGTCCACCATGTCACTCAGTCAATAAACGCTAAGATCCTACAATGTGCCAAGCACTGTGCTAAAACTCGGGGATTAAAAGAAAGATAAAAGACAGTCCCTGTTCTCAAGGGCGCAATCCATATCAACCACCTGATCAAAATCTTGGTAGCTTTTGATTGACCTTTAGGACACTCTTCTTCTTTCCTTAATGAGTTCAGTGCCTGGCTCAGTCATTCTCTCCTCCTCAACTCTTGCCCTCAAACTAGGTGACTTCAGCATGCACATCAATACTCTCTCAAACACCCTAACCTTACCGTTAACCTCAACTCACTCCTTTTCCATGACCTGTTCTTCCACACCACCTCCACTGAACACAAAGACAATCATATCCTTGATCTTGCTGCCACATACAAATGCACCACTTCCATATTCACAAACTCTGAAATTCCTGTATGTTATTCAATCTGTTGTCATTCTACCTCTCCCTTTGCTTTGCAACCCCAAACCCTACTCTGCTAAGCACTGAGGATACAAAGAAAGGCAAAACAAAACAAAACAAAACCCAAGCCAAAAAGCAAAAACAAACAAACACCCAGCCACTGCTTTATAGGAATTAACAGTTTAATGGTCAATGTAGGGTTAATCATTAAGAAAGCTAAAGAGACCGAATTGAAAACACTAGCATTTAGGATTTTTTTGGCAAGGATACTGGAGTGGTTTGCCATTTGATCTTCTAGCTCATTTTGAAGATGAGGAAATAGAGGCAAAAATGATTGAGTGACTTGCCCAAAGAGTGTCTGAGGCCAGATTTGAACCCAGGAAAATGAGTCTTCCTTACTCCAGGTCCAGCACTCTATCCACTTTGCTACCATGATTTTATTTGTGTTTCTACTTGGCCTTTGTCTTTAAATAGTCATAATTCTTTGCCACATATCCATGGGGTCTATTTAATTGTCTCTCTCCTGGTCTTTTTTGGCTCTTCCAATTTTCTCTGGAGACATAACAACCATAATTAGACAAAGTGTTCCAGGAATTCTATGAAGAAGGTTTTGTCTAACCATAAGAAAGTTGTGTAGCTTAGAGGAAAACATTGAATTTGGAGTTAGGGGACCTGCATATCAGCCCCTGTCTGTTCTTTACTACATGTGAAATTAGAGGAGACCTCTGTTCAATTATCTGTAAAAAGAAGAGGGTAGATTATATGACTTATAAAGGTTTTTCCTAACTCAAAATCTCATGATTATGCTTGTCTTTTGGACCATCCAGTTGTATATTGGGTTGAAGTCATAGTCACAGAATGTCAAGGTTAGAATTTAGGCCAGAAGGGCAGCTAGATGGCGCAGTGGATTGAGCACCGGCCCTTGGATTCAGGAGTACTTGAGTTCAAATCCGGCCTCAGACACTTACCACTTACTAGCTGTGTGACCCTGGGCAAGTCACTTAACCCCAATTGCCTCACAAAAAAAAAAAAAAGAATTTAGGCCAGAGATCTTCTAGTCCCATCCATTCCTGAATAGAAATCCCCTCTAAAATGTGGTCATCTAGACCAGTGGTATCAAACCGAAATAGAAATGGATCCCCACTAGCACATTGCTATAGAAAACCACAAATTAACATTATTTCTTTTGTTTTGTTCTGTTTTGGTTTTTGCAGGGCAATGAGGGTTAAGTGACTTGCCCAGGGTCGCACAGCTAATAAGTGTCAAGTGTCTGATCCGGATTTGAACTCAGGTCCTCCTGAATCCAGGGGGCGAGCGCTTTATCCACTGTGCCACCTAGCTGCCCCCCAAATTAACATTATTTATGTTATATTATATTTGTATTTATTTTGTTAAATATTTCCCAATTATATTTTAATCTGATTCCAGCCACATAAAGGAGTTTTGCAGGCCATATACTGCCCTTTGACATTTTGACACCTGATCTGGGACCTGCTATAATTTGGAGGTGGTATATTCTGTAGGCGGTATATTCTGTAGGCAACTGATTCCACTTTGCTCCAGTTTGTTAGGGAATTTTTTCTTTGGGGGAGTAATTGACAATAGTAAATTGAAAGTTCTTTGAGGGAACAATTTTTCCTTTGGGGGGGCGGTTGGCATCAACACTAGCATGATGCCTTCATATATAGTAAGGTCTCATTCAATATTTTAAAAGTTAAATTTAATGATTCTAAAAATTCCTTTATTGGGGAGGGATACCTCAAAACTCTTCATTGTATGAATACAATCGGGTTGTGTTTTCTTTGTATTGAAACTCATTGCTACAGTTTTGTAAAGTGTCAGGAGATGTTCTCAAATTTTATTTCTATTAATTTGGTATTTCATTACCCAGAAGACTTTGCCATATATGAATTTGCTAGTTTCATTGCATATTTACTCCAGGTTAAGTGAGAAAAATTAAGGTGTTTCGGAATTGGACTTCAGTGAATTTCACTCTTAATTCATCTTCATCCAGAGACATGCCATTTATCCCTACATTTCCTATGACTATTGTCATTTTTTATGGCAAAGCATTCCACCAGTCCTATAAAAATTTACTTATGTGCGAATGCATATATGGATTTTAAACAGCCTGGATATGGAAACTTGTCAAAGGCTTTTTGTGCATTTCTAAATTTACCACACTATAATGTCACTTTTTATTATACTATACAGGACACTATGCTAAAGCTTATGGATACCAAAATAAAATAAGACATAAGCCCCTACTTTTAAGAAATTTATAGAAATAGGACATGCAAATAACATATAAAGCATAATATGATACATTCAAAGGAGAGCACCATACAAAGATCAGTCAGAAATTTAAGGAGAGATCATTTTCAACAGTGGTGTACAAAGAAAGACTTATGAAAGTGTTTGATATCTGAGCTTGACCTTGATATTTCAGCATGTGGAGAGGACAGTGAGGAATATGGTGGTGAGAGTCTATTACAAGCATGTGGGCAACTGTGTGAGAAAAGGCATGAAGAAAAAGGAAGTAAGTGTGGTAAAATAATGGAATTTGGCAGACTGATTGGGATGGATCACACCTCTCCTGTCCTGAGTGACTATGCTGCTGATGTCAGCAGGAGAAACCACTCTCCACGGACAGTTTTGAAGGACCTCCGTTTTTGGGGGAGGGAGAGTAAATGATCGCTGAGGGGAGCTCAGTCTCTTTCTGGTCTCAGTCTTTTTCCGGTAGAGTGAGCTGGCGGTAGCAGAGGAGAGAGATGTTTTTCTTGGCAGTTTGTCCTGTGGGCCCTGGCTGCATAGCTGTTTCCCATTGAAGCTATGGACCCCAGGTGGTGAGTTAATAAACAAGCCCGGCTCTTTTGAATTGGCTGAGCTGGAAGCAAGTTTGGGCATTGTATGGGTTTTGGTTAGAGTTAGGAGGATTATCCATTTTCCTTTTTCCCTATTCCCTTGTCTTTGACTTTATTAATTTCACCTTTGCTGTTTATTTTATTCCCATTAATAAAGTCTGATTCATTTGTGGAAATGAAGCTGTTAGGCTCCTTTCTTGTTGGACTGGGAGAAATATCTAAAAAGGCAGTTCAGAGGGGAGGGATCTTTGGACCTAGAGGTCCCTCATTATTTTTGGAACCCCAATATTACGGCAAGCCACCCAATTAACTCTCTACATATTAAATTTGGCCCCCACATAAGGACAAGGATGGTCTGGGTATATAAAAAGTTAACTGGAGTGTAGACTATGTTCTTTCCCACATGTATATTATAAACCTTCAAGTAATTCTATAGCTATCATGGCACAATTTTTCTTTATAAAAATCATGTATCTCTTTGCCCCAACAGAATTATACTTCTTTGAATTTCTTGTACTATCCGTTATCATCAATTCTAACAGTATGCTTGGCATGGACAGGAGATCCCTATGGTCTCTAGTTCCCAGGGTTTCTTTGGAGACTTTTCTCATAATAAAGAGGACTTATGGGGGCAGTCCATTAGTCATATGGGCCACTGGTCATTTGTATCCTTTGCTTATATATTTTAGCTCATAGTTTCATTTTGAGTTCCCTACAAAAACTCTGATGGATGCCTTCTGGTTTTCATTTTTTTTTCTCACTTTGTCAATTTAGTCTGAGCCATCTTTTGTGATTATTGCTATGAGGTTCAATACATTTTCCTTGTCTGCTATGAAAAATGATTAGGAAGTGGGAAAATCACTAATGTCTTTCTTGATAAAAACTGAAGCAAAGAAGTCATTGAGATTCTCTTGCCTTTTCTTACCTTTTTCATCATGAAAATTCAGGAACCCCACCAAGGCCTTGTTTTATATTTTTGTTAAATAGGTTATTTCAGAATCCCTTATCATTAGCTTATTTTTTCTTGGGGAAAATGTTGTCCCTTAGTGAGGGAAAGCATGCTTTAGTTTGTTTCTTTATACCTCCCATACCTATAAGTATTCTTTATATTTCCTAGGGTAGCTTGCAAAACTTAATTATTATGACTTCAAGAAAGCTACCTATTCCCCAAAAAGAGCCTATTGACAAATAAGGAACATTTAGGATTGCATGCTATAGAATGTTAGAAATGGCAGAGATCTTAGAAATTATATCAAGTCAAGCCCTCTCATGATAAAAAAGTGAGTTGCAGAGAATTGAAGAGATTTTCCCATGAATAAGATAAATACTACTTTAAAATATTTGAAAAGTATAGTATCTAGTTCCTGCTCTCTTTTAGCAAAGCAAATGATGGATTTTACATGTGCAAGATTAGGATAATAGCTATAGAAATGAAATTCCACAGAAAGATTATCAAAAATTAGAAAAGGGAAAAGGGCCTATTTATAAAAAATATTTCTAGTAGCTCTTTTTCGTGGTAGCAAAGAACTGAAAATTATGGGGTTGTCCATCAATTGGGGAATGGCCGAACAAGTTGTGGTATATGATTATGATGGAATACTATTGTACTATAAGAAATGATGACAGAATGGTTTCAGAAAATCCTAGAAAGACACATGAACTGATGCAAAGTAAAGTTTGCAGAACCTAGAGAACATTGTACACAATAACAACAATATTGTACAATGATCAATTGTGAATGACTTAGCTATTCTCAGCATTACAATGATCAATGATAATTCTAAAGGGCTCATGATGAAAAATGCTCTCCACCTCCAGAGAAAGAGATGATGGAGCCTGAATGCAGATTGAAGCATACTATTTTTTACTTTATTTTTTTCATGTTTTTTTTTCAGTCTGTTTTTTCTTTCACAGTACAACTAATTTGGAATTGTGTTTTGCATGACTGAATACGTATAACCTATATCAAACTTTTTACCTTCTCAGGGAGAGAGGAGAGGAGGGAAAGAGGAAGAGAATTTGGAACTCAAAATTAAAAAAAAAAATGAATGTTAACAATTGTTTTTACTTGTAATTTGGAAAAATATTTTAAAAATCAGGAAAGATAAGGACTGATCAAATAAGTAATCAAGTGAAATATTTTCCACTATCACAAGCACTATAGGGAAAATGCAGTGAAAGTGGTAATAGTATGTTAAAAATGGAATGGAGAAGGAAAAAGTACAAGGGGGAGGTGTGGCAGAGAAAGTTGAGTCACAGATTGAGAGGGGTTACCATGCTGTTGGGGCTGCTTTGCTTGCTTGATAGATGACAAGAGAGTTCCTGGAGATTGTACTTGCCAGCAGGGAGAGGGAGACCCACCTCTGCTGTTTTTGTGAGATGTCCAGGACCTTTACTTGTTCTTTCCTTGATGAGCACCTTGCAAAGAAACAGCAGAAGAAGCCAGTCTAAAAGATGAGGAGATTTCAAGAATGGTAGGAAGGAAACATAGGAAGTCACCATAGGAGAAAAATAATATGAAGGAAAAGGAAGTGAAAATAATGATCTTGAATAGGAAGGAATGGAAATCCTGGCTGGAGAAAGCCCTTCCAATGGTCTGATTCTTTTAACCAGAGGTTAAATTCAATTCAGCAAGCATTTATTAAATATCTACTATTAGGGGGCAGCGAGGTGGCACAGTAGATAAAGCACCAGCCCTGGATTCAGGAGGACCTGAGTTCAAATTCGGCCTCAGACTCTTAACACTTACTAGCTGTGTGACCCTGGGCAAGTCACTTAACCCCAATTGCCCCACAAAAAATATATATAAGTCAAAATATCTACTCTGAGACATTCCCTTTTCTAGGCACTGAGAATACAGAGGCAGAAATGAAAGAGTCCCCAACCTCTGGGAGCTTACATTCTACTGTAGGGAAACAACATGTCTATAGATTAGTAGGTCACTAACTCAAAACCACGAAAATATTATAAAAGCTCTTGCTGCCTGGGAATGAAGTTCTAGAGAAATCAGAGAGTACAAAATGAATAGATTTTTAGGTGACCTTAAAAGAGCAATTTGCATATGCTTCATAGCCCACTTGCACATGAATAGATTTGTAATGTTTTTTCATGAAGTGCTAACATGCTGAATATCTTTAGGAAATGTGGCCTCCTGAACTATAAGAAAAGGCAAGAATTCCAAGTTGCCTTCTGACTTCTGTGGTCTGTTTTTCTTAAGTCACTTCTGGTCTTATGTAGCCATTTAAAAACTGAATAAAGATGAACAGGGGTGGCATCTCAGGACATTTTCATCTTAGCACTTAGACACTTAATAAGTATGCAATAAATGGTTCCTATTTGACTGATAATGACTAGAAGTAATAACTTTGTATGCTGGATAGGACCTATTTTGAGAGGAATTAGCTCTGATAGCGTCTAAGCAGTAAAAGGCAGGAAGCTAAAATGTGTCCTATGCAAGGTGAGTGTAAATTGTTGGCAAGGGATCAGGATATGCTTTGGGGAACAGAATTTTGAGCAAACTGAGAATTCCTAGTTCTAAAAAATGTGCATCAATTCACATTTATTGAGCAAAATATTGTAGTGAACATTGTTGGAATGGAGTAGGGAAGCAATACAAATGGCATGGAAGGCATGGTCTCTACCCTTAAGGACCTTCTATTCTAATTGGGAAGACAGAACACGTATATACAAAACAATTGAAGGATGCTTTAATAAAACGAATTATATAATGCAAGTTTATATAGGACAAACTAAGTATATAAGTGCTGAGTGGACATGGGAGAGCAATGAACAGAATCAGATCAATTATGGAACACTTTCTGAAATAGGTCAATTTTTGAGCTGGATTTCAAAAGGGAAAGGAAAAAAAAATTTGGCCAAAAAAGGGAGGAAAACCCATCAAGTTGACAAAGATGGAAAAGAGAAAAATGACAAATATTAGAAGGATTCTGACAGAAGAGTCATGGTAATACACTATTGATGGATCTGGGAGGAAGCAATTTGGAATGATTCCCAAAAAGTTATTAAATTGTGCTTACTCTTTCACCCAGAAATACCATTACAAACCCTATACTCCAAAGATCAAAGAAAAAGGAAGTGAATCCATATGTACAAAGATATTTATAGCAGCTTTTTTTTTTGTAATGGCAAGGAATTGTAAACTAAATGGGCACCCATCAATTGGGCAATGGCTAGACAAATTATGGTATATGAATGTAATGGAATACTATTATGCTAAAAAAAATGATGAAGAGGGAAACCTGGAAAACCATGTCAATTGACAGAGTAAAGTGAGAAGGACCAGGAGAACGGTTTATACAATGGTAACATTATAGAGGAAAAGAACTTTGAAAGGCTTTAGCATCCTAACACAATGATTAAACTGTGAATGTAACAGATTAAAGAACAAATACAACACCCACCTCTTCCCATAGAAGTGATGGATTTTTTTTTTTAGTGAGGCAATTGGGGTTAAGTGACTTGCCCAGGGTCACACAGCTAGTAAGTGTCAAGTGTCTGAGGCCAGATTTGAACTCAGGTACTCCTGCCTCCAGGGCTGGTGCTCTATCCACTGCACCATCCAGCTGCCCCAGAAGTGATGGATTTAAAATGAAGAATAAGATATAATTTTGGACATGACTAATATGGTAATCTGTTTTATTTGACTATGCATATTTATTAGGAGGGCTTGACTTTTCATTTATCTTTATTATTCAGCTGGCATGGAGCAATAGGCAGAGACAATCAATACTAGTAAAAAAAGAAAAAAGAAAAAATTAAAAGAAGTGGGGATGGTATTATATATGAAGGAAGATAGAGGCAAGGATAATGTTCTATGGCTGAGATAGTCAAATGGATGCAGAGATAATAAAATGTAAAATTGGTGCTGTAGGGTGGCCAGTTGCTAGAGTACCTTGATTATCAGACAGCTGTGGATAGCTACTAGTGAACCATGGTAAGTAATTCAATTTAATTGAAAGATCATTTTTTTTTTTAGTGAGGCAATTGGGGTTAAGTGACTTGCCCAGGGTCACACAGCTAGTAAGTGTTAAGTGTCTGAGACCAGATTTGAACTCAGGTACTCCTGACTCCAGGGCCAGTGCTCTATCCACTGTGCCACCTAGCTGCCCCTTGAAAGATCATTTTTTAAGTACCTACTATGTGCAAGGTACTCAAAATAAAAAAAGAGAAGTCTAAGTAGGCACTATTCACAAAGTGAACTAACAACAGGGGGATCAGGAAAGGTTTCCTAGAGGAGGCATATGAGCTGAGCTTGGGGAGAATATAAGAATTCCAAGGAATGCCAAAGTTGGGAACAGCATGTAGGCTGGTTTGTCTCAAACAGAGAATTCTGGAAGGTGAGTCAAGCAAAACAAGTCATAAGGGTAACCAGCAGCTTGGATCCAAATTGTAAAGTGTTTTAAATACCAAGCTGAGTTTTTCTTTTGTCCTAGAAGCAATAATTAACCACTGAAGATTCGTGAGCAGACCAGACTGTTCTTTAGAGAGATGATTTTAGCCACGGTATAGATCATAGATTGAAGAGGTAACAGACTGGAGTGGGGGAAGGGGTGTCCAATTAGGAAGTCTTGAAATAGTCCAAGAGACTATCATGAGGGCCTGAAGTAAGGTGGCTGCCATTTAAGTGGAGAGAGGGGAATGTATATGAGAGATGTTGTGGTGATAGAATTGACAAGACTTAGCAACTCATAGGATGTACAAAATAAAGAGTAGAGTGCTAAGGATGATTCCAAGGTTAGGGACCTAGGTTACTGGAAGAACAGTTGTGCCCACCACAGAAACAGAGAAGTTTGGAAGGAGACCAGCTTTAGAGAAAAGATAATGAGTTCCATTTTAGATATAATGGATTTTATATAATACAATACAACGTACCTTTTCTTTTTCAATCTTCACATGACAAACCCTATCCCCACCTTCTTATAAGAATAAGGCAAGATTTGCCTCATTCTGTACTGAAAAAATTGAGGCTATCTGCAGAAAACTCCCTCTTTTCCGCCTCTCCTCATCTTACATCACTTAGATGTCTCCCTGCTTCACCTCTGTCTCAAATGTTGAGGTTGAGGAAGGAAGGCTAAGAGTACTTATGCTTTTTTATTGTGAGAATTCTTGTTTTAATGTCTGAGGAAGCACCAGTGGCCATGTTTCAGAGGCCCCCAACATCCATGAAGTAGAACCTGTTTGATTTTACTGATGATCTGACTCCACTATGTGATGATTAGAAGAAAACAAAATAGAAAAGATTAACTAATCAAAAACACTAGTTGGTAATAATATTTAGGAGAACCAAGAAGAGGATAATAAAATGCTCATTTTTTAAAATGGAAATTATCCTGATAAACAGGCCTTCCTTTTTTAAAATAGAAATTCGATGACCTCCTCTATTTTTCTAAGTATCCAGAATAAAATAAAAATAGAGGAAAGAATATAAAATTATATATTTATTATTTGATAATGGGCACACAGAGGACTTTTCTCTAGGTCACAAGTATGGATGTCAGACAATTATCCAGATGACTAAACACAATCCATAGAAATAAAAAATGTTTACGTAACCCATTTTAACTTGCCCCAGAGGGATATATTTCATTATGAAAATACTAGATAAGATACTGATAATTACCTGTGGTTATCAGCCCCTTGCTACTGACCTTCAAAGATTTTATTTTGCTAAAGCAAAATCTACTGCTGGCAATAGAGAATTTCCTTAAGTATTTCAGCAAACAAAGCACATATTTTCCTTCCTAAATGTAAAGGATATTGTGATTCTTTATTACAATTTACTTTTAAAGTTTTACAGTGTATTCTGTTTTTATTCATCTATTTCTTGTGGCATGTTTTATATTTAATTTTTTTTATAATGATTTTATTATATATTTTCTTTGATTAGGAGGTTCCCCCAACTACCCATATAATTATATACTTGAAATTATACATTTTATACAATGCTGTACTGCCATTAATAAAAATCATTCTTTTCTTTCCTCCTTAACTTAGGGCTTCTGATATCCTTTTGTTACCCATTAATAAAGAAATTTCACTTTATTTTATTTACTTATTTAAAAAATGTTCCCTGCCCATATCCCAAGAAGATTTGAGAGACAGTTTACAAAGTTAAAACACATACAAAATATAACATAGATCATGATCACACATTGTGGGAAGCAGTGTGGTACACTGGAAAGAAAACTGAACTTGAAGTCATAGGCCCTGCATTCAAGATCTTCTGCCAACTACTAGCTGTGTGACTTTGGGCAAGTCATTTATCCTCTCTAGGCTCTAGTGTCCTCATCTACAAAATGAGGATGTTGGACTGCATGACCACTAAAATCCTTTTTAGTTTTTTATCTATAATCAACTGTAAACTATAACCATAGGCATTCCTATGCCTACCCCAATGTATATAGTTGCATTTGTCATATCATCTATCATTCCTTCCTTCATTGTTTATGATATATCATCACATATGTGTTTTATGCACAATGGGAATTTAATAAGTGGTTGCTGAAGGAATGAAATAATGCTCTTTGGTAGGAATGAGGAGTTTCCCAAGTCTTTAGTCATATACAATGAAACCATAAATTAAATGAATTAACTTTCTTATTGTACACTCTATGAAATAAAATTATGAAATTTTTGTTCTGTTTACTCAGCAGCAAACACAAATTAGCAAATATTTATTGAGCCTTGACTATTGACAAAGCAGTGTGGGGAAGAGAATGAAGTACTAGTGTAAGACAGCACCCTTGCCCTGTAGGAATTTGTAATCTAGTTGGGAAGAGTGAACTAAAAATAGCAAAAAGAAACAGCAAATTTCAAATGAGTGGTATAGACATTAGCTGCTCCAGGAATCCAAAGGGACAAATTATTTAGCCACTTTACCTCTATGGTCAGAACAGACTTCGTGCAGTTTTTTTTTTTTCAACTGGTCCTTGAAGGATGGCTAGGAGTTGGAGAGGCAAAGAGAGAGGATAGAGCACTTTAAAGAATGTAGTCTAGTGGAAAAAAGCTAGAGGCAGAATATGAGACAAGTCATATTCTTGCTACATATTACTTGTGTGATCTTGGGCAAGTTATTACTTCTATAGCCTCAATTTTCCTTTCTGTAAAATGATTGTGTTGGACAAGATGACTCCAGGGCTTCTTTCTAGTTTTAGATCCAAGGTGACAAGACCCGCAGGATGGAATGGAAAGGGGGTAGATTGAAGGCAGGGGTGGAGATGTAGATTTAGAAGCTATTAATATAGAGGTGATAGCTGAATATATGGGAGTAGAAGAGATCTTTGATAGAGAATATGGGAGTCCTGAGTACTGAATCATATTTTATGGACCCTGAATCATGTTGGAAATTTTAAGTAATCAGCCCCTAAGCAAAATGTTATAAGACCAACAACTGAACTATGTAGCACTCTCCCTCATTAAAAGTGGGAGGTGATAAGGAGCCAGGGTTAGAACACTCCCTTTACTTTCAATTATAAAGGACAATCTTCCGTTCAGCAATTCACTGTGCTAGATGCTGGGGATCAAAGATAAAAAATACACACTTTGCCTTAAATTTGTTAATAGTGAAGTAAACAAACATTGATTAGGTAGTTAGTGTCTGGCTCCTACCTCAGGGAATGCAAATTCAAACAAAAAACCAAACAAAACAAGATCTGTCCCTGTTTTCAAGTAAGCTTATATTGTAATGGGAGAAGGCAACACACACAAAGGGTTTGAAAGGGGTGGGGAAGAGGTATATACCAGCAGGGTATGGTGGAGGAAGTCTGGAGAGAAGAGTAGAGGAAAATCAGAAGTGGAAACAGGAGAGAAATGAAGAAGAGAACACAGCTGATGGTTATTTCCTTAAAATTTAATCTATATAACATAAAGGAAGAAATGATGGGGACATGAAGAGATCCTTATATAGAGCTCTAGGAACATTTGATGGAGAGAATACTTTTAAATTTTGTTTAAGAATGATCCCTGAAATTAAAAAGCCAATGGAGACCCTTTATGAGGGAACATCCAAAGTTCCAAGAGGAATGTAAACATTACTTAGATACCAGGAAATGTTTCTTTGGGTGAAGCCAAATTGATGATAACCTCATCTGGAAAGACATCACCTTTTGAAGACTTTGAGTGACCTGCTAGGTGCTGACAAGGATTAATGGTTTAAAAGCAGAGGCCTTTATCACAGCAGGTCTCCAAAGTGCCAAGGTACCAATTGCTTTTAATAGTCTGCATATATAAAGTAACAAATCTCTTTCCTCAAAACAACCTACCATTATTTGTTTTTGTTGTTAATTTGTTAAACCCCAGGAGTGAAAGCAGTACCTATGTAATGTCTTGTACATTTGGATTTAATAGAAACCCCTTTATTGACCTCTTTGAATAGAAAGCAAAATACCCTTCTACCAAATAGAAATTTGCCTTTAGTAATTGTCCCTTCTGTTCTAAAATAGGAATTTGACATTTCTTAAGCCTTTAGTCAAATAAGGTTAGCCCACCAACTGGCTGAATTAGCAGATGTGTGTGGGTGGAATGTCTATTAATTTCCTTGTGATTTTTTCTGGTGCACAGAGCACAAATTAGACCCTGCTATTGTCTTAATTCTTCCGTTGAGGAATTTGATAGGGAAGATTTATAGGGGTATCAGTTTTCATGTGATATTAACATTTCTCTTGGCATTCTTGAATTCTCAGTTTTCCTTGTTAGTCTTTGTATAAAACCACACATCATCACAAAACCACTGAGTGGTGAGTGATTTGTATGGTGAATTATGGGGGTTATAATCATCCTCCGAGACATACCTATATGTTTTCTTATTTTGGAATCTTTATAATGATTTGTTCCCAGTGCACAATTAGTTTGACAACTGACACATCTATGGTCTGGTAAGCTCACATGGTTGTTCCAGCTTTTCATTCAAAGGTTTCGGGTAGCTATCAATAGCAGCATGGTCTTTCAAAATGGATTTATTGTATATTGGAGGAACATAAGCAAAAAGGAGCTCAGTAATTTAAATATTTTATGGCAGTGATATGTGTTTAAATCTATTACCAGTTACTCAATTAAATTTTTCTAAGTCATTTAGAAATTTCTACAGAAATTCATGTCTTGCTAATGGGAGTTGGAAGTTGAGGGAGAACAGTTCAATATTCATATAATAAGTATGAATCTATACAAATCAAGAGTTTTTTCAGCCATTTTGAGCTTGAGAGTGCTTATCCATGGTTGTGTTCCTACAATTTTTCCTCTCTATTTACTTTAGACCCTGATGCCTACACAAACACACAAACACAACTCTCCCCAGTCTTGAAACTATCTTCTATTTAAATGCTCACACTGAAAATATAACAGTTGGAGCTTGAAAGCTGGTATGAACTGGCTCCATAATCATTTTGTATGAAAAACAAAGTATGAAGATTAAGCATTTGCGAGCAGAATTACTACTGAAATAAATAAAACTATTATGTTAACTTGATATATAAGAATAACTAAAATGAATATAGTACTTCAAAATTTGAAAAGTTCTTTATGCCTGTTATCTCATTTGACCACCTGATTCAAATAATAAACCTGTGAAGTAAGTATGACAGGAATTGCCCCCTTTTACAAATGAGGAAAGCAAGGATCAGAGAGGAAAAGTGACTTGTTTATGTTCAACTAATAAATTTTGAAGTTCTTCATATAAGGCATTCATGGACATAAAAATATTTTATATTATTTTTACACAGCCCCATCAGGCATTTGTAGAGTTCAGAAGGCAAAAGGGAAGGACTTTGTAGGGAAGAGAGTTGTTAGTACCCTTAATAGCCTCTGGGTTTCTACTTTGCTGGAGGGAGGAGTTGACCCCTGCCTGTTTTTTCTTTCTTATACCAGGTTTGATCTTAGAGGAAAAAACTGCCCTGACCTTAAATCAAGCTGGCCCTGGGGATCTCAGTGTTTGCCTTGTCCTAGTTCCAAATGTCTAGGAGTGAGTCAGCCTGTCAATTAGAAGAACCTATTACCCTAAATGTCTGGGTATTTCTTATTCAGTCTTTCTAGAAGAAAAAAAAAATAGCTCAGTAGATAACTACCTCACTGAAACTCATTCTAAGGCTGATGGGAAACCAAGGTGATAGGTAAGGCCAACTTTTGATAAAATAAGCATAAATCAAATTAGTCGATGGTTTATCTGTTTTATTTTTTCCAAAACACTAGCTTCTAGTTTTATTTATTTGTTCAATGTTTTAAGCTTTGAATTTTATTAATCTCTCCTTTGATTTTTAGGATTTCTATTTTGGTGTTTAATAGAGGGGTTAAATTTGTTGTTTTTCTAGTTTTTTGTTTTTAGTTTCATGCTCAATTTGTCAATCTGCTCTCTCTTTATTTGATGTAAGCATTTAGATATATAAAATTTCCCTAAGTTCCCCTAAAATTTTCTCCTTCCCCTTTGGTTGCATTCCACAAATTTTGGCATGTTGTATTCTTGTTGTCAATATCTTTAATTAAATTATTGATTATTTCTCTGTTTTCTTTTTTGACTTATTCTGTAGGATTAGATTATTTAGTATCCAATTAATTTTTAACCTATTCTTCAAAGACCCTTCATTGAATGTAATTTTTATAGCATTATGGTCAGAGTATAATGCATTTAATATTTCTGCTCTTTTGCATCTATTTGTGAGGGGTTTTGCCATAATACATGTCAATTTTTGTGAAGCTGCCATGCACAGCTGAGAAATAGGTATACTCCTTTCTATTCCCATTCAGTATGCTTCAGGGGTCTATCATGTATAATTTTTCTAAAATTCTATTTATCTCCTTAACTTCCCAATTATTTATTTTATGGTTAGCTTTGTATAAGTGTGAGAAAGATAAATTGTGCCGTCCCCCCACTATTATAGTTTAGCTATGTCCTTCTATAACTCATTTTAATTGTTCTTTCAAGAATTTAGATGCTATGGTGAATATTTGTTTAATACTGATATTACTTCATTGTCTGGGCTACCTTTTTATCAAAATGTAGTTTCCCTTTTAATTAAGTCTATTTTTGCTTTTGTTTTGTTTGAGGTCATCATTGCTATTCCTGCCTTTTTTACTTCAGCTGAAATGTAATAGATTCTGCTCCATCTCTTTATTTAACTCTTTGTGTATCTTTCTGTTTCGTCTTTCTGATTTCTAATCTATTCTGCTATTGACTTTCATTTTATGGGTGAGTTCATTCCATTCATATTTGCAGTTAATGATTGCTTATGTATTTCCTTCTGTCCTATTGCCATACTTATAGAGTCTGTTTTGCTTCTGACCACTATTTCCCTTAAACTACCCTCCCTCTTATCTTCCCTCCCCTTTTTCTTAACCCCTTTCTCTCCTACTTCCCTGTTGGCAAAGGTAAATATCTGGACCCAATTCTGAGTGTACCCTCCTTGAACAAGTTCAGATGAGACTAAAGCTCAAGTGCCCCCCCCCATGGCCCCATTACCCCCTCCGTTACATATTCTTTCTTGTGCATACCATATAAATATGAGGTAATTTTCCCCACTCTCCCTTTCCCTTCTCCCCTCACAGTACATCTTTCTTTATCATGCTTCCTCTCTTCTTTTGACATCATTCAAAATAATAGACTCATACCCATGCCTTTTGGGTAGACTCTGTCTAACATCCCTAGTGACAATAAAGTTCTGAGGGATTACATGTTCATATTTCTATGTAAGATTGTAAATAGTTTTACCTTGTTTCCTTTTTTTGTGATTTCTCACTCATGCTTACCTTTTTATGCTAAGTCATGTGTTTGAATGTCATATTTTCTATTCAGTTCTGGTCTATTCATCAGGAATGCTTGAAAATCCTTTTTTTTCCCTTTCATTAAATGTTCATCCCTTCCCTACCTCCCACCCCTCAGTAGGATGATATTCAGTTTTTATGGGTATATTATTCTTGGTTGTAAAAGTAGCTCCTTTGCTTTCTGGAATATTATATTCTAAGCCTTCTGTTTCTTAAAAGTGTTAGCTGTTAAATCTTGTGTGATCCTGACTCAGGCCCCACAGTACCTGAAATCTTTCTGGTTGCTGGCAACATGTTCTCCTTGATCAGAGAGGTCTAGATTTTGGTTATAATAATCCTGGGAATTTTCATTTGGGGATATATTTTAGGTGTGATTGGTAGATTCTTTTGGTTTCTACTTTGCCCTCTAGTTCTAAGATGTCTGGGAAATTTTCTTTTATAATTTCTTGAAATATGATGTTTTTGTTCTTTTTTTTTATTCACGGCTTTGGGGTAGTCCAGTTGTTCCTAAATTATCTCTGCTTGATCTATTTTCCAGGTCAGTTATTGTTCCTATAGGATAGTTTTACATTTTGTTCTATTCCTGCAGTCTTTTGTTTTTGTTTTCTTGTTTCTTGTTACCTCAGGGAGTCATTAGCTTCCACTTGTCCAATTTTTGTTTGTAAAAAGTTTTTTTCTTCAGTGAGGTTTTGTGCCTTTTTTAAAAAATAAAGCTGCTAATTCTCTTTTCATAATAGTGTTTTGGGGCATTTTTTCACATGACTATAGCTAGTTTTGATTTGTTCTTCTGAAAATTGCCTGTTTATATCCTCTGACCATTTATCAAGTGGAGAATGGCTCCTATTTTTATAAATTTGACTGAGTTCCCAATATATTTAGGAAATGTGGCCTTTACAGAAACTTACTTTAAACATCTGCCATTTTCCTGCTTTCCTTCTAATTCTGGCTGCATTAGTTTTGTTTGTGTAAACTTTTAAATTTCAACTAATCAAATTATCCATTATACTTCCCATGGTGCTCTCTACCTCATTTGATCATAAACTCTTCCCTTATCCGTAGATCTGACAGGTAAATTTTTTCATTCCCCCCTAATTTGCTTATTATATCATCTTTTATGTCTAAATCATTCATCCATTTTGAACTTATCTTGGTATGTGGTATGAGATCTATGCCTAGTTTTTCCAAACTGTTTTTCAGTTTTCTCAGTAATTTTTGTTAAGTTTTTGCCCTAAAGCTTGAATCTTTGGGTTTATCAAAGATAAACGCACTGTGTATTGTATATACCTAATCTAGTCCAATGACCCATTACTCTATTTCTTAGTGAGTACAGAGTGTTTTGATGATTATTGTTTTGTAATGTAGTTTGAGGCCTGATACTGCTTGGCTGCCTTCCTTCATTGTAGAAGACTGTTGCTTTGGAGAAGGCTTTGGAACTGCTTTCTTACTTTCCTTTGTTGACCAGTTTCTGTTCTACTTTCTTGGCATTTGGATAAATATATGGATCTCTTGTATACTATAATAAATTTCATTTTTCTTTCTTTCTTTTTATTCTTTTTAATAGGGATGGCTGTAACAATTTTGTGGCAGGGTGATGATACATTACAGGCTCTTCTGTTTGCTGGTTACATTCCTGTGCCTTAAGATGCTGCTCATTTAGACTTCTTTGTGATTTTTTTGGGGGGGAGGGGCTGGGGAGAGAGCAGATTACTTAGCTGAGATGAATCATCTAGATTTTATAGTCTGGCAAAGTCAGAATAAAAAATATAAATGTTTTTGTTTAAATTGAGATGTAAAATGTGTGAAATGTAATGAGTAATGACTCACCCCTGAAATACCGTATGTAGATGCAGATTTATTCCTCACAGTGGATGCACTAGTATAAATTTTCCTTTTCCAGCCCACAAGGATGTCAATAAGAAGAACATGACATTCAATCATTCTGTCAGAGACTAAGCAAACTAAAGAGGGACAGAATAGATGATAATGTTCTCCATCAGGGTGACTACATTAGAGGAACACATGGAAAAACCAGGGCCTGAGCTCTTGGAAATCTCTTGGTCTTTAAATGGACTTTTCTTCATAGATTTGCCTCTTTACTTTTGGCCTGGACTATCTTGTTTCTATAGTGAGCCTTAATTTTTGTTCTGTTTTATTTTCTTTTTAAATTTAGAAAAGCTTCATTTAGATTTTTACATGGCTCATTTTCATTTTGAAGCTTTTCCCTTATGACAGAGAACAGAAAAAATGTTTCCAGTCCTCTTTGAGGAAATAATATTCACTTTTACTTTTATAATGCCTAGGGTATTTTGCTCTTAAATGTTGAGTTGCCAGAAAAATACCCCAGGGTTCAAATACTTTTGTAAGATCTGTATGCATTCAAAGTCATAGCTCATGAACCCTGACAGATATGTTTACTTTTCCTAGGCATCCAGAGGAAAAATTAGTTTGAGGCAAAGGAATTTAATAAAGTATCATGAAGGGCACAGTTATAATCAAACTAAGAGAAAAACCCTCAGGTACATCTTTTCCTCTTTAAGAGAGGGAAATATGTCTCTTTTAAGAGCTTCAGTTTTTTTTCTCTCCTTTTCACCTCTTTTGAGCACAGAAAAGGCAACAAGGGCCATAGTCATTGTCTGTCTTTTAACCTTCCTCCCTCCTGCTGAAAGGATCCATATTCTTGTCCTAATCTTCTGTCTGACTCAAGGTTAGAAAATACTGTAACATCTGTCCAACTTCTGGTTGTCAATCTATATCCCTTTAGAAACATTTCAGGAGCATCCATTTCAATAAAATGTCAGGTGCTGCCTGAATCCGGGGCTCCCCCTTTTCTCAATTATGTGGTTTTTGTTTGTTTGTTCTCTTGGTGATACAAATGAAAGGGAGGAAGAAAGGCAAGGAAAAAATGCTAAAGGGAGCAGAATAAAGACATCACCTCCCACCTTGTCCTAATTTTAATTTCCTGCCCGTATTACAGATGTGTGGATACTAACAAATCTTCTAGGTGCCCAACAATATTTTTCCAAGGTTGCCATAAACTATCCTTGGTATGACTTTGCTTATATCACGGTAGTATAAGTATCCATCTAATAATATTGCCTGGTCTTCTTTGAATTGAATGTCCCTGTCTGAATGACCAAAAGCCTATTTAAATTTGGGAATGAGGCAGCTGCTCCTTTTGCCTGGCTTGTATTTCAGATTTTCAGCTCTAAGAAATTGGATGTCTTAGTAAATGAGCTAAAAGCTTGACAACACTAAATATGGTTCCTTCACTATCATCTCCCCTTCTTCCTTTGCCCCTATTCCCCAAGAGCTATCCTACCCAGTCAAATTCAGGGGTGGACAACCTATGGCACATGGGCCAAAGGTGGCTAATGCTTTTAGCAATGTGCTGGTATCAGCTCCCAGTAACCGTTTGACAGCTACTTTTGGTCAATTGCCATCTCAAGTAGTTGTGCAGTTTCTTCTGCATTGATCTCCATTATTGATAATAACTCATATGCAATCTAATCAAGAACTCCACAATTAGTGGATTTTCCTAGAGATCTGTGCTTTACCCTGTGACCATTGTTATTAATGATATGAATAAAGGCGTAAATGGCATGCTTATCACATTTATAGATGAAACAAAATTTGGAGTAATAGCTGATAAGTAGATGACAGAATCAAGGTTCAGAAAGACCTTTAGAAGTCTAGAACATGGGGCTGAATTTAAGATGGAATTCAGTAGAGATAAATGTAGAATTTTATACTTGGGTTAAAAAAAACTTCACAAGTTTTAAGATATGAGAAGCATGGTTAGGCAATGGTTTGCTTGAAAAAGAACTGGGGGGCAGCTAGGTGGCGAAGTGGATAGAGCACTGGCCTTGGATTCAGGAGGACCTGAGTTCAAATTTGATCTCAGACACTTGACACTTACTAGCTGTGTGACCCTGGGCAAGTCACTTAACCCCAATTGCCTCACCAAAAAAAAGAAAAGAAAAAGAAAAAGAACTGGGGGTTTTAGTGGACTACAAGATTAATATGAGCATGATGTAGTAGCCAATGAGACATTTATATTCTGGGGCTGTGTTACAAGAGGTGCCGCTTCCATGATAAGTAGGTGATGGGACTGTTGCACTCTGCTCTGGTCAGACCACATCTAGAGTTATGTGTTTAGGCCTGAGAAGTATAGTTTGGGACATACGTTGATATACCAGGGAGTGGGTAGAGAAGAACAAACTCAGTTAGATAGCAAAGGGCCTTCACTTCTTGCCTTGAGAGCACACATTGAAGGAATTGGAGAGAAGAGTCAGGTAGAATAGGACAGCCATCTTCAAATATTTGAAAAGCTATCAGGCAAAAAGGGGAATGGAGTCATTATGTGTAATCCCACACAGGAGAATCATGGGCAAAGGGTAAAAATCACAGAGATAAATTTAGACAATGTCAAGGGGAAAAAACAACTTTCTAACAACTAGAACTATTCAAAAATGGAATGGACTGCGTCAGGAGGTAATGAGTTAACCTCATAGGATATCTTCAATTGGAGGCTAGATGATCATTTATCATATATATTATAGAACATATTCCTTTTCAGGTATGGATAGGAATAGATGGCTGCCAAGGGCTATTCCAGCTTTAGACTACTATGATAGGGGGCAGTTAGGTGGCGCAGTGGATAAAGCACCGGCCCTGGATTCAAGAGGACCCAAGTTCAAATCCGACTTCAAGCAGTTGACACTTACTAGCTGTGTGACCCTGGGCAAGTCACTTAACCCTCATTGCCCCACAAAAAACAACAACAACAAAAACAAGTATTCTAGAATTCTATGATACTGGGTCTCAGAAGTCCTTGGTTGCCAGTTGTTATAATATCTACAAATTTTTTTTTCTAGGCAGTGAATCATAATAGAGAGCTAATATCAGAGTTAGGAAGTCCTTGATTCAAATTCTGCCTCTGATATATATTAGACAATTAATTTAAAATCTCGTTGACCCCAGGCAATTCTCTAAGATTATAAATTGAAGAGCACTTACGTATCTACATTAATAGAGGGATCTTCCTCTACATCAATGACATCACAGGTCTGGGATCTTTCTAATGCGATCACTGCAAGGAACAGTCTTTGTAAATTTTAAGGCACCGTACACATGTGAATTATTCTTATTGACCATGTGAGGAACTATGCAAGCTCTGGTCAGGCATATTGGGCAGGGATGCTTAGTTCTTCCTCCTCTTTTTATTTCTTTTTCCATTAGTTTAAGGAATTGATATGGTAGGAGCTGTTAGCCTGTATTGAGGGACCTTAGTGAGAGGTGAATCTGAGGGCAGAACATCTAGTTTTTCCCAAGTTAGGGTTCTCCAAGTCCGATTCCAAATCACACCTCATCTTGTAGGGAAAGGGAGAGGGAGAAGAGAAAAAAAATAAGTATTTATATAGTACCTAATATGTGCCAGGCACTGTGCCGAGTGCCTTTTTTTTTAAACAAATATCTCATTTGATCCTCACAGCCCTGGGAGGTAGGTATTATTATTATTCTATTTTACAGTTGAGGAAATTGAGGCAAATAAAGACTAAGTGACTGGTTTGAGATTACATAGCTAGTAAATATCAGAGGCCAGGTTTGAATTCAGATCTTTGACTCCTGGACCAGCACTCTATCCACTATGACACCTAGCTTCCTCATAACTATTTGTCCTGATCCAGCTATTTTCTACAACCCTAATAAAAACAAAACAACTCACAGTAATGCCTGTTACTTTAACAGGACTCCCGGGGCAGCTAGGTGGCACAGCGGATAGAGCACCAGCCCTGGAGTCAGGAGGACCTGAGTTCAAATCCGGCCTCAGACACTTAACACTTACTAA
This sequence comes from Dromiciops gliroides, assembly GCF_019393635.1. Taxonomy (NCBI): domain Eukaryota; kingdom Metazoa; phylum Chordata; class Mammalia; order Microbiotheria; family Microbiotheriidae; genus Dromiciops; species Dromiciops gliroides. The sequence continues at coordinate 142,192,811 of NC_057864.1, read as the reverse complement.
CTGTGTGACCCTGGGCAAGTCACTTAACCCCAATTGCCTCACTAAAAAAAACCAAAAAAACCAAAAAACCAAACAGGACTCCCACAGCTATTTTGGATTTTAGGTAGAGACCTTGGTGCCCTTACCTTCCTTCCCTCTAAATCTGTTCAGGAAAGGAAATAGGAGAACTCTCCAGTCCTCTCTCTCTCTTGGCTTGGTACCATCCTTGTCTTCTTTCCAATTATTCTTTTGATATGAGAAAGAATCTCTCTTCCCCTTGCCAATGGATCCCCCAAACCACCTGTTTTTTCACCCACCTTCTGGGCTGTGTATGTGAAAAAGAGATGGGGAAAGATCAAAACATAACATTTAAAAGCACTTTTTAATGTGACTTTTAGAATGAATTCATTTGACTTCTAAGTTTTGGGGCTGGTTATATTAGATTCAAAGTAAAATTTTTGAGGCCTGGACTGTTGTGCCAAAAGTTGGCTCCATGATTGGTTTCTTTTCTAGTGTGGAACATTTTAAAAGAGGGGGATGGGGCAGCTAGGTGACGCAGTGGATAGAGCACCAGCCCTGGAGTCAGGAGTACCTGAGTTCAAATCCGGCCTCAGACACTTAACACTAACTAGCTGTGTGACCCTGGGCAAGTCACTTAACCCCAACTGTCTCACTAAAAAAAAAAAAAGAGAGAGAGAGAGAAAAGAGGGGGATAACCTCTACCTCCTGAGCCATCATATGCTTGGTAGTGCTTATCCCAGGGTAGTCAGTGTGATTTGAGTTCTGCTGTTGTAGGGCTATTGTGACCCATTCAAAATTGTTTTGCCTAAAACATCTCTAAAAACTCCCTTTGTCATAACCAAGGATGTTTGTCTGTCATCTATCTATCTATCTATCTATCTATCTATCTATCTATCTATCTATCTATCTATCTATCTATCTATCTATCTTTCTATCTTTCTATCTTTCTCTTTCTATCTACCTACCTATCTAAAATTTACTTTGTTAAATATTTCCCAATTACATTAAATGTTTTAAACATTTTAAAAATTTGAATTCCAAATTCTCTCCATTCCTCCTCTTCCTCCTCCCCCTCTCTCACCCCTTGAGAAAACAAACAATATATCGATTATACATGGGAAGTCATATTAAACCGACACAGATGCACGCATGTAAAACTCAAGGAAAATAAAGAAAGTGAAAAAAAGTATGCTTCAATCTGCACTTAGTGTTTATTACTTCTTTCTGGAGGTGAATTGCATTTTTCATCATAGGTCCTTTGGAATTGTCTTGGATCATTGTCTTGATCACAGTAGCTAAAAAATCTTTCACAGTTGATCATCATTAAATGTTGCTATTACTGTGTACAATGTTATCCTGGTTCTGCTCACTTCGTTTTGTATCAGTTTATATAAGACTTCCCAAATTTTTCTGAACCCCAAGGATGGTTGTCTTAAACTCTTGTGTTGCTACAGAAGTAGCGGAGGACTTGACTGGATTGAAACCTTGGTTCTGATCCTTACACTGCATGCCTTTAGGCAAGTTACTTAACTTTTTTTGGCTTCATTTGTAAAATTGTGAGGTTGGACTATGCCTCTAAAGTACCTTCCAGCTCTTAATCAATGTGTTTATGAAATAGAATATTTTATTAGATTATGGTACAGTATTTTAAATAAATTATTTGTAAAGCCAGAACATAATCCTTTCTTTCCTGGGTTTCCATAGTAGCAACAAAGGCTAGTCAGTTCCCAAATGGCAAATCAAACTGAAGTTCAAGGCGCCCCCAGCTGGTCTTCTCACCCTGGGATTAAACAGTCCCGGTCCCATGCAGAGGCACCCTTCAGTTTCCTGCCTGTTCCCTTGTCTAGCTCTTGCCTTTTTAGTTCTTCAGGACCGTGAAAGGATTCTCAAGCCAGCCCAAGGAAGTGATTTTTGTGCTGGCTTTTTTACACCATTTTGCCAGCCTCTACTTTAACCTCTTCCTGCCTTACTCTTCTGTGAAAGGATTCTCCTTAGGGTATTCTAATGGAGATCATTTTACATGATTATTGGACTTTATGATGTTGACTTTGGGATGACTCTGGTTATGTGCTAGCTTTCTTATAGATATTCTTTCTAAACAAGTACTCTCCATTATCTCCACATCCTTGCCACTTCACCAGTGCCATTCCTTGTCACTTCCTGACATAAGCCTTCTGTTTTAGCCAGGCAAAGCTGGCTTCTCTCTCCTGACTTATACATTCCCACTTCTCTGTCTTTGTATATACCATTGCATTTATCTGAAATGCCTTCTAATCTATCTCTCTCCCTTCCTTCCAAGTCTGATTAAAAACATTCTTCTTCCAGGAAGGTTTCATTGATTAACCTGACAGTAGCAAAAGCATCCTCCTCCATCCCTCTCCCCCAGATCCTGTGTGGATGAATGATTTTGTTTCTCTGGGACCAGAATGACTAAAATAAAATTGAATCATTAGTGTGCTAATGTTTTATGATGTTTGTATGGTAATTTTGGAGGAAGGAAGTCTCAGTGATCTGGTATTTGAAATTGGAAGCCTTTGCTAGTGACATTGGGCAGTAGGGTTGGAAAGAAGCTGAAAACGTTTAGGAAAATAGTAGATTCAGAATATAGAGAGTGATAGTGCCAGTTGTGGCATTGTAAAGATAATAGATTGGAGGGAAAAGAACTTCAGTCCTTGGGTCAATTTAGGAGTAGTTGAAAGGATTATGACCCAACAGAAGGAACTATATGTCTTTTTCTTTTATATTGTCTTACATGCAGTATGGAGTACACAGTGAGTGTTCAATAATTGTTGCTGACAGATAAAACAGTTTTAATTTAATTTTTTATCCCAACCATTATTGGATTCATTCCCTGTAGCATTTCAAATTGATCACCCACAAACTTCCTTTCATTCTTTGTTTTCAAACTTGATTAACCACCATCCAGAGAAGTTTTAGGAGTAGGTAGTTACTTATAAGATGTGATTTTGAAGGGCTCCTTCACAGAGGTACTATGTATCCCCCTATAATTTCTCTGTTAGCCTACCATAGAGGGGCCCTCTCATCCTGCTTGGCCTGAAATTCTCACTACTAAAATAATACAATTCCTCTTTTAAGACTTAGACAAGACATTTTTTGGCAAGGATACTAGAATGGTTTGCTACTTCCTCCTCCAATGGATTAAGGCCAACAGAGGTTAAATGACTATGCCAGGGTCACATAGGTAGTAAGTATCTGAGGCTGGGTCTGAACTGAAGTCTTCCTGACTCCAGGCCTTATGCTGTCTATCCACTGAGCGCTGCCTCCTAAGGCCGTTTCAAGGTCATCTAATTCAACCTATTCATTTTATAGATGAGGAAAATGAGGCCCTGAGTAATGAATTGATTTGCCCAAAGTCTCACAGTAGTAAGGGGTAGAAGTAACAGGCAAATACCAACCATAAATTCCATCATTTGGCTTAAGGAGAAAAGCCTGACCTAAACCATGAAACAGAATTGTGTGATCCAGGACTAGACTCTTAATTCCTCTAAAATTCAGCTTTTATTTAAACTCATATATAACTGTGTGGCCTCCTATCTGAAACATGTGGGACTGGGCACTATTCCAACACATAAATATCTAGATTGGTTGAAGAGCTCTTTCTTCCATGTGTTTACATAGAATAAATCCTCTGGATTTGGTAGCTGGCATGGTGGGACCTCTCTCCCCCAATTTAACATGGAAATAAGAGGGCCCACTATATAAGGGATTTTTGCATAGCAAATTGTCAGGAAACACAGAGATTTGGATCTATCAAATAGCAGACGTTAAGGCCTATATGCTAGGTATCTGTAGGGAGTACAAAAAATAGAAGGCGTGGCCACTTGTCATAAAGGCTTGCAATTTAGTGGGGGAGAGTCAAAAAACTATAGGTAGGAGACAAGTAAGAGAATAAAATGTCATATAATTGTGTGTTATGGATAATTTTGAAAGGAGAGCCCTGTTGGCTGAAGTCATGAAGGAAATACAGCATGAACTTGGTCTTGATGCATGAGTAAGATCTTTATAGATGGCATAGAGGGAGAAGGAGACTCTAGGCAAGTGGTACCCAAGGTTTTTGTGACACTGCTTTCTCCTGGTTTTCTTCCTACCTGTCTGATCACTCCTCAGTTTCCTTTGTAATCTTCAATGTCCTGCTTCCTAGGTGTGGGCAAAACACAGGGTTTTGTCCTAGGCTTTTTCTTTCTATCTGTATAACCTCTATTTTGGTGATTTCATCAGCTCCCATGCCTTCAATTATCATGCAGGGGATAGAGACTGGGGTTTGGAATCAGGAAGACTAGAGTTTGAATTCTGTCTCAGATACTTACTAGTTGTGCAACACTGGGCGAATCTCTTTTAATCCAACCTCAACGTAGCTGCTAGACTGATATTCCTAAAGTACAGATCATGCCACTCCCCAACTCAAAACATTCCAGTGCTCTCTATTAGCTCTTTTCAGTAATTTTTTAATCACTTTAAGTAATTTTTCAATCATATCTCATTTTTTGTAACTCCTGTTTGGAGTTTTCTTGGCAAAGCTACTGTAGTGATTTGCCATTTCCTTCTGCAGCTTATTTTACAGATGAGGAAACTAAGGCAAACAGGGTTAAGTGAGTTGCTCGGGGTCACATAGCTAGTAAGTGTCAGAGACTACATTTGAACTCATGAAAATGAGCCTTCCCAATTCTAAGCCCAGTGTTCTATCCACCATGCCATCTAGGTGCCCCCTATTACCTCGAGGATAAAATAAATTTAAATCCCTTCACAATCTGGCTCCAACTTCTCTTTCTAAACTGATTTCTTATTACTATTAACTTAGATACTTTATGTTGCAGCAAAACCGGCCTACTTATAGTTTCCTGTTCATGACCCTGTTCCTCCTATCTCTTTGCCTTTGTACTGGCTATCCCCAATGCCCAGAGTTTTCTTCCTCTTCACCTCCACTTGGAATCTTTCTCAACTAAATCAAGTCTCAGCTCAGGTTACTTCTTTTCTGATTCTCTTTCATTGAATTGTGGTGTTTTCTTCTTCCACCTCCTCCCCAACCAACGGACTAAGTATTTACTATTTCTTTGCGTGAATATGTTTTCCTCAGATACCTTAAAGGTAGAGACTGTTTCCTCTTTATTGTTATAGCAGCAGTACCTAGCACAGTGACTAGGGCATAGCAGACATTTAGAAAATACTTTCTTGAATTGAACTGAACAACCATGAAATGGAGAAACAAGGCCATATTCCACCATTTTTCTACGATTGACTACACAAAGAACTTTTGGTAAGGCTTTGTAGATAACGGCAGCCATGCCAGCAAGGTTCCAGAATCTTTGTATTTTGATTAACCTTGAAAATCTACTGGGCTTTATTGGGAAGCATGGGAAAAATCTAATTTTACGATTTTTTCTCTTCTATCACATGGGATGTGTTTCTTTTCTTTTTTTTTTTTTTTGGTGTGGCATTGAAGGTTAAGTGACTTGCCCGAGGTCACTAAGCTAGTAAGTGTCAAATGTCTGAGGTCTAATTTGAACTCAGGTCCTCCTGAATCCAGGGCTGGTGCTTTATCTACTGCTCTACCTAGCTGCCCTGGATGTGTTTCATAATATCAAGCAATGCCTCACTGTAGATACTTTCCACTTGGGAACAAGATTGCACTTTTGTTATGTGATTTTCATTCGGAGAAATGCATCTTGAACATGTTTCAGGTTTCTTTTTTTTAATTTGTATTGTTTGATACAGCTTTTTTTTTTTTTTTGCAACCCTTGTCATGAGGCCTAAGTGATGTCCTTATTCTTTCTCCCTTACCATTTTCTGTAACTTATTTTTCTCTTTTTGAAATTGCAAACTTTTCCTTTCTAATATTTTGCCCCAGTTTTCCTAAGAGAATGGACTTATGCAGCATTGTGTTGATGCTAACAAGACTTGCAACTTTAATTACATGGGTCTAGAGTTGTTTTCATTTTCATTTTCCTGAGCAGCTTTTCATTTTGGCAAGGAAATAGGAGATGCTATCTCTTGCTTATCTTCCCATGTAACAATATTGAGAACAGTGCCACTTTGTGTGCAGATTTTCCACAGCTCACAATTCAATTCAGAGATAGAAGTCTGAAGACATTCATTGCTAAAATATGGGCCATTCAACACTTGACCTATTGAACAAAGGTCTGTGAGATCACCTACTGAACTATGAGGAGAGGAGTGTTAGAAACAACTTTTCTTCTTAGGGTTAGTCACAGAGAGGGGGTGACATGATCCCATAACCCATTTTGTGGTTCGTGGAGATAACATAGCAGTCCTTTTCTTGCATATATTACATCTGGAGTTAAGCTCCAATGAAGAACTTTTTACTGGTCTATCCCAAATAAATTTGTGACCATAGCCCATTTTGGTGTCCATTGCATTCATTCACAAAACCCTACCATATTTGTTGTTAATTGACAGTATTCTTAACTTTAGATTGTTTAAGTATGAATATGTATGTATTTATATATGTGTGTGTGTGTGTCTGAGTTTTCTCTTCATCAATTCCTATCTTGTTGTTATGACTACTGGTTAATATATTCAGGTGTTTACCTATGTTTACTTAACCACCTTTGCCTCAGTTTCCTTATCTATAAGATGAACAGAAGAAGAAAATAACAAACCACTCCGGAATCTTTCCCAAGAAAACCCCAGTTGGATATGACTGGAAAATGACTAAACAACAACAAGAACAACAACCTATGTTCCTTAGGTGGATGAATAAAGAGAATGGAAGCTATTGGAGTTGACAAACTGACGTTTTTCAATAGTAGTTAATTCCAGGAAAGTTAATATAGAGGTTTTTTTGTTTGTTTGTTTGTTTTTTGCGGGGCAATGGGGGTTAAGTGACTTGCCCAGGGTTACACAGCTAGTAAGTGTCAAGTGTCTGAGGCCAGATTTGAACTCAGGTACTCCTGAATCCAGGGCCAGTGCTTTATCCACTGCGCCACCTAGCCGCCCCTAATATAGAGTTGTAAAGACCTGGGGTAATAAGAAGAGGAACGTGAAATAGTTGAAGAATCCAAGATAATGTGTATTCTGTTTGGTTCTCATTTTCCTCTACTGATTTTTGGTAAGAAAGTGAAGCCCAGATGCCCAAAGTGATTTCCTTGTATTAAGCAGTTGCAGAAATCTATTCCAGTGTTTAAACCAGATTAAATGAGAATGAATTATACTTCTAAGCCTAGCCTTTGGATCTGTGTTTCAACTTCAAAGCTTCTCACTTAATATTTTCATCCCATAGGGACACTTAAATCCTACTTTCTGGCACAGGAAGGTTGAAAAGGATAAGTTGAATGAAAATCATATCTTCTAGAACCCAACCAAAGCAGCTCTTTTCATTTCATTTGTAAGAAGAATTTGAGCTTGGGTGAATGATTTCATTGTACCACTTGTTCTAGAATTTGCTACCTTAAAAAAGCCAGCTGTAAAAGCCATGCACATTTACCACCAATGATGATAATTATTAGTCATGAGAGGAACCCTTAGTATTATGTGGGCTAGTGCCCTGGAGAGTGAGAACCATGGCACCAAATTTTGTGTTCTCTTTTAAGGGCAATACCAGATATGCTGTTACTTCCGTATCGATGCCCATGCTGAAATTTCATTTATGCTTACACATATTAGCTTAAACCAAAATTCTATTTTTATTATTCATGATGTCTTGTTAAGGGGAATTGAAATCCCTGTGTTCATCAAAAAGATTTTCTTCCATTAGAATGTGTACAGGTTGGGGAAAATAGTTTTTTAAAGACCATACATCAAAATCAAGATTGTGATGCTGTCTTACTCTCATTTTCATAACTCTTTTCTCCAAGTAATTATGACATAAAATTATTCATTTGAAATGCCATAAAATGGAGGGACTTTGAAATAGAGTCACACATTTGTTGTTTCTGTTATCAAATGATGGGAAAATGACTAGAAAGTCAGGTCATTAATTTAAACTAGGCACTTTAAAAAGAGAATACTTAACATTCTCATTCTCCTCCCCACCCCCCCCCAAATTATATAACCAGCACCTTTACCACCAAGTTTGGATAAGTGCCAGACTATGTAGCAAACCAAGACGAAAATAAAGAATCCTTGTTTTTCTGCACCTGCAATGAGAGATGCTAAGTTCTCCCACAAGTTTGTAATGATGAGCATATTTTTTTCTTTGCTTTCCAAGGTGGATTTATTTTTTAAAATAATAAACATTTTTATTTAAAGTTTTGAGTTCCAAATTTTATCCCTCCTTCCCTCCTTTCCCTCTCCCTTTCCTGAGGCAGTAAGCAATCAGATACAGGTTATACATGTGCAATTATGTAAAACATTACCTTGTTAGTCATTTTGTATAAGAAAACTTAAGTAAAAGAAAAAAGTTAAAGAAAATGAAAAATAGCATGCTTCAGTCTGTGTTCAATCACTATCAGTTCTTTCTTTGGAGATGAATAGTATATTTAATCAATAGTCCTTTGGGATTATCTTGGAATATTGTATTGTTGAGAATAGTTAAGTCTTTCCTAGTTCTTCATCAAACAATATTGTTGTCACTGTGTGTAACATTCTCTTGGTTCTGTTCACTTCACTATACATTACTTCATACAAGTCTTTTCAGGCCTTTCTGAAATCATTCTGCTTGTCATTTCTTATGGCACAATAACATTCCATCACCATCATATACCACAGCTTGTTTAGCCATCTCCCAGTTAATGGGTATTCCTTTGATTTCCAATTCTTAGTCACTACAAAAAGAGCTGGATAAGCATCTTAATAGTAAGAATTCTTGTAAAAAGCTCCAGTAGATCTTCAATCTCACTGATATGAATGTTTCCTCCAGTGATACAGATTGAAACCCATCCAGATTTCCCTACCTTATGCATTCTTCTGCATATCCTCCCCTAATAAATTCACCAGAGGAGTTCCACCCCATGTGTTGAGGGTCTTCTGTACTTTGGCCTGCAGTGTGACTAGCCAATCCTTTTTAATCAAACACTTCCTTTATGAAATCCTTGAATTTGTTTCATCTTTGATATTCTCTGTTAGTTATATGTTACAGCCTTCTCACACCTACTGTGAGCTTCTCCATTGCCATCTGAGTGATCATTTTAACTCCTCAGAGACTGTAGTATTATAAAACTTGAAATCCTGAAAACATGAATGATAAAATCAATTGGTATTAAAAAGATGTTCCTTTGTTTCTGGGTGAAGCTCCTTAAAGGAGCTTTGTAATTTCACAAAGGCAATCTATCCTATTTAATTCTGAGTCCAACTCACTCTCCCTGTGCATGTATATGTGTGTGTGTACATACACATAAATACAGATATACACATTTACATATATGAATATACCTATGTTTCTTATGTGTTGTACATGTGTATGAATACATGCACCCTATGTATATGTCTCCATGTGTATCTTATCTATATAGATATGTATCTTATGCATGTATCTATATGTGTATCTTAGACAAACACTGTATATACATCAGGATACACACATAGGTATCTGTAGATATAGATAGATGTTTGTATATATGTGTGTGTGTGTGTGTTATTGTATACTGATGTATGAGTTCTTTAGGTTTAACTGCCGATCATAATCTGGACAATACGTGTTCATGCACTTTGTTTTTCATCTGTGGATGGTTGGACCAAACTCTTTTTAGTAGTTACAGATCCCTTCCAGAGAGTACTACAGTGTTTTAGGGCTTAATGGAACCAGAACTACATCATCTTTAAACAAAAGCATATGTCAGACCTTGACATCCATAGCAAATTCCTCTTCAGCTTGTGTTAAGCATAATAGACAATCATTATTAACCTTTATGGTGGAGTGGAAAAAACTACTGTCAAGAAACATGGGTTCAGGTTTTCAGTTCGGCTACTTATTGTATGAGCTTAGCAAAGTCACAACTTCTCTGATCCTCAGTTTCTTCATCTCTGCAATGGGAATAATAGTCTTTTTAAGAGCTACCTCAGAACTGTTCTGAGAAAAAAAAAACTTTGTAAACTTTTCAGAGCTATATATAAATGTGAGTTATTATTAACTAAATTTAAAATATTCCAGAACATAAAGTAGAAGAGAAATTATAATATGTAAATACTGCCATCTCTGCCTTTAATTAGTGAGTAAGAAAATGATGTTAATGAGGACAAAATCACAGTTTTGGTGGTGGAAAGGGGCAATTAACTTCAGTCTGAACCAGGATTATAGATTATATTACACGTTACCTTCTCCCATATGTCTCACCAATGTGTCATTGTTTATAAGGGATAAAGTACAGAGGGAGAAAAACAAATTGGGAATCCCCCCCAAAACCAATAAAAAACAAAACCCATCCTCCTTCTGGAAAAACAACAGCAACAACTACAACAACAACAGTTTATGGCTCTTGTCCTTTGATGATTAGTTAGTAGCATCATTTTTAGCTATGAAGGAAAGTATATAATATACATATATAATTTAGGGTTTAACTTAAGACATTCCTTTAGTCTACATATTAATCAATTCTGTCTTTTCTTTCAAGCTTTAGTCTGAATTGCTTCAATTGCTCAATCAGAAGCTTCTCAGTTGTGATTGAACTTAAGGAAATTTTAGAACGCTAGGACAAGGAGAGGACTTCTGACAACCAGAGGAGCATGAGGGCATTTGTTGTCTAGGGGTTACAGTGGGAGGTGATGAAAGATGGATTTTACCTCATTAGCAATTTTTGTCAGGGCCAACAAAATGCTTTTTCCACTAAGAATCTGTGTATCCATTAGTAAATTAAAATGAAGTAGGTTACCTATGCCTTTAAGGGAAAAGAAAGGGAAGGAGAATATTTATATAGTACTATGTACCTTTACTAGATAATATAGGACAGAATTGTACTTCCTTTAGAGACAGCTGGCCATTTGCCATTGATTTGTTGGGGATACCTTGTGCTTTTAGATTATGAGAAAAGGCAAGAATAGGGACCCTGGGAATTCTGCCAAGTATTCTGGAATCATGAGAATTGGTTCATCAACATTTCACTTTTCCTTTTGGTGCCCATAGCCATTTTCTATAGACAGCATCACAGTTTCATAGTTGGAAGAGACCTCAGGAGCCATTTAATCAATGCATATCATTTAAAGAATCCCTTCTACAACATATCTGGTCTCTACTTAAGGCCCTCCAGTGAATGGAAAGTCATTCCATCTCAAGATAATTCCATTATACTTGTGCATAGCACTAATTTTTAGTAAGTCCTTCATTATATAAGTTCTCTCTCATATTACCTGTATATCCAAAACCCTAACTGTGGGAAACTTCTTTGGACCTGTCTTTCTACATTAATGCCCATGTTCTGAGCCTCCCCCCTCCAAAGTCTTTATGCTTCATATCTCTTTTTTCCCAGGGTCTGGCTAGGTAGCCATCTAATTTGACAAACTAATTCCTGCTCCAGTGTTAATGAGGGAAAATGGCTTAATGTGTTACTTCTCCCAGGAGCCTTCTGGTAGCTTAATTCCTTAATTCAAAGGATTGTTTCTACTGCTAGGAATTTTTAGTACCGTGGCTGGTGCATTTTGGGGATGGAGGATTTTTTGGACATCCTTAACATGTTATCATGTAGGTGACTGACTTTTGCCGTTGAATAGCCAGTCTCTACATTTGTTGAGTCTATTTCTACTTTATAATTTGCCATTCTTTCAAATTCTATTGGGGATAGTAAAGGAGGAGAAGGGCTCTGAAATACTCCTACACTGATGGCATTGTATGGGATCAAGTAAAACTAGAGCTGCCCCTGGTTAGGCCATATGATGGGATACCTAGGTGGCTCAGTAGATAGAGCTCTGGACCTAGAGTCAGGAAGACCTGAGTTCGAATCTGGCCTCATACATTTACTAGTTGTATGACCTTGAGCAAGTCACTTTTAACAATGTTTGCCTCAGTTTCCTCATCTATAAAATGAGCTGGAGAAGGAAATGGCAAACCACTCCAGGTTCTTTGCCTTGGCAAACCCCAAATGGAATCACAGTCGGACATGAATAAAAAAGTGTCTGAACAATAAGAAAACCATATGATGCTGCCTTTTGTAGTCTTCTATTTAAAAACATTTTTGGGGAATAGGTTGCATGCTCTTAACCTAGGGTCCATGAACTTGTGTTCTTTTAAAAATTATTTTTGAAAACTGTATTTCACTCTAATTAGTTTCCTTTGTAATCTGTGTATTTTATTTTATGCATTTAAAAACCATTAGTTTGAGGAGAGGTCCATATATTTCCCCAGACCTTGAAAGAGGTCAATGATACAAAAAAGGTTTAGAGCTTTCCCTTTCAATACATCTGAGCAAAGTTAAGCTTTCCTTGTAGTTTGAAGTTTTGACCCCTGAGGGTTATGTAAGCTATCTATCAGAAGAGTCCCGGGGCAATTCACTTTTTGTATCTGCAATTGCTATACTGTGAGTACCTTAAAATTGGCACAAAGGCTAAGGGGAGCTGAGATTTATTTGTAAATTTCTTGCCTTGGACTTTCAGTCTGTAACGCTTTGGGGGGGGGAGTAACAGAGAAAAGGCTCAATTTTAATATTTAACAGAAAGAAAATTTGGACAGATAACAGAGACCCCTTACCTTTTTTTAATGCTATTTTAAGTTTATGAAGATTTTATTTTCCATTTAACACAAGAAGGAAGACCCAAGAAAGTGAGGGACTATCCCAGAGTCCCTCAGAGAGGTGGGAGGAACCTTAACTACACCCTAAGAAAAAACAAAAATAGGGGTGGGGGAAGAGAAGATGGGGTGGGGAGGAGATGGGAGGAAGGAGATAGTGGGAGGGAAGGCAGTTCCATCCCAGAACAAAGCAGAGGTCTGGGAGTAGCTCACAGGCCAGAGCCTTCACATTAAATTAAAATCATTCAGGATTCCAAGAACCTTTGGGTGGTACATAAGTTTCTGGCGTCTGCATATTAGCGGTAATGGGGGTAAAGCTGAACCTTGGACCCCTTACCTTTTTTTGTTTTGTTTTGTTTTTGTTTTTTGTGGTTTTTTGCAGGGCAATGAGGGTTAAGTGACTTGCCCAGGGTCACACAGCTAGTAAGTGTCAAGTGTCTGAGGCGGATTTGAACTCAGGTCCTCCTGAATCCAGGGCCGGTGCTTTACCACTGCGCCATCTAGCTGCCCCTGCCCCTTACCTTTTTAATGGCAGAATGTATAGAACCCTATTATTTCCTCTCTTCCTCCCCTCCATTTTTTTAATGGAAAAGAATATGGAGGTTGCTAAATCCCCTTTTTAATGTCATAGAATGCAAAGGATTCCATGACCCTAAAATCTTGTATATCCCGCCCTCCACTTTTAATGACAAAGAATACATAGGATCATACAAGCCCTTCTTTTAATGTCAAAGAATGCATAGAATCTTATGACCCTAAGATCTTGCTCTCCTTTTTAATGTCAATGAATGCATAAGTGCCTAAATCCCCCCTTTTTTAATGGCAAAGAAAGTATAGGATTCTGTGGGAATCACCCTGTGATTTCTACCCCCAATACTTTTTTTCAATGGTAAAGAATGCAGTTTAAACACAAGCATGGAGATGCCTGAAAGGAAGTTGCTTTGATAAAGATGTTTTTAAGATTGATTTTCCCCTGTGGTGTTAGCTGAGTGATCTGGAAATTTTGAAAGCAGTATCTAATTCTTTGGGCTCTCCATCCATACCTCATCGCCTCCCACCTAACCCTTGGAGACCATTAATTCTCCAAAAAGATTACTGAAAGTATGGAGCGATCAATTGTTCACATAGAGTGCTTCATGATGCTCTCTGGTGACATGGTGTATATATAGCAGCCACTGTTTGTTCTCTCTAAGGCTAAAAAAGGGCTGTACTAAAATTGGGGGGTATTTTTTGAGGGGGAGGAAACCCTGCATCTTGAATAGGGAAAGTGGGGGAAAGAGCAAATATGATGGTAGCTGGGCCAGTTACAGATATTTTCCAGAGGTTTTCCCTTCTGAGGATGCTTGGCTAATATATTACTTTCATTGCTCTCAACAAACACTGTGCTTTGGGCATTGCTCTGAGCACTGTGGGAATTGCAGAGTAGGGGAAAGAGTACAGCTCTGATTTCAGTTTATGATCAGTTTAGCTTTGGGGTGCTGGAAGGCCAGTGAGGAGCAGCTCTCTTTGGTACTAATTTCCTTCTTTGACTTCTGGGAAGGTGTTACTTATATAGGATCTCTCCCAAATCTTTGTGTAGTTAGCTTCAAGCTTTACTAGCTATTTTTAGCACTTTGCCTAATCTATCCCCTTTAACACTCACAGGTGGTATGATAATACCATCCCATTTTACATATGAGCTTTACTAGCTTGAAACCACACTAAGACTTTTGGGATACCATGTATAAAAAGAGATTTTTTTAAGTGTCCATTTCTATATCTTCTCTCTAAATCACCACAGCCATGATCAAAATTGCTGACTTGAAATTATTTATCTTCGATTCCTTTTCTTGGTTTTCCTTTCCTGCTTCTCCTCTCCCCCTGCCCCCACTTCATTTTTATTATGCCCTCATCTTCTGCTCTCTCTATGCCATCTTCCGTAGGTGCCTCCAGTGATATGGAGGAAAGTGGTCTGATTGGCAAGTATACACTAAGGGGTTAGTGACTTAATGTGTCACTCTCAAGAATATTTGCATCCTTAAAGAGAAAAACATAATGGAAAAAAAACCATAATGTTCAATCTGAAGGAATGAATTGCTAATGATAGTATTTCAGGCAATGTAGCAGATGTGTAGAAAGTATTTTTGAGTAATGAGTGCTTTCATGGTATTCTTTTTTTTTTTTTGGTGGGGCAATGAGGGTTAAGTGACTTGCCCAGGGTCACACAGCTTGTGTCAAGTGTCTGAGGTCAGATTTGAACTCAGGTCCGCCTGAATCCAGGGTCAGTGCTTTATCCATGGTGCCACCTGGTTGCCCCTTTGTGGTATTCTTCTTGTAGATTTATAAATAGAGCTAGAAGAAATCTTAGAAATCATCCCAGCTCTTTTATTTACTACCCATGTGGCTTTGGACTTATCACTTTACCTTTATGGACTTTAGTTTCCTCATCAGTGAAATAAGGGGGTTGAACTAGGTGACCTCTGAGATACCTTCCAGCTCTAAAACTATGATCCTCTGATGTGGTCCAACCTCCTCATTTTTCAGATGAGGAAAATGAGGGCTCAGAGACATGAAGTTACTTCCCAAGGTTACACAGCTAGATTAGAAGCCTCCCTGCTCCTTTCTGCTACATACCAGTGAGGTGACTAACCCCTGCCTAAATTATGAGGCTGGGTCTATGCCCCGCCTCTAGATCACTATCTCGATGCCCCCATTTCCCATCTCTTTTTCTCTCTTCTTCTTTTCCCTGTCTGTCCCAACTCTTTCTCCACTCCAGAATCACACGATTAAGAGTAGAGGATTGGGGGGCAGTTAGGTGGCGCAGTGGATAGAGCACAGGCCCTGGAGTCAGGAGGACCTGAGTTCAAATCCGGCCTTAGACACTTAACACTTACTATCTGTGTCACCCTAGGCAAGTCACATAACCCCAACTGCCTCACCAAAAACAAAAACCAAAACCAAACAAACAAAAAAACCCAAAAGAGTAGATTGGGCAGGATGAAGTCATGTTCATATCTGAAGGATCACTATTACATTTCTTTTTTATAATTCCCTTTGCCTTGAAGACACCCTCCTCATCATCATTATCCTCCTCCTCCTCAATTAGTATGGATAAAGTACTTTACCTAAGCTATCTTCTTCAATACTCACAACAACTCTTTGAGGTAGGTAGCATTATCCCATTTTTACAGATGAGGAAACTGAGTGACTTGCCCAGATTCATACAGCTAGTAAGTATCTGAAGCAGGAACCAATCTCATGTTTTCCTGACTCCAAGTCTAAAAGTCTAATCACTGCACCAACTAGTGGTCTCTTTCTTTACCATACAAAATACCCTGGCAATTGGTTTGGCAAAGGACAATAATTACAGATTTTCTTGTTAGAGGAAGCCTAAAATCTATTTTTAAAAAATTTTTTTAGTGAGGCAATTGGGGTTAGTGACTTGCCCAGGGTCACACAGCTAGTAAGTGTCAAGTGTCTGAGGCTGGATTTGAACTCAGGTATTCCTGACTCCAGGGCCGGTGCTCTATCCACTGTGCCACCTAGATGCCCCCTGGAAGCCTAAAATCTTAAAGACAAATGCTCTCCCTCAGGCACCAATCCCCCTCTACAATATCTTAAGTGAGTGGTTGTCCATTTACAAATCAGTGAAGACTTTCTCACAGAGATGATTGGTCAAATGGATTTCATAGGAAGGACTAAAAGTATGTTTCAGTTAATCAATTAAACACACAATAACCATTTATTAAGTGCCTACTGTGTGCCAGGCACTGCAGTAGGCTCTGAGTATGCAAAGACAAAAATATGAAACAGTCCCTTCTTCAAGGAGCTTACATTCTATTAAGGAGATGATGTATGCATATAGAGATAGATTGGGAAAGAAATGATATCAAAAATTTAACCCTCTTACACGTTTCATAGAATCCCAGGTTTTGAAGGGCCCCTCTATTCCAACGTGTATCTGAACAAGAATTTTCTCTAGGACATAACCACACTGGTCACCCAAATGCCTCTTAGATATTTAAATGACAACAGAGCCACTGCCTCTCCAGGCCAACCATTCCACTCTGGTGAATGGTCCTAATTCTTTGGATGGTTTTATTGTTGTTTCATCAAGCTGAGTTCTTTCTGCCATTGCTTCAGTTCTGCTCTCTGGATCTGAAGCAAAACACATCTAATCCGCATCTAATTCCATGTGACAGGCCTTTTAAATACTTCAAGACAGATTTACTATCTCCTTTAAATTTTCTCTTCTTCAGGTTAAACACCAATGGGTCCTTCAGTTCATCTTCTTATGGCCTGGTCCTTAGTCTTTTCTCTGTCCTGTGCATAAACACTGTTGTCCACAGCCCTCCTTAAATGCAGCGTCCAGGACTGAATAGAGAACTCCAGATATACCCTGATGGGGGCAGAGCCCAGCAGGGCCTTCACCTTCCTTGCTCTGCACAGTAAGCCTCAAAGCCAAACAGCAAGTTTTGCTCAGTTCCTGCTTTTAAGACTTTAAAAGCATTAATGTTATCCATGTGCCTATCTTTTTAGAAAAAACACCCTGAAAGGAAAAAACAAAACAAAACAAACAAAACCAAAACAAAACAAGGTGATGGTGTATCTATTGAGAATTAAGATAACAGGATCCAAAAAAAAAAATAACAGGATCCATAGGAAAATTGACATTAAAAATGTTGAAGTGGGCAGCTAGATGGTGCAGTGGATAAAGCACCCAGCCCTGGATTCAGGAGGACCTGACTTCAAACCCGAACTCAGACACTTGGCACTTACTAGCTGTATGACCCTGGGCAAGTCACTTAACTTTCATTGTCCCACAAAAAAACAAAACAAACAAAACAAAAAAACAAACAAAAAAACGTTGAGAATAAATCTGTAGGCTAGTGCTTTCTTCTTTGATTTAAAGCTTTATTGGAAAGTGATCCTGATTTATATGTTTCTCCTCCCACCTGACACACCTCCTTGCACTATCTTGTAGGTCTGGAATGCTCTGTCTTCTGATGCCCTCCTCTAAGAACCACTGCCTTCCTTTAACACTCAACTCAAACGCCACCTTGTGCAGGTGGCCTTTTCCATCCTCTCTTCCCACCTTGCCCCTGAATTGTTGGAGATTACTTTCCTTTTCCTCTGCTTCATCTGTGTATCTATTTGTACCCATTGTTTCTCACATTAGAACATAAACTTCTTGAGGGTCAGCCTGCTTCTGCCATTCTTTGGATCCTGAGTATCCAGCACAATGTTTGTTTATTTACTAAGTGCTTACTAAATGCCTGTTCACTGACTGACTCCCATACTCTTTGAGGGTAGGAACCATTTTGCTTTTGTTATTTGCATCTCCAGCTTTTAGCATAATGTCTGACATATAGTAAGCACTTCATAAATGTTTGTTGATTGTTTAATTGATTGATTGGCTAAACAAGATGGGCAAGCCATACACCACAATAGAGAGATATGTTTTGGCAAATCTCCCATCAGAATGTGTGATAAAAAATTTATCCTTCTAGCTAAGAGAGGCCTTTTCTATTTTCTTGGAAATGGAATACATTTTGCTATAGTTACCCCTCAAGACACTGGTTAATCTCCACGAATAAAATATTGCAAAATGTAAACGTCAGGTTTTAGTTGTGGGAAAAGGTTTAAATGTGTGTATGCCCCAAGATGAGAACAGTCTGGAGCCATAAGTGCTCCATAATAGCAGAGCTTTGGACAGAAGCCTGCCAGGCTAACTCCTGCAGGAAACCTGGCCACTAGTGGAAGCTTATTGCTGCTATCATGAGCCATGTCAAGTTTACTCCAAATCATCCCCCTTGTGAGGACGGAAACATTTCTTATACACCCAATATAGTGTTCCTTCTTCCAATGCAGATTGTAAACTCTTTTCAGAGAGAGAATTTTCTCACCAGACAGGGCCTTTCTTCCCACCCTACCCCTGCCTCCAACCAGTGAAACTGCAGCTCTGGACAAAAAAAAAAAAAAAGGAGGTGAATGTTAGCGATTTTTCCTATTTAGTCTTAATAGTTCTTTTATTGATTTACTTTGAACAAGGTTTCTTTCAGACCTGCCTCATATGGAGAAAACAGGACAAGGACATTAAGGAAATCTGTTTTATCATCTCAGCTCTGCCAGAGACTCATTGTGTGACCTTGGATAAGTCACTTCACTCTGTGGGCCTCTATTTCCCCATCTGTAAAAAGGTGTTGGATCGAATGATCTCTAAGTTCCTTCTTAGCTTTAATTTTATGATTATAGAATTTTAATATTGCTATTCTTATACATAAGATCAGCAACATGTATAGGGGCTAGAGGTCCAGCCTCAGACTAATAACCATAGGTAGCATTTCTATAGCTCATAAAGTTTGTAAACAACTTTACATTATGTTATGTCATTTGAGAATAAGGAAGACTAGGGTGCAAGTCCTGTTTCTGACCCCTTCTAGCTACATGACATTGGGCAATTTACTGAACTTCTCAGTGCCCCTAGAAAATTCTCTGAAAGTCCAGGTTGCAATGAATTGCCAGTCTACATTGGTGAAAGGAATTTGTAACCTGGAGTTCTCAAAACTGTTGAACTCACATGGTAAGACTAAAAAGGGGCCAGCTAGATGGCGCAGTGGATAGAGCACCCGGCCCTGGAGTCAGGAGTACCTGAGTTCAAATCTGGCGTCAGACACTTAACACTTACTAGCTGTGTGACCTGGGCAAGTCACTTAACCCCAATTGCCTCACTTAAAAAAACAAAACAAAAAAGACTAAAAAAGAAAGAAAATAGCCCTAAGGCTGCACCTTTTATTTTAGAGTGGCATTAGTGCATGTTTACAGGTGTGTGTGTGTGGGGGGGGTAAGCAAGGCAGAGAAAGGCACACATAGAGGCACACAACCAATTTTAGGTATTTGTCTGAAGTTGGCAAAATTTGTTTTTTCCACTCTCAAAATATTACCTTCCTTATGATTGTTTTTCTCTATAAAGGTCATCCTTAAGAGTGCTCTACTACCTTAAAAACACCCTTCTCTTTCCTCTTCCTACCTTCCTCACCACTATATATTATATCATATGTGTGTCTATCTTCCTCTCACTCTACTGGTGGTGTAGTGAGGAGGGCATTGAACCTGGCATTAGGAAGAACTGAGTTCAAATTTGGCCTCAGACACTTACTAGCTATGTGACCCTGGGCAAGTCACTTAACCTCTATTTACTAAAATTTCAACTGTAAAGTGAGGATCATAATCGCACTCCCCTCCCAGAGTTGTTATTTGGATCCAAGGAGATAATATTGGTAAAAAAAAAAACCAAACACTTATATAAATGTTTATTTGTCTCCTCCTTTCCCCTTAAGGGACCTCAAATTTGTGATCTAAATACAAACATACATATGTCCTATTGGTAACAGGTCACTACTGTCCTTTCTTCCTTGGAAAAGTCTAAAAATAACAAATTTCCCCACAGGTCAGTGAAAACATTCTTGATTGCCCTCATGGGGTGTTCTGACTCCGACCAAAGGCAGTCTCGACAAGTTTAAACAAACTTGTCAGCTCTGGAAAAACTGAGTCTAAAAATTTCCCATCAACTCTTCCTATATATAGGGTCTTGATAAATTCCTTGTGTGACTTTAAAATGTTTAACTTTGAAATCTCAGCAACTTAGGTTGTAAATTATAAGAGAAGAAATCCATAACTGATATTTAAAGGCAAATTTTGTTAAAGCTTTAAGGATAACTGCATCGTGATATTATTTGTGTCAGCTTCAATTCTTTATAACCCAGATAATCCCAAGTACTCACCAAGATATGATGCTGCTCCTAACGCCTGATCTTCCAGCTACCAAAATTGCAATCCTGCTCCTGGGCAAAGATCTAAAAGGTCTCAAAGTGTCAGGGGCCCATACTCTGAATGCTTCCCTTTTGTAGGAGTTTTAAAAAACCAGAAATCCACCGGAACTGAGAGTTCCTCTATTGCATTTTGGCTGAACAAATTGTGGTATATGAATGTAATGGAATACCATTTTACTATTAGAAACAATGAATATGAAGAATTCAGAAATTCATGGGAAGACTTGCATGAATGAATGCAGAGTGAAGTAAGTAGAACAAAGAAGATGCTATATGTTGGCCTCCAAGAACAGATGATTAAACATACCTCCCTTCTTTTGATAGGTAGATGATCACGGGTACAGAATATGGCAAACAATTTTAGATGAGGACACTGCATTGGCTGATTTTGTCTTATTGTTTTTGTTCAAGGAAGGGCTCTTTGTGGTGGTAGCCATAACAGTAAATAACTGATAGACTAAAAAAAATCATAACCTTTAAAAATAAATTGAATTGGTGATAGATTAATTTTCACCAAAGAACATGATTTTGTCAAGTAAAAACACTTTCAAAATGTCCTCTTTTTTTTTAAAAAAAAAGTTCAGTGGCAATAAATTTGTCTACCTCTGGCTACCTGCTTCTGGAAAAAGGATATTTTTGTACATTTTGAACCAATACATTGAGAGCACAGGACCTGAGCTTGTTGGGTAGTGTCAAATTTATATCAGTTATTTTAGGGAATCATTTACTATCCTTTCTGTATAATTATCCCATGCTTGTTAGTTCAGAGTTCCTGGTTTATAAATCACAGAATCAGTTTCTCTAAGTTTGGTCATAGATTCTTATATTTAGAGCCCAAAGGTCACCTAGTCCAACTGTTTGTTCATTTTTCTGTAAAAGAAATGAAGGCCTCGAGAAGTCAAGTGACTTGCTCAACATCACATGGGTATTAAGTGGGAGAACTGAATTTGGCCATAGAGTTTCAGACTCCAAATCTAGTGGATTTACCATTGTACCTTTTCTGACTCTTGATGGAACTTAGGGAGGGTGATATAGGCCATGAATCAGCAAGGGATAGTGAGAAGGAGCAGTCAGACAGGGAAGTGGAGAACATGTCATGGGGAGCCAGGTAGTAAGGTTAGTGCAGCAGAAAGGTCAAGGAATAAGGAAGGAGAAAAGATCTTCAGATCTAGAAATTAAAAATTTGGCAATTAATTCTGGAGAGAGAAAGTTGGGAGCTGAGTAATGAAGCTGGGAAACAATTGTAACAAACGTTGAGAACAAATGAGAGGAGAGAAGGTGGAGGCAATAGCCTGGCTGAAAAATGAAGGCGCTTGATGGGGTTTGATGTCCTTCTCTAGCATTTAAGAATTTGGTGGTTGGGTAGCTAGATGGTGCAGTGGATAAAGCACTGGCCCTGGATTCAGGAATACCTGAGTTCAAATCACTGCGCCACCTAGCTGCCCCCAATCAACTCTTTCTTTGAGTCACCCCTAGCTTCTACCTTTCCATCTTTGAGCAAATGGAATATTATCTTCTCAACGTATTGGTAGCCACTTTTTGTCCATCACAGGAACTGAAACAATAACATTCTGTACAACATTGGAATTTAGTTGTCTGAAAAGTAAATAAATTTTCTTTTAAATGATGTTTATAGATGGGTTCTAGCACACCAACAGTCCAAATCAGTATTTATCAAACTGGATTTCATGGACCCCTGAGGTTCTGCTAAATAATCCATGGGGTGAAATAGGAGGGGAAAAGAATTGTATACACAAACACACAGAGCAAATCCATCTGCCACGTTTTCTGTCAGTCTCCACCTGCCACATGCTACTGCAGCTGGGCCCCTGCCATCTTCTAATCTTCTACCTACTTAGACCTCCAGTGCCTATTTTAGTCAAAGCTACTGCTTGGCACAGGGACCTAGCTGGAGGTAAAGAAAGATCAGCCTCAACAGCTGGGGGAGCAGAGCTGATTTTGTTGCCACCTCTCACCCTCAAGTGCCTGATTCAAGCCAGAGTTTGAATGGTTGGCCGCAAAATGATACAGTTTTGCATAGGAAGTGGGAGTCACCTCAGGGGCTAAATGTGGAAGCAAAAATTGGGGAAAGCTTTTTTAAAGCATTTTTTTTCAGAGCTCGATATCACCTGTGTCTCCACACTCCCTTTTGTTTTGCTGCTCTTCAAGCCTCATTCCCACCTATAAGCCTTAACTTTTTTGGGGGGGCGGGGCAATGAGAGTTAAGTGACTTGCCCAGGGTCATACAGCTAGTACGTGTCAAGTATCTGAGACCGGATTTGAATTCAGGTCCTCATGAATCCAGGGCTGGTGCTTTATCCACTGTGCCACCTAGCTGCCTGCCTTAACTTTTCAATCAGTCAGCATATAGCTAGCTGTTGCTATGTGCCATATATTATATAAACCTGGGATTCAAAGAATAGTGAAAATAGACCTGGCCCTCAAGGAACTTACATTCTAATGGACATAACATGTAAATAAAAAGGCTCTTATTGGGTACATACAGAACAGATCAGAGGCAACCTCTGAGGGGAGAGACCCAAAGAGGCTTCCTGGGAAATAGAGCAATTGAGCTGAGTTGTGAAGGAAGCCAAGGATTCTAAAAAGCAGTGATGAAGGAGAAGAGAGCATTCCAGACATCTGGGACAGCCAGTGTGAAGGCTGGAAGGCTGGAAGATGGAGTACCATGTGCAAGGAACAGCAAGTAGACTGGTATGCCTGGAGAGTAGAGTGTGTAGAGGGGAGTAAAGTGTAAAAAGACTTTTTGTTGTTGTTGTTCAGTCATTTCAGACTCTTCATGATCCCATTTGGTTTTTTCTTGATAGATACTGGAGTGGTTTGCCATTTCCTTCTCCAGCTAATTTTACAGATGAGCAAACTGACTCAAACAGGGTTAAGTGACTTTTCAGGGGTCATGCAACTATTACTAGTTATTACTCAGACACTTACCTGTCTGAGGCTGGATTTGAACTCATATCTTCTTGACTCCAGGCCCAGCCCTCTATCCACTGAGCCATCTAGCTACTTAACATTCATCCTTTTATCCTTTTCTATAGCTACATTCCTTTCCCTCTACTTCAAATTCCATCACTTTAAAAAACTTATTCTCTTTTTCCCCCCCTCTCCTGTTTAGCTATTTTCCATTAGGAAATATATCATTAGATTGTGAGCTCCTTGAGGGCAGAAGCTGTCTTTTGCCTTTTTCTATATCTCCAGCTCTTCCCCTAGAGCCTGGCACATAGTAGATGCCTAATATATGTTTATTCAGTAATTGGCTGACAGTCCTTGGCACATAGTGAGTACTTCAAAAAACATCGTTGCTTTGCCTATGTGCTATAATTTTCAAATAATCAAATAATCCTGATTTCAAATATTCTTTATTCACAAATTAAGGGACAAGTCTTTTGTCAGAGCATGCATCCTGATTTTTGATTTGTAAAATATCATCTGGGGCAGCTAGGTGGCGCAGTGGATAAAGCACCGGCCCTGGATTCAGGAGGACCTGAATTCAAATATGGCCTCAGACACTTGACACTTACTAGCTGTGTGACCATGGGCAAGTCACTTAACCCTCATTGCCCCACTTAAAAAAAAATCATCTAAGTAACCATGTCCCCCTCCCCCAAATCAAATTCAGTTCAATAAATATTTATTACACACCTTCTCTTAAGCACCTGCTTGAGATGTGCTAAGCTTTAAGGAAAGAAAGACAACAATAAACCAAGCTGGAACTTTCTTGATTTTGGTCCTTTTCTTCACCATCTTTTCAGAGCTCTTCTTTCTATTCATGGACAGCCGTTGCTGCCCATACCTCTAGAGCTCAAAGAGAACTCAGGTGCCATCCAGTTCAACTTCCTCATTTGACAGATAAGGAAACTGGGACTCAGGGAAGTTAAATTACTTACCCAAGGTCACATAGATAGTATCACATCAGAAGTAGAAGGGTCTTCTGAATCCAAGGCCAATGCTCTTCCGATTGTAGCAAATTGCCTCTAGACCCCAGCTTTTCAAATTTTTTCCTCTCACTACCCCTTTTTGCCTGAGAAGTTTTTATATTACCCTGGGGATATAGGTATAGAAAACAGGCATACATAACCTTTTACTGTTAACCACATTTTTCGTGGCCCCCATATTCAGTTATACAATAAATGAGATCGAGACCCACAGTTTAAAAAGCAAGGCCCTAGACTACTTGTTGGGAATACTGTAGATGGGATTCTTAATTAGGAATGGACCAGATTCTTTGGCCTTTTGGATACCTTCCAACTCTGAGATTCTGTGAACATCAAAGGCAGACTTGGAGGAGAAAAGAAGTCACAGGGAGGAGCCTCTATCTGTCTCTACACAGACACAGACACAGACACACACACATTTGCCTTAATGATAGTGGGGGGAGGGATATTTATAGACTAATTTCCATGATATAAGCCTCAGGATTTTTTTTTAAGTATAGTAGCTAAGCTACAACTTTTTTTTTTCTCCTTGCCTCAATCACTCCCCATAGGGAGGGCTTTGCAGTAAGAAATCATGACTAAGTGAGTACAGGCAAAGAGATGTGACATGTAGGTGTTAATTAGGTAGCATTGGTGAAATATGAAGCACTGGAAAGTGAATAGTGCCTGTATTTCCCTCAAATTTTAATGTTGCCTGAAGGCCCTGCCTAATTTCTTTCAAGTTCAAAAAACATGGTTCTAGGCACATTTACAAGGCTGGTTTTGTATATTTTACATGTAAGTTCTAGCATGCCAACAACCTTGCTTGTAAGGTATTTGGCTTGTTAGAATAATAGTTTTCCTCCCTCCCCCAAAAGATGAGAAGACATCTTCTCCTTCCCTCCCCATTCTTATGCAGAGGTGTGGGTGGGGGTTAACAGTTGTGGAATATTGCATATAATGTTGAATTTTTTAAAAAGTATCAATTGGTTTTTCTGTATTTTTTATGGTCTTTTTCTTTTAAAAATTCTTTATTATAAAGGATAACTGGCAGAGGGGAGGAACGGCATACAGAGGGACATTTGGGTTATATAAGAACAAAAGATATTTTAAAAATCTTTTTTGAATTAGAAAAAAAAAGGATATCAAGTCTTTTTTTTCTCCTTCAGAATTTCTCACCTGAAATCAATTTAAGTAGCTCGTCATATTACAGGTATTTTGTTCAGT